>NC_089596.1:107824934-108424934 GCF_019320115.1 Miscanthus floridulus
CCGCGCTGGCCTTCCTCTTATTGGCCGTCTGCTTGGATGAGGCGTTCTAGCTTGCTGGAGGACGACGTAGACGACGAGTTCCCTTTCGAGTGAGGGTGAGGCGTACGTGCGATAGACCTTGCACAGTACGTAGTTGCTGTTGCTGGCGGCAGCGGCTTCGACTTGTTGCTTGTCGGCGGCGGCGAAGTCATACTCCACCATGCACCATCCCATCCTGTCGAACGATTTAGCGGAGCTCTTCTTCTTGAGGCCATAAGAAAAGGTGCAGAACGTGCCGCCACCTAATCCCTGGACGTCCTTGCGGCATATCTCCGAGTGCCAGCCCGTGCCGCCGCCGCCGGTGACCGCGCGCTGCCTGTGCCCGCTGGTGTCGCCTCGGGTGTTCTTGTATTTCTTGCCGCAGTAGAAGTACCAGACGCTGCTGTAGCCACCGTCATCGAGACCGGTGCCTGGCACCGGCTCCAGGTCGACGTGATGGACGAAGTGGACGTGGTCTCCGGCGCGGACGCGGCGCAGGAGGGCGATGGAAGCCTTATTGTCGGTGGAGCGGCTATCGTCGTTGGAAGCCATGTCGCCGAGATGCAGCTGCTGATGGATCGACGACGATCGACTTTGGGTGGATGTGGATCGGAGGAGGCGTGCGTGCGTGAAGGTGAAGAAAGCACGCGTTGGAGGCAGAGGTGGGAGCGAGCAGTGCTTCCGCTATATATAAAAGCACACTTCGGAAGCAGAATCATCGATGGATGGATGGATCGATTTCGGTTCCTTTGCCGCGATTTTTTTTTTCAACAAAAACTAGTAGTCGGGTTGTTTTCGATACCTATTCCATCTCTGAACTGAAACCAACCGAACCGCGCCTCCATACCGACGACCGTGCCTGAACCCCAATCAAGGGCGCTCCATCGCCTGCTGTTGTCATCTATTTCAATTCATTTCGTGCATTCCGATCGATCGATTTCTAATCTTTTGCCGTGATTTCCAACAAGACTCTCATCTCATTCTTGTGATCTTATCCCTACTCGGCTACCCACTCTGAACTAAAAACCAATCGCAAGAAAATAGGGCGCCCGCCTCCCGTCCGTGTAGGACGTACGGAACACCGCGCCGTGGCGCCGTCGTCATGAACACGCCCGTCACCGGGCACTCGAGCCAGTGGTCCCCGCGCGCGCTTGGTGCTCGATCGGGGCGTTCCGGGCCGCGCGCGCACTGGCTTGGTGAGCGCGGACTGCGTTCGTGGCCAATGCACCGGTCAGGGAGTAGCTCAAGTCCAGTCTTGCGCTGAGTTCAAAAGATGTATGGAAACAACAGAGGAATGGATCAACATGCTTGGTTAATGATAGCCATGTCCATGTTATAGTCAGACGACGAGCTATGCACTGATTCGTGTCTGTACTCAAAATCACTGTTAGTTAATGATAGCCTGAGATGCTTCCTTTGGACTCCCAAGCAAGAGATTCTTGCATGAACATCTATGGTTAATTGGTTACAGGCACAGCATTGGTGGTGTGCACGTACAGCGTTCTGATCATGGTTTTAAATCTCCGGCTAAGCCATTTAGCTGTTGTCCTCTTGAATAGCTAAATGCAGCTATAGCTGGAGATCTCCGCGGCTAAGACATTTAGCTGTTTTTGTAAAACTCAGAAAAAACATAGAACATTGACATATGTTCAGCACAATGGTTAACAGTTTAACACAGAGAATAGAGAATACATGATTAATGATACATATCCATGTTTCAAGTAGCAATTTTCAACACAGAGAATAGAGAATACAGAGAAACAGAGAATAGATATAGAAGTTAGAACTGAATTGGGGAAGACCAAGAACCGGAGTGTGCTGCTCGTGCTGCCTCCACCGCCTCTCATGCTGGACGCCGCCGTCTCAGTCGCTCGTGCTCGCCGCCGCCGCCGTCACCACCTGTCCGGGGACCGTGCCGCCGCCGCCGCCGCCGCCGCTTGTCCGGGGACCGCGTTGCCACCGCAGTCCAGCGAAAGAGGAGAGGCGTAGGCAGCTTCTGCCGCTGCTTGGGAGCTCCGACTAGCCGCACGGTCGTCTCCGGCCTGCCGCCGCTGGAAGAGAAGCCGCCGCGGCCGCCTGCTCCTTTTTCTTTTTCCGAGACCGGGAGAGATCGACGCTCGTGGATGTGGAATGACCGAATGAGTGACCAAGTGCTAGGGTTATGGGATGAGGTGGGTTGGGAGTCAAGTTGGGCCACGCTGGGCCAGTTTTCTAGGCCGACAAAATTTTAGCTGCCGCTAAAATGTGGCCCATTTAGCGGCTATCTCCGGATTTAGCCAGCTATTAGCTGCTGTCATTTCTTAGCGCTAAAAGCTGCATATATTAGCTTTAATGTCATCCAACAGCTATCTCCGGCTATAGCTGCAGCTATAGCCGGAGATTTGAAACCTTGGTTCTGATAAGGCACTAGACTGTTCTAAAAAAACAAAAAAGATAAGGCACTAGACTTATTCAGAGAGCTTCGTTATACTGGGACTTGGGAGGGAGACAGACCAATTCACCATGCCAAGTGTGATGAATGCTTGTGCTGATCTGAGTGTGCCAATACACTTTAGCATCATTGCACTAAGAAATTTGACAGAATGCCATGCCTCATTGCTCTAGTTGATGAAGGTAAACGAGTTTGCATTTCTTGCAGCAGCCATCGAGGACTGGTCGATGAAGGTTAACTTTGGGGCATTCCTTTTTCTTCTTCTCCAGGTGAGCAACAGCATATATATACTACATACCTTGTGTCTTACATATAAGTAGCTGCATTCCACCAGCCTACAGCCTACCGGTTACATAACTGTGGCAATTTACAAGGGATTTCGTAGTCATCCTACACAAAATGAGATGAGATTGACAACAATGCGGTGATGAGATGAGAGTATGGGAATTGTAAATACAAAATTAGCAATGCCAACAGGAGATGATTGATAGAACAAAAATCTTCATAGAATCGGTTGCCATATATATCCATATTTTGGACCATGAATATTTCTTGCTACCGCACTAACCTATAATAGCATGCCGCATTAGCTGGTATGTGCATTCATAACCTAAAGACTAAGCCAATGTCATCAGGGTGCTCCCGTCCTCTCTAGTCTCTTGTAACACATCTAATCACTCGTGTGAGGAGTCCTTAAAGAGCAAGGTTTCGTGGTGTAGTTGGTTGTCATGTCATCAGTCTAACACACTGAAGGTCTCCGGGCAAAGCCAAAAACTTTTGTCAATTTTTTTTTTTTTTTTGCATCGTTGCATTTTTGTTTGCTTCCCCTATAAGTAATGTGATGCAGCTATAAGCATTTTTTTATAACTTTTTTGTTTGTATAACTCAGCTATAAGCCTATAAGCATCTGGAGTCTCGCAGGTTTCTCTTTTTTTGAACTTTGGCGATTTCATAACTCAACTGATAAGTCATCAGAAACGATCACAAGGACATTTTCAGGGACAGAACTTGTGATGAGTTCCTCCCCTTCAATGCATTCATAACCCAGAGCAGCCAAAGCATGTGCTGCCCTATTGCCAACTCTACTCTGAAAATTACAAACGAAATCAATAAACTTCACACGAGCTAAAAACTTGAGCTCTTCAACCAGTGCACCTCCAGGCATTGCATCAAAGATGTCCGACCTCATTGGTTGCTGGACCATCAGAGCATCCGTCTCCAGGATGAGTTTGCCAACACCCAAATTTGCCGCCGCCTGAACACCATGCAAGCAGGATATCAACTCGGCTTGGAAAGCACTAAGAACATGATTCAGCCTTACAACGTCACCATCGTGATCTCGGATCAGAAAGCCCCAGCTCCCAGACATATTTTCAGCCTTGAAATGAAGCATCACAATTCAATTTCAGCCCTCCATCGGGGGGTTTTGGTCCATTTGATATTCTGAAGTGCTTTCTGGGCACTCGCCGCCCCCTGGATTTGAGTCATCTCGTATCAGTAGGCTCTGAGTCTCGCAAGTTTCGGCATTGTCAGATGCCACTACTCTCATAGTCAGGCCTTTTGATCTCACATAACTACAAAATTCACGAGGCTCTCGGGCCAGCAGGCCACCGAGACCCTAGGAAAGAGAGTAGGAAACTTTTTAGCTGATCGATTCGAAATGGGTGCATGTCCCAAAAGTGCACACCGTCACACTTTGAAAAGGAGTTAGTTTTTTTTTGTTTGTGCGAATTCATTCAAAAGGAGTTTTTTTTCGAAACTTCTGGCAAACTTTATTGATTCACATAGATGGTTCATCATTTACAATGGGTTACTGCTAGTTCTGTCCGCCCCTTTTCCGATATTCTTTATTTACTCTCTAATAGATTTATTTACTCAACAATTCTCTTCTTGAGTTTCATCCCTCAGTCCAAAAAAGAATGCAACTATGTGTTGCGTGTCAACAAAAGTAGTTCACATTTGACCAAATTTTTAGTAAATTCTATTCATATTTATGGCTCCAAAATAATTTATTATAAAAATATATTTCATAATTAATCTAATGATATTTATTTAGTATCATAAAGATTGATATTTTTTTATCTAAAATTGATCAAACTTAAGATACAAAACCATGATACTGTGCTACAATTGCATTCTTTGCTGGACGGAAGGAGTACTAACGTGTCAATTTCATTCCTTCACGTGGTGTAAGGTTGCGTTCGCATAATCGCCATCATCTCGAATTCTCGATGGACATCATGTCTCCATTGCTTGTATTCTCTTGATTTTTTGAAAAAAAAAATTGTCTCCTCCCGAAGAAAGAATTCTAATTTACCCCCTTAATTATCACAGTCGTTCGATTTTCCTCTCTAATCTATAAAACTAGTTTTCAACCCCCTTCAACTTTTGAAAACGGTTTACTTTTGCACCCTAACGATTTTAATAGTGGTTTTGCTGATGTGGTGCCGTTAGAGGGGGTAAATCGGACTAAGTGCATGTTCAAAGAGGTAATTTTGACAAGATTTTTTTAAAAAAAACCCTAGTTTAACGTAAACCCTAGTTTCTATGAATTATTTCTAGATAATTAAAAATATCTAAAAATAATTAAAATAAAAAAATTCAAATATATTTTTATATGACAAGATATTGCAATTAAAAAGTCTAAAACCTAGTTTAATCTTGAAATTCATAGAAAATTATTTTAGCTTGGAAAATTATGAAACTTGATTCTGATTTTTTTTAAAAAACCATGCTCTATGTTATGGTTAGCTTGAAACTGTTTGAATCTTGATGTACACATTTTGTTGCTTATTATTTTCTAGCAGAGCTCTCGTATCTATTATAATTTGTTGATATCGATCATCTGAACTACATAGAAGCGCCAGTGAAGCATTGTTAGGACCGTAGTGGGCACTGGCTCTCTGCTCTAGATAATTTTTCAAAGTATGTGTTAGTTTGCGTGGCTGCATGCACCGTGCCACACATATAGATACATGAATGAACCCTTTTGTTTAATATATTTAATTAAGTTTAGCAAACTATTAAATTTAATTAAGTTCTAGTGCAATGAATTATAAAGCGTAACATGGCATGAAAATCTAGATGGTAGCACATGGGTCATGATATTTATAACGATAGAATCAAGTGACATGAACAAGATATTTCAACTTAGGCACCATAACATAGAGCATGATTTAAAAAAAATCTAAAACTAGTTTCATAAATTTCCAACCAAAAACATTTTTATGAATTTTCTATGGTTAAACCAGTTTTAGATCTTTAATTATATAATTTTTATGTAAAATATATTTGGATACTTTAAATTTTAAAAAATTTCAAATATTTTTATAAAGATATTTCTAGTTTGATTTACCTCCTTAAACTTTCAACTTAGTCCGATTTACCTTCTGTGACGTGGCGCCACATCATCAAAACCGCTTAGGTTGTAAAAGTGAACGGTTTTTTAAAGTTGAGGGAGGTTTAAAAACTCATTTTGTAGGTCAGGAAAAATTGGATGATCGCGATAGTTAAGGGAGGTAATTGGACTTTTTCTCTCCTGAATGAATGTGCCGTGTATGTGTGTACTCCCTCCGTCCCAAATTATAAGTCATTGTAATTTTTTTGGAGAATCAAAATATCTCAAGTTTGACCAAATTTATATAATAAAATAATAGCATTTATGACACCAAGTAAGTATAATTGTATTCTTATTTTTATAGTATATCTATTTGATGTCATAAATCTTTGTAATTTAGAATTACTTATAATTTGAAATGGAGAGAGTATTGTTGTAAATAAATTTTGTTTTTTTTAGCAAAAGTAAATAAATTTCGTAGCAGGCCCAATCTATAACCTCATTTGGCCCAGTTCTGGTGTGAAGTACAGGTCAAGCCCAGTTATGATGTGCCGAGGCCCATCAAGTATGTATGAATAGGAAACTAGCACGCCTGTGTGCAGTTGTTTTACTCAAAAAAAAAAGAAAAAAAAACTATGAGCGGTTGTTTTACTCAAAAAAAAAAAAAAGAAACTGTGCGGTTGTGCCGCATGCATGGGATCCATGTGTGTCTTGTCTTCCGCTTTGCGCCTGGGCTCGATGGAGTTCGTGCATCAGACCCTCAGTTCGTGCATCAATCTGTCTTCCTCCCGGGTTCGTCAATGACAGTTTATATATGCTGCATGACCTGATGATGATCAAGAGAGAATGCCGCGCAAGCCTCAGGAAATTAGACATCCATCATGTGATGTGATACTGGTGCAGCACAGCACTGGCACATGTTCACTCCAACGAACCAGCAAAACACTGCTACAGATGAAGCATAAGTCGTTCGTTCCAGACTCCAGAGATGAAGATCTGCTGTATAAATAATAAAAACACTTCAGTTCCGTTGTCTAAAGATGAGTTTTTATTAGACCAGTTGACTGTACAAAGAAAGTTATTTCTCAAGGGCTGCGTTTGAGGGGCCAATACAACCTGAACTTCATCTAAAATTCATTATGCAAGTTGATCTTGTGGCAAATATCTCTCTATACGCTCTAGTGGCCTGGGAACTATGCAAGGAGGGGAACGGATGGTGCTTTCGGCTTTCGCCAAGCCTCCTCGACGGTTATGCAAATCCTCACGCATATCAGGCACATGGCAAACCAATGGATAGGCGCCGTGGCGGCAAAACTAGGTTGTCTTGTGCGTGAGTAGTTGTATCGTGCGTGAGTAGTCGCCATGTACTAAGTCGGCTAGGAGGGGATATGCTAATTGTACAAAAAAAAATTAGGCACCTGACCATAGTTTTTGTACCTTGGATGTTTTTTATTTATTAGAATATACTTTTTTGAAATTTTTTGTTATAATGTTTTTTTATGCTTTTAAACATTCTTAGTCGATTTATCCTCTAGTCTTATTTAGCTCCTTTGATTGATGTGACGTCACATCACAAAACCATCCAAGGTAAAAAAATAAACAGTTTTAAAAGTTTTTTTTTACAAAGCCAAACGGCAAGCTTTATTCGTCAGATAAGAGTGTTACATCATTTGCTAAAAGTGCAGTAATAAATGGTATAAAAAATTAGCTTGTAGTTTAGAGAGCAAAATCAGACAAGTGCGACAGTGGAGGGGAATTAGAGCCTGCTTAGTTTGTAATCAAAGATTTGGCAAAGAAAAGTTCAGCAAAAAAATTATCATAGATTTGAAGTTAAATGTGAGGAATTGTAGTTTTGTAGCAAACTAAATGATAGCTAAAATTATGGCTTATTAAATCTTTGACTTGGCATGTTTTAGAGCCAACCAAATAGACTCTTAGGCTTTTTCTAAAGAGTCTTTTCCTCCTTTATTAAGGGCCTGTTTGGATTCCACCTTTAAGACCTGTTTAGAACGTGGGAATTTTTTTTTCTGTTCCTGCGTTTTTCCTGTGAAATTGAACTGATTCATGTGAAATTCCTGTGTCCAAATAGGCCCTAGTTTAGAGCTCTAAAAACTTTAGAGCACTTTAGATCATTTTTTAATCTAAAACTCTAATGTGAGGTGAATTAAAGTTTAGAGCTAACTTTAGATCACCTATTTAGAGCTTTAACTCTAAAATTTAGAGCTTTAAACATGCCGTGAAGGCTGAGCCCAATCACTATTTAGCCTGAAGGTGAAATACGTGCAAGCGTCTAAATCCCCGAAGGATGGATCGTCTTTTGCCGGATAACCCCACGAGTATACATAAATCCCATAACTTCCCTTGCTCTATCTTTTCTCTCTCTTCTCTTCTGTATTCCCTCCTCTTTACTTGCCCTATACATCTCAAACTCAAATCGTGTATGTATTTCTTCTTATCAAAGCAGGAGACTTTGGCCAACGTTCAGGCCATCCACGACAGCAGAATTGTGTCAACCGTTGGATTTTTAGATCAACCGTCCTGATTGCTCCCACCGGTTCCTACATTGCCTGCCTTGAAATATCTGCTCCCACCGCGTCCGCTGCCTCTCGAAGCCTCCCGTCGTACCGTAAAAAAAGGAAACCAAACCCCGTCTCCCTCGACCTCTCCGCGACGCTCGCCGCCCCCTTCTAGTGAAGCGCCGCGCGCACGTGCCGCCCTCTTCCAGCCCTTCCTCTCCCTCTCCCTGTCTCCCGATGCGGCGAGGCCGTCCCCCTCCTCCTCCCCTCGCGTCACCGCATGCCGGGCGGGTTAACGCTACCGGCTCACCGCGCGAGGCCCTGCCGGACCTACAACGCGATGCCGCGTGGCCGTCCTGCCCGCGGCGCGGCGCGACCGAGCCCTGCTGGTGGCCTCCGGTGTCGCTGCGCCCCGGTGCTACCTCCTCCCGCAGCGCCGCATGTCATCCTGATGAAACCCTAACTTCCTGTGCTCCACGTCGCCATCGCCCAGCGCCGGTACCACCCCCGGTGGCGGCGCCCTACGTGGAGACGATCCCTAAATTTGTTTGCTTTCTTCTCTCAGATCCCTGTAGCAGTACGTGTGATGACAGTGATCCCTACAGCAGCCTACGCGGTAAGCTAGCCCTAAATCTAGATCAACATCTCATCTGAATTGTCTTATCCATGCTACTGATTGGTTTATTTTATGCTGAGCATATGCCATTGCCGATGATGTAGCCATTCCAGTTTTACCATATGTCAGTGTCTGTGATGTACCATTCCTATGCTACTCATTTATGTATTTAGTCCTCATGATAGGCCATTGTCGATGCACGTGCCATTGTTGATTGTGTATTGGGAAAACGATTTTACCATGACAGTGCCTAGGAGGTGCATCTGATAAGTCTGGCCATATTTCGACGCAATTACTATTTGCCAATTTTTTTCCTGAACATATTTCACTGCCACTCAGAATAATTATCATTGTTTTTAGATATATTTCTATTCCACCTTTATTGACATGAGCCATTTGGCCTATGGAGTGACATGAGCCATTACATATATTGCTCTTTTTGTTATTCTTAATGAACTGAGGCACTTTGGCATGCAGTGGTGAGCCACTTTTAGGAATGTTTCTTTTCAATGCATAGTGTACATACTGAGATAAAAAAATTTAGTCTCCTGATATGCTTAAACTTAGTTACCATATTGTCGTATGATTTGCCAGGGGTGATAAAGTTGTTGTTTTTTGCAATGTAGTGACCACCGCTGCATCAGACAGAAAGATCACTGAAAGATCTTGAAACTACTCTCCCACAGCAAAATGATTTGGAAGAAGTGCCATTATGAAAGGTCCTAATGGCTAGAGGGGGGATGAATAGCCTATTAAGAATTTTTACAACAACACTTAACAAACCGGTTAGATAATTATGAGGCGAAGCAAGTGTTGCACTAGCCTACTAAAATAGCAAGCCACCTACCACAATTCTAGTTTATATAATTTCTATCCACACAATAGCTATGACACTACACTAAGTTAGTGTGCTCTCAAAAGCTAACTAAAGAGTCACACTAACCAAACTAACAAACCCTCACAACTAGCTACACCAAAGAGCTTGATAACTAGTTTGCGGTAATATAATGAGAGTGAGCAAGAAGGTTATACCGCCGTGTCGAGGAAGGAGTCAATCAATCATAAGAATGAATAACAATGAAGACCAATCACCTCAGAATCAAATGATGAACACAATGATTTTTTACCGAGGTTCACTTGCATGCCGGCAAGCTACTCCTCGTTGTGGCGATTCACTCACTTGGAGGTTCACGCGCTAATTGGCATCACACACCAAACCCTCAATAGGGTGCCACACAACCAACACAAGATGAGGATCACACAAACCATGAGCAATCCACTAGAGTATCTTTTGGTTCTCCACCGGGGAAAGGTCAAGAACCCCTCACAATCACCACGATCGGAGCTAGAGACAATCACCACCCTCCGCTCGACGATCCTCGCTGCTCCAAGCCATCTAGGTGGCGGCAACCACCAAGAGTAACAAGCGAATCCCCCAGCGAAACACGAACACCAAGTGCCTCTAGATGCAAACACTCAAGCAATGCACTTGGATTCTCTCCCAATCTCACAAAGATGATGATTCAATCATGGAGATGAGTGGGAGGGCTTTGGCTAAGCTCACAAGGTTGCTATGTCAATACAAATGGCTAAGACAGTGAGCTTGAGCCAGCCATGGGGCTTAAATAGAAGCCCCCCAAAATAGAGCTATTGTACCCCTTCACTGGGCACAACACGGGGTGACCGGACGCTCCGGTCATATTGACCGGACGCTGGACCTCAGTGTCCGGTCACGTGATGCATGCCACGTGTCCCCTCTCTTCAAATGTTGATTGCCTGATCTCAATGGTCAAGTGACGACTGGATGCAGTAGCTCAAAGTGACTGAACGCTGAACCCCCAGCGTCCGGTCGTTTCCAGTAAGCATCCAGAGACGACTTTTCACGACCGGACGCGTCCGGTCATGCTTGACCGGACACACCCAGCGTCCGATCACTTGGCGACTCCTCTGTGCATGACCATGTCAGTGTGACCGAACGTAGCCAGCCAGCGTCCGGTTGTTTCAGCACCAGCGTCTGGTCGACGACCAACGCTACGCTTTTTCTGCTGCTACTGATCGGACGTGCTGGTCCTTCACAGACCAGCATCCGATCACTTACAGTGACCTCCATCTTTTCTCTCTAGGGCGCCGGTGGCACTATCAGACTGTTCACACTCTACGGGCGGACACTCCACCGGTGAAGTTCCTAACCCTTGCTCAAATGTGCCAACCACCAAGTGTATCACCTTGTGCACATGTTTTAGCATATTTTCACAAATATTTTCAAGGGTGTTAGCACTCCACTAGATCCTAAATGCATATGCAATGAGTTAGAGCATCTAGTGGCACATTGATAACTGCATTTTGATACGAGTTTCACCCCTCTTAATAGTATGACTATCAATCCTAAATGTGATCACACTCACTAAGTGTCTCGACCACCAAAACAAAATGGCTCCTACCATTGATACCTTTGTCTTGAGCCTTTTGTTTTTCTCTTTCTTCTTTTCAAGTCCAAGCACTTGATCATCACCATGGCATCACCATCATCATGTCATGATCTTCATTTGCTTCACCACTTGGAATATGCTACCTATCTCATGGTCACTTGATAAACTAGGTTAGCACTTAGGGTTTCATCAATTCACCAAAACCAAACTAGAGCTTTGAATCTCCCCCTTTTTGGTAATTGATGACAACCCTTGCACAAAGATATGAATTGAAATTCAGTTAAATCCATGTTGCTTGCTCAAGCATTTTTAACATTTGTAAAAGGATATGGACAAGTTTCATGAACCCCAAATGGTAGCAATTGCTCCCCCTACATATGTGGCAAGAGTTTGGATTGAAGCTTGCACATATGCTTAGATAGGAAATATAGGAGACAATGTCTACCAAATGATGCTAAGGTATAAAAGATGACCTTTGAAGCGTGATACCAATCGGAGTGCACCAATATACCATCCTTAGCATCATGGTTAACTCTATACCACTTGGAAACACTTAGAAATGAAATTACTAGATAAACTTATGCATGCTAGATTTTCATTTCATCATTCAATCCTACAACTAGCATACACCACATAAGCATGGATATTGAAATTTAAAACTTGTGCCATGCAAGCAAACATATGAAATGCACCTTCAAATGCACCATCCAAGTTCATGAGCTTGCTCCCCTTACTTGTGTGCTCAAAGTTTTAATTTATCCCTTTCCTTTGTCATATTTCTCCCCCTATGTCAAATCTCCCCTTTGTTGTCTTTTTCACTATCTTTGTACACTATTTCTCCCCCTTTATCATCAATGACCACAAAGGTTCAAAATGTAGATAGGTTGAGATTATCAATGTCGATCAATGGGGTGAGGATCATTTTCTCAAATTTGGTCCAATCTAGATCATTTGCCAAAGATATTTAACTCGGTTTGATCCAAGGACAAGCTTCTTCACACCTCCAAATAAGGGTTATCTTGTACCATGTTGAGTTAAACACTTATAGCTTATTTTCTAGATCAAACACTAGGTTTACAAGCCCACAAACATGGCATATGTTACCACTAGATCAAAATAAGCATAGAAGCAATAGTGGTACCATACAATCATCAAATTCATTTGATTTTCATGAATGAGCCTATTAAATGTGGAAGATGTCTAGATGCACTAAACAAGTCCTTAGCAAGGATGTATGCCATGCCAATCAACTTTTACCTTGGATTGCTCGAAGGAGAGGCATGTCATATGAGTGGGGGTGCATCAACACATATTTGAGAAATCCAATATGTTCAACTCATTCCTTAGCTTGCAAAACCTTTTCTCATCCAATGGCTTGGTGAATATATCGGCAAGTTGATCTTCGGTGCCTACACTCTCAATGCAAATGTCCCCTTTTTGTTGGTGATCTCTTATGAAATGGTGGCGGACATCAATGTGCTTTGTTCTTGCATGTTGAACCGGATTGTTGGTCAACTTGATTGCACTCTCATTGTCACATAGCAATGGCACTTTCTTGAACTTGATTCCAAAATCACTCAAGGTGGCCTTCATCCAAAGTACTTGTGCACAACAACTACCGGTGGATATGTATTCAGTTTCGGCGGTTGATAATGCAACACTATTTTGCTTCTTTGATGACCATGAAACAAGTGATCTTCCCAATAATTGACATATGCCCGAGGTGCTCTTCCTTTCAACCTTGCAACCCGCATAATCCGAGTCAGAGTAACCAACTAGCTCAAACTTTGCTCCTTTGGGATACCACAAACCAACATTTTGTGTATGCTTCAAGTACCTCAATATATTCTCTTAGTAGCCTTCAAATGACTTTTTCTGGGTGAGGCTTGAAATCTTGCACACATGCATACACTAAACATGACATCCGGCCTTGATGCGGTCACATAGAGTAGGCTTCCAATCATAGACTGCTATAATTTTTGATCCACTATATTTCCACTTGCATCACTATCCAAGTTGCCATTTGTTCCCATTGGTGTGCTAATAGCTTTGCTATCACTCATGCCAAACTTCTTGATCATGTCCTTGATATACTTGCCTTGACTCACAAATGTACCATTCTTCAATTGCTTGATTTGAAGACCAAGAAAGTAAATCAACTCTCCAATCATGGACATCTCAAACTCATTAGCCATCATCTTTCTAAACTCATCACAAAAATCTTTATTGTTTGATCCAAATATGATGTCATCAATATAGATTTGTAACACAAACAAGTCTTTTCCAATCTTCTTAATGAAAAGAGTGGTGTCAACCTTGTCCATTATGAACCCTTTAGAGAGTAGAAAGTCCCTTAATCTCTCATACCATGCTCTAGGTGCTTGCTTCAATCCATATAATGCCTTCTTCAACTTGTACACATGGTTAGGCTTCTTGTCATCTTCAAAACCAGGAGGTTGCTCAACATATACTTCTTCATTGATGTAACCATTGAGAAATGCACTCTTAATATCCATTTGATAGAGCTTGATATTATGGGCACAAGCATAGGCTAGCAAGATTCTTATTGCTTCTAATCTAGCAACCGGGGCATATGTTTCTCCAAAGTCAAGACCTTCAACTTGTATATAGCCTTGTGCTACCAATCTTGCTTTGTTCCTTACCACTATCCCATCTTGATCTTGCTTATTTCTAAAGACCCATTTAGTTCCAATCACATTGTGTCCCTTTGGTCTTTCTACTAATTCCCATACTTGATTTCTTGTGAAGTTATTCAATTCTTCATGCATAGCATTCACCCAATCAACGTCCTTCAATGCTTTATCTATTTTCTTTGGTTTAATGGATGACACAAATGAGAAATGCTCACAAAATAAAGCCAATTTAAATCTTGTTTGTACATCTCTAGAAATATCACCAATTATAGTGTCCAATGGATGGTGCCTTGCAATATTGGTTGGTTGGAGGATTGGAGCTTGATTGCTTACACTTGCTTGATCATTAGGTAGAGATGATGTACTAGCCACTTGATCTTGTTCATTTTCATGAGAGCCACTTGTACTAGCTTGATTTGTATCATCTTGCACATTTGAGTTGGAGAGCACTTGCACTTCATCTTCATCATCATTCACTTGCTTAGGCCTCAATTCACCAACATCCATGTTCTTCATGGCATTTGAAAGTTGAATGCCTCTTACATCTTTCAAGTTCTCATTCTCTATTTGTGAACCCTTGGTTTCATCAAATTCAACATCATAAACTTGCTCAAGAGTACCACTATCTAAATTCCAAACTCTATATGCTTTGCTTGTAGTGGAATAACCAAGTAGGAATCCTTCATCACATTTCTTATCAAACTTGACTAATCTAGTGCCTTTCTTCAAGATATAGCATTTGCAACCAAAGACCCAAAAATATGCAATGTTAGGCTTTCTACCATTCAAGAGCTCATATGGTGTCTTCTCTTTCAATGGGTGACAATAGAGGCGGTTGCTACAATAGCAAGTCGTGTTGATAGCTTCGGCCCAAAAAGATTGACTCACGTTGTACTCACTAAGCATAGACCTGGCCATATCAATGAGTGTCCTATTCTTCCTCTCAACAAGGCCATTTGATTGTAGAGTGTACTTGGCCGAGAATTGATGTCTAATTCCAAATTCATCACATAACTCATCAATTCTAGTGTTCTTGAACTCACTACCATTGTCACTTCTAACTCTCTTGATGGTTGTTTCAAACTCATTGTGAATGCCCTTGACAAATGATTTGAATGTTGCAAACACATCACTTTTATCCACTAGAAAGAATACCCATGTGTATCTAGTGTAATCATCTACTATTCAAAGCCATATTTGTTACCACCAATGCTAGTGTATTGTGTTGGCCCAAACAAATCCATGTGCAATAACTCAAATACTTTACTAGTGCTCATCATGCTTTTCTTAGGATGGGTGTTTCCAACTTGTTTACCGGCTTGACAAGAGCTACAAAGCTTATCCTTTTCAAACACAACATCTTTCAAGCCTCTAACCAAGTCATGCTTAACCAATCTATTCAATTGTTTTATTCCAACATGACCAAGCCTTCTATGCCATAACCAACCCATGCTAGACTTAGTGAACAAGCATGTAGATAATTTAGCTTCACTAGCATTGAAATCAACCAAGTATAGATTCTCATATCTAAAGCCTTTGAAGACCAAGTTAGAGCCATCTACACTTATGATCTCTACATCATCTACCCCAAATATGCATTTGAATCCAAGATCACACAATTAAGCCACGGATAGCAAATTGAAGTTCAAGCTCTCTACTAGCAACACATTGGATATGCTCATGTCATTGGATATTGCAATCTTACCAAGTCCTTTGACCTTGCCTTTGCCATTGTCACTAAATGTGATATTATGATAACCATCATTGCCATTAGTGTTGATTGAGTTGAACATTCTTGCATCATCGGTCATGTGTTGAGTGCACCCATTATCAAGAACCCAATACCTTCCTCTGGCTTTGTAATTGACCTACAAAAGAAGATCAATTCTTTTTAGGTACACAAACTTGCTTGGGTCCTTGAAGGTTAGTAACTAAGCTCTTTGGTACCCAAATGGCTTTCTTCTTTGAGCCCATCCATGGTTTACCAATGAACTTAGCCTTTACACCATTTGCACCCTTTATAAGCATATAAAAACAATCAAGCTTAATGAAGGATACATTAGCATTTTTGCTCTTGTTTTTGCATTCATGCTCTTTATGACCAACTTGCTTACAACTAGTGCAAAACTGACCATTGTTCTTCACAAAACTAGTCTTGTGAGGAGCAAAGGCTGCCTTGCCTTTCTTGGGGGTATAGCCCAATCCCTCTTTGTAGAGAGAATCTCTTTGGCTACCCAAGCACATGAGCAAGCAGTCCTCACCACCATAGGCCTTAGCCAAGGTGTGAGTGAGCTTATTGACCTCCTTTTTGAGGTTCTCATTCTCAACCATTAGTGAGGCATCACAAGTGAGACCATCACTACTAGATGAGGTGGAAGTAGAAGTACTACAAGAAGGGTTAGTGGGAGGAACAATGATAGGCATAGGTAATGATTCATCAATTATATCACAAATTGAGCCTACATTGCAAGTTTCAACATACTTCTTTTTATTTTGCTCATCAAGCAAAGAGGAATGAGCCTTTTCAAACTTTTTGTGAGCCTTGCCAAGCTTCTCATGGGCTTCCTCTAGCCTCTCATGAGTTGCTTTGAGTTTATCAAGGGCTTGCTTGAGGGCTTTTACCTCCTTATTCAAGCTCTTGCATTCCCTTATATTAATTTTAAAGTGTTCTTTAGCATCTTCTAGCATGTCATATAATTCATCTTTAGTAGGTTCATCATCATCATTATCACTATTATTTTTATTATCATGTTCATCATCACTTCCATCATCACAAGTTTATACCTTAGTGGCCTTAGCCATGAAGCATGATGGAGTGTCGAAGAGAGAAGGCTTCTCATTGATAGCAATGCTTGCAAGTGTCTTCTTCTTGGTGGTCTTGTCATCATCACTATCATCATCATCACTTGAGGAAGCATCACTATCCCAAGTGACCACATATGAACCACCCTTCTTCTTCTTGAAGGTCATCTTGTCCTTCTTATCTTTCTTTTTCTTCTTGTCCTTCTTCTTGTTCTTCTTGTTGTCATCATCATTATCACTATTGTATGGACATTGAGCAACAAGATGATCTTTGCTTTCACATTTGAAGCACCTTCTTGACTCTTCATTGTTCTTGGATGAAGATTTCTTTCTTCTAGCAAGGTACCCTTTCTTCATCATGAACTTGCTAAATTTATTGACAAAGAGAGCCATCTTCTTATCATCATCATCATCCCATGAGCCATCATCTTCACTTGATGTTTCTTGCTTTGCCTTGCCCTTGGATGATGTGGCCTTGAATGCCACACTCTTCTTCTTCTCATCTTTCTTTTCCTTCTTTTCTTCCTTCTCATCATCATCTTTATATGTATCATCGGTCATTATATCTTCCAACACTTGGTTTGGTGTCATGGTGTCCAAACCACTCCTCACTAGAATAGTGACCAATATGCCAAATCTTGAAGGTAGGCATCTCAAGAACTTGTGGGAGAAGTCTTTGTCCTTCACCTCTTCTTCAAGTGCTTTGAGATCATTGACAAGCACTTGAAGCCTATGAAACATCTCCGGCACACTCTTTGAGAATGTATGCCTTTGCACCCTTCATGGCTTGAGTGCCCTCAAATGATTCTTCCAACTTCTTCCATGCCTCATGAGCTCTCTCAATGTTCTTGATTTGCTCAAATGTTCTCTCATCCAAAGCATCATGGATGGCACTAAGAGCAATGTCATTATTTTGGAGTAGTATTTCTTCGGCGGCGGTGGGAGCCTCTTCATCTTCAATCTCAATCTTTGTCTGTACCACCTTCCAAACCTTCCTATTGATTGACTTGATATAAGTTGTCATCTTAGCTTTCCAATAGAGATAATTTGAGCCATCAAATTGGGGTGGCTTTTTGGTGTTGTTGATTTGAGCCATTTTTACACCGAAGGTTGTTAAGCCTCAAATCACGGTGACCTTGGCTCTGATACCACTTGAAAGGTCCTAATGGCTAGAGGGGGTGAATAGCCTATTAAGAATTTCTATAACAACACTTAACAAACCGGTTGGATAATTATGAGGCGAAGCAAGTGTTGCGCTAGCCTACTAAAATAGCAAGCCACCTACCACAATTCTAGTTTATATAATTTCTATCCACACAATAGCTATGACACTACACTAAGTTAGTGTGCTCTCAAAAGCTAACTAAAAGCTACACTAACCAAACTAACAATCCCTCACAACTAGCTACACCAAAGAGCTTGATAACTAGTTTGCGGTAATGTAATGAGAGTGAGCAAGAAGGTTATACCGCCATGTTGAGGAAGGAGCCAATCAATCACAAGAATGAATAACAATAAAGACCAATCACTTCGAAATCAAATGATGAACACAATGTTTTTTTTACCGAGGTTCACTTGCTTACCGACAAGCTACTCCTTGTTGTGGCGATTCACTCACTTGAAGGTTCATGCACTAATTGGCATCACACGCCAAACCCTCAATAGGGTGCCACCACGACCAACACAAGATGAGGATCACACAAGCCACGAGCAATCCATTAGAGTATCTTTTGGCTCTCCACCGGGAAAAGGTCAAGAACCCCTCACAATCACCATGATCGGAGCCAGAGACAATCACCACCCTCCGCTCGACGATCCTCGCTGCTCCAAGCCATCTAGGTGGCGGCAACCACCAAGAGTAACAAGCGAATCCCACAGTGAAACACGAACACCAAGTGCCTCTAGATGCAAACACTCAAGCAATGCACTTGGATTCTCTCCCAATCTCACAAAGATGATGATTCAATGATGGAGGTAAGTGGGAGGGCTTTGGCTAAGCTCACAAGGTTGCTATATCAATACAAATGGTCAAGACAGTGAGCTTAAGCCGGCCATGGGGCTTAAATAGAAGCCCCTATAAAATAGAGCCATTGTACCCCTTCACTGGGCACAACACGGGGTGACCGGACGCTCCGGTCATATCGACCGGACACTGGACCTTAGCGTTCGGTCACGTGATGTGTGCCACGTGTCCCCTCTCTTCAAATGTTGATCGCTCAATCTCAACGATCAAGTGACAACCGGACGTAGCAGCTCAAAGTGACCGAACGCTGAACCCCCAGCGTCCGATCATTTCCAGTAAGCATCCAGAGATGACTTTTCACGACCGGAAGCGTCTGGTCATGCTTGACCGGACACACCCAGCGTTCGGTCACTTGGCGACTCCTCTGTGCGTGACCATGTCAGTTTGACCGAACGCAGCCAGCCAACGTCCGATCGATGACTGACGCTACGCTTTTTCTGCTGCTACTGACCAGACGCGCCGGTCCTTCAAAGACCAGCGTCCAGTCACTTACAGTGACCTCCATCTTTTCTGTCTAGGGTGCCAGTGGCACCATCGGATTGTTCGCACTCTACGGGAGGACACTCCATCGGTGAAGTTCCTAACCCTTGCTCAAATGTGCCAACCACCATGTGTATCACCTTGCGCACATGTGTTAGCATATTTTCACAAACATTTTCAAGAGTGTTAGCACTCCACTAGATCCTAAATGCATATGCAATGAGTTAGAGCATCTAGTGGCACTTTGATAACCGCATTTCGATATGAGTTTCACCCCTCTTAATAGTACGGCTATCAATCCTAAATGTGATCACACTCACTAAGTGTCTCGACCACCAAAACAAAATAGCTCCTACCATTTATACCTTTGTCTTGAGCCTTTTGTTTTTCTCTTTCTTCTTTTCAAGTCCAAGCACTTGATCATCACCATGGCATCACCATCATCATGTCATGATCTTCATTTGCTTCACCACTTGGAATATGCTACCTATCTCATGATCACTTGATAAACTAGGTTAGCACTTAGAGTTTCATCAATTCATCAAAACCAAACTAGAGCTTTCACATTTTATATGTTGATTTCAGAAAGCATCATACATGTACATCGAAGCTTCTATAGGTTTCCTCTTACACAAAAAAAAAACAATCCACTGAACTTACTTAGATGTTCAAGAATTCCACAAGTAACGCTTTCCAACTTTTGTTATTGTATGATATGTTAATCCATTTTTCTTCACCAGCATGTTATTCCACTGATGGTCACTGCTTACTTCTCTGATTTTTTAAATGCAGCCTGTTCTGTAAAAGTTTTTGTGCCATGCCCCCCAGAATGCATGGGTCACTTCGAAGGTTGATCTAATATTTCAAGAATATGGTAATGTTGCCATCTGAGAATATTGTACTTTCCTTCGTTGTTGAGTTTCAATACAGGTTGTGGTTAAGGTCATTTTTCTTTTAGCACTAGCAGTGTACTTGCCCCCCTCTCCCTAGCTCACCTTATTATTACCAGTGATCTGATAGTGTGTGAGATATTTTAGAAATTTTCCACACCAGGTGAAATGGAGCCTTTATTAGGATACTATATTAATAAAAAAGAAATAGATTGCAGTATATACATTTTAATGCCATATTGTCATACGTCACTGAAGAGTCATGAACTATGTTATTTGTGTCAAATGATTTGATCGTTCATTGCCTAGATTGAAGCAGAAACAAACATTGTAGGTCTACTGCTGCATAGAGAAGGGACGACGCCAACCAGAGCCCATTTCATGGATAGATGGGGTATGGATTATTTTTTGTTTTCTCCTCAGCTATTTTTTTACAACTTCATGGTAGAAATAGTTGAAATATATTTTTTCATGGCCTGGACTGAAGCAGGGACAAACCGCCCAGGTCTACTGCTGTAGAGACAAGCGAGGATGCCAATCAGAGCACATTTTCATGGATAGATGGGGTATCAATTTTTTTCCTCCTCAGCTGTTTTTAGAAATCTCCATGGCACAAATACTTTTAATTATATGCCTCTCTATTAAAACTTGGACAGACATGATTTCTGTGCCTTGAATTATGTGATGAGCAACGATTCTTCTATACTTGGAATTTTAGTCTGCTTGTTTGTCAGTATATAACACCGGGATACATTGCTACTACACTTATGCATGTGTGCGCCAAATACAAAAAAAACTCTTAGAGTTTTGCTCATTAAAAAACTATTTATCAAAGTAAATGATAGTTCAGCCATGCTGCATACAGTGCTAGGTCATCTTCAAATGAAGAGTCTCAAACAAAACTGAATTGTTTCCTTTCTGTAGCCTGTAGGGTCCTCAGTGCTTCTATAAATCTATTACAATAATATTGTTGCGTGCTTCACATGTGTGTTCATATAAAGTTGCATGGTGATCTTCCGGTGAACGCTCCGGCTCATTTTCTAGGCCATCGATCCTTCATGGTCATTACGAAAGTTTGGTGCTTTGCATCTTGTCTTCCTTTTGATGATAAGAGGTTGCTCTGCTCATTCTTTTTCCTGCTGATGCAGACTCATTTCTATGTCCGTACACTGGATGTGGTTTTCCAATTGAATGGACAGGCTAAAGTCATTTTACACGTTTCATAAAATATCATTTACATACTCAAAGCTGATGATTAGTCGTTTCTTAGCTATTCCTTTTTTTGGAAATCCAGGCAACTAGATATTGACTGGTAATGGACTTCTATTAGGAAAAAAAGATGCTCCATGCATTTCCACTTCGTATAGAGAAGACACTAATGCTATGCTATTACACACAATTCGGAATTTCATAGTAGTACTTTTCCTGATGTATGTCACGGTTCACATTGCTGCTAATCATGTGTGTAGAACTTCTTGAGCTGTTCATCTGCTACCCAAAGAACTAGGCCGTAAAGCAATTGGGCAGCTCTATACATTGTTGAAATCCGTGTTTTCTTCCCTACAAAATTAGTTTCATGATTTACATGGATAATGCGTTTTCATTGTTTATGTTCAGTAAGAACTGCATCTTTGCTCAGCCCTCAAATAGAACCTTGTCCTATTTACATGGATAATGATCTCTGTTAGTTTCACATGTCTAAATTCAATCCTAGACTGATCCTATTGTGTGCCTTTAATTATATGCCGCCACCAATAAGAGGTGTTTCCAAAGCCTGTGCTTTTAGCGCCAGCTTCTCATATAAGATCACACTCCTAAGGACAAGGTCTTGTACGTTTGTGGATTTCATTTCTTACACTTAATCTTCTTTTTGCTGCAGATCCTTCATGACATTTCGTCATTCTTCCGGACTATTTTCATGTTAAATTCTAGGTTCGACATATAATTCTTGGTACATTCTACTAATCTTGGTTACTGACATTATTCACAGTACTGCCACTAAAGCATTCTCTGAAATTAAGTAGAGGTGTTGTTTTTATTCAATGACAATGTTGCTGGAAACAAATATCTTCTTCTCAACTATACCATAGGAGAAGATGCGGTCATGATTATCACTACTTTATGATCTTTTTTCTGATCTCAAGTGACAATATATTGCTTCCTACATTTCGGCTGCAGTTGGTGTGCGCTCAGGGTGGCCACGTTACTATGAAAAGTTTTGGCCGCTTGTTTCCAGTTTCATGGTTGTGTTTCACCCCGGCGTTTTCCACTCTGCCATCTAAAAATATCCTATGCTCCTATGTCCTCTATCCACACCGTTGCTTCTCTCCCCTCCAAGCTTCTTCTCTCTCCATCTCTCAAGACGCGGCGCCGCCGTGCTGCAGGGGTAGGGGGGTGGCTGCCGCTATTTTATGATGTTTCTATTCCACTTTTTAACTGAGGCGTTTGGCCTATGCAGTGATACAAACCATTACATATGCATGGTTCTGTGTTGCATTCTTAATGAACTGAAGCACTTTGCCATATGCAATGATGACCTACTTCTCCCTGACAACAATCCAATTTTGTTTCCCGCGCTTCACAGCTATCTGCAAAAATTGCTACGATTCAATATTAAAGTATTCTGATTCTTGCTCTATCTTTAGTTGTTCTGATTTCTGCTCTTTACTTAGTCATTCTTCTCTTCTTTGCAGCTAGGTGCATAGCTTATATGCATGTTACAAATTTTATTTTTGGTTTCATTGCAGACCGTAGTTGAATCCTAAAGACAATGACTGAGTATGCTATTATTTTTGAACTATGAGGTTAAACTGCTGCAACCAGATAACTTCGTAGGTAAATATGTAATTTCCTCTTAGTAACTATTGGAAGATAGAGAATTTGTTCGGATCTGGTTCTAGGCTTATCATCTTATTTTGCTTATATATTACTTTAGTGGATCCTTTTCTGCCATGTCGATGCATCGTGTTTGTTTACCTTAATAAATACAGTCCGCTATTTGTAGCATCATTGCCCCTGTATTTTAGCGCATCCATAAATTCTATGTTCATTATATCCCTTTCCATGTACATTTGACAACTTCATGTGTTCGAATGGACAGTGGTTTTTTAATGATTGTTGTTTCATGACCTTTTTTTCTACCTCCTGCATTATGGTTCAGTGACCCTCAGCTTTATTGAGAAAGTGCTTGTGCTGGTATGCTGTACTTTTCTATTATATTTACCTTTTCAGTTGTGATCACATCTTTTTTCCTTCAATTGAAAGAATACCACCCAGCACCACATCGTTCATTGGGTTTTTGGGCATTTTTAGATTCTTGCTACGATGCTGGCTCCTCCCATACTTTTTAGGACCAGGTACATACTACTATATCCATGTGATCAATTTTTATTTCATTTAAGTTCTCTATACTGTCTAATTTCATGCTCCGATCTTAAAAAAAATTATAGACACGTTTACATCTGTGATTGCATTTTCAACCAACTGCCGACACGTGTGAGAGCGCACGTGATGGACCAGTGTATTATGGCTCCTAAATCCTTCGGCGGGCACCGAATCATTGATCCCTGGCCAGGTTGGGCCAATTCTTTCCCGTACAAATTTCGCCGGTCCTGTCTCCGGTAAGACGGATTCCGTTGTTTTCTTGCCCAATTCGGGCAGGATTTTGGTCTTCCTCCTCGCAGCTTGGGGGCGGTTTCGCTCCGGTTCTTGCGCTTCGGCTCCAGGCCATGGAGCAGCGGAGATGGCTCGCGGCAGCCGTTTTGATGTGCCTGCTGGTGCTTTGCTTCAGGAGAGGTAGGTTGTTGGCCCTCCAGTTTCTCGCCCCCGAAAAGGAAAAAATCTTTCTTTTGATTTGGTTTCCCCTACCGTTCCCCAGAATGCTTACTCTGCCTGCCGGTTAATTTTCTCCAGTTTGCGTGTGGAATGTGGGCGATCAGTGATGTGTTTAGCTTAGGGTATTGTTTAGCGCTAGAAGATTAGCAGTACTTATATGCTTTGAACATCCATGCTGTTTGTGTTTGTGAAACGGAAGGCTCTGTCTTGACTCTTGAAGATGCTCGTGCATACATACACAATGTGTCGGCCTAAACTCGAAGGATTCGCAGTCAAACTAGTCTGCTTCCTTCTTGTCGTGTCTTATGTATTGCGCATTTCATCATATTCACATTTTATCCCTGCCTTTTCGATTCAGAACTCAAGACAAAACATGCGCCCATATATGACCCAGCGCTTGCCCGGACACTTGCTGAATATACTTCTGCTGTGAGCTCATCTGACCTTCTTGATGCTGTCATCATCCACATCCACGTTGGATTATGTTATTAGTGAATACCTCCGTTTCTAGTGTGCATTCCTTGTGGAGTTGAACTTGGTGCTTTTGTGCAGGTCTATACTGCTGAACTGATCCAACTGTTTACATGGACGTGTGAAAGATGTTGTGACTTAACAGAGGTATTTTTATATTTGTCATTGTCGTAAAACATTCTATGATTTTACCAATGTTATTCAAATTCACATTTGGCTTGGTGTGAAATATTCATTAAATTTATTTGGTAGCTCAGGGGTTCGAGGTGATAGAGCTGATTGTTGATGTGAAAAATTGCTTACAGGTTACTACTTCTGCCACTGTCACCTGAATCATTTTCTTTTTTACCTAGTAATAGGCTTTTTCTTATGTTGATTGTGTTTATGATGAGTCAGGCATATGTTGGATTTGCCAGAGACATGAATGCAGTTATAGTTGTGTTCAGGGGCACTCAAGAAAACAGGTAAAAGTTCTGATGCATATGTTGGATTGTGTTCAGGCAGCTATTATATCTCTTACCACTTTTTCTTACTTTTAAAATGGTGCCCTTGAAATTCTGATTCTTTGGAAAAGTTTGCTATCCAATCTTCTGGATGTCATAGGTCATAAAATGTGTGGCATTTCAAATTAACAATCAAGCCAGGCAGATAAGTATGTGCATGTTATTCTTCTGCAAAACTTTTATTCCTTTAATTTTTCAGCATTTAGAACTGGATAGAAGACTTATTCTGGAAACAACTTGATCTCGACTACCCAGGCATGCCTGAAGCAAAGGTGAGCATGGTCTTTATAATTACTAGCCACCGCTGCCCGCGCTTCGCTGCGGGTGATGTGCTTGGTATAGGAAAAATCCTGAGAAATATGGCTCATATGTCTAATATGTTTTCTTATCGTGTTGGTACGGAAGATTGGTCTCAATACTGTAAATGAACATAGAGGTTGGCTGTCATTACATGGTGCCTATTCTAGGTCAGCAAATCAATGACATGTTAGTAGAAAGAAGTATTTGATGGAGTTGGGCTCAAGCAACTAACACACTTAGATTTAAAGCACAACATTGGCTAGAATTACATTATAGGTGAAAATAGGGAAAACTACAACACAAGTACTTCTTCTAATGCGAGGGTATACAAAAGAGTGAATTAGAATCCACTCCCCTTAGGCGAAACTACAACACATTTCGTAAATCTAGAATTACACAAAAGATTACACGGTGTCGAACACTAAATTACACTGGGATATAAAGTTACATGGTTAAGAGCAACCTAGCACAACCAAGGCTTTTCTAAGCATTCCCTTCCTGGTCGAGCTGGGCACAGTGCCTGGGATGACATCCACCCAGGCTTTTCTAAGCATTCCCTACTACCCAAGGCTAACTTTTTCTAGGTGTTCTTCTTTCCTCTCCTTCCTTGTACACAATATACGTCAAACTTTGTATGAAGTGAGATCGCAACATACATGCTTCCTCCAAAACCACCTCCTCTTATTTACTTTGAGAGAATACTATTTTATCAACCCGTTGTGGATTTCTCTTTCAAACACCCGAATATTTGTATCAAAAGTGGTATAGCGGTGTAACTTGGTAAAGGTACTTGGTCAACAACCTCGATACCAGCGTGTGGCGAGCAGCGTCACCATGTGGCAGTTGTTTCATAGGGAGCCCTCGGTTTCATCACGACACCATAAGCTACTAACCAGGCAACTACTACCAACTTTATGGCCAGAAGGCGGTGAGGTCATAGACCACAGAATGAGGGGAGTATTACAAGGGAAGATTCAAACAACAAGGATTCCCTTCACAACAAGGGGCAATGAATTCAAATCCAGCGGCGGATTTGATTTAAAGAGATTCAAGTGTTCTACTGGGATATCCACAATTAATCGATACAGCATCCTATATTATCCAATCACGACTGGTTTGCTGATATCTGGATGGCAACTTCTCTTGTAACCCACCTACCATCGCCCTTGAAAACTCTAAGCATGTTTAACGGGAATTAAGTAGATGGACGCAATAAACACAGGGAAATAAACCAAATGCATATTCAAACGGTCTTATACGGGTACATTATATAGGCATCCAGTCTCTCATTCACGACACAACATTCACCTTCCCTACGACGGACGATCTCAATAGTACGGACAAAAACAACGGCAAGAGTACAATACCGAAAGACAGCAAAGAACAGCACTACTACTATGGGTACAACATCTCAAGGCAACTAATCTACTTGGAACTAAGCATCTTCATTCCCGGGCTTTGCGGATTCTTCAACTGCCTTGGCTATGGATCTGCATCTTCTCTTGGCGATGGCTGAGTGAGAGGAATCAAGGGCTCTACTTCTGACACTTCCAAAGGTGGAGGTGCTGGCGGCACTGCAACACCGGTCCTCTTTCTTTCAGGCGAGTGGATAGGGATCCCTTCCAAGATCGGGGCATCCTGCCTTTCAGCAGCTAGCGTCCTCTGCTTGGCCCTGGTGATAAGATAGGCCTCCCGCAGCTGATGGACATGCCGATCTTTAGCCTCCTTCAGAGCTTCGGACATGGCAGTCTACCGGCTCTCAGCAGCTGCAGCATTGGCATGTGCCTCGGCGAGCTACACCTAGAGGATTCGAGTGAAGATCTCAGCTTCCTCCGCCTACCGAAGGTAGATCCTCAGTTCCAAGGCTTGCCGGTCATACTGCTCATCTAGGGCAAGAAGGTACGCAGTCAAATGCACCATGGTAGGACTATCCTCTTGCGCATCCTACCCTTGCAAAGCCTCCATGCGAGCCCTCCATGCCCTCTGATTTCGGTCCAAAGGTGGAAAGAACCGCATGGGGGTACCAGCAATGGGCTCCTCATAGATCTGGCAGAGGTACTGCAAGGCTTTGCGGGCCACAACCTGGTAGGTGTCGATAAAGCTAAACCCTGTTGCGGTCACACTCTAGGCTCCAGTGAGGTCGGGGAACTCCTCACTCTTCCCGATGTAGACGGTAACCTCACACCGCTCGGTGCCTTGCTCCTCATACTCATGGCCCTCATACTCGGGACGATCTTTGACTCCGAGCTTTTGCAGGGTGGCATGCAGGATTCTAGGAAAACCCTCAACGTTCAGGCAGTAACTACTAACCTAGGCTCCTGCCATTTCTGGTGGTGGTTGTGAGGCAGGCTGAGTGAAAAGCTGGCTCAAAGGAAAAGCTAAGCGAGCTAAGCATCGAGTGGTGGTACCAATGGCTAAGCCAGGCTCTGCTTATAAAGGTGGAGCGGTCTGTGGTCCTAACGCGGTTCACTAGGGTTCCCGCGTGGGATCACTACGAATGAAGCGACCAAATTCCACACGTTCGAGGTGAGCGACGTGCGGTGCCATTACTGAGTAGTACGAGGAGCACAGAAAAGGGGTACGCGGAGACGTGGGTCACTACAGGTGTGAACCACGGGTGAACATGGAGGATGAAGCCACAGCGCAGACCTAACTCTGGAACAGGAATGAGTAGGTCATGCACAATACGACACGCGTGACACCTATGGATGGTGTATCTGCCAGCAATGCAGCACTATAATGCACAAACAGGATATACATGAATGCATGTCCTATACGTCCTTTTACTATTGCCAACATATAGGGAAATCGTTCTTAGCTTTTTGGCACATCGTTCTCTCCCTGTTGGTGACCAACCCCAACCACCGACCACCTTGGGAGCAACGTGCACACAAACCAAGCCGTGTCTTAGATGCATGGATGCATGTATAAGTACAAATGTTTCTGCATGGTCAATGAATTGTTTTTATCTGATGGTAAGGAGGAGAGGCATTAAATGTGTCCACCTGCTCGACTTGTTTTTATCTGATGGTAGCATGGAGGGGAGGCATTAAATGTGTCTGCCTGCTTTTGACCCACCCTGCGTAGGTGAAGATGTCAAGCGCTTTTAAATTTACTGAGTGAATTTCTGGATAGCTTAGGGAATGGCCTTGGACATTGCTCGTCTCGTGCACGTAAAAATCATGCCGCTTTCCTTTTATTGTTCTCTGCGGCAGACTAAATGGTGGACTGCGCCAGGCCCAATGACCGCTCCTCCATTACAAAAGGCCTAGCCTAGCCACTTGGTACCACCACTCAATGAGTCTTAGCTCACCTAGCCTTTCTCCCGAGCAAGCTTCTCGCTCGATCCTTCCTTGTAACCATCATCCACCAAGGATGGTAGGAGCCTGGGTTAGCAGCTGTTGCCTGAATACTAAGGGTTTTCCCAAAATCCTGTATGCCACCTTACAAAAACTCAGAGTCAAGGATCGCCCTGAGTATGAGGGTCATGAGTATAAGAAACACGGTACTGAGCGATGTGAGGTCACCATCTACATTGGGAAGAGTGAGGAGTTCCTCGATATCACTGAAGCCTGGAATGTGACCACAAACGAGTTTCGCTTCGTCGACACCTACCAAGTTGTGGCCTACAAAGCCTTGTGGCATCTTTGCCAGATCTATGAAGAGCCAATTGCTCATACCCCCATGAAGTTCTTTCCACCTTTGGAAAAGAATCGGCGGGTATGGAGGGCTCGCATAGAGGCTTTGCAAGGGTGGGACGCGTAAGAAGATAGCCCAATTGTGGTACATCTAGCCACGTATTTGATTGCTCTAGATGAGCAGTATGACCAACAGGCCTTGGAGCTGAGGAAGTTCCTCCGCCGAGCCAAGGAAGCCGAGATCTTCTCTAGGATGCTCGACGTGCAACTCGCTGAGGCGCACGCCAATGTGGCAACCACAGAAAGTCGTGAGACTGCCATGGCAGAAGCCCTGAAGGAGGCTGAAGATTGGCACACCCAGCAGCTAGAGGATGCTTATATGGTCACAAGGGCCAAGCATAGAATGCTTGACACAGAAAGGTAGGAACCCTTGGTCTTGGAGGGAATCCCTGTCCACCCGCCGGAAAGGAGAACCGGTGTTGCAGTACCACCAGCACCTCCACCCTCGAAGGTATCAGAAGTAGAGTCCTTGCTTCCCCTCACTCAGGCACCACCACAAGAGGAGACAGATCCTTAGCCTGTGCAGAAGAAGAACCAACCGAGGCCGAGAATGAAGCCGTTTGGTCCGACGAAGTAGATGAGTTGTCCTAGGGGACATGTACTCGTAGTTAGTAGTGCTTTTCATTGCCATCCTCTAGTGTTGTAATCTTTCCATTGTATTTTAGCCTTAGATGTTAAGAACTGTCGGGTCGTAGGAGCCAAACGATGTGTTGAGAATGGGAGAGGGAGTGCCTGTATGTTGTACTCTTATAAGGGCATTTTGGACGTGCATTTTGCTTTATCCATTGTGTTTGTTATGTCGATTTACCCTTAGACCTCGTTAGACTTGCTTAGGGTTCTTGAGGCAAAAAACAAACGGGTTACAAGAAAAGCAACCATTCAGATGCAAGCAGACCAGCTATGATTGGAAATGAATCGCAAAGGAGGTAACAAATTAAAGCTGCCTTTACACAAATTAAAGACCTCCCACTAACATAGTGTAGGCTTTCATTTTCAAGTTGTGTGTTTGACCTAAGACCGCATGCAAATTAAAGCCATGCGCACCGCTAGTGGCCACTCACCCACGCTCCTTTTCTCGTACACTGGTGCCGTCCTCTCAGCGCCATGCTGCTATCTCTTCTGCACCGCCACCCACCGCACGTCGCACCACCACCCCATGACATCGCTCGTGATGTCATCTCCATTGGGCCGCTGCTGCCGCTGCTGTCCCCCACAAACCTGATTCCCTCAGCCCCCGATGCTGCTCAGTGCCACCAATAACGAGGCACACCCACCCTCTAAACCCGTCGTCAATCGCCTATAAAATGCCCCCCCTTCACAACAAGACACTCCACACTCGACACTAATCACCCGCATAAGCCCCCTATTCAAATGCCAACCTATTTCAATATTTTAAGAAGAAGCCTGAGATAAGTGCTATAAGCTGGAGACTATCGAAGAAAACATCAAGCAGGAGCCGGAGTACATTGTTAGAAGCAAGAAGCTGACACTCTCAAGATGTGCTTAGATGAAGATGAGCTCACCATGACCATCTTTGCTATCCTAACTCCTACTATGGTGGCATCAATCATACTGTATATCCTTGTAATACGCCCGCTACCCTACGAGAGGCCCCGAGATAGTTATTGAAATAAGAAGAGCTGAATAAATATTCAAGCTTCGCGGATTTATTCAAATTTCGAGGGCATAGGGCCTGTCCACAACTTGACTACACATGATTAAGTTATTTCTTACATTCACCAAATAAATAGCGGCGCAATTCCTATACCAGCTATATTGTGATGCAAGGTCGTTTGCAATTGTCATTGTGGTTAAGTTTTTACGTACCTAGCATAGTGGCAGTGCTGGGTATCCATGTGAGTTCCTTGTCAGTAATAATTAAATAAAGTTTGTACAGGCTGCACTTTAACTGCATTTCTGTTTCGAAACCAAGGATTATAATTCCGGTATATTGAGGTCAGGCATTCTTGTCATGCTTCTTGGGCTTGGGCAGCATGCATACATGTTTCAGGAAGTCTCATCAGGCACAAAAGCAAGTCTAAAACTCTGATGTAGATCTAAAAAATGTAAGATTCTTTTTTTTCGCGACCACGCTTAGGCACATTTTTCATTAAAGGAAAGAAGATTTACAACAAATGGTCTTAGTAAGCCAAGGCTTACCAAAATCAGAACGATCCCTGTAACGTTTCACAGGGATCAAGAATTCATAATTAGGCAATTACATATGAACAATTCACGACCAAGACCAAGACCACTATCAACTCTAAGAGAAGCAACGGACGTAGCAGCACAGCTAGCCACTGAAGGTGACACCTCTAAGCAACTGAGATCTCTATGCATCTCCCCAATTGAAGCTAGCATCTCATTGACGTCCAAAGGTGACGGAGCAGGAGCACCAAAGCATCCGATAATTGAGGCAGCGACATGGTCTTTTCTTCTTTTCTTTGTTTGTTTTTTCCACACAGGTAAAACCATTACCGCAGCAACGAAATTACAAGAAGTTTTCTTTTCTTCGTTGGTTTAGGAAAATACCAATGTAGTTCTCTCACAGAGATGATTGGCGTGCATATCTTTTCCACCTCCCGATTTTCTCACATCCCTAGAAACCGTTTAAATAATTAGGTAGATAGATCAAGTGACCATAGTTGCAGGTATAGATGCTGGTTGAGTAGCTGATGAGTGCTCATGCATTAAGAATGTGATAATGTGGCCAAGCCATGCCGACAGAAACTGTGGGCAACATGAAGTGTCTTTGTACTATATAAGATGACTTATAATGAGAAAACAATGTGTACCTTCCGTGGTTTAATGGCCACATCACATGTCTTCCATAAGAATGGCCTTCAAACCCAGCGGTTCCAGTACCTTCTGATAACTGGATAATGAATTCCTTCCCTTACTCCTGTATTATCATGGCTAGCTGTTTGTTGAATTCGGTGTATACATTGTCCATGATATACACATTGTTGATTAAAATACATAATCTGGAGCTTTAAGGAGATTCAATAAACAAAAAAAGGTCAAATACAAATAATATTACTCACCATGGAAAATAGTCACTTCGAATGGCCAAAGTTGCAGCTAGCAATATGTCAGTGATCCACGGGGTTAGTGTCCTCAATGGCTTCCAGTCAGATTCGTTTCCTAGAGAATTATTAGATTTCTTATCTGTGGAATCACTAGATGTTGCCTGATCAGATGTGCTGCTACATTCAGCTTCACTATGTTGGCGCTCAACTTTGAATATTGGCCTATTGTAGTGAGTCAAGACTCTAAGAATTTCTCCACAGGCCAAGGCCCACTGCTCTGAGTACTCTTGCTGCGGTGAAAATTGGTAATGAGAAACAGTATAGAATTGTGAAACTCAAAGCCAACACAAAGAGAACTGGAACTAACCACGATAGTAATGGCCTCACCTCAGAAGTATGGCTAAATAAAGAGATGAAGGAGCTGAATGGGGGACCATGCCTATCATAGCACAACGTCCCATCTATGATGTGTGAAAGAATTGGATGTACAACTGCATGACCATGCTCCGGATGATGAAGAACAAAAGCTATTGTACAATGCAAGTAAAAGCAATATGTCAAATTCTTTCTTGGATTTCCAGGCAATTGTCCATAAGAAGTTTGTATTACCCAACACTTCATCTACGAAGTGACTTTCTTTTGATGCATGCATGGACAAACTTTTTCTTCAGTAGATGCTGGCTTCAATTTCTCAAACATCTACACATGGAGAAGAATCATAAGTTTCTTACACTGTTTTGTGTACAGGCACCAAATTTCAGTAAAAAGAATGCAGTATTTAGTCAATGCACTAGACAAACAAGTTCACGAAATTGCATATACTGAGCGCCTAGCTATACTCATAGCTCCACTCTCTATAGTCTATCACCAAGTTACTGTAAAAAAAATTGTTTTCAGTAAAAATGGTTTATACTGTTTCCCATCTCATGGCGAAGAACACTCTAGGAGTAGAACTGAGCATCATGGTGGCATGGATGTATGTCTTGTAAAATTTCACCAAGAACTAGATGCTATGAATTTCATACTAACCACTTGTTCATCCAGACAATTTATTAAATTTGCAAAGATTGCAGCAACATGTATAGAACAAAATCGGACAAATGCATAGTAAGGTACTGCACCTACTCACTTGGTGTTGCACAAGCACTTGCTACCTGCAGGTTTAAGCATGCTGTGGACGTTCTCGACTGGGAAAGATTCCCCTCGCACTTGTAGAACTCTAGCTCCTTGTTCAGAATCTTCTGTGGAACCTAAGATACCACGAGTACATGAAACACAGTTTCCATGTGATGTATTATTGAAACCTACCAAAAGTATTTTTTGACACAAATACATGGACTTTTATTCCATTTATTTATCTTGATCCAGATGTGTGCACAATATCACTTTCATATTAAGCTCTCAACACTGATGTTACCCAAAGCTTTTTTATTTAAAAAGGAGCAGCATAATGACATCAATGTTCAGCTGACTAAAGGCTAGTCCAGTACCATCCCAATGGATGCAAGTACCAACTACCAAACAACAAACAACACGGTACTGTGCAGACATCTGAATGAAGACAAAGATGCAGAATAAAAAGAAGGCAAGGGATACAGAGAATGTTGAAGTTAACCATGAGAATGTCAATAGATCAAACCAAGCACTATTGTTTCTCTGTCAGAATCATTGGAAGAAACAAGATTTTCAACGTAATCGGACATCTGGTGCTCTGTGCTCATGTCTAGAGAAGATTCAAGATCTAATTGGAGAAAATAAGTCATCCCGATGCAACGATTCATGGAGCAACTAAATGAGCCAACCAAATCGAAAAAGGATTGCCTCCACATTCTTCTGAAATAAAAAAATAGTTTCCTCCGTTCTTCTGTCACCTAACACATTCCTAAATTTAGTCCTTGGTGTAAATATCACTTTCTGATTGCGACCAACAACTGAAAACATTGATATAGCAGATAAATCCCACTTGATACAAAACTAGAGAGAAATTCAAGGTGGAAGGATCACACGAGATCTAATAAACAACAAAAAGCTCCATCAGTTGCATCCATATATAGTAAAAAAACAGGATTCAACAGAGAAGTCAACTCCAATTCAGAGAAAAAGATCCATGTTCAGTTTCAAGGCTAATAACACGGATTCAGAAGTGTTAATTTCAACGTAGGAGCTACCAAATTGGACACCTTTAAAACAAGTCAAAAAGAAAATTTTACATGGCTGGCAGGATGAACCAATCAATTCATCCATGATCCAAGGAAAGTAGGAAACATCACAGTAATGTAACCATAAAAGAGATCCAACATGGACCATGACATCACGCAGGATTTTCAACAAGAGAAAGGAACACGGATGAACTATGTTTGTAAGAAAGGGGATTAGTTTTGGCAAACGAAGAACATGTAACAACTACCTACTAGAATTACCTTCAGTCCTAATAACCGGATTCCTCGATCGGGATTTCCAGCTTGAAAACCAAACTTAAATGCTACGATAAGAATCCATCAAACTATGAACACTCGCAGCCTGTAACAACTCAAACATTGGGTGTCAAGGATCGAACAGCAAGAAAGGAACGCGTATGAAGACATCACTCTGTAGAAAATCTGATTGAGATTTTGAGGCGGAGGTCGCACGGGAGGCGGTAACCGCCTGTGCGCGTCCGTGCGGCCACGCCGCAAAGCTAGGGTGGCGCCAGTCCTACCTCCTGCTATGCTCCCCTGCAGTAGGGCTGCACCAGGGCGAGGTGCCGGGGAGGGGGAGACCGATGCAGGGGAGATCGAAGAGGCCGTGGCAGGAGGCGACGGCGAGGAGGGCGGCTACGGCGGTGACAGGGTTGTGGAGCTCGTCGGGCCTAGGGTTGCAGGGGGAAGGAGGGAGGAGCAGAGGAGGTGGAGGCCGGCGGGGGAGGGACTGGTGCCGGCGGCGAGGTGGAGCTCGTCTGGCTAGGGTTGGAGGCGGCGGGTTTGGGTGCCTGTGCGACTGAGAAAAGGAGATGGGGATGGGATGAGAACCGGAGACGGGGACGGAATGGGAGCCTGCGCCAAGCCATCTTGGCGTTTGGGAAGGCAACCTCCTGGCGATTGCTGGCGTTGTTGACCACGCCCGACACTTGTGCGTCTGCACACGCGCCATCGGCCATCATTGGCGTGCCTAGGAGGAGGTACCTGCAAACATAAGGGTGAAAGCAAGCCTCCAGTACGACCAGCATGGTCCTCTCCATCACCGTAGCGTGGTCCCTCGTGCCGCCCCCGACGGCCACCGCAGCGGCAGTCCTAGAGCCGGACGTCCTCCGTCCAGGGCCCCGCTCCGAGGAAGGAGGGGGTCGGCGACGCAACCGAGCCACGTGACCACGGCGGGGGCTGTGGCCCGTGCGGCACGCAAGAGCGAGCAGGCACCCACAGCGATGGCCCGGGCGTGAGTGCGGCCAACCAAGGCGACGACATGGTGCAAAGCAGCGGCGCGCGGTGGCAACCTCGGCCACCCACGGGTGTATCTAGAACAAGCGCGAGAGAGCAATGCAGAGGGGAGGCAGCTGCACCCACCGCCGGGGCCTGGCCACGCCGGTGCGCTGGTGGCCGATCGATGCGGCCGCAGATCTGGAGAGAGGGAGAGGGAGAGGAAGAGAGAGAGGCACCGCCCGCGTGGAGAGAGAGGCAAAGAGAGAGGAGGTCGAGAGTAGAGAGAGGAGGACGAAGGAGGCGAAGTGGGAAAACTAACCCGCGGTGCACGCAAAGGAAGCCAGGCCCCAGCAGCATGGCATGTGTGCTGACCACCGTACTAATTAGGCACCGACCATGCATGTCAAGAATCCACCGTCCCCTACTATGCGCCACCATCCATTTGCGTGCCGTGTACGATCAGCAGGGAAGCCGTACTTCATTGAATGTGTCCACTTGCTTCATTTGGACACTGCCGAATGCACGGAGGAAGACCGGTTGTGACGCGCCTCATCTGAGCCGTGGAATTTCGATCTAACGCACCAACTAAAAAGAACATACGTGGACACCCTAGAAGGCCGCTGATTTGGCGTGCCTTCATGTCTTTAATGATGAAACTTCACTCATGCAGTTTGCGGACACTATAAATGTTGGTCTTCTATCTTATAGGTTCACAGTGGATTTTATTCTGCTTACCATCACACAACAATGCGTGATGGAGTTGTCAGAGGTATTAAAAATACTAGGGAACTGCATGGTGATATTCCCATCATGGTCATAGGACATTCCATGGGAGGAGCTATGGCTTCATTTTGCGCCCTTGATCTTGTTGTGAGTAACAAAATTTGCCCTAGGAAGTCTTTTTTTTCTATGCTTAGAAGTTGGCCACATTGACTGAGGGAGGATGTTTTTGTATCTCAACTTTAGTACTTCCTCTTATCACAAATATAAGTCCATCTAGGTTTGTCCGAAGTCAAACTTTTTTGACATTGACCATCAATATCTAAAATTGTATATTAATTGGCCATTACTAGATTTGTTATGAAAACTAGAATTATAATACATACATACACAGGTATTGCTAGCTAAAGTTCAAAATGTTTATAGTTGAAAGGATCAAGATGCCCAAGAGGGGGGTGAATTGGGCTAATTCTAAATTTCTTTCAATAATTAAACTGTACGGTTAGCAGCGAGGAAGTCTGAGACGGTGTGAAGCCCGTTTAAAGAGGTGTGAACTGCGGGGCTAACACGGGCGAAGCAAACCACTGGGACACCTGCTCTGTAGGTGAATCAAACTATGTTGGTGGCTGTCTTTGACTCTAAAGCCCACTAGGCTGTAACGCTGGAGTCATAAAAGTGGTGGCAGGCTGACCAAGCTGGGGTGAAGACTGTGGCGGTGGAACCCCAATAGCTATCACTACATGCTGCATAAATCCAAGGAGCTACTGCTGATGCATGGCCTGCTGCTGCTGTTGTATGGCCTGCTGCTGCCGCTGAAACTCATCCTGTCGAGTATGGAACTGTGCAAACATGGTGGCGGTCTCCTGAGCCTGGCGAACCTGATCCTGCCTCATCCGCTCAAGTATGACAAGTAGAGCGGGGGTCTGTCTACGGTGCAGGTGGAGCTGAACTGGAGCTACCAGCCTCATGCTCATGTCATCAAGGAGGCATCTGAGGTATCTCACGGTAGTCCTCATCTGAGCTATCACTGGGGTTGCTCACGACCATCCCCTCCTGTTGAGCATCCAACTGCTCCTCCTCTATAGCTGCTATGCCCCTGATAGTAGCATCCTGCTGGGCTACAGTCTCTAGCACCTCTAGACGACGGCTCGGCTAGCTAGGTGTAGTCGGTGTACTATGATGGATCATCTGAGTCAAGTTATATACAGGGAACTCTGTCATAGCACCACTGTACTCAGCTATCATCTCAGGCGGCCTCACTGTAACTACCCTATGAATAAGAAATGTGATCCAGTGGGCATAGGGCAACTGTCGGTGACCTCTGAACCCCTCAGCAATAGTGTCCTCCATCTCTGATAGAAAGAGATCTCAAATATCAAACAATGTCTACTACATCAGATAGTTCAGTAGCCACAATTGTATGTGAGTCAAGCCCTCGCGATACTCCATCCTTGAAAGCAGTGTCCTCCTCATAATGGCATCAAGCACTCTAGCAGTGGGAGTAAGATCACTGGGTGTTCTGCTAGACCCCTCGCCGAATGGCTCTGTGAAGCAGTGACGGACTAGATCTGTAGGGGGCACCATCCCGCTATGAGGACATTTGGGGGGCGCTGTCTGTCCATAGCAAACCTCATGTAGCTGGACGGATTGCTCCTAAAGCCTGAGTATCTCTCTGACCCTAGTGCTCATCAGCCTATAATCTCTGCCATTGAATGCAAAGTGTATGAATGTGTGCTACGGGTCAATCCAAAGAGAAGCATAGAACTGATGGACCCAAGATGGAACATACAATCCTGTTCGTCCAAGTAAGTCTGTCAACCCTGGCAGGTAAGTAAGGTAGGGGCAAATGTGCTCTCCAGCTGCTGCAACAATAGACTCTATATTGCACACCCTCTGAGATCTGAAAATAGCTCCATTATTAAGATATGCATTATAGAAATCCTCCTGCAGTGGTGTGTAAAAGCCCTCTGATGCACGCTCATCTCACCTCGACAGAAACCACTGCTCAAACTCCACAAATCTGAGTTGTTGCACCTACTTGGCCATGGCGGCCCTCAGATCTAGATGAGTCACTGGATGCGGACCCTCTGGTCTGGGCGGTGGATGAGAACCCCTCTGTTGTGTATCTGCCCTCGGTGTGACTAGAGCACGAGTACGACTAGAGCGGCAAAGCTGTGGCTGAGGTGCCTGCTCTATCTCATGTGCCTGCTGTTCCTCCTAAGTCTGCTCTGCTGCCTGTGGCTCCTATTGTGACTCTCCCTAAGGCTGACTCTCATCAATGGCAACACACCACCCTTCAATCATGAGAGTCCCAGGAGGATCACCATGAAGGCGCTCAACCTGCTCAAGTGTAGCTCTCGCTTCTGGTGAAAGCTAGTCTGCGATCCGGACTCCACTACAAGCACCTCCTCTCTTGGCACGCTCTATGGCCTTTGCAACTGCGGCTGCTCTAGCTGTATCTGCATCTAGATACTTGCACTTCTTTGTTACCAGCTTCTCTATCAACTTGCCTTTTGGATCTATAGGCAAGCAAGACGAATGCCTCGGATCCTCATCACCGGGACCACCTCCAACATTCTTGACGCGAACCATCGGTTGGATTAGAAAGAAACAACTGCCGCTGATAAGAAACAACTGCCAACTGTCACTTACGAGGCTTGGTCTCGATCCATACTCACGAGCTTGGCCCTGAGCTGACTGACAACTGCAAATGTGACCTCAACGGCACCGACTCGCTGCACGATAGAATAGAGGATATATAGATAATCTTAATTAATCATCTAGAGATACGAAACCCTAAAAAAGCAAGCAATTAGGTATGAAATAGAAACCGAGGGCTTGCTACCTGACGAACCGGTGACCCAAGAAGCAGAGGAACGATACGTGGGGGAAACCACCAGGAATCCTAGGGTAAGGGTTGCGGCAAAGCAATGTAGCTTGGGATCGGCCATGAAAGGACAATAGATTGCAGTACGGGTGCTAGGGCTTGATCACGGCGATGCTGGATTGTTGCTAGCGCGAGCGTGGATGGCGCTGGAACTCGGGCAGGGCACTAACGTGGTGGCGGTAGCGTGGGCGAGCGGCGGTGTGGTGGTGCACGGGAGTAGTGTTGAAGCAAGGCGTGGCGGCGCGTGGAGTGGAGGCGCGGGCACTCGGCGATGCAAGGCTACGCGAGCAGCGGCGTGCGGCGTGCGGAGGCAGCGGCGGCGGCACGCAGAGGCAGGGCAATGCGTCGAGCGATGCGAGCAAGGATGGCGGCGATGTCGGTGGGTTAGGTCAAAAGGTGCGTGCGGCGATTGAGTTATATGGGTCCCCCGATGAAAGCTCTAGTTTGGTTTTGGTGAATTGATGAAACCCTAAGTGCTAACCTAGTTTATCAAGTGATCATAAGATAGGTAGCACATTTCAAGTGATGAAGCAAATGAAGATCATAGCATGATGATGATGGTACCATGGTGATGATCAAGTGCTTGGACTTAGAAAGAAGAAAGAGAAAAACAAAAAGCTCAAGGCAAAGGTATAAAGCATAGGAGCTATTTTATTTTGGTGATCAAGACACTTAGAGAGTGTGATCACATTTAGGTTTGATAGCCATACTATTAAGAGGGGTGAAACTCGTATCCAAATGTGGTTATCAAAGTGCCACTAGATGCTCTAACTCATTGCATATGCATTTAGGATCTAGTGAAATGCTAACACCCTTGAAAATATTTGTGAAAATATGCTAACACATGTGCACAAGGTGATACACTTGGTGGTTGGCACATTTGAGCAAGGGTGAAGAAGTTAGAGGTGAAAAGGAGTTAGTCTTGCTGGTCACTAAGTGACCGGACGCTGGTCTCAGAAGGACCGGCGCGTCCGGTCAAGTGTGGCAGCATAGACGTCAGTGTCGGTCAATCGACCAGACGCTGGGTTATGGACTGACCGGATGCTGGTGAGGTGTGTCCGGTCCTATTGTCAGACAGCGCTCAGAAGCTAGGGTCTCTGACCGGACGATGGCAGGGTCCGATCATGCTTGACCCGACGCGTCCGGTGGGCAAAAGGCATTTCTGGAACCTTACTGGAAACGACCAGATGATGGTGGCTCAGTGTCCGGTCAGTATTGTGCATAGTGTCCGGTCAACTCAAGTGACCATTGAGTTCGGGACACGTGGCTGTCGTCGGGCGACCGAACACTGAGGTCCAGCGTCCAGTCAACATGACCGGAGCGTCCGGTCAGCCCGCGTTGTGCCCAGTGAAGGGGTACAATGGCTCTATTTCATGGGGGCTTCTATTTAAGCCCCATGACCAGTTGAAGCTCACACCTTTAGCCATTTTCATTGACATAGCAACCTTGTGAGCTTAGCCAAAGCTCTCCCACTCATCTCCATCATTGATTCATCATCTTTGTGAGATTGGGAGTGAATCCAGGTGCATTGCTTGAGTGATTGCATCTAGAGGCACTTGGTGTTCATGTTTCGCTGTGGATTTCACTTGTTACTCTTGGTGGTTGCCACCACCTAGACGGCTTAGAGCAGCGAGGATCATCAAGCGGAGGTTGGTGATTGTCTCTGGCTCTGATCGTGGTGATTGTGAGGGGTTCTTGACCTTTACCCGACGGAGAGCCAAAAGGTACTCTAGTGGATTGCTCGTGGCTTGTGTGATCCTCATTTTGTGTTGGTTGTGCGGCACCCTATTGAGGGTTTGGCGTGTGAAGCCAATTAGCGCGTGAACCTCCAAGTGAGTGAATCGCCACAACGAGGACTAGCTTGCCGACAAACAAGTGAACCTCGGTAAAAATCATTGTGTTCATCATTGATTCTGAGGTGATTGGTCTTCATTGTTATTCATCCTTGTGATTGATTGGCTCCTTCATCTACACGGTGGTATAACCTTTTTGATTACTTTCTTTATATTACCGCAAACTAGTTGTCAAGCTCTTTAGTGTAGCTAGTTGTGAGAGCTTGCTTGCTTGGTTGGTGTGGCTCTTTAGTTAGCCTTTGAGAGCATACTAACATAGAGTAGTGTCATAGCTATTGTGTGAATTGATACTATCTAAACTAGAATTATGGTAGGTGGCTTGCACTTTGAGTAGGCTAGCGCAACACTTGCTTCGCCTTATAATTGTCTAACCATTTTATTAAGTGTTGTTATAGAAATTGTATTAGGCTATTCACCTCCTCTCTAGCCATTAGGACTTTTCACCCGACGGATTGGATTAGGAAAGAAGAAAGAATCCGGGTCCCGCACATTTCCTATTAACCGGATGCTCCGGTGGCAGTGACCGAACACTGCCACCCAGCGTCCGGTTGATTCCAGTAAGGTCCAAAACCCCTAGAATCGCGATCGGACGTGTCCGGTGGACACCGACCGAACGCAGCCAGAGTCCGGTGCAAGCTTTTTCCTTCGTCTTCGATCGATCGAACGTAGAGCCACCATCTGACCGGACACTAGGAGAACATTGTTTCAGCGTCCGGTCACTACTTCACAGCAAGTTCACCTCCTGTGAACTGACCGGACGCTAGACGTCAGAGTCCAGTGCATCGTCCGATCACTCCTTTTCCAGCGAATCCTCAAAGTCTTTCGTGCTGCCTGTTTCCAATCAAGTCCCAACTCAAATAAGATCCAAATAAACACCAATTGGGACTGATGTGAGTGACCTCTCTCAAACACTCATGTTTTTCAAAAATATTTTGCCTTAGGCTATAATTCTTTTTAAGAAAATAGGCAATAAGAGGGTAATTTAAGATAAACGACAAAACAACATTCATGCATATGCAATGCAATACTTGAAAGTAAATTTAGTTGCTTGTCAAGTTTGATCCAAGGTTAAGCTTCTTCACACGCTTTTCGGTGGTTATCTTAACCATGTTAGACAAGCCCTATATGTATTACCATAAATTAAACATGTCGTATAATACAATGCAATGCAAGGGACAACACAAGCTCATCTTTTAGTAAAGTTGATAAAATTAAGAACATTGAGCTCATTCCGCAATCTACAAAAAGTTGCCTCATCTAGCGGTTTAGTGAAGATATCCGCCAATTGATCCTCGGTCCTTACACCTTCTAGTGAAATATCATTCTTTGCAACATGATCTTTAAGAAAGTGATGGCGGATATCTATATGCTTGATGCGAGAGTGTTGAACCAGATTATTTGCAAGTTTTACCGCACTTTTATTGTCGCACAAAGGAGGTACTTTATCTAGAACTACACCATAGTTTAGCAAAGTTTGTTTCATGTAAAGTATTTGTAAAAACAAGCATCCACGGCAATGTATTCCGCTTCGGCGGTGGACAAAGCCACACTATTTTGCTTCTTGGAGGACCAAGACACAAGTGATTAAACAAGCAAATGGCACCCTCTGGATGTGCTTTTTCTATCAACTTTGCAACTGGCATAATCCGAATCGGAATAGCCAACTAACTCAAATATAGCTCATTTAGGATACCAAAGGCCAATACTTGGTGTGTGCTTAAGATACCTAAGGATTCTTTTTGCGGCAATTAAATGAGTTTCCTTAGGATTAACTTGAAATCTTGCACACATACACACACTAAACATGGTGTCGGGTCTAGATGCGGTTAAATATTAACAAGCTACCAATCATAGAGCGGTAGATAGTTTGATCAACCGTGTTACCTCTCTCATCTAGGTTGAGATGTCTATTAGTTGGCATTGGTGTCTTGATTGGCTTATATTCATCCATCTTGAATCTTTTGAGAAAATAATTTGTATATTTCTCTTGAGAGATGAAAATCCCTTCTCTCATTTGTTTGATTTGAAAACCAAGAAAGAATGTAAGATCTCTAATCATTGACATCTCGAACTCTTGACATCAATTTCCCAAACTCTTTGCAAGAATCTTCATTTGATAATCCAAAGATGATATCATCAACATACACTTGACAAATAAAGATACGCCCATCAAGCTTCTTGGTGAATAGTGTGGTGTCGACCTTCCTAATGGTGAAGCCTTTCTCAATGAGGAAGTCCCGAAGGCGCTCATACCAAGCTCTTGGGCTTGCTTAAGTCCATATAATGCCTTAGACAACCTATAAACATGATTAGGATATCTAGGGTCTTCAAACCCGAGAGGTTGATCAACATAGACTAGTTCATTAATAAAGTCATTTAAAATGCACTTTTCATATTCATTTGATATAGTTTCATTTCATGATGTGATGCATATGTAAGAAGGATACGAATGGCTTCTAGTCTTGCAACCGGTGCAAAAGTCTCTCCAAAATCCAACCCTTCAACTTGAGAGAACCCCTTTGCAACTAGTCTTGCCTTATTCCTCACAACTACGTCTTGATCATCTTGCTTGTTGCAGAACACCCATTTTGTTCTAATAACTCTTGCTCCTTTTGGCCGCTCTTCAAGAGTTCAAACTTCATTGCGGGTGAAGTTGTTCAACTCTTCATGCATAGCATTTATCCAATCTGGATCTTGAAGAGCTTCTTCTACCTTGGTAGGCTCATAGCAAGAGATAAAAGAGTGATAAGCAATAAATGAAGCAAGTTTTTGTGAGCGAGTCATTACTCTCTTTGATGGACTCCCTATAATGAGATCTTGTGGATGGTCTTGTAGTAGAGGTGTATTTCTTCTATTGACCACTTGAGGAGGAGATTGTGGAGCATCAACATCTTGTGCTTGTGCCACCATTTGATCATGGGAGACATGGGTGTCTTCATTTTCTAATCTCCCATCTTTATCATCATCTTGTGGCACACTTGATGAAGAAGGTGGATCAATCACTTGTACATCATCTTTAGGCTTGATGTCTCCGACCGAAATGTTCATCATGATCATCGGCCTCAACCACTTGCTTGCCCTTGTTACTAGAACTTTGCTCAATGCTCTCAATGATCAAATCATTATATGATGTAGCTATATCAATCTTAACAACATCGTTAGTAGCATCATGTGGCTCATTGGATAAAAATTCTTGAGCAATGACAAGATTATCATGATTAATCTTAAGAGTGGTGTATTCTTCTCTTAGCTTGTTGTGGCTAGTGATGAGCTCTTTGTGCACCCACTCAAGTTTATCATGTTTATCTATTAGCTCTTTTTTAGAAGATTTGAGCTCCTTGAGTTTGGATGATATAGCATCATTTGCTTCTCTAAGCTCAACACTAGCCTTTTCGGCTATATCATATTTTGCTAAAAGTGCATCATTTTTAGCCTGTAGCTTTTCATTCTTAGCTCTAGTTTTTATAATGATCTTAGTGTATTGTTTTAGCAATCTAGCAAGATCATCATAGGAAGGTGATTCATATTCATCATCATCACTATTATCATTACTAGCATGTTCTTCACCACTACTATCATCATCATTTGATACCTTGCGTTCACCCTTGACCATAAGGCATAGGTGTGTAGAGGATGATGGCAGTGGTGGCGGTGAAGATGATGAGTCAATAACAATGGCGGCCACCTTCTCGTTGTCACTATCATCATCGGATGAGCCACTAGATGAATCAATATCCGTGAGCCAATCACCAACGATGTATGTATTTCCACTCTTCTTCTTCTGGAAGTCCTTTTTCTTGCCATCTCTCTTCTTGTATGGCTTATCTTTCTTTTTCTTATCTTCATCACTTGAGTCATCTTTTTTGCCCTTGTTCTTGTTCTTGAACTTGTCTTTCTTGGGCTTTGTACATTGGTGAGCTAGATGACCAAGTTCTCCATAATTATAGCAATCCATCTCGAAGATTGACTTCCTTCTAGAGCTTGTGAAGAACTTTTTCTTCTTGCCATCGAACTTGATGCCACTCTTGTTGAGCTTCTTTAGCATCTTGGTGGTTTTCTTCACCATGAGAGCAAGACTTGCATCATCAAATTCATCATCACTTGAGCTCTCATACTCAAGTCTTGCTTTACCCTTCTCTTGGCTAACTTTGAATGCTAAGTCTTTATCTTTCTTCTTGGTAGAGGATGAGCCATCTTGTGGCATGATGTGCATATACATCTTATGAGCATTGATCTTTCCCAAGATTTGTGTCGGTGTAGCGGTGGAAAGATCACCTTGATGGAGCATGGTCACAATATGCCCATATTTATCAATGGGGAGGACACTCAATATCTTTCTTACAACATCAGATGGTTGCATTTGAGTAAGTCCAAGCTCATTGACTTCCTCTATAAGAACATTCAAACGTGAATACATTTCATTAGCACATTCTTTAGGGAGCATTTCAAAAGAGTTGAGCTTTTTCATGACAAGATGATAGCGTTCCTCACGCTCACTCTATGTTCCCTCATGGAGCGCACAAATGTCCGACCATAGTGCATGGACGTCTTTGTGGTTTCTCATCCAGTTGAACACATCTTTACAAAGGCCTCTAAATATGGTATTTCTAGCCTTTGCATTCTATTTTTCATAATTCAACTCATCGCCTTGTAGGTTAGTAGCATCCCGAGGTTTTGGGAAGCCTTGTGAGGCAGCTCTAAGTATTCCAACATCTAGAGATTCTAAGTACGCCTCCATGCGAATTTTCCAATATGGAAAATCATCCCCCTCAAAGATAGGAGGAGGTCCATCCCTGTGAGACATCTTTCTCTAGGCGGTTAAGCCTAAATACGTGAGCACGAGGCTCCGATATCAATTGAAAGGATCAAGATGCCCAAGAGGGGGGGTGAATTGGGCTAATTCTAAATTTCTTTCAATAATTAAACTCTACGGTTAGCCCAATTAACCCCTTGTGCCTAGAAAGTGTTTCTATTGATCTAACGCACAAAAGTTTTAGCACCCTAAGTTTCAATCCTACTCTAGCATGGCAATTCTAGGAATGTAAATGACAAGAATTGAATTGCTCAAAGTAAATGCTCAAAGTAAAGAGAGAAGGAGGAACGCGGCGATGTTTTGCCGAGGTATCAGAGAGTCGCCACTCCCCACTAGTCCTTGTTGGAGCACCCGTGTAAGGGTGTAGCTCTCCCTTGATCCGCGGAAGGATCAAGTGCTCTCTACGGGTTGATTCTTCGACACTCCATCACGGTGAATCACCCACAACCACTCACAACTTGAGTTGGGTCATCCACAAGCACCGCCAGATGATCACCAACCTTCTAATCACCACCAAGCCGTCTAGGTGATGGCGATCACCAAGAGTAACAAGCATGAACTCTCACTTGATCACGACAAGTCTAATGAGAAGGATGGATGCACACTTTGCTACTCTTGATCTCACTAATGAGGGCTCTCTTTGGGATTCTCAAATCTCAATCACCTCACTAGGACCTTGCTCTTCTTGGTATTCTCAAAGGTGTTTCTCAGCTGTTGAAATGAGCAAAAGTAACCCCACACACGAATGGAGGAAGTATTTATAACATGGGCTAAAAAACGAACCGTTATGTGCCTCTGTGGGGTGACCAGACGCTCCGGTCATGCTAACCGGACGCGCCGTCAGTTCACCCCGAACTCCAGTGTTTATAGTGTGACCGGACGCTGGAACCTTACTGGAGTCGACCGGACGCTGGCCCTCAGCGTCCGGTCATTTGACCTCTCAGCATCCGGTCGCACCAGACGAAAACACCTTGGTCAAATGAACTGATCGGACCCTGAGCCAGCATCCGGTTAGTATTTGACCCTCCATTCACTTCCAACTTTCGATCATATGTGAATGAAGTTTGCTCCATTGGATCTAAGGGCTATTTTGGAGCTACCTAACGCTAGTTTTAGCAAGTGTGCACCACACCTAACCCACTAGACTCACCTAGGTCAAGCTACCCATTCGTACTCCCCTTAATAGTACGACTTAAGGAAAAACAAAGTCCTAAACTACTCTAAGTGTCACTCCAACTCTAATCGACACTTAGAACTAGTCCATCCTTAACCTTGTCGTCCATCCTTTGAAAACTGAAACGATTTCCATCGTAGGAGCATGACCACCATGATAGCCCAATCGATCTCCATTACCGTGACCTAACTTAATTGCCTATGCAAAACACACGTTAGTCATAGTAATCATGTATTATCATTAATCACCGAAATCCAACTAGGGGCCTAGATGCTTTCAACAGTGAATAAAACCTAGATTGAACTTATGTTTGTTATCAAAGGAGTTCCTAATAAAGTATTATGGATGAAACTATTTTTGCTATACTTCTGGTATTAGTTATGAGTTATGACTGTTCATTATTACATTACCTTGCATAGTTTGCATTCTGTCTGGTATAATAAATGAGAAAACAATGATATCCACTTAATTTCAAAATTATTGGATCAAACTCCTTTACATTTTATGGGATGACTATTGCTAATATTTCTTGGGAATCCTACCAGTACCGATACCAGATGAAATTAAGAACAATGGTCTGAGCATAGATCTTATCTTATGGCAAACTTCCTGTCCTAAGACTAGAGATGTATGTAACTATATGTTCTCCCAGATGGTTTCACACATTCTGTATATGTGATGTGATACCTTTTCAGCATGGACATAAATGTTGCCTCAAGCATATGAAGTCCATGCTATTGGTTTTTGGTGGATTAAAGGTTTTTTTCCTTCCTCGCATTTAATATTATGCCCTATGAAAACCCAAATTTCTTTGTTCTTCTAGGTTAATGTTGGGTTCAAGGATGTGACACTCATGACATTTGGGCAACCTTGGATTGGCAATGCTATATTTGCTTCTAATTTCAAAAGATATTTGTCGAATGCAATTCGAGTGACCAATGCACATGATATTGTACCTCATTTACCCCCATACTATCACTACTTTCCACAAAAGACATACCACCATTTCCCATGAGAGGTATGTGCTTAGCTTGCTTCCCTTTTACCTTTGCTAGCAACTTGATCTAGTATTGTGTTGATGTTTTCTTAAGATACATGATGAAACTTAGCTATGATTTAATTGTGTCAACGATTTTATGGCACATCCCAACTATGTCATTCTTCTAGGTATGGTCAACCATCATGAGAGTGGCGCATGCAGATGCGGGGCCCCCTCCTCTCACAAACTCCCAACGCCGTGTGGTAACAGCCCATGCACGGCCCCCACGCGCTCCATGCACCCCACGCTGAGCGAGTGGCCGCACGGGCTCCCATGCTCTGCCCCACGACACATGCACCCATGCCGAAGGAGTGGCCGCACGCGCTCCCATGCGCTGCCCCGCAGAAAGAATGGGTGCGGGCTCGGCTTACTACAACTGCGCGCCCCTCTTTTTTTCTTGGTTGTCGCGAGCGGGGTTCGGTCCGTCGTTCCGGACGGACGCCCTGAACCAAGCATTACCGTTTCATGATGCCTTCAGGCTTGTTTGGATGCACACGTACTCACCTGAACCTACGTGTGTTGAAGTGGATTGTGGTGGAAATTAAACTAAGTTTCACTGCCAATCCACTCCAATACACATGGATTGAGATAGATACATATATGCATCCAAACAAGGCCATCTTTGGTCAATCGCACAAAATAGAAGGATGTTTGCTTTGAGGGGTGCATTGGTTACAGATCATCCTACTATAACTCCGAATCTAGCCAATTTGTTTGGTTTGATATCACTAAACTCTCGTAGGAATATGTTTGGTGCTCTCACAAATAAAAAGTTTGTGGGTACCTCCATAAGAAACTGGGTTTAACTAGTTTTCTAGCCACCCATGTGTATGCTCGTCTACCTTGCCAGATTTAAAATATTGCCTAGGGAGTTCCTCCCATCAAAAATCAAAATTCAAATTCATGGGATGACCCTATAATAAAACAAAATTCAAATTATACGGTACTCCATTCTGAAGGTTTGTGAGTGACATCCTTGAGGAACAACTAAACAAATGACACACAATACCGATACATTTCTGCAGAAGGAAGGAAATAAAATTTCTTTTAGAACTACGCAGCTTCATATCTGAATTTATTAGAGATGAAAATGCAACGGATATTTTCCATCCACTCGTCCACGGCCGACTCTAGATATTCAATATCCCTCCTTTGGTATTAGAAATTGTATATTTCATAGTCATACCACTTGAACTAAACCCGAATACTCATAGTCAGAAAACCTGTGATAATCCCATAGTCATGGTGGCTGAATGTTCATGTGACAGACAGGTGAATGGCAAATCAGTTTTAGGAGAAGTTTTAGCAATGGAGATATGTCTCTCTGGGAGGATCTTCTTGATCTCTTGGACAATATCTCCCTCTCTGATGAAGAGGACAGAATCTCCTGGGAGCTATTGAAGTCTAAAGAATTTACTACTAAATCTCTACCGTTTGCGGACTCATGGGGTGTATGTGTATGTGTCATATTCTTGGCTTGGACTTTTTCGGTGGACTTCTGAGGGTGCTGGTTGTATGACAAATGCAATGTCCCAAACCATTTGTGTATATTTGTATTTGCAGGATTGACTTGGGCTCTTTGGAATTCTCGGAACAAAAGGGCGGCAGAAGTGGATGGTGCTGTTGAAAGAGGATCAAGGAAAGATGCAAGCTGTCATCAACAGCATGCTGTGTCGCAGTTCAAAACTAGGAATATCCTGCAATCCGACATTGGCGAGATTTGGTCTGCTTGTAATAGTATAGAATGTTATCTTTCAAACTCTAGCTTTGCACACTGGTTTCCCAGTTTTCAGATTCATGGCTTTCAAAATATATATAAGCAGAGGTAATCTCCTTCAAAAAAAAAAAAAAATCAAAGTCGGACGGTTCACGGTTACGTAGCTCACTAATTCAATTATTAGTATTCATTGACTAAAACTATCATATCGTATACATATTCAACACATATCCATGTCTGAATTTGAGTCTAAGAAATATATTTAGGTATTTATATTTGTATATATCTAGTGGTATCCGATCTGTTTTATCCCTAGACATTTTACAATGTGAAATAAACATGTATTAAATTTTTCTTACATACTCCATCCTCTATCCGTCCCATAAAGAGTGTCATTCTCACTTCATGAGAAATAAAAAGTTATCAACTTTGGTCAAATATATAGAAGAAAATATTAATATTTATTGTGCATAATTAATAGTATTAGATGAATCGTTGAATATATTTCCATAATAAATTAGAGATACAAATAATGCTAATGTTTTCTACAAACCTAGTCAAACTTAGAAAAGTTTAACCAACACAAACCCATAGCGGCAAGTATCCTCTAGAAAAGATCATTGGAAGTGAATGGATATAATACCAGTCATGATTGGCACCCAGTTCTGATGCAATGAATCTAATGAATGAAAATTTGGTGCACCAAAAACAAGGAGGAAAAACCAGTTTTCAAAACAGCATGCATAAGATATGATGAAAGGGGCACGACAGTTTTCTGGTACAGAGAGCATAAAGTATGTGTTCTGACAACTCAACACAAAAATGTCACAAGACAGATGTATCAAACACAGGTGGACTGCTGTAACCCCAGGTACAAACCATTCAAGAAACAACATCACATCCCTCGACAATGGTGTGACTGCTGACACCCATCATGCAACAGCAACAGAAGATACCCACTGGGTGAGATCCTGTGCTCCCCAGTGCAGATTTTTGCCTTACCTCAACATTTTGAACCGAATGTTGTTATACACCGTGATGACAAAGGCTCATAAGCATGTTGATCACATTCATGAGGAATAGACGCCAGGAATGGGAGTTTTGAAGGTGGTTGTGGTGGCAATGATATTTGTATGGAGAAGTTACAAATCAGTGGCAATAGCCGGTGAAGGGAAAAGGGGAAAGTTCTATTCACAAAGACCAAGGGACCTAGATGTCCTGTTTGGTGCTAGCAAGGAACTCATCATTTTTTTCTGAATGATGAGTGGATGAACCTTCTGCTTCAGCGTTCTGCTCATACGTTCAATGCTGCTCTGAGAGTTTGGTCACTTTCTCCCTCTTGATTTTTCCCCACATGTTTTGGCCTCTGCTATAGCACGCTGGCTTTCAGCAGTCCTAGGAGATCCCCTCTTCCTTCCTGCGTGAGCAGGACTACCAAATTGTGAACCTGACATATCCACGTCATCCAAGCCAGACCGGCGACCAGAACCACTTCCAGAGTTTGTCCTGCTAACCTCAGCTTCGTATTTTGATGCTGTGGAGGCTTCCCTTCTCAAATCTGGAGAATGGTGATTCGGTGAGCGGAGACGGCGTTGGTCATTGCTCCCACCACCTCGGCTAACCCTCGGAGTAGATGAATTACTCCGATTATGTTGAACAGGCGCATTTGGATCATATGTCTGAGAAGCTAGGTATGACAGAGCAGTGACCACGTCACCTATAAAGGGGCGAGTAGCAGCCTGCTCTTGCAAACACATTGCAGCAACAGCTAAAGCTTGATACAGTCCCCTCATGGGGAAGCGGCCCTGAAGTAATGGATCAGCCATCTTAGGAAATTTTCTGCGGTCCTTGAATAGAGGACGAGCCTGCAAAAAAATCGACCATAAACTAGGTATCCAAACTTATAATTCAGAACATATATCCATAGTAATGTTTATATAAGACTAAGCAGCCTAAGAATATGCACAAGACATTTTTTGGCGTAACTAATTCTAGGCATGATATCGCACCAACTGAATACTTTTATGGAGGACTACTGATGCCACAAGCAGTCTATACCGTTTCAAAAATAATTTGATCAAGTACAGCAATGGTATCATGCTTTAGAATTTGGAGATAGTGTTCAAGGAATGAAAAAAGAAAAGGAAATGGTTTACGAAGTAGCACAAGATAGAAGTCCAGCACCATAAATACTGATCACATGAAAAGGGGTTAAAAGAAATAGAACAATCAAACAATAGTGAAAGGGAAAACCATAGCAGAGTAGCTCAAAGCAAATGATTTGCTTGACTGCAACAATCTATGTGGCTTCCTAAAAACTCCTTGGTTGGGCATTTGTTCTGCTGACTAAACAGGCTGCACTGACCTATTCTGTTTCTGTTTCTTGGAACTGTCTTATTGTTCAAGATCAGGAAAACAGTTTAATCCTATAGTAATTCTTTTGACAAAATCTTGCTGTAATTTTTATTAGATGCACTATTATATAATTATATTCACTTTATCTCAAGAAATGCAATGGCTGTGTGACCTTTTCATTGGTAAACTGAAGGCAAATGATTAATTTTACGAAGAAAATTAAGTAGACAAAACAAACATACCCATGCAACTAGGTTTTGTTCTCCGTGGGGTTTTGTGTTGTCAATTGCTTTGCGGCCAGTAATCAGTTCAAGGAACACAACACCGAAACTATATACATCAGATTTAACTGTAAGCTGCCCTGTCATTGCATACTCTGGAGCACAGTAGCCATAAGTTCCCATAACGCGTGTTGAAACATGAGTCTTGTCACCAACAGGGCCAAGTTTGGCAAGGCCAAAGTCTGACAGCTTCGGATGAAACCCTTCACCAAGTAGAATGTTTGAGGACTTGAAATCCCTGTAAATAACAGGAGGACTTGCCTTATCATGCAAGTGCTCTAAGCCCTTGGCGGCACCAGAAGCAATCTTCATACGTGTATTCCAGTCCAGAGGTTCCTTCTCAGTTGGAATATCTAACATAAAAGTTAATTATATAATTAAATTTTATTCAGGAAAATTTTGACATATGAGAATTGTTAGACTATATAGATTGGGCTGTTAGTCTATCCTCTATAGGCCTAGTCGCCCAGGCCTATTGGCCTCACGGGTGTGATCTGTTGCCAGCCTTGCACGCCCTGCAGGATCTTCCCTGATGGATTACAAGTTGTATTAGGCAAGGATTACAGTAGATTGGTTCTGTTTCCATAGGCCATCCTACGGCATCCTTGCCTACATATTTGGTAGCCTTGCTCCTCAATTAATCAATCTACGATTTCCCCTTGACATATTCTCTCACAAGAATAAATGTGTGAATATCTTTTTCAAAAATAATTAAGAGTTCCCACAAGTCATAATTAAAGGGAAATGAAAAAAAAGTTTTCATTCCTGGATGGTGATCTAAAGAAACACAAACTGCAAAATTCCAAGTGCTGAATGTTCAATAAGAAATAACATGGATACATGCCCATTCTCCTTCTCCACAAAACAAAGCATCTCAAATGTAGAATGATGGATATTAGAACTGCCACTAAGTGATGCGATTATGCCTAGGTCCATTTAGATTTCTCAAAGAAGATCTGTTGATTGATGCTATTTAATAGAACTCTTTCAAGATAAGTGTGTCTTAGTAATAAATGTTGATAATTATAGCAAACTAACCATGCAAATGATCCTCAAGTGATCCCAATGGCATAAACTCATATACAAGAAGACGTTGGTCCCCATCAGCACAGTATCCAATTAGGTTGACTAGGTTGTCATGGTGCAACAGACTAAGCATTAGAACCTCAACCAGAAACTCCCTGTTTCCTTGAAGGCCATTGCGATCAAGTTGCTTCACTGCAACAACCTGCATGGTGTAGTTTGGTTAAGAGTTACGCTGAAGAAAAGGTATTCTCACCTATGTGTCAACCATATCGTAAAATAAGAGAGGATCAATATAAGAAAAATGGAATTCAGAAGCATCAAAGCATTTTGAATCACAAACCTGCCCATTCTCCAAACGTCCTTTATAAACACGACCAAAACCTCCCTCGCCCAATAAGCAATCTTGTCTGAAGTTCTTAGTGGCAGCTGCAAGTTCACGAAAAGCGAAAGTGTGTGCTGCAATATGTTGATTGTTCCCATCCCTCAGGATGACTGCATCCTTAGAGTCTGGCCCACCCTGTGCTTTTGATTTATCTAAAGCAGAAGTTAGTCTAGATTAGGTCGCATCCGGGTTAAAGGGTTCAACATAAACAAGTTGAACTACAACTAAATATGCGAAGTTAAAGTAGTAAATGAAAACTAAAAGAAATTCAGTGCAACAAGACAGGTCATACATCAAGTATTTCAGAATAAGTCGATGCTAGAGCACTTTAATACTTATTTTTACTAGCAAACATGCATTGCTACGAGTAACGATCTTACAGTCAATATTTAGAAAAATAGAATATATCATTGGATGATAGTTTAGGACGCGGTATGCAAACCCAACCCAAGTTTATGGGGCGGATGACCCAGCCTTCGGTGAACCACATCTTTATTTGACTAATCCGCCACATACATAAATTACATGTTTTAAAGGAAAAGGGGGGGGGGGGGGGGGGGGGGGGGGAGACAATAAAATGAATAAAAAACTCAACTTGGGCCACATCTTCCTGGTCCAGAACACTTTAACCTCAACCAGCACTCCCAGCCCTAATAACATAAGTAAGGACTCATGTGCTCAAGCACGCAGCGCAGCTTACTTTGATCCTTTCCCCTCGCAGATCTCTTCTTTCGTAAAAAACGCCATAGCAGCACCTTTTATAAAAAACGCACTAATAACATGGTGTTGGGCTGGAACACGCCAGCCGCATCTGCATGCATGTGTACGTAAGAGGTTTGCCGTTGGGTACATGGACTGTTCGACCAGTAAGCATTGATAGAATATGGTTTGTGTTTTGATTCTTACAGGATAGAATCATAGAAGGCATACAAAGGATAGTTTCTGAGCTTTGCACGGAAACAACTTTAGTTCCAAGCTGTCATGGATGATAACGGAAAGACAGGGAACAACATGGCTGTTGATGTGCACAGTTCAAGAAGACTTCTAGAAGCAACGGAAGAAGAAACCTTATTGCTTTCGATATTATTATTAGGTAGAGACACCTTACAGTAAGTTTTTTTTCTCGAACGCTGCAGGAGAGCTGAGTGTCATTTCATTAAGATGGAAGAAAGAACCCCAGGGGAGAGGGCATGGAGCCTTCTCCCAGAAACACCCTTAAACTCCCAACTCACACAACCACACCTAAAACAATACAGACCATGAAAAAATACAAACGACCAGGAAAACTCAAACCTAATCCGGGGGGAGCAACCAAAGGAGCAGCTCCTGGAGAGCAGAAGCTCCTGCAAAGCACCAAAGGCTTCTCTCAGTACTCACCGCCTATAAAACCATTTGCGCATTTGAGCTAACAGCCTAACACACATGCATTTCGATGCTTCCATATTTCCCAAGCTACCAGGATGACTAAAGTGTTAAATCCTTTCCTCATGTCCTTAGGTATCTTCTTGATAGCACCACACCACCAGCTGGGGAAATGTGTTACATCAGAACCAGGTTCTAGTGCCACAAGTTCAAACTTCTGTAATACCAAGGTCCAGACCTGCCGAGCGAAAATACAAGAAACTAAAATATGCTGGATTGTCTCTTCAACTTGGTCACACAATAAGCAAGCAGCAAGATTGTTAAACTATATTTGGACAATTGATTAGCCATCCAGGACTGCTTTTTGACAGCAAGCCACGAGAAAATTTTACACCTCAGGGGTGCCCAGGATCTCCAAATTCTCCTACAACTACAAGGCGCAAACTTGATGGACCCAAAGAAGAATGAATTGTATGCGGCCTTACTAGGATAGGAACCAGAGTAAGGTGCCACCTGTGCTGATAAGGCACCTCCTGGTGTAAAATAATATTGTCGGCCATGTTCCATACTTGCAAATATACAGTTGAGTTTTATCTCTTATAAAGGTCTAATATATATAACTGAAAATATGCATGTATTAATTATGCAACAAACAAACTATAACAATTCTAATATGCACATCGCCATATCCCACTGATGTACAATAGTGTCCGAGCCCACCAAATAATGCAACAGTGTACATATTTTGTTTTTCACCAGATTCAAGTGTGAATATCTAGCCTCTCAGAGCAAACTTTGACCATCCCACTGATATGGACTTTAATTTAAAAACATAGCACTCCCTCTGATTCCAAATGTAAATCATTTAGGAAAGTGATACATTCTCCAATGTGACACTTTGATTTACGTTTTTGTGGTAATATATCATTCAAAATAGTGGAAGTTATATGTTATCTAGTAAAATCAAGTGGGCCATCTGCTGTTCAGATGCCCTATAGCGATGGTGACCTGGTGCTGGGTGAGAAACAGCTTGAGCTGGCCGAAAATACCATCATCCATTGATAAATTCCATGAGCTGTGCCTGAACAGAGGTGGTGGGGATAGGAACAAGTCCTCGTGGGTGATAGTAGCTGGTGTGGGTTGGGTGTTGTGGAAAACAAGAAATGATCTAGTTTTCTCCAAAAAAATCCTTAAATCTCCTAAACAAGTGGCTTACAAATCTCGGATTTCTAAACCAGTGGCAGACGCTGGCGAAGAAGGAAGATAGGGACAAGATGGAGGGATTCCTGTTGAAGATGAAGGAAGGACTTTCAAGATGGTGAAATGTGCCTAGACAGGAATATTAGGCAATAGGAGATTGTATATTGTATATTTAGGCAAGGCGGTCAATTAGGATCAGAGGTTTATTCCTGTCCTTGTATTTGTAAACTGCCATATATAGCAGCAGCCGCTGCCCTATAATATAGGCGCCCCTCTCCCATTGAGAGTGTGGCTAATTGCCCCAACTTCATCTTCCTACATGGTAATCAGAGCAATCTGATCTTGGCCCTCCCTCTCCTTCCCCAAACCTGCGTCGCTCTCTCCCTGAGTGCCGCCCAACAGCCGCGCCATCATGTCCACAGAATCCTCCACCACCTCCGCCACCTCTCCAGCCATGGCTGACACCATCAACCCAGCCGTTTGCCCTTATGCTCTGGTAAACGTGAAGACCCACATTCCCATGACCCTCGAGCTGCGACCCTCCAACTACACCAAGTGGTCCACAGCTTTCCACGCCATGTGTGGCAAATTCGGGCTGCTCTCGCACCTTGCCATCGTCTCCCCTACGCCCACCGATGACGCATGGGTGCAGGCTGACTTTTGCATCCGCAGTTGGATCTTCGGCACCGTCTCCGACTCCGTCCTCAACCTCGCTATGACCGACGCCCAGCAGACCGCCGGCCAGCTCTAGACAGCCATCGCCGCCCTGTACCAAGCTAACAAGGCGCCCCGCGCCGTCTTCCTGAGTCACGAGTTCCACTCGATGACCCAGGGCGACTCCTCCATCGACGAGTACTGCGTGCGCATGAAGGAGGCTGCCGACAATCTTCGCGACGTCGGGCAGACCATCACCGAGCCCAACCTCGTCCTCAACCTGCTCCGCGGCCTCAACGAGAAGTACCAATCCGTTGCCGACAACATCGCCGCCCAGGAACCTCTCACTTTTGCTGTTGCCAGGAACCAACTCCTCCTCAAGGAGCTGCGTCTCAAGAACGAGGACAAGGTCCGCGCCGCTTCGGCCCTTCTCGCTGCCTTCAACGGCGCCCCTGGTGGCGCCCCACCGGCCGGAGTCCAGCAGCAGCAGTCGCGCCAGCGGCAGCAGCCGCGCCAGCAGCAGCAGCACGGCCACGGCGGCCGCCGCGACAACACTCGGCGCGACAGCAAGCGTCAGCCCTGGGGTTTTGATCCTTGGACTGGCGCACGTGTCAACCCCGGCGAGCGCGTCATACCTCCCTGGGAGCGCGACCAGGGCGGTTCCGGCGCCCCTGGCAACCACCCATGGCAGCCCCCACGCCAACAGGGGGTGCTCGGTGCCCCTCCTCAGGCGCACATGGCGTTCGCCCCCGTCCAGGCTTCCTCCACCAACACTGGTGGACCGACATGGGACTCGGCCGGCCTCATTGCTGCCCTACAGCACCTGGCTGTCCAGGGCAGCCCCTCATGGGTTGTTGACTCCGGCGCTTCATCCCACATGACGTCTTCCGATGGTATGCTCCTCCAGCGCCTACCCCCTCCACCTCCTCTATAACAGTAGGCAATGGCACTAGCATTCCGGTCACGTCTAGAGGTCACTCCATCCTACCCACCGCCTCAACAAACTTCTCCCTCAATAACATTCTCGTCGCCCCTTCCCTCGTTCATAATCTTTTATCCGTTCGTCAATTCACCCGTGAAAATCGCTGCCCTCTTGAATTTGACGCTCTTGGTTTTTCTGTTAAGGATACCCAGACGGGACGCGTGATTCATCGCTACAATAGTACCGGCAATCTCTACACCATACCTGCTATCCCTCCGACCGCTGGCGCCTCCTCACATGCTCTCCTGGCTGTTTCGTCGACCCTGTGGCACCAGCGTCTCGATCATCCAGCCCCTGCTGCATTAGAACATTTAAATAAAATACATGCTGTTTCCTGCAATAAAGTAGACCGCTCCGTCTGCCATTCATGTCAGCTAGGCAAGCATACGCGTCTACCCTTCAGTGCCTCTCAGTCCTGTACTCATGCACCGTTTGAACTAATTCATTGTGATGTTTGGACCTCTCCCATCCCTAGTATATCTGGTTTTTCATACTATTTAGTCTGCCTGGATGATTACAGTGTCACTATTGTTGGGTTTTTCCTCTCCGCCGCAAATCCGAGGTCCACCAACACTTAGTTGAGCTCACAGCTCTTGCACAAACCCAATTTAACCTCCCTATAAAATGCTTCCAAACCGACAATGGCACCGAATTCGTCAACACAGCCACCACCACCTTCTTCGCTGCTCGGGGAACACTTCTCCGTCTCTCCTGCCCATACACTTCCCCTCAAAATGGCAAGGCGGAACGCACCATCCGCACCCTCAACAACTCAATTCGCACCATGCTGCTCCACGCTTTCATGTCGCCTGCATACTAGGCTGAGGCTCTTGCTGCCGCCTGCTACTTACTCAACAGGCGCCCTTCCTCCTCCATATCCCATGAGGTTCCCTTCACTCGCCTCCATGGACAGCCACCCACCTACAGCCACCTTCGCGCCTTTGGGTGCCTATGCTACCCAAACCTACAGGCCACCTCCCCACATAAGCTCGCACCTCGCTCCGCGGCATGCATTTTCCTTGGGTATCCATCCTCTCATAAGGGTTATCGGTGTCTTAACCTGACAACTCAACGCATCATTATTTCTCGTCATGTTGTGTTCGATGAGACTGTTTTTCCCTTTTCCTCCACCAGCGTCATCACATTCCCTCGCTCCATGGATTTCCTTCTCGACAACGATTCGGTTTCGGTGCCTTTGCTCTACTGTTCCTGCAGGTGGAGGTCCCTCCTCAACGACCACGGTTGCTCCGTCCACCTTGGACATTGTGCAGCCGCCCCCTGATGATGAGCCGGACCCGGCTCTTCTCCTGCCTGGGGGGCGCGCCCCTAGCCCCAGTTCGGCTTCTCCACCACCGGGCAGGTGTGGTCACGTGCCCCGCCTGGCCTTCCTGTGGCTCCGTTCCCACAGACCTACAGTCGACGACCCCAGCCGGTGCCTGCGCCATCGGCTACCCCTGCAGCACCGGCGCACCAGGCTGCGTCCGTGGCCGCAACCCCATCTCCGCCGCTCACGCGCACCAGGACCGGCGCCCTCCCGCGTGTGAGCTACGAGGGGCTCGCTGCCACCTCCTCGCCCTCACCATCGCCTCTACCGGCCAACTACCGCAGCGCCCTGGCCGATGCCAACTGGCGGGCTGCGATGATGGATGAGTACCAGGCACTCATCGACAACAACACCTGGCGTCTTGTTCCGTGCCCTTCTGGCGTGAATGTTGTGACGGGCAAGTGGATTTTCCGGCACAAATTCCATGCCGATGGGTCCCTCGCTCGTCACAAGGCCCGCTGGGTGGTCCGCGGGTTTTCTCAACGAGAAGGCATTGACTACGACGAGACCTTCAGTCCGGTGGTCAAACAGGCCACCATTCGGACCGTTCTCAGCATTGCCGTCTCCCGCGCTTGGCCGATCCACCAGCTGGACGTGAAGAATGCCTTTCTTCACGACCACCTCGACGAGACGGTCTACTGCCAGCAGCCACCAGGTTTCGTCGACCCTGCCGCTGCAGATCACGTCTGCCTCCTGCAGAAGTCCCTGTACGGACTGAAGCAGGCCCCGCAAGCTTGGTACCAGCGGTTCGCGGCCTTCCTTCAACAGCTCGGCTTCGTCACCTCCACCTCCGACACGTCCCTATTTGTTCTCACCGAGGGGACGAGTCTCGCCTACTTGCTGCTCTACGTCGACGACATCATCCTCACTGCCTCGACTCCCGCTCTTCTACAGCGACTCATGGCCCGACTCCAGTCTGAGTTCGCCATGACCGACTTGGGTGCTCTTCACCACTTCCTCGGCGTCGCCGTCACCCGCACCTCCGACGGACTGTTCCTGTCGCAGCGACAGTACGCCGCCGATCTCCTCCAGCGGGCGGGCATGGCTGAGTGTCATCCTACGGCAACCCCTGTTGACACTCAGGCCAAGCTCTCCGCCCATGAAGGCAACAAACTGTCAGACAAGGACAGCTCAGAGTACATGAGCATAGCAGGGGCTCTTCAGTACCTGACTCTGACGCGTCCTGATCTGGCTTATGCAGTTCAACAGGTGTGTCTCTTCATGCATGCCCCGAGGGAGCCCACCATGCGCTGATCAAGCGCATTCTGCGCTATGTGAAGGGCACGCTATCCTCCGGTCTTCACATTGGCGCCGGCTCCATCCAGACGCTGACCGCATACTCTGATGCTGACTGGGTTGGTTGCCCTAACTCCAGGCGGTCCACTTCTGGCTTCTGCGTCTATCTCGGCGACAACCTGGTCTCCTGGTCCTCCAAACGCCAGGCCACGATCTCCCGCTCTAGTGCTGAGGCAGAATACCGTGCTGTGGCTCACGTTGTGGCCGAGTGCTGTTGGTTGCGGCAACTCCTTCAGGAGCTCCATCTTCAGCTGCCCCAGGCTACGGTGGTCTTCTGCGACAACGTCAGCGCCGTCTACATGACGGCCAATCCGGTCCACCACAAGCGCACGAAGCATATTGAGATTGACATTCACTTTGTGCGCGAGAAGGTGGCCCTTGGCGAGATTCGGGTCCTTCATGTTCCTTCGTCTCATCAGTTCGCTGACATTATGACGAAAGGGCTCCCAACGCCACTGTTTACATATTTCAGAACCAACCTGTGCGTCCGCAAGCCTCCCGCTTCGGCTGTGGGCGGGTATTAGGCAATAGGAGATTGTATATTGTATATTTAGGCAAGGCGGTCAATTAGGATCAGACGTTTATTCCTGTCCTTGTATTTGTAAACTGCCATATATAGCAGCAGACGCTGCCCTATAATACAGGCGCCCCTCTCCCATTGAGAGTGTGGCTAATTGCCCCAACTTCATCTTCCTACAAGGAATATGGTGTCAAACAGATATGATGAGGGTCTGGTGGCCAAAAGACATGAAGAAAAGGGAGGCCAAAGGCAAAGCAGCTGTGGCTTAGCTGTTTCTTGTTCTCGTTTTGCTGTTCAGGATTGCTCTCTTGCTGTGGTTTCCTCCTTTTCTGTTTGTTTTTCGTTGTAGCGACCTACCTGTTTCTGTTAGTGTTTCTCTGGTTGGGTAGGGCTTGGTGTTGGCTTTTAGGTGGAGGTGGTCTTAAGTGGACGTGAGTTTTAACTGGGCTTTGCACGTTCTTGTAAGCTGGTATCCCCAGCAAAACTTCTGTGATGCTTTCAATATAAGCAGGGCTAAAATGCCTTTGGTCTAAAAAAATCTAATAAAATCAATCATATGTTGTCTATCTATGTAATGCGCATGTATTGATGGGCCAAGTTAAAGAAATTTGACCACCTAAAATCCTAAAACAACTGACATTTGAAACCGGAAGGATTAAGTGATAAATAAAGGGAAACTTAAATCTACTGGTGAAATACATAACAAACAAAGAAAATAAGTAAAACTGAAGCTACTGATGCTAATCAATATCACATGATCAAAGAGTGCAGGGCGAAATCTAGGGGCTGGGGCAGACAGATATGTGCTCAATAATCATCATCAAACAAATTACAGAAAATTTTCCAAAACTTCCACATTCCATAGAACCACACTACTTTGGGCGCTTCTCATAAACCTATGCCTCCTACAGTATCCTCAGCACCTGGGCCCACTCGTCATTGTCACATTTTACCACTACTTTGTTTTACTCTGTTTTGCACTATGTGACACTGACGAGTTGGCTCAGGTGCTCAGGATAATGCAGGAGGAAAAGAGTGGTAGTTTGTGGAAGGGGGCCGAAATTAGTGGTAGTTTAGTCATGAGTCTGAATTTCTTTTCTTTTTCTGTGAACACACAGGAGAGTTGTGTATCGTTGCATTTAATAGGAGAAGATAAACATACAACATACCAACCCACCCCATTGTTCACAGAGTATGTTTGTGCGCGTTTTATAAAACAAGAAACGAGCTGACTTAAAATAAATCTGGCTTCAATTTTCACAGTTAAGACAAGGATATGGAGTTAGGGATGCAAGGTCCACTTGTTGGGGTCACTGGGTTCACCAAAACTTTCTAAAATGAACTAAAACGGCATGCAATGTAATAACTAATTTAGATGGGGAGAGATGAACTAAAATGGCCCAGTTGCATCATCTATGTGGTGGTTTAATGACATTTACTCAACAAATATTTGTCACTTCTTATCTGTAAAAGAACATATCTTTGACGAGCCTAAGCTCTACTACTCTAGTACTTCCAAGGCAATGGCCATGGTCCTTTTTTAGTTTAAAGGGTAATTATCCCAGCCACTTTATGAACAAAGGATGCACAAAACTCACTACTTCATGAACAAAGAGTGCATAGAACTCTAATGGTTGTCCTCCCCGGCATGCTTGGGACTACTCCATGAACTCTTCTTCACTAACTCCACCGTGGAGCAGCTCCGCAAAAAACCTGGAGTTTTTGGAGCACCCCTTTAGGTGCTCTCACAGCTCCACATTTTTTCCTGGAGAGTGCGTGGAGCTTAACCTGTTTGGCTAAAAAGCGTGAAGCGGAGCTACAAAACGTGGAGTGGAGTGGTCCCAAACACCCCCTAAAACTCGAACAAGGTAAACTAACATCACTTACTTCATCATATAGCCCAACATAAATACTAATTCTACAAATGCTAAATGCCATTTGCTAAACGAAATATGAGAGATTAACTTCAGCTCTATCATATCTGAATCCAATAACATAAGCAGTTTAAGGACTGCCACAACAGTGAGCTTGCTCATTTGCTAATACTATCCACCCAAATCCCGGTTTTGCGCGCACCAGCCGGCCACGTCAGAAGAAGTTACGGACCATTTCCCACCACAAACGCATCCAAGATCCAGCTTTTTCCCAGGAACCGCACCTGATTCGACCCGGGTGACGCGACAATTCGACGAACCGTCCTTCCGCGCACCGCCCTTCTTGGCCGCCCCCTCACCAGCCGACCCGAAGCACGGCAGGCAGCCCATCCAAGAGCCGCCCTTGCGAGAGGGGAAAAGAGCCAAGAAGCGAGCAGCGGAGGCCGACCCACCAGACGGAACGGGGATTCCTCCCCGATCTGGGGGTGGTGCTCCTCCCAAAATCCGATCTTTGAAAGACGCGGAAGAATTAGGATGGGATTTGGGAGCGGCGGGTCGGCGGGGAGCGGGAGCGGACGCAAGGACAGCGAAGGGGTCCAAGACTCCAATGTCAAAAGCAAAAGTCAGCTCCAGACAGAGCAAGGAGGAGAGATCCTTTGCGGAATTCAGTCCACGTCCTCCCGTGCGAATTTTTTTTTAAATAATTCTCTTTTAGCATAAAATTTTAGAGATAACAACTATTATATATAGACTAAATTCTCTAAGGACGTCTTCAGCGATATGAGCTAAGATTACCTCTAAGCTGATAGGGTTTTAAAAAACTCTAAGAAGCCGTTTGATACTTTCATTTTGGAGAATTGGAATCCAGTTAATAGACTAGGCTATTTGGCTGACATTCCATGATTTTCTAAAATTCACATATAAGCTTATCTTAAATTTATAGGGTAAGAGACGAAAATTAATTTTATAGATCAATATTCTATGTTCCTACTTTGCAACTAATAACACGCTTTTCAACTCGCTCTTCTATGATAAAAATACAATACATAAATATCTCTCTCATATAACCCATAATAATATACAAATATATTTCATATATAACCATATTAACTTAATTAATATATGGCTAAATTATGAATATTAAAATAAATTCAATTCCAATGATCTAAACGGGCCCTAAGTGAATAAATATAGAAGAGAAAGACCGCCGCAAGTAGTCCATGAGAGCTATATCATGAACATGTGAGAGACTATCTTATTTTTTGCACCATTCAATAATTAAAATAATTCAGCTAGCTCTAAACAGGACCATTAGAGATACCTTAACAACAAAATTCTTTGACAACTATCACTTTTTACTAGATCTCAAATTAACTTTACTCCCCAACTATATGTAATAATATTGAAGGGCTCTATATGTAATATTGAAGGACACTTCTTCATAGGCTAGTGCATCACTTTCTCTATTACATTAGAGATTTATAAACTATTGTCGTTGTCCTATCTCAGTTATCATTATTAGTTTAGTAATATAGACATAAAAGAGTTCTAGCCAATTTTATTACATGTATTGCGTGGAGAGTCCTATGTCTTAACCATGCATGTGTTTGGTCTAAGGAGACGAGAGAAGCATCCAACGCATACACCTTGCTACATGCTAGGCTCTGTTCGCGTGCCCTTAAACCTGGCTTGATCCGCTTCTTTTTTTATCTAGAATAGTGTTTTTCTCTTATAAATTCCTCCAGTATTCCTCCAAACCATCCAAATTCCTCCAGAATTCCTCCAAGCGAACTGTTCTGTATGTTTCCACCGAAACGCATAAATCAACATCAGGCTGGCTGAAAAAATAGCTGATGCTGATGCTGATTTATTTGCGAGAGAAAAATACTGTTATTTTGTTGAATAAGTACGTCCGATAAGTTCAACCCTCCGTCTCTAAATAAAAGCACGTTTAGAGTGAAATTTCTTCCACAATTAAAGGTAGATATAGGAATAGTATAGGGGTTAACTGGCAGGCAGCAGCTGCAGACGATCACGTTGGGAGCAACAAATACTGATGGGAGCTACGGACGGGAGCTACGTGGAAGCATCTGGACCAGTCATTCGAACCTAAACTGTACCATCCAGCGGCAGGCCGTACCATCTGCACCTGAACTGCCTATCACTGTACTGCACTTTTTAGAGGCAAAGATGTAATTTCACAGCTACAGTATTTTTGGACATTTGAATTCTAAACGTGTTTTTATTATGGGACGGAGGGGTATGCCAGATAACTCGGTGAGATTCATTAGCTGCACACTGATAGACGAGTGGTGAGACGTTGCTACAACAGAAGGCCAACATCCTTGCTCATCATCAACGACGTCCTTGCTCGTCATCAACGACGTCAAGATTGGATTTGGCACCCATCATGATAATGCTAAACACAACATTGATCGTGTCTCATGGTGAGCACACCAATATACAATATATTGGATTTGGCACTGACGACATGCAGGGCCCTCATGCTTCTCTTGTCCCTCTCGAATGCTCTCCTTGAGATTGTCTCCAACAGTCCGTACCCATACACGAGGTACATTGGGTGGTTTGGGTAGTGTACAACAAATGGGTGTGTGACCCAAAACTCCTCTTTTCCAACAGCTGACGCATACTCGATCGCGAGCCCCGACTTCATCGCCCCCATCCCAATCTCTGACGAGTCTGCCGCCCTGGGCACCCCAGCCTCGGTCGCTCCCATCCTCGACCCCGCGCCGGCCTCCACCCTCGCGCCCACCTCTGCCCTTGCGCCGGCAACCCCGCGTCCTCGGCAAAGCGCCCCTGGCCCGTCGCCTCCAGCTCCGACGGATTGACGGCCCCGTGGTCCTTCCCGTCGAAGCGGTGGCCCGTACACCTTCCTGGTAGCGACGGCGGTCGCCCCTCCACCTCCCCTTGCGGATCCACTGCAAGGCCTGGCCCCTTCGTCACCGATGGCGGCGGCCTCTGGGAGGCGGCGCGGCCACTGGCGGGAACCGGGGACGGTGGCTCGTGGCTTCTAGGGGCAGATCTGGTGGTGGCGCCTATCCTCCTTCAACCACGATGGCGCCACCGCCATGGCTGCTCCTCCTCTCCTAGCGACGATGGGAGCCTCCAGATTTGGGTCACGATGGAGAGAGGATGCTAATTTGGGTTCCCTCTCTCCTTCTACACAAAATATGTGCCTCTTTTGTCTACTCTGTTGGAGGCCATTTTTTCCCTGTGCATGATGCATTTTTGGTATGGGTAGTGGTATGCCTAGGCTCTTGGAGACAGTCTAATGACCTTTCCTTTCCATCATCTCTTGCGCCCTCCCAAATCCTAAGCCATTTTTTTGTCACACTTCTATGACCAATAGCTCAGGTTCGTCACAACAGAACAAATATGATGCTTGTTTTTTTACAAATAGATTTTCGTCACTAATTCGTCGCAAAAATATTCTTTATGATGAATGTCGCTTCTACAGTGATGAAAGTTGTTTGTCATGTATGTTCACATCCCTACTAGTGAACAAAGAGCGCTCCAACTAGCCTCAAACATTCCATCAGAGTTGCTCTTCACGATCTTCCACGAGGACGAGCACAAGATGTCCAATAATCAATCATCATATATTGTGACCTAATTTATAGTACACACGTTAGTCGCAATGATCATGTCATCATTAATCGCTAAAACTGAATTACCAAAATTAAACTCAATTACCAAAACTAAATGGGTACTTTCAACTAGTGCTAGGGTCCTTGTGCCCAAGTCTGTGATTCATATATGAAGTGGGGACTCTTCGTTCCCCCTCCCCCCTCGTTCCATAAAAAAACAAAGTAAAATTTAAAATGACCACACCTGGCCCAGCGATCTTGCGAGTTGTGAACTTGCCCTGGAGCCGGTTACGTACTTCATGCAGCTTCGTGGAACTGCCGACTCCGCAAGTTGTGCAGGCATGCAACCTGTCGTGTTACCACCGGTCGCCACCCACGCTCATACAGAATATGAGATGTGCGATCCTTCTACCGCTAGTTTTGCTACACCGAACACCATGAGTTTGCAAATCACAATCTCAATGAACAATGAATCTACAATTGAGTCCGTGCAACCTAGGGATTTAGTTTGCTAATTGGACAGCCATACATCGAATATTTTTTTGCGGTAGAGATCAGGAGGGGCGACGCCCCTGCTGGCCCCTTCCATCTGCAGCTGGGAACCGGCCATCTAGCCATTTATGGAGAAGTGAAGGCATAGAGTCGGTTGCAGGCATGGGTGGATGTGGGGAAGGGGAAGAGGTAGGGGCAAGGGGGGAGAAGGGAGAGGGGGGCAGAGGTAGGGGCTATGGGAGAGACAGGAAGGGCATCGGGTGGATGCGTGAGTAATTGCTATGATTTTTTTTGCCATCATCTATTGAAAAGCCGGTTAGGTGGGAGTACGGAGGAGGAGGTGGATAATCAAACGGACTATACTAAGCAATGACATGGAACGCGGTGGAACGAGATAGACTCTTTAGTGGGGTTTCAAGATGTATTTGATTTAGACATGTTTTTTTAGAAAAACACGTAGACATGCTAGTATATAATACTAGAAGATTCCCCGCGCATTTCTGTGGATATTGAGCACAGAAAGAGCAACCCAAATTGAAAAGCTATGCAATATTAATGACTTTTGTAATTTTGGATAATATATCTGTTGTCATACATGGCTAGATTTGAAAGTAGTATTTAAAAAAAAACAAAGGAACTCACATGATTGAATGGTACTAGTACTAGTACGTTTGTAAGTGGCAGTTTGGTTCCAAGGGACAAAACTTTAGTCACCGTCACATTAAATGTTAAGATATTAATTAGAAGTATTGAATATAGACTAATATTTAATTACAAAACTAATTATATAAATAAAGACTAATTTATGAGATAAATCTATTAAGCCTAATTAATCTATGATTAACCCATGTGTTGCTACAGTAAATATGTGATAATCATGGATTAATTAGGTTTAATAAATTCGTCTCGTGAATTAGTCTCGGCTTACGCAATTAGTTTTATAGTTAGCTCGTTAGTCCTCCTTATTGCTATCTAAACATCCAATGTGGCAGGGGCTAAAGTTTAGTCGTGGAATTCAAACACCCTCTAAATTGTATCCGAGTCATTTTGTCCTTGATCTCTTGGTGTTTTGTAAAAAGACTAAACTGTCTTCTTTGTATGTTTCATCATTATCCATCAAAATAAAAAAATAAAGGCAAAGTTAGGGTCGGCATTAGCAACATGGCATTATTACTGCATTAGCAACATTGCACGTTCAGGTTTAGTCGTTCAGCTCTCTAGCTTCTAACTTCGACGATTGATCCTATTACTGCGAATAAAATAATCAATCAACTACAAAGTGAAATTTAAAATGACCATACCTGGCCTAGTGATCTTTGCATCTTGCGATCTTGCGGGTTGCAAACTTATAATGGAGCCGGATGCGTACTTCCTGCCACGCCATGGAACTGCCCACTGCGCAAGCTATGCACGCGTGCAGCCTACCGTGTTACCACCGGTGTATTTGACACCAGAAATAATGCTGCTTTCTTATTTGACATCAAAACTGAAATTCTTTCATATCTATCCTTCACTCGAGTTTTTCTTTCCCATTTGACATTTTCGTCAGTTTGGACTGCTAACGGTGTTAAGTCCTAGGAGAAAAATCCGTTTTACCCCTGGAGTTCTTTTTACCAGTCATGACATTCCATGGTTGACATTGATATATTCTTTTTGAATGTTTTTATCTCGAACTGCTATATTTTTCTTTTGCTTTTGTAAAATAAATAAAGGAACGAACATAATCTTATATAATTACTTATAATTATATCAGTTTAATATCAATCCGTTTAATCTTAGCCGTAGATCACGAGATGGATGGCTCAGTTTTGCTGCTGGTGTGAGACACGTATACGTGTATTCATAATATATAATGAATTTATGAGATTATTTTTTTAAAGAAAACAGCCATATAATGCGTATGACGTCATGATGACATCAAGCAAAGAAACACTAGGGCAAAACATAGCACAGCTTGCGGCCGACGTTCAGGGTTCGCAGGCACGCGGCCATGGCGGCCTCTCCCGCGGTGGCGCGGCCGGGGCCAGAGCTCGCAGGCGCGGTGACGGGATGGGTGTGGCCTCGCCTGAGCTAGCAGGTGCGGCAGCTTGCTGTGAGTTGGTGCTGTGTCCTCGGCGTGCCGGCCCTGCTCGCGCACGCCTTGGTCGCGCTAGCTGCCCCCATGTCCGCGATGGCCGGCCTCGAGGCCGCGGCGCCCGTCCGCGTGTCTGCGATGGCCAGCCCTGAGGACGAACAGCCACGGCTCCCAGAGACTACCGAGTTCATTTGCTTCCCTCAAAGGGCATAACGGTCTTTTCCCATTGCCTCACTTGGACAACTAACGTTAGTTGCTAACAGACGGAAATGTCAAATAGGAAAGAAAAACTTAAGTGGAGGACATATAGGAAAGAATTTTAATTTCGGTGTCAAATAGAAAAGCATCATTATTTCTAGTGTCAAATAGGAAATTTTCTCTACAATATATGAGTTGTGCGATCCTTCTATCGCTGGTTTTGCTACATGGAACACCATGAGTTTATAAATCACAATCTCAATGAACGAAGAATCTACAACTGAGTCCCTGTGACCTAGGATTTAGTTCGCAAGGTGGGCAGCCATACATCGAATAATTTTTTTTGCGGTAGAGATCAGGAGGGGCGACGCCCCTAGCTAGCCCCTTCCATCCGCCGCTGGGGAACCGGCCACCTAGCCATTTATGGAGCAGCGAAGGCATAGAGTTGGCTGCAGGCGTAAGTGGATGCTGAGAAGGGGAAAAGGTAGGGGCAAGGGAAGAGAAAGGAGAGGGCGGTAGAGGTAGGGGTTAGGGGAGAGACGGGGAGGGCGGTAGGTAGATGCGTGAGTAATTGCTATGGTTTTTTGTCTTTTCTTTACCATCATCTATAGAAAAGCCAGTTGGGTGGGAGTACAGAGGAGGAGGTGGATGATCAGATGGACTATATTAAGCAATGATATGGAGCACCATGGAATGACATAGACTATTTAGTGGGGTTTTTCTAGACTCCAATTTCAAGATGGACTAGGTTCTGTCGGGTATCGATATTAGGGATACCCAGAGGAAGGAAGTTAATGGTCACGAACGTTAATTCGTCCGGATGGTTCAAGACGTATTTAAGGTCTCGCCCGAACCCGAGGGTGCAGCCTCCATCTCGTCCGACCCCGAGAGTGCGGGCTCCGTCTCGCCCGACCCCTCGGGTGCGGGCTCCGTCTCGCCCGACCCCAAGGGCGTGGGTTCCGTCTCGCAAGAACCCTTGGGCGCAGGTTCCGTCTCACCCAAAGGGGATCCATACCGCCTCCAACCACTACGGTACTAAGAGTACGACCCTAGGGTCAAACTTCTGACACCGAAAGGGAAGTGGGCACATCTCGACGTGACCCATGGCTACAACGGACCATACCTGGGGGCTCACGTCGCCAACAGTGTTGGGTGTGCCGGCGCTGTGCTGCCTAATCCCCGTACGGCTTCTAACTGGAGTACCTGTTGACCATGCCACCCGTCGAAATGGAGTGGAGCACCACGACCGACTGACGACGCCTGCGTATAGCGCCAGTGACGAATAGGGCCACGACATGGAGCCAGCCCCGTCATCATCTACAGGACCAGCGGGACCCGCATAAAGGAGATGAAGGACGCCACGACCCTAGAGGCCTTCTTCTCCCTCGCTTTTCTCATTTTCTCTCTCTTTCTCTCTCTATAACATGTGCCTTCCCCTTCACCTATAAAAGGAGAAGAAGGACGCCCCATGGAGGGGGAGAGGCACGAGCACAAGGCTGAACGAGCTCAATAAGACTCAACTCCATTCGATCTTTTCACTAGAGACTTGGGACCTTCTCCCTCTCTCATCTATTTGTAACCCCTACTACAAACTAGTGTCGGTAACATAAGTAGCAGCAGACTGGACGTAGGGATATTCCACCTGAACCAGTATAAATCCTTGTGTCCTTCGAGCACACCATCTGGGCCAGACATGCAGATACAAATTTACTAGCCGGTGGTTCGAAACACCGACAGTTGGCGCGCCAGGTAGGGACTTTTGCGCGTCTCGACGTCCACATCAGGCCTTAGATGGCTAGTCACGGCGTCAGCTGGGTCTCAGGCGTGCATGTGCGCTTCAAGAGCCTATACTTCATCATCACAATGGAGGAAGAGTTGGCGCAGGCTCCTGCTGCCGTCCAGCCTCTCCACTCCACCGACCTCGACGTGATCATCGAGGCGCTTGAGGAGCTGCAGCTGCACGCGTCGGAGGCTCATGTCCCTAGGAGCGACCGACTCATCGACTTCGACTATAGGAGGCTAGAGCGCCAACTCAACACCTTCCTAGGACCTCGACCATACCGAAAGGAGCTACGCTGCCTTACTTTCTCCTTCACCAACGCCATGATGCAACTCACCGGAGAAGAACCGCTCTCCCCGAAACACCTCACCCGGGCCACCCTAGCAGCGTTCTTGTTCGGTCTACGCAATGCTGCGGGGACTGTTGGGCACCTCGTGGCGCAGCACATGCACCCATCCCCTATGAACGACGAGTTCGTGGGGATGACCAAATACGTCGTGGAATCTTTTCATGACCTTCTCGTGGTAGATTTAGAGTTACTCTCCGGCTCTGACTCCAATAGGGGGAGCCATCACCCCTCACGAGAATGTTTCATGGTAGGTACTCCTGAGGGATATGTCAAAAGCGTCCATGAGGGAGGGGCTACCCCACCAAATGACCTCGACAACGAGGTCGAGGAAGATGTAGGGGCCCTTCCTCGCATGCGGGTGGAACAGCTAAGGGCATGGCACCAGGAGCTCGAGGATGCACGACTCCAACTCGAGCAAAAGTGCACAGAGCTTGAGTGAGAGATTGAGCGCCGCGCAGACAGTGGCCATGCATGCGCCATGGCCCACGACGTGAACCAGAGGATCATCAAAGATGATGGAGCCCTCCCACACTTCGCCTAGGCAAGCCAGAACATTATTGCCATGGCAGCTTTGCTTTGAAGGCTCCTGGAGCCCACGACACCCAAGCATCATCGAGCCCATCACAAGCTCTGCACGCTGCTCGAGCGTGTGGCGGTGCAGCAGGCGGAGAGCTCGTTGTCTTGATGACATGAGCTCAACGCCAGTCAGCACGCACCCTCAAGATGACATGTCAGGGACGTGTCTGTCCACCAGGCGCCACGGCCCTGGTGCATGAGCATCTTAACCTCCACCATGATGCGTGTAACACCCTAGATGCCCGTAGGCATGGATGAAGCGACGAGAGAGAGAAAGTCGATAGCGGCTACCACCCTCGTCATGGCGGACGCTACGACAGCAATGAGGACCAGAGCCTGAGCCTCGACCTACTGGGACCTCAGGCCTTCGGTTGACACATCCTCAATGTCGCCTTCCCACCATGGTACCGACCGTCGACCAACATCCCAAAATACTCTGAGGAAACAAACCCTAGACTATGGCTCGAGGATTATTGGCTTGCTTGCCAAGCCAGTGGAGCGGATAGTGACAGTTTCATTATCCGCAACCTCCCATTGTTCCTGCCCAATTCAGCACGAACATAGTTGGAGCACCTTCCGCCCAACCGAATTCAAAGTTGGGCGGACCTAAAGAAGATTTTCGTGGAAAACTTTCAAGGCACCTACACGCGCCCTAGGAACTTGTGGGATCTCAAAAACTACCGATATATGTTCAGGGAAACTCTTCATGAGTACATCCAGCGCTTCTCTCGGTAGTGCAATGAGCTGCTCGACGTCGCTGACGCCGACGTTATAGGAGCCTTCCTGTCCGGGACCATCTATGAGTCCCTGGCTCATAAGCTAGGCCTCAAAGGGTCTGTGAACCACTAAGGAGCTACTCAACATCACCACTAGCCATGCCTCAAGTGAGGAGGCGGTCAGAGTGATTTTCGACTGTCCCAAGGGCAAGGCAAAGCCGATGAGGACGCCGGCGAAGGCGCCTCCAACCGCCCCAATAAGAAGAAGAACAAGTAGTGCCTCAGTCCGCTATGGGGAGCTAGAACGAATTGGTGATAGGCCACCGACCCTGGGCTCGAGGGCTGACCAACCCTTAGCTCCCCCTGACCTCAAGGTCATGGAGCTTGACACAGACCCAGTGGTAGAGCCCAACCCTCTTGCTCACTAGAGGACGCCTTACCTCGATTATCTCCTCCGTAAGGTGCTACCGATGGACAAAATGGAGGCTCAGTGGCTTGCGCATCGTGCCAAGTCCTTCGTCATTATTGAGGGGGGGCTCTACAAGCGAAGCCACACTAGGATCCTACAGCGCTGCATCCCCATTGAACAAGGAAAACAATTGTTGAGAGATATCCACGGTGGGGTTTGCGGGCACCATACCGTACCTAGGCCCCTAGTTAGAAATGCGTTCTGATAGGGCTTCTACGGGCTGACCGTAGTAGCCGATGCTAAACAGATTGTGCACACCTGCGAAGGGTGTCAATACTATGCTCGGCAGACCTACTTGCTAACCCAAACACTCCAAATGATCCCTGTCACGTGGCTGTTTGTGGTCTAGAGGCTCGATATGGTCGGACCACTCAAGAGAGCACCCAAGGGATATACGCACCTACTTGTCACCATAGACAAGTTTACAAAGTGGATAGAGGCTCGGCCAATCTCCGTGATCAAGTCCAAACAAGCCATGCTGTTCTTCCTTGACATCGTCCATCGCTTTGGAGTCCCAAACTCCATTATCATGGACAACAACACACAATTCACTAGGAAAAAGCTCATCTGATTCTACGATGAATACCACATCTAAGTCGATTGGGCCGTCGTGGCACAACCCCGCATGAACGGGTAGGTCGAGCGTGTGAACAGCATGGTCCTACAAGGCCTCAAGCCTAGGATCTTCAACCGGTTGAACAAGTTTGGTGGACGATGGGTCGTGATGCTCCCTGTGGTGCTCTAGAGCCTGAGGACGACGCCCATTCAGGCCACCGGCTACACACCCTTCTTCATGGTCTATGGTTTCGGGGCTATCCTCCCAACCAACCTTGACTATGGAGCGCCGAGGGTCAGGGCATACACGAGCAGGGAGACGAGGCGTCCCTCAAGGATGCCATGGATCAGCTCGACAAGGCACATGACATTGCCCTCCTTTGCTCGGCTGAGTACTAGCAGGCGCTGCGCTGGTACCATAGCCATCGAGTGCGGGGTTGGGCCTTCAACATCGGGGAATTAGTACTCCATCTCATCCAGAGCAACAAAAACCATCATAAGCTCTCTCTGTCATGGGAGTGACCATATGTCATCGCAGAAGTGCTCTGACTCAACACCTACAAGCTCAAGACCATCGACGGCAAGGTCCTCATCAACGCATGGAACATCAAATAGCTACATCATTTTTACCCTTAGCATATGCATATACCCATGAAAACTAAGAATGGTGTTTCTAAAATACAAAAATGCTTTCTTTTTTGCTATCTCATTCTCTATCCTTAGTGACACCCGACCCCTACAATGGCATGGGGCCGGGCCTCACTCGGGGCTGATAAGCGCATACCTATTCAGAAACAATCGCTGTGCCTAACCCCTTCTCATGTTAAGATCTAAAAGTGAGAGCTGTGGAAACCAACACTGAGTAAAGTTGGTTGGACTGCAAGGAACCTACGCCCCAGTGGCTACGGCGTTCTTGCTTACCTATGTGATTAGGGTTGTTTCTCCTGTGCCTTAAGCATTGTAGCCTTAACAACGAAAAAGGGGTCGGAATGCAGTAACATTTTTATAACACTAAAAGAAAAAGTACACCAAAGTTTGTTTGACCGAAACAAAAGAACTAAAACTTGTTCATTTATTACAAGACCACCACTTCGTTTATCTAACTAAATAATTTTCTGGGGGGATGATCTCATCCTCTATCTTGGTAGATAAGTCCTACATCAGAGGGGCCACCTCCTTCTCAATGTCCTCTAGCTCGGCGTTGGAGTAGCCGAGCGTGAAGCCTTGGCTCATCGTTGCTAGATCGATGTTCTCATAGTGAGAGCGAGCGATCGCTAATGACCGATTAATGCCAAAGTAGAGCGCGCCCCTTGCAATGTCCTGCGCATGCTACCTTTGGCTGCTCCCTCAAAGGACGCACCAGATGATAGTTCGCTCAATAGATGGGCCAAGAACCACCATAGGTAAGGAGGGATACAGAGCTAAAAATACTCCCATGGCCCATTTAGGCCTAGGAGTTCGAAGGTTGGCCCATCGATGGGTTCACAACCGCTCCGGGGCGCCTTTAGAGTAAGGGTTGGAAAGGGATGGGCCTGCTAGCGACCAGTACTCGGGCGCACGAGCACCGTAGGCATCCTGGCCCATGTTTGAGTCTTGGTCGGTTCATAATCCATGGTTTTTCCTTGAAGGAAGGCAGCGAGCCCTTGGGACCGGTCGAATAGACCCAAGAACTATATGGATTGGCCGTCAAGAATCTAGAGTCGGTCACCAATTGACCCATGCCAGATCCTTATGAATGGGAAGTCGAGGCCCCACTCGGACTAGCTCGTTAACAGCTCACCGAGCACCATGATTTGTCCATTAAGGAAAACATGGCATAGCTCAGCCCCTCCATTTTATCAGAAAAACGCTTGTGGGAGGACAACCACAAGATGAGCTGACCCCTCGACCAGACCCATGCTACGTGCGGGGGCTCGAAGGAAGTTGGACTCATAAGGAGACCGAATATGTGGTTGCATGATGATGGCAGATCGATCGGATCCTAGGGAGGGATCGGAATCAAGAGAAATCTTTTTTGACCCCCCAAATCCCGCTGCTACATGTTCCCAAGGAGTCCGATCATGACAGAATGGAATCGCAACCCTACCAAGACACCCCACGGGCTATAAAGGGAGACCAAGGCCCTCAAAGTTCTCCCACCTGAAAAAAGCATCCAAAGGAGTATTCTACTCCTCCGTAGGCTCGGGTCTACTGTCGAGTATCGATATTAGGGATACCCAGAGGAAGGAAGTTAATGGCCATGAACCTTAATTTGCCCGGATGGTATGAGATGTATTTAAGGTCTCACCCAACCTTGAGGGCACGGGCTCCATCTCGCCTGACCCCTTGGGCGTGGGCTCCGTCTTGCTCGACCCCTTGGGCGCAGGTTCTATCTTGCCCGACGGGGATCCATACCGCCTCCAACCACTACGGGTCTACGTGTATGACCCCAGGGTCAAACTTCTGACACTAGGAGGGAAGAGGGCCCATCTTGACGTGATCCATGGCCACGACGGACCATACCTGGGGGCTCACCTCACCAATAGTGTCGGGAATGCTGACGCTATGCTGCCTAATCCTCGTACAGCTTCTAACAGGAGTACCTGTTGACCATGCCGCCCACCGAAACAGATTGGAGCACCGTGACTGGCTGACGATGCCTATGTATATCGCTAGTGACGAATAGGGCCATGACGTGGAGCCATCCCTGTCATCATCTACAGGACCAGTGGGACCCGCATAAAGGAGATGACGGACACCGCAATCCTAGAGGCCTTCTTTCCCCCCGCTTTTCTCCTTTTCTCTCTCTTTCTCTCTATAACATGTGCCTTCCCCTTCACCTATAAAAGGGGAAGCAGGATGCCCCACGGAGGGGGAGAGGCATGAGCACATAGCTTAACAAGCTCAACAATACTCAACTCTATTCAATCTTTTCACCAGAGACTTCAGACCTTCTCTCTCTCTCGCCCGTTTGTAACCCCTACTATAAACTAGTGCCGGTAAGACGAGCAGCAGCAGACTGGACATAGGGATATTCCACCCAAACTAGTATAAATCTTTATATCCTCTGAGCACACCATCCAGGCCAGACGCGCAGATACAAATTTACTAGCCGGTGGTTCGAAAGGTTTAGACATGTTTTTTTAGAAAACACACATACATGCTGGTATATAATACTAGCACGATAGGCGAGCTATGCTACGTCGGTTTTTTGAGGAGAAAAACACCCACAAAAAGAAGGGAAAAAGCAAAAAAAAAATAGAAAACAAAAAAGAAAAGTGAATAGTGTTAACAGTGCTGATGCCGCTAGAGGCCAGGGATTCCTGGATGCTTAAAGAGAGTAGTTACTAGAAGATTTTCACGCGTGTTGCTGCAGGTTTTTTTGAGAAAAAAAATTGAATTGCATTGAGGGCTGAGCAACAGAAAGAGCAACACAAATTAAAAAGCTATGCAATATTAATAACTTGGAGAATATATGTGTTGTCATACATGGCTAGATTTGAAAGTAGTATTTTACTAGAAAAAACAAAGGAACTTGCATGATTGAATGGTGCTCTATGTGTCTAAATTATATGATTGTCATTTTGTTCTTGGTCTCTTTTTGTTTTGTAAAAAGACTCAATTGTCTTCTTTGTATGTGTCAGGTTCATAAACCCAGGGTCCCTAATGGGCCCGCTTCCTAGCAAAAGCTCGGCTTGGTAGACGGCATTACGAACGACGCGCAACTCCTGGGCTGGCCCAAATACCTAACGATAGGCTGGAAGAGCGATCCAGTCTCCAACTGGAAGGCCTGGTCAAGGAGGGGATGACACTCGCTTCCAACTCCGACCCGCCTCTTCGACCGAAAGGCCTAGCCAAGGAGGGGACGATGTTCACTTCTGATTCCGACCTGCCTCTCCGACTGGAAGGCCTGGCCAAGGAAGGGATGACGCTTGCTTCTGACTTCGACCCACGCTTGCTTCTGACTCTGACCTGCCTCTTCAACCGGAAGGCCTGGCCAAGGAGCAGACGACGCTCGCTTCCGACTCCGACCCGCCTCTCTGACCGGAAGACCTAGCCAAGGAGAGGATGATGCTCACTTCTAACTCCGATCCGCCTCTCCGACCGAAAGGCCTAGCCAAGGAGGGGACGACGCTCACTTCTAACTCTGACCTGCTTCTCTGGCTGGGAATACACCGAACCTCTATTTATGACTCTTCTCCGACCGGCGCGGTCAGAGCCAACTAGGAAAGAATGACCAGGGATGCCCGCTCAGTGAGAACCCAAGAAATCAGGCAGAGCAGATAAGGTAAGGTGCTCAAGTCAACCGCAATACCAAGAACCGTACCCTGCACACCTGCAGGTTAGTACTGTCAGGCCATGCCAAAAGGGTACTTTATAGCCTTCCAAACATGTTAGAACGCAAATAGTGTTGTAGGCACCAACATTTGTCCTATAGTATGGTAGGCGCCGACATTTGCCAAACTAGAAGAACACGATGGAGCCTACAACATGCATCTAGGCATCAACAGTATTATGGGTGCCGACAAACTATCTTGTACCCGATGACGTGGGCAACGAGACTAGGGCGACCAGTCTCTCTCTCTCTCTTGAACGTGTAAGGCCGTCCCCTTCATCTATAAAAGGGGATGTGCTCTCTCCCAACAGAGGACGGATCATTCTGACTCTCTCTCTCTCTGCTAGCTTTAGACATTCTGATCACTCGAATAGCTTCATGGCTCTAGAACTCTAAAGCTACACAGAGCATACGTTCCAATACTTAGCGCACGTAGGAGCTCTCATCACTCTCGGCCCTTTAGTCCATAGTCTGATCAGACCTCTAACACCCCCATCTTATTCTCGCTCGTTTGTAACCCCACAATAAACTTCGAGCACCTAGGCTTAGGAATAAAGTCATCGACCAACTCAAACTAGACATAGGGCATGTTGCCTGAACTAGTATAAACCCTATGTAATTGAGTGCTAGGCCACATCTGATCACAACATACGGCAAAACAACAAATATTTACTTGTTGGTCACTTTTCACACCGACAGTTGGTGCTGTCCGTGGGGAGGGCACCGTACGTTCACGCTTTTGGTCATCGGATGGCCCACCTTTCCACCATCTTCTTCATGGCGGGCTCAAGTGAAATGACTCACTTCGGCTCGCTGAAGTTTCCCACACTCCCACCTGTTGGGATGTGGGTTCCTCCCATCTTCGAGCCATCCCAGACCTTCCTCTTAGGAAGCCTAGACTTCGTCGCCGACCGGCTCGGCGTGCTTCACCTCTATGAGGAGGCACTTGTCCCTCTGACGGGTGCCGAGACACCCGGCGACCTCAATGACGAGACACCCGAGCTTCTCTTTGAGCCCACGCTGGGCTCAAACCCCACTATGAGTAACATACATATTGTTCTTTACTCGCTATTTAATATCTTTCACCGACTCTCCGAAGGGACCCCGTTGTCCCCACTGCAACCGCCATACAACCAGTTCCCCTATGGCCTTGCATCCCCCATGGACGCGTATGCATGAGGGTTCCAAAAAAAGCTAATGCCGCCCCTCTCACATCCTAATTCATGGGGATGGCAGGCTACGCTCCCACCTCTTTCCATGACCTCATGGATGATGAGGTTGAAAGCGATGGCTCTAGCATCGGTGATGTCATGGCACCTAGCCACCCTCTGTCCTAGGAGTGTGCTATGGTGGACGCTCTGGGACAGCCGTCAGTGGTAGCAGAGTCCCTACAGACTCACACCCCTCTAGACCCTCATGTGGAGGCCCTCGCATATGTGCAAGAGCACGGCGAGGAGCTACAACAAAGGTGGCAGAGCTAGCCACCACCTGTGCTGGTGTGCTCGGCGTAGCATGCTGCACCACACGCGCGTGCCAGCACAACCTCATGAACGGAGGAAATAATCCCCCATAGTTCGCTCGGGCTAGCTAGAACATCGCCGCTGCGGCGATGCTTCTGCACGGCCTTCCCAAGCCTGTCGACCCCCAGGAGTGGGCGGTCCACCGGAACCTCCGGGTGCTGGAGGAAACCATCGCCGTTCAATAGGCGGAGAGCTCCGCGTCATGACACTGACTCATGGCCTGTCTCCCTACCAGGGGAATGGGGGCTGAAAGCTCTAGTTTGGTTTTGTTGAATTGATGAAACCCTAAGTACTAACCTAGTTTATCAAGTGATCATGAGATAGGTAGCACACTCCAAGTGGTGAATCAAATGAAGAACATAGCATGATGATGATGCCATGATGATGATCAAGTGCTTGGACTTGGAAAGAAGAAAGAGAAAAACAAAAGGCTCAAGGCAAAGGTATAAATGGTAGGAGCTATTTTGTTTTGGTGATCAAGACACTTAGAGAGTGTGATCATATTTAGGTTTAATAGTCATACTATTAAGAGGGGTGAAACTCATATCAAAATGCGGTTATCAAAGTGCCACTAGATGCTCTAACTCATTGCACATGCATTTAGTATCTAGTGAAATGCTAACACCCTTGAAAATGTTTGTGAAAATATGCTAACACATGTGCACAAAGTGATACACTTGGTGGTTGGCACATTTGAGCAAGGGTGAAGAAGTTAGAGGTGAAAAGGAGTTAGTCTTGCTGGTCACAAGGTGACCAGACGCTGGTCCCAGAGGAACCGGCCCGTCCGATTAGTTGTAACAGCGGAGACACTAGCATCGGTCAAACGGCCGGACGCTGGGTCACTCAGTGACCGGACACTGGTGGGGAGTGTCCGGTCCTATTGTCGGGTAGGGCACAGAGGCTAGGGTCTCTGACCAGACAATGGTAGGGTCAGGTCATGCATGACCAGATGCATCCGGTGGACAAAATGCGTTTCTGGAACCTTACTGGAAACAATCGAACGCTGGTGGCTCAGTGTTTGGTCAGTTATGGCTTAGCGTCTGGTCAGTTATAGCGCAGCGTCCGGTTAACTCAAGTGACCATTGAGATCGGGACACGTGGCTATCGCTGGGCGATCGGACGCTGAGGTCCAGCGTCCGATCAACATGACTGGAGCGTCCGGTCAGCCCGTGTTGTGCCTAGTGAAGGGGTACAATGGCTCTATTTTATGGGGGCTTCTATTTAAGCCCCATGGCCGATTGAAGATCACACCTTTGGCCATTTTCATTGACATGGCAACCTTGTGAGCTTAGCCAAAGTCCTCCCACTTATCTCCATCATAGATTCATCATCTTTGTGAGATTGGGAGAGAATCCAAGTGCATTACTTGAGTGTTTGTATATAGAGGCACTTGGTGTTCATGTTTTGCTATGGGATCGCTTGTTACTCTTGGTGGTTGCCACCACCTAGATGGCTTGGAGCAGCGAGGATCGTCGAGCAGAGGTTGGTGATTGTCTCTGGCTTCAATCATGGTGATTGTTAGGGGTTCTTGACCTTTCCCCGATGAAGAGCCAAAAGGTACTCTAGTGGATTGCTCATGGCTTGTGTGATCCTCATCTTGTGTTGGTTGTGCGGCACCCTATTGAGGGTTTGGCATGTGAAGCCAATTAGCGCGTGAACCTCCAAGTGAGTGAATCGCCACAATGAGGACTAGCTTGCCGGTCTTGCCGGTAAGCAAGTGAACCTTGGTAAAAATCATTGTGTTCATCATTGATTCCAAGGTGATTGGTCTTTATTGTTATTTATCCTTATGATTGATTGGTTCCTTTATCTACACGGCGGTATAACCTTCTTGATCACTCTCTTTACCTTACCGCAAATTAGTTGTCAAGCTCTTTAGTTTAGCTAGTTGTGAGAGCTTGTTTGCTTAGTTGGTGTGGCTCTTTAGTTAGCCTTTGAGAGCACACTAACATAGGGTAGTGTCATAGCTATTGTGTGAATAAATACTATCTAAACTAGAATTGTGGTAGGTGGCTTGCTTTTTGAGTAGGCTAGCGCAACACTTGCTTCGCCTCATAATTGTCAAACCTTTTGTTAAGTGTTGTTGTAGAATTTTTATTAGGCTATTCACCCCCCTCTAGCCATTAGGACCTTTCAATTGGTATCAGAGCCAAGGTCACCATGATTTGAGGCTTAACAACCTTCGATGTAAAATGGCTTAAATCAACAACACCAAGAAGCCACCCCAATTTGATGGCACAAATTATCCTTATTGGAAGTCAAAGATGACCACACACATCAAGTCAATCAATAGAAAGGTGTGAAAGGTGGTAGAAACCAAAATTGAGATTGGTGATCCGGAGAATCCCACCACGGCCGAAGAAGTACTTCTCCAAAACAATGACATTGCTCTAAGTGCTATTCATGTTGCAATTGGTGAGAGAACATTTGAGCAAATCAATAATACTGAGATGGCACATGAGGCTTGGAAGAAGTTGGAAGAATCATTTGAGGGCACTCAAGCCGTGAAGGGTGCTAAGGCCTACATTCTCAAGGAGAAGTTTGCAAGCTTCAAGATGAAGGAGGATGAGAGTGTGCTGGAGATGTTTCATAGGCTTCAAGTGCTTGTCAATGATCTAAAAGCACTTGGAGAAGAGGTGAAGGACAAGGACTTCTCCCACAAGTTCTTGAGATGCTTACCCTCAAGATTTGGCACATTGGTCACTATTCTAGTGAGAAGCGGTTTGGACACCATGACACCAAACAAAGTTTTGGGGGATATAATGACTGATGACACATATAGAGATGATGATGAGAAGGAAGAAAAGAAGGAGAAGAAAGATGAGAAGAAGGATGACAAGAAGAAGAGCATGGCATTCAAAGCCACTAGACACCATGTTCACGCATGGAAGCACTGTAGCTTCGCAGAAAACACCGTTCATCCACGGTAGCACGTCGTTCCCACGGCGCTTTATTACCTTTAAGCAAGCTAGTTTAGCCACTAACCTTACGACGTGTCGCTATCGCGTCTTTCATTCTCCATTCCTGTGTCTCCTATCTTTAAAAGGATACGCCGAGCTATCTCGCTCCGCTGCTCACTTGTTTCTTCCTCTCAAATCAAGTTCTTCTGTTCTTGCCCGAGAGAGCTGCGTCTATCGATTTCTCCCCGAGCTATAATCAGCTGAGGTAGCTAGTTTACAATTGATCTTCTTATTCTCTAATGTTTCCTTGACCTATGGTCTCCTCCTCAATTAATTCCTTGACCTGCATAAATGAACCAGCACCCCACCGCCAAGCACGTTCAGCCCAAAGCCCACTCCAGTCCTGATGTACTCGTAAGTCCAAGACCACTCAAAGTTCATCCTTGAATTAATTCTCTCATGACCAAAGACCATACCACCGCACATGGCACGGAGCCAGAGGACAACCCTGCCAACTCGTTTCGTGCTTCCAGTCTACCTAGCTTGTCATGACCACCCACAACCAGTGCTATATATGGTTCTGCTCCGCTCCACGCAGGGCAAGCAATTGCTAAGCTCCTTGGTGTCTCTCATCTTGCATTGCCTCCGCACATCGATCACCGTAGGAGGCACTTCATTCAATTCCGAGGTAGTTAGCCTACAAGAATTCCTTCATCCTCCTTCTCTATTATTTTCTTGACCCGCGGTCTCATCTAGTAATTCTAGACCCACAGTCATGTGCAAATCAACAAGTTCAATTGCGTGATTAGCCTCCTCCAATAATATCATTTTCTTCATCTCTAGAGCTCATTTGAATTTATTTATTGATTGTGAAATAAATTTTGTTAGATTCCTAAATTCATGATCTATCTGTTAGTGTAATTAGTTCGTATAGTTCAGTGATACCTTTAGGGTTACTTTATTATTTTGAAATGCTTATTATGGTTATTTAGAGAATGAATTTTTATGATGCATGGTAGCTAGTGCACCTTGTTTTATTATATATATAGTAAATTGATATTAACAATAAGGATGCCTTTAGTTGCTAAGATAATACATGAAATGTTTCATACCTGTTTAGTGGGAATAATAGGTAACTTTGCATATTAGTCATTAGAGTTAGCTTAGTAGCTTGGTAGATGTATTCTTATTTTAAGAGTTGCGGTTGCCTATATATTAATTATTGCATCATCATCACTGCATGCATATAGAGGACGAGCCACTGGAGATCGTGACCTTCGGCGAGCAGGAGTACGACGAAGTCGTCGAAGAATACGAGGAGATCCTCGTGCAGGAGGATGTTCCGGAGTCACCCATCACTGACTTTGCTAACACCATGCCTGCCCAAGGCAAGCCCCGGTGCATAACCCCTATTTTTAAATGATCACTGAATATATTTATATGATATGCATTTACGTTATAGGCATTTTATGGAAGCTACATGCATAAATATATCCACCATGAGTCCTACTAGTACAGATCGAGTAGCTGCTATGCTCAGGATGTCGGTAGCGTCAGTAACCTGTCGTTACTCGCAAATAGGTGATTAAACTATGATATCATGATGAAATAATGGAAAGGAAAATGGTGACTAGACAGGGATGTGGATTTGGTACTGGTGGGTGTGAGGGGTTGTGTCCTGCGGCCAACAGGGCATAGCCCGGTTACACTTTTCCCTGTCTGTGTCGATTAAGGACCGGTCATTGCATATGACTCTAGGCAAGTCACAGATTATTGTCCCGAGCACATACTTGGGTATGGGCGCAGGGAAGGCTTGCTGCTCTCTTATCGTGGATCCGGCTCTTTCCGGACCGACTGATGGGAAGAGGAGGTGGTGGAGGTCCTTGCACCGCACTGAGTCCGGGACTCAGAGGCGGGGGCTTGGAGTCCAAGTTTGGACAGGGACCTGGACACCCAGGATAGGAGAGTGGTGGGTTAGTCCTACTTGTGCCTGGGGTACAAGCGGGGCGTGTGTCTTCGGGGCACCCAGCTAGGCACATTGATTTGCGAATCGCTGGGTTATCCGGTTTGGTTTATCTGCGGTTTAGCACCATAGTAAGAACTGAAAGTTGAAAGGAGAAGAAATGGAGCTGATTGCTCAACTCTTGCTTGAAAGTAGAACAGGTGCTTATATAGATTGACTAGATGAAAACTTAATACGACTGATGATAATAATGTATCAATAAGGACTCACTATTAGTATTGCTTTTTGCTAAAAGAGAACCAGCAAACCATAAAGCCTAGCATATTCCTTGGAGTCAGGAAAGTATTCCCACTATCGGATAAGTCTTGTGAGTACATTGTGTACTCAGGGTTTATTTACCCCTATTGCAGGTGACGCTTAAGGAGTTCCTTGTGTGGAGGATCCATCCGGTGGGCTCAGACGGAATCCTCGTTATCTTATCGCTAGATGTTATCTTTTAATATTCCGCTGTTTATCATTCCGCACTCTGTATTTGGTATTGTAATAATGTACTTTTTAAGAAACTCTAATGTATGAGATAGACTTGTGTTGTAACTCGTTTTCATTATTGGATCCTTGGGAAAAATGTGGATCTTTCGGGTTCTCCCTTGGGGTGTGCCCGACGGACACCGCTCGCTATAGTTACTTTCGGGGTGCTTAGTGTCTGATGGAAGACGAGCGCCTTCGTAAGTACGCTATTTTGGGTGGTTCTGCCACAATTGGTAGCAGAGCCAATAATGGTCATGAGTTCCTCACTCTTTTACAAAACTAAAAGTGGACCAACAAAAGTTTTGTGAAAAGTAGGATGCGATTAAGTTAAGTATAAGCCCTAGCTATATGGTATATCTAGGATAGTGGCACTGGTTTTATCTAATCAGTTTCTGTAGGTACACTGACTTACATGACGTAAGAAATCGCTTAGTATACGAAAAGTGAGTGTGCGATGTGCCGAAAATTTTACGAACGCCGCTATATTCTGGCTTGAGTGAACGTATAGGCCGAAGCATGCATCATGATAATAGCATCTTACTTCAACTGAAATCCCCCTTCACGTATAATTGAATTAGTAAATTTATAGGACTAACTAATGAAATGCTTTAATAAATATGCTATCATTTCTCTAATCCCTTGATTCTGATTGGGAGGGTGCTCTAATAGATGGTTGTCTCTCTTATAGATGAATCTAAGGTCCGAACGTGGGAGCACCAGTTCAGGAGCGGCCAACGAGGGCCATGGTGACAGTGCTTGGTCCTTTGAGCGTGGCAACGAGGGAGCTCGAGAGGTTCCACCCTTGGTTCCTCAGCCTTTTCCGCCACCGCCTCCGCCGCTATCTGCCGTGGAGGTCATGGTGGAGTTGTTGGCTGCTCGCTAGGAGTCAGCCACTGCTCGTCAGGAGACAGCTCGTGCCATGGAGATTATGGCATAGGCCGTCACGGGTCTCACCCATGGAGGCCCAGAGGCAACGGTGGGAATGGGGGTGGTCCTCGTCGTCCTGAGGGATAGTCCTCTTACTAGGACTTCCTCAAGACCCACCCGCCCACGTTCACACTGTCGGACGATCCGTTGGAGGCAGAGCACTGGCTTCGCACATTGGAGCAGAAGTTTTGGCTGCTCGGACTGGCCAACGAGCAGAAGATGCACTTTGCGTCCCAGTAGCTTTTGGGGTCCGCAAGTGCCTGGTGGGAGACTTTCTAGGCCGCGGAGCTACTGAATCACCCGGCAACGTGGCAGGAGTTCTCCACCGCCTTCCGCGAGTTCTTCATACCTGCTGGTGTTATCCACCAGAAGGTGACCGAGTTCATGGAGCTACGTCAGGGGAGCAGGACAGTAATGGAGTATGTGACCCAGTTTAACCACTTGGCTTAGTATGCTGGTAGTCAGGTGGACACGGATGACAAGAAGAGGGATCGCTTCATTCGCGGTCTCACTCCTGCTCTTTAGGAGAAACTATACCTGGGGAACTATCAGACCTTTGGGGCTCTGATGAACGCCACCATTGCTCTTGAGGGTTTCTAGCGGGCATCCCAGGCGGATTGGAAGTGAAAGCGGGTGGCAGCTAGATCCTCCAGCCATCCCCATACTTAGAAGGTGCAGATTGTTAGGCGGTGGCCCTATCAACCATCTAGCGGGCCTTCGTACCGATCACCCCAGCAGACATCACAGACTTCTGCTACTCAGTACAAGGCACCTCAGCAGCAGGTGCAGGCCTAGCAGACTCAGGCATAGCTGGTCCCACCTCGTTAGGGATTTGGGAACAAGCCTAGTGCTTGTTTCAAGTGTGGCAAGGATGGCCACTATGCCAGGGAGTGTCCTCAGCAGCAAACAGCTCAGCCGTCTCAGCCATCTGCAAATTCCAGGCTGATTAAAAGGACTTTCATCAAGAGGAAGGTGCCCAGCAGATCTGGTCAGGTGCACTTCATAGATGCTCAGCAAGCTGTGCAGCAGGAGACAGTTATGGCTGGTATGTTTACCATCGAATCCCATCTAGCTTTGGTGTTGTTTGATTCTGGTGCATCGCATTCCTTTATGAGCATGGGGTTTGTAGAGCGGCACAAGTTATCACTATTGGCTATACCATATGCCTATAAGATCCGTACTACAGGTTCTCAGATGTTCATCAATACCCGCACGGATACAGTAAGTTTGGTATTCGCCACCCACACTTACCATCTACAGTCATGATAATGCCTGGGCAAGGCATTGATGCTATTCTTGGAATGAACTAGTTGCGGGTGTATGGGGTAGTATTAGATATGAAGAGAAGAAGTGTAGAGTTATGGCTTCTGTTTTCTGAGGATAGGATGTCTCTCATCATACCCTCAGAACCGGTCTTACCTGTTGCTGCCCATGCTGAGGTCATTCCTGATCTTACCTCCATTCCAATAGTATGTGAGTTTCCAGATGTTTTCCCTGAAGATCTTCCTGGATTGCCACCAGACCATGAGGTAGAATTCTCCATTGAGCTTGAGCCTGGTACTGCTCCTATCTCTAGGCTTCCGTACTACATGGCTCCGAGAGAACTAGCAGAAATGAAGAAGTAACTGGAGGAGTTGATGGACAAGGGTTTCATCTGCCCAAGTTCTTCACCATGGGGTTGTCCAACGATTTTTGTGAAGAAGAAGGATGGTACTCTGCGGATGTGTGTGGATTACCGCCCCCTCAATGCGGTAATAGTTAAGAACAAGTATCCTTTGCCCCGTATAGATACTTTGTTTGATCAGTTAGCTGGTGCCAAGGTGTTCTCAAAGATAGATCTCCGATCAGGCTACCATCAGATCAAGATCAGGCCAAAGGATATACCAAGGACAGCTTTCTCTACTAGATATGGGTTGTATGAGTACCTAGTGATGTCTTTCGGTCTCACCAATGCCCCGGCTTTCTTCATGTACCTGATGAACTCAGTCTTCATGCCAGAGTTGGATAAGTTTGTGGTAGTGTTCATTGATGACATTTTGATCTACTCCAAGAATGATGAAGAGCATACCTATCACCTCCGGATAGTCCTGACTCGACTCAGAGAGCACCAGCTATATGCTAAATTCAGCAAGTGTGAGTTTTGGCTAGATCGAGTGCAGTTTTTGGGACATGTGTTGACACCTGAGGGCGTTTCTATAGATCCTAGCAAGGTGCAAGATGTGTTAGAGTGGAAGTCTCCTAGGTCTATGCACCAGATCCATCAGTTCCTTGGGCTAGCTGGATACTATCGACATTTCATCCCTAATTTCTCCAAGATAGCCCAGCCCATGACTAAGCTGCTCCAGAAAGAAGCTAAGTTTGTTTGGGGTCCAGCTTGTGAAGAAGCTTTTTAGTCCCTGAAGACTTTTCTAACCACTTCTCCTGTATTGGCTCAACCTGATATTGAGAGGCCCTTTGATGTTTACTGTGATGCCTCGAAGACAGGATTGGGGTGTGTGCTTATGCAAGAGGGGCGTGTGATAGCTTATGCTTTGCGCCAACTGAAGAAGCATGAGGTGAACTACCCTACCCATGATTTAGAGCTAGCTGCTGTAGTTCACTCTCTAAAGATTTGGAGGCATTATTTGTTGGGCAACAAAGTGCATATCTTCACTAACCACAAGAGCCTTAAGTATATTTTCACTCAGTCTGAGTTGAACATGAGGCAAAGGAGATGGTTAGAGTTGATCAAGGATTATAATTTGGAAGTCCACTATCATCTAGGAAAAGCCAATGTGGTAGCCGATGCCTTAAGTCATAAGTCACATCAGGTTGAGGATATACCCTTGTCACTTCACCACATAGAGGTGCTAGCTCAGATTGCTTTGACCTCAGAGCTGCTGGAGCAAATTATTCAGGAATAAAAGGAAGACCCCAAAGAGATTCCTCACATCAAGAAGTTGCTAGCTGAAGGACGTGGACCTCATTTTAGCATTGATGAGCTAGGAGTCATGAGATACAAGGATAGGCTGGTGGTTCCATCCAATGAAGAGCTGAAAAGAAAGATTTTAAAAGAAGCCCATCATTCCAAGCTGTCTATCCACCCTGGTAGCAACAAGATGTACCATGATCTACGCCAACTGTACTGGTGGTCTTACATGAAGCAAGATATCACCCAGTTCATTGCGGAGTGTGACACTTATGGTAGAGTCAAGGCAGATCATATGCGTACTCCTGGATATCTATAGCCCTTGCCCATTCCTATTTGGAAATGGGAGGATATTTCCCTGGATTTCATTGTGGGTTTACCCCACACCTCCTCAGACTTTGATTCTATTTGGGTCATTGTGGACCGTCTCACCAAGTCTACCCACTTCCTTCCAGTGGACACTAGATACAATGCCAAGAAGTATGCGGAGTTATACTTTGATCGGATTGTGACCCTACATGGAGTTCCTCTCACCATCATCTCTGATAGAGGATCAGTTTTTGTCTCTCGTTTCTGGGAGAAACTCTAGGAGTGTTTGGGTACTCGTCTTCTTAGAAGCTCGGCATACCATCCCCAGACTGATGGTCAAACTGAAAGGGTGAACTAGGTGCTCGAGGATATGCTGTGGGCTTGTACCATCTCTTTTCCTGAGAAGTGGGATCAGTGTTTGAAGTTGGCCAAATTTTCTTATAATAACAGCTATCAGGAGAGTATCCGTATGGCACCATTTAAAGCTTTATATGGACAGAAGTGTAGGACACCACTAAACTAGGTTGAGGTAGGAGACCGTGGGTACTTTAGGCCGGATTTCATAAAGGAGGCTCGAGAGAAAGTAAATATAATTCGTGAACACTTGAAGTCAGCTCAGAGTCGATAGAAGGCTTACGCAGACAAATGAAGAAGACCTTTGGAATTTGTAGCTAGAGATTATGTGTATCTTAAGGTATCTCCTTTGAGAGGGGTACATCAGTTTGGTGTCCATGGCAAGTTAGCCCCTCGGTATGTTGGTCCATACAAGGTGTTGCAGCAGTGTGGTTCCGTTGCTTATCGTCTCCAACTCCCTGAAATTCTCTTGGTAGTTCACAATGTATTTCACGTCTCGCAACTGAAGAAATGCCTACGAGTTCCTGAAGAATCTGTAGAAATAGAAGGACTCCTGCTCCAACCTGATCTGTCTTATGTGGAGCATCCTATAAAAATTTTGGATGAGAAGGAGAGAGTGACCAGGAACAGGGTGATAAAGTTTTACAAGGTACAATGGTGAAACCATTCAGAGGACAAAGCCACCTGGGAGCAAGAGAGCTACTTATCAAAGCATTACCCCCATCTCCTCTCTGGTTCTGATAGTTAGTTGCTGCATCGAAATGTATTTCCTACCTTCTTCTCACACTAGGCACATGAAATCTCAGGTCGAGATTTTGTTTTAGGGGGGTAGATTTGTAACACCCTCGGTGTTACGCCTTAATCAAAATATTAAACCATGTCATGAGCATCATGTTTATGTATTATTGCATGTGGTAAATGAGAAATTAAATTTTATTGCACTAATTCTCAAATTGAGCTCTAATTTATTCCTTGTCCAAGTTGTCCTTCCAGCATGTCATCTCTCTCCACGTGAGAGCTCCATAGCCACAAAGTCACATGATAAATTATTGTCATTCACTAATTATTAGCATACCACTTGGCAAGATTTTTATCTCCATCAATCTCGCGATGCGCCACTGTCATCTCTCGTTGTTCTAATTATCCCGCCTTTACTTCGCTTGCTAATCACCTTACAAAATTATCAGTGTACGACGCGCTGCCACGGCCATAGTGTGTCGCACACGCTACGCATTAATCTCAATCACAAGTTCGGCCGCTGAGCACGCCGCTCGCTCACTGCTCTACAAACGCAGTGCACGCACCCTTTCCTCACGCGCACTGTAGCTGTGAAGAATTTCCTCACGCAGCAATGCAGCAGTGAAGATTTTCGACATGGTAGTACGTTTTCCAACAAAAGTACTGTAGCAGCGCATGAATCACTGTCCACACTCGGAAAACACTCGCTCACTGCTCTGCAAACGCAGTGCACGCACCCTTTCCTCACGCGCACTGTAGCTGTGAAGAATTTCCTCACGCAGCAATGCAGCAGTGAAGATTTTCGACATGGCAGTACGTTTTCCAACAAAGTACTGTAGCAGCGCACGAATCACTGTCCACACTCAGAAAACATCGTTCACAAACACTGTAGCTTCATGGCAAACACTGTTCATCCACGGCAGCCCATCATTCCCACGGTGCTTTATTACCTTTAAGCAAGCTAGTTTAGCCACTAACCTTACGACGCGTCGCTGTCGCGTCTTTGCTTCTCCATTCCTGCGTCTCCTGTCTTTAAAAGGATACGCCGAGCTATCTCGCTCCGCTGCTCACTTGTTTCTTCCTCTCAAATCAAGTTCTTCTGTTTTTGCCCGAGAGAGCTACGTCTATCGATTTCTCCTTGAGCTATAATCAGCTGAGGTAGCTAGTTTATAATTGATCTTCTTATTCTCTAATGTTTCCTTGACCTATGGTCTCCTCCTCAATTAATTCCTTGACCTGCATAAATGAACCAGCACCCCACCGCCAAGCACGTTCAGCCCAAAGCCCACTCCAGTCCTGACGTGCTCGTAAGTCCAAGACCACTCAAAGTTCATCCTTGAATTAATTCTCTCATGACCAAAGACCACACCACCGCACACGGCACGGAGCCAGAGGACAACCCTGCCAACTCATTTCGTGCTTCCAAACTACCTAGCTTGTCATGACCACCCACAATCAGTGCTATATATGGTTCTGCTCCGCTCCACGTAGGGCAAGCAATTGCTAAGCTCCCTGGTGTCTCTCATCTTGCATTGCCTCCGCACATCGATCACCGTAGGAGGCACTTCATTCAATTCCGAGGTAGTTAGCCTACAAGAATTCCTTCATCCTCCTTCTCTATTATTTTCTTGACCCGTGATCTCATCTAGTAATTCTAGACCCACAGTCATGTGCAAGTCAACAAGTTCAATTGCGTGATTAGCCTCCTCCAATAATATCATTTTCTTCATCTCTAGAGCTCATTTGAATTTATTTATTGATTGTGAAATAAATTTTGTTAGATTCCTAAATTCATGATCTATCTGTTAGTGTAATTAGTTCATATAGTTCAGTGATACCTTTAGGGTTACTTTATTATTTTGAAATGCTTATTATGGTTATTTAGAGAATGAATTTTTATGATGCATGGTAGCTAGTGCACCTTGTTTTATTATATATATAGTAAATTGATATTAACAATAAGGATGCCTTTAGTTGCTAAGATAATACATGAAATGTTTCATACCTGTTTAGTGGGAATAATAGGTAACTTTGCGTATTAGTCATTAGAGTTAGCTTAGTAGCAGGAGGACATTCTGGAGCCACCCGTCACTGACTTTGCTGACACCGTGCCTACCCAAGGCAAGCCCCGGTTCATAACCCCTATTTTTAAATGATCACTGAATATATTTATATGATATGCATTTATGTTACAGGCATTTTATGGAAGCTATATGCATAAATATATCCACCATGAGTCCTACTAGTACAGGTCGAGTAGCTGCTATGCTCAGGATGTCGGTAGCGTGAGTAACCTATCGTTACTCGTAAATAGGCGATTAAACTATGATATCATGATGAAATAATGGAAAGGAAAATGGTGACCGGACAGGGATGTGGATTTGGTACTGGTGGGTGTGAGGGGTTGTGTCCTGTGGCCAACAGGGCATAGCCCGGTTACACTTTTCCCTGTCTATGTCGATTAAGGACCGGTCGTTGCATATGACTCTAGGCAAGTCATAGATTATTGTCCCAAGCACATACTTGGGTATGGGCATAGGGAAGGCTTGCTACTCTCTTGTCACGGATCCGGCTCTTTCTGAACCGACTGATGGGAAGAGGAGGTGGTGGAGGTCCTTGCACTGCACTGAGTCCGAGACTCAGAGGCGGGGGCTTGGAGTCCAAGTTTGGACGGGGACCTGGACACCCGGGACAGGAGAGTGGTGGGTTAGTCCTACTTGTGCCTAGGGTACAAGCGGGGCGTGTGTCTTCGGGGCACCCAGCTGGGCACATTGATTCATGAATCATTGGGTTATCCGGTACGGCTTGTCTGCGGTTTAGCACCGTAGTAAGAACTGAAAGTTGAAAGGAGAAGAAATAGAACTGATTGCTCAACTCTTACTTGAAAGTAGAACAGGTGCTTATATAGATTGACTAGTTGAAAACTTAATATGACCGATGATAATAATGTATCAATAAGGACTCACTATTAGTATTGCTTTTTGCTAAAAGAGAACCAGCAAACCATAAAGCCTAGCATATTCCTTGGAGTCGGGAAAGTATTCCCACTATCGGATAAGTCTTGCGAGTACATTGTGTACTCAGGGTTTATTTACCCCTGTTGCAAGTGACGCTTGAGGAGTTCCTTGTGTGGAGGATCCATCTGGTGGGCTCAGATGGAATCCTCATTATCTTATTGCTAGATGTTATCTTTTAATATTCCGCTGTTTATCATTCCGCACTCTGTATTTGGTATTGTAATAATGTACTTTTCAAGAAACTCTAATGTATGAGATAGACTTGTGTTGTAACTCGTTTTCATTATTGGATCCTTGGGAAAAATGTGGATCTTTCGGGTTCTCCCTTGGGGTGTGCCCGACGGACACCACTCACTGTAGTTACTTTCGGGGTGCTTAGTGTCTGATAGAAGATGAGCGCCTTCGTAAGTATGCTATTTCAGGTCGTTCTGCCATAGCTCATCTACCAAGCCAGAGGAGTGGATGATGAACATTTCATCATTCAATAGCTCCCCATCTACGTGGGGGAGCATGTTTGAGCATGGCTTGAATTCCTCTCACCTAACAGCATCCGTGACTGGGCGGATCTCAAGAGGATCTTCATCGGGAATTTCTAGGGGACATATGTTCATCCTAGGAATTCCTAGGACCTCAAGAGCTGCTAGCTGGAGCCCAATGAGTCCCTATGGGATTATATCCGTAGGTTCTCAAAATGATGCAACTCACTTCCTGATGTCATTGACGTAGACATTGTTAGCGTGTTCCTGTCTGAGAACACCTATGAGTCCTTGATCCACAAGCTCGACTGTCTGAAGCCCTAGACCACCCATGACCTGCTTGATGTCGCCACGAACCACGCCTTCAACGAGGAGGCAGTCAGAGCGGTCTTTAGTGGAGGCCAAGATAAGAGTAGGGCCAAGCGTGATGACCAAGATGAGGGCCCCTCCATGCAAAGAGGCAAAAAGAACAAGAAGGATCGGCGCCGACCGACCAACTCCGCTTTGGTCGCCGTGGCCGATCATGTGGGCAAGCAGCCACAGCAGGGCCAGCCCAACCACTTCAATAAACTCATGGAGAGCCCATGCACTAACCACACCTACCCTGTCAAGCAACTCTACAAGGACTGTGAACTCCTCAAGCGCTTTCTGCGATAGGCCGATGGACCAAAAGAAGGAAAGGGCAAGGAGGCGGTGGCCAAGAAAGGAGGCATGGCGGGCAAGGATGGGGACAATTTTCTTGATCCTAAGGAATGCCTCATGATCTTCAGGGGATCTGATGCCATCTACTCCAAGCGCCAGCACAAAGTACGCTATAGAGAGGCATGCGTTGCCGAAATGGCCGTCCCCTCTTTCCTTAGCTGGTCAGAATCTCCAATCACTTTTGATCAGAGGGACCATCCTTCCCATGTCACCAGACTAGGTTGCTACCCACTCATTGTTGACCCCATTGTCCGCAAGAAGTGCCTCACCAAGGTGCTGATGGATGGAGGCAGTGGCCTCAACATTCTCTACATCAACACCCTTGATGCCATGCGCATCCCCCGATCAGAGCTCCACCCAGTGAGCTCTCCCTTCCATGGCATGATTCTAGGGACGCAGGCATACCCACTCGGGCAAATTGACCTACCCGTTATGTTTAGCGACCGAGCCAACTTCCGCTTGGAGGTCCTCACCTTCGAGGTGGTAGACTTCTTAGGGTCCTACCATGCCATCTTGGGGCGGCCATGCCATGCCAAGTTCGTGGCAATCCCCAACTACACCTACCCAAGTTGAAGATGCCAGGACTGAACAACATCATCACTATGGGTAGCACCTATTCGCACGCCTACACATGCGACCGCGAGCATTACAAGCTCACCACTACAGTCATCAACTCATCCGAGCTCCCACGGCTTGGAAATTCATCGACCATAGCAGTCCTGGACTACAACAAGCCAACCTCCTTGACTGCCTTCCACCCACTCGAAGAAACTAAGGCAGTGGGGATCAACCCCACTGACCCAACCAAGATGGTGTGGATTGGGGCTGAGCTCTCGGCCAAATAGGAATGCGAGCTCACTGACTTTCTATGCGCCAATCGTGATGTCTTTGCATGGAAACCTTCTGACATGCCAGGCATACCACGGGAGGTCACTGAGCACACATTACACCTCGTCCTAGGCTCAAAGCCCACCAAGCAATGCCTGCGTCACTTTGACAACGAGAGGCACAGGGCATAGGCGAGGAGGTCATGAAACTCTTAGTAGCCGGATTCATCAAGGAGGTATACCACTCCGACTGGCTCGCCATTCCTGTTCTTGTTAAAATGAAGATTGGGAAATGGAGAATGTGCGTTGATTATACTGGCCTCAACAAAGCATGTCCAAAGGACTATTTTCCTTTGCCATGAATAGACCAGATAGTCGACTCCACCTTAGGATGGGAAATCCTCTCCTTTTTGGATGCCTACTCAGGCTATCACCAGATCACGATGAAAGAGTCTAACTAGCTTGCAACTTCATTATCACCCCGTATGGTTCGCACTGCTACGTAACCATGCCTTTCGATCTGAAGAATGCTAGCACCATCTATCAATGGTGCATGCAGCAATGCTTCACTAACCAAATCGACCCACTTGACCAACCTGATCAAGTCGAGCGGCCAAAACCAACAATCGCCGTCTATGTAGATGACATAGTGGTCAAAATAGCTCAAGCTTGTGACCTGATCGTGAACTTGTCCGCAATGTTCACGAACCTCCAAAGGTTCAAGATCAAATTGAATCCCAAAAAATGTGTTTTTGGGTTCCAAAGGGGAAGCTGCTTGGAGACATTGTGTCCAAACGCGACATCGAGGCCAACACCAAAAAAATCACGGCCATCTCCAACATGGGCTCTATACGCAACGTTAAGGGTGTACAAAGGCTCACTAGCTGTTTGGTCGCCCTGAGCCAGTTCATCTCTTGGCTAGGCGAGCAGGGGATGCCTCTCTACAAGCTTCTCAAAAAGACGGTCGCGTTCATCTGGACTGAGGAAGCATAGCAGGCTTTGGAGAGCCTCAAAGCGTCACCGATGTCGGCCTCAATACTCGTTGCTCCCGAACATGGAGAACCCCTCCTCTATGTCGCGGCAAGCAACCACATGGTGAGCGCTGCCCTAGTCATCAAAATTGAGGAGCTAGGACACCACCTTAAGGTCCAATGACCCGTATACTTCATCGGGGAGGTTCTCACGGACGCCAAGGTTCAGTACCCCCAGGTGCAAAAACTTCTATACACCATGCTGATGGAGATCCGAAAGCTCCTACACTAGTTCACCGACCATGAAGTCATGGTCATCACTTCATTCCCGTTGGGAGACATCATCCACAACTAAGACACCATGGGACAAATCTCCAAGTGGGCACTCAAGCTAATGGGCCATGATATCAGGTATATCCCCCACACCACTATTAAGTCTTAGGATCTCATGAATTTTGTCACTGAATGGATGGAGGTCTAGCTCCCGACCCCAGACGTCACCCACAAGTACTGGATGATGTACTTCGATGGGTCCATAATGGCGCCTAGCTCAGGGGCTGGAGTGATTCTGATCTCCCCGAATGGGAGCACGCTCCGCTACATGATTTGCCTCCATTTTTTGGACTCAAACAATGCCATAGAATATGAGGCCCTCATCAACAGACTGTGCATCACCATCGAGCTCGATGGTACATGGTTGTACATCCATGGTGACTCGGAGTTGGTCGTCAACCAAGTCATGAAGGAATCCTCCTGCAAAAGCCCCCTCATGGCAGCATACTTCCAAGAGGTGCGCAAGCTCAAAGACAAATTCTAGGAGATCGAACTACATCATGTCCCTTGAAAGGACAACAATGCCACCGATTTTCTAGCAAAACTAGCTGCCAGGAGGGTTTCGGCTCTAGATGGGGTCTTCATCAATGACCTTCATGAGCCGTCTGCCCGTGTCTTGGAAGATCCAATCCAGACACACCTAGACACCAACCTAGTGCTCAGGGGCTCCAACCTCAACGCCTCCTTGATGACGTTGCCCACCAACGTCGCCATGGTAGCACTCGATCAAACTGACTAGAGAGCACCGCTACTCACCTACCTCCTCGAGGAGATTCTCCCACCCGATAGGACTAAAGCATGACAAATCGCTTGACACGCCAAGACGCTTATCGCATTCGGTAATGAACTTTACAAGCGAAGTCCATCGGGAGTACTCATGAAGTGCGTCCCTACCGACCAAGGGAAATAGCTCCTCCTCAAGGTCCATGCCGAAAACTGCGGACATCACGCAACCCTAAGGTCACTGGTCAAAAAAGCCTTTTGCCAAGGTTTTTACTGGCCCACTACGCTACGAGATGTAGAGGACGTCATTCGTAGGTGTGAGGGATGCCAGTTCTACACTCGGCAAACTCATTTGCCAGCACAGGAGCTCCAAACCATCCCCATCACCTAGCCATTTGTGGTATGGGGCCTCAACATGGTCGGACCCCTCAAAAAGGGCCCAGGCGGCTTCGCTCACCTACTCATAGCGGTGGACAAATTCACCATGTGGATAGAGGCAAAGCCCATCACCAACATTCACTTGAAAGAGGCGATCAAGTTCTTCCTTGACATCATCTACCATTTCGGTGTTCCTAACTGTATCATCACTGACCATAGAACTAACTTCACCAAGAAGAAGTTCCTGGACTTCTATGATGGATACGGCATCAGGATCGACTGGGTCTCGGTCGGACATCCACGTACTAACAGTTAGGTCGAGTGAGCCAATGGCATGGTCCTCCAAGGACTCAAGCCATGCATCTTTGACTGACTCAATAAGTAAGCCGGGCGATGGGTTGCAGAGGTGATGAGTATAGGCCTGATCTTTCGAGAGGTAGCCGATAAGTTTGATTTAGTGGAGATCTCGACGTTGGCGATCTGGCTTCAAATCAGACGCGATTCGAACCCTGCAACCATTACACCACTGCTCCATTGGTTATCAACCAAGCACAACTTGATTGACCTCGCCAAGAAGGCTTTTCCTACAAGCGAATCGAAGAGCACAAGCAAGAAAGTAAAACACGCAATCTGAAATTGCAAATATGAATGACGCGAATATCAATAGAGGATTCAAGAACTTAGTTCCAAAGGACTAATCGACACAGTGGAGGAGATCAAGAACGGGGCCCTGGATCACTGTAAAAGGATTTGTCACCACAGTTACAATGAACGATTTAGTTTCTCGATGGAAAACTAAACTCTAAACAAAAACCCAATTGTGTAGCAGCGGTGGTGGCTGTGTTTGTAGTCTAAGACTCAACCTAGGGTTGGGGACGGCCAGGGGTTGGGCGCCCACAACTTGGGCTTAAGGCCCGACACGATACATGGCCAAGTTGGCCCAAATAGGTGATGTAGCACCTTGCCGTGGTCACATAGAATGATCCACGGACCTTCTAGAGCTGGGACTAGATCCATAACGACGGCATCGTCGTCCCCTTTCCAACGCATCCAAGAACGGTCCATTTCAATGTCGTATGAGAAAGTTATGACCAAAACAGTGACGATATGTCTGCTGAATCCGAAGGCAACGTGGCAGCTGAGTTGGGAACAAATTGCAACTTGGGGAAGACCATGGCGTCGGTGTGTCCAGCGTGGCGATGTCCTCATCATTCTCCCCTTCTCAAATTGGAGTCGTCCTCAACTCCATCTTGGCGATGTCCTCATCAAGAGGTCCCAACAATCCTCTAGAGCCTGAGAATGACCCCAAACTGATCCACAGGGTTCACACCCTTCTTCCTAGCCTACAGAGCTAAAGTGGTGCTGCCCTCCGACCTCAACCATGGCGCCCCAAGAGTGAAGGCCTTGGACCAAGATAGAGCCGCCGAGGCTCAGCAGGACTCGGTCGACCTGCTCGAGGAGGCTCATGAGACGACCATCATCTGCTCCACTCACTACCAATAAACTCTCCGTAGGTACCATGAAAGAAAAATCAGAGTGAGGATCCTCGAGGTCGGTGATCTCGTGCTCCAAAGAACCCAATCAACCAAGGAGAAACATAAACTCTCTTCACCATGGGAAGGACCCTATATGGTGACTAAGGTGATCTGATTGGGCACCTACCGACTGAAGGACGACAACGGCAACGTTCTCACCAACACATGGAACATCGAACAGTTACATCATTTCTTCCCCAAAAACTTGGTCTTACCGCTTTCTTTCAATCAACGTTTGCTCCTAAAAGCACCCTAGCCTGAGCACTCTCAGCTTGTGTTGCTCGGGGTCTCCACGAGGGTGCGATACCACCTCTCTTTTTACTATCGTATAGTAAAAACTTTTTACCTAAATGAAAGGGTAGTCTATTCCTTTAATAACCCTATGTAACTTTGTTTTAAACTCTCAACCGATCATACCCCGCCATGACCTACGATTACGAGCAGCTGAGCCTCATGGGCCATGCCTAGGTTCTTAAGGTCGTAGCCAACAGGTCAAACGGGCAGGTGCGAAAAAGAAAGGATAAAAAACAAAGCTATGCTAGGGTAAAAACAAGGAACGGATGGGACAAGCTTCCCCTTACGAAGTGATTCCATCACAAAATAAAATTAAAGTATTCATGAATATAAAAAACTGTTCACATGGGGGCTTTGTATTCATGAATATAAAAAACTATTCACATGGGGGCTTCCCCATGAACTTAACTTTTACATGTACTAACTGTTTCCACCCTAAATCCTATTGTGGCATCCCAGCGGCATCGGCTGATGGCTCGGTCGATGAGGATAAGGTTGTTTGCCTTTCGATGGGACGATGTTCAGCTCGGTTGGAGGTGGGACGACGCTCGCTCCCAACCCAGTCTCCACTCTGTCCATAGGCTGGATGACGTCTTCTTGACACACGCCTTCAGCCACACTCACACAGCGAGCCTCCATCACCCACTACGCAAAGACTTGCTCGACAACCATTTGTGTGTATGGCACCAAGCTCTCCTTGAGCGCATGGATGGCATCCGTGCTCCAGCCATCTGCGTACCCTCTGTAGATGGCGATGAAGTCTAGGTCCAGGTGGTGCATCGTCACTGAGGCCAGCACCCCTAATGTCTCATAGAACATCCCATTAGAGATGAGCGCCCGAACCTCATTTGGGACCTTTGCCAGCTGGATGGTGGGCGTACTAGTGCTCGGCGCCAACTGGAACACCTTAGAGACAACCACCTAGGCGACATTATGGATCTAGTTGAGCTCCCTCTCAAGAGCACGTCACTCTTCAAGGGACTTGGCTAGCACCTCCATGCTCTAACCGATCATCGCCTTGGCTGCCTCCATCTCTGGCTCTAGAGAACCAATTTTTCCACCTAGTTCTAAAAAAGGACGACAAGTTTAGAAGCAAAGGAAAGGAAAAACCAAGACATCAACCAAAGGCAGAACATGTACATACTAAGGTGGGTGTCTTCAAGGATGGAGAGCCCATCCTCGTGCTGGGTGACCTTCTCGAGTAGTCGGGCGTTCGACTCCTCCACCCCAAGCACATGCCCCTGGAGCGCAAGATGTTTTCGATCAGCCTTTTTCCAGGCCTTTTGCTCTATCTCTAGAGCCTCCAAGGACTTCTAGAGTGCCGCCTCGGTCTCCACCAGGTGGACCTTCGCTGTGTCGAGTCCCCGCTTAGCAGCAGTCGCCCATTCCGCCATGAGCAGTTTTACCGCCCGCGCTCCCATTGCCTCGGCCACCCAGTCTTGGGACTCACAGTGGGTGAATTCCAGCTGGCACTCAAGCTCATCGACTTGCCGTGACATCGTAGCTTCTGACTCCATCTGACTGTGTTCCTCTCGAAGGAAACGGGACTTGCGGATTGACATCGCCTCTAACTCCTATAAAGTGAGAAGCAAGCATGCAGAGCCAACCAGTGGAAGACCAAGGAGTTGAGGACAAACACTAAAAACATAGAAGGCTTACCTTGGTGATGCACGACAGGTCGACTAAGACCGCCTGATGGATGAGCTCAACCCACTCCAAGGCCTCCTTAAGCTTCGCCTTGGTTTGGGTGAGGCGAGACTCCATCGATAGTCCTCTCTCCTCTAGGAAGTGCTAGAGCGCCACCTCCTCCTCGTCGTGAAGGACAAACCAAGCCTTCCTCAAATCACCGAGGTAGGGCCACACCAGCTCACGGGTCACCCCTAACTCGCTAGAAGATTCAGCCATCACAACATTGTGCGACGACTGGACCACTACTAGCTCCTATGACGTTGGGATGGCTGGTGGCTCTACCCTAGTGCCTGCCTCGCTGAAGCAGGGGATCTCCACTATCTTGACTCTGTGGCCTACCGGTGGATGTTCTGCCTCTAGCCTAGCCACATCTCCTCCTAACCCCTCCAGCTCTGACTAGGAGGGCAAGCCGTGTGTTCCTTCACCGGGCGAGGCAGGGAGCTCGGTCTCCCTCATCTCTTCCTCCATGGTTGTTAGGGGAGGGATTGCAAGGGTCACCTTTGACCCAACCTCTACCATCACCATGAGGATCGCCGCCATCATTGCCGCCACCGCCGCCATACTCACGACCAGACGAGGAGCGCAACCCCCAGAAGGGAAGGACGCACCACCGCCAGTCTGCTTTCCCCGCTGCTCATCATGACTTGTTGTAGGCTGGGCCTCCACTCCTCCTGCACAGGAGGCAGGGCAATGCCCAGACCATCAGTCCCTAGCCGCTGTCAAATAAATACAAGTCAGTCATGCTAAAAAAACTCAACTGTGAGATAAAAAAGGAAGGTAGATGCATACCCAGATGAAAGCGGTAGGGCCTTGAAGCCCTGACCCGCTGGCAATGAGCCTACTGAACGAGGACCGCTCATGAATCGTGACCCATGCCCCCTCACATGACGAGGTTACTTCAGAAGGATGAAAAGTTTATATGGACACCAGAGTGTGAAACAACTTTTCACACTTTGCGGACTTTGCTAACTACTGCTCCTGTGTTAGCATAGCCTGACATTAAGAAATAGTTTGATGTATTTTGTGATGCCTCAGGTACCGGTTTAGGGTGTGTTTTAATGCAACAAGGCTGAGTCATTGCTTATGCCTCACGCCAATTGAGAAAGCACGAAGTCAACTATCCAACGCATGATTTAGAGCTTGCAGCAGTTGTCCATGCTCTAAAAAATTAGAGACATTACCTGCTTGGTAATGTTTGCCATATCTACACTGATCACAAAAGCCTTAAGTACATTTTCACTCAACCTAAGTTGAACATAAGGCAACGCAGATGGTTAGAATTGATCAAGGATTATAACCTAGAAGTGCATTATCATCCGGGGAAGACCAATGTAGTTGCTGATGCCTTAAGTCAGAAATATCATGGTAATTCTTTGTTGGAAGATGGTTTCAACTTATTGCATCCAGCAGTCCTACACAATATCACTGTTAGTTGTTCTCTAGAGTCAAAGATCATTGAGCTCCAAAAGAATGATGTTGGTATATTCCATATCAAGAGAAAGATGAAAGAATAAGAAAGTAAGCATTTTTATTGGATGAGGATGGTGTTTTGTGGTTTAAAGATCGACTTGTAGTGCCGAAGGATAGGGAGTTGAGAAACCAAATCCTAGAGGAAGCTTATTCTTCCAAGCTATCCATTCACCCGGGTAGCAGCAAGATGTACCAAGATTTGAAGACTAGATTTTGGTGGACAAAAATGAAGAAAGAAATTATGGCATATGTTGCTAGATGTGATAACTATTGTCGAGTTAAGGCCATGCATATGAAACCAGCAGGGTTACTTCAGCCACTGTCCATTCCAAGTTGGAAATGGGAGGACATAAGTTTGGATTTTATAGTCGGACTTCCAAATACCCAAAAGGGTCATAATTCTATAAGGGTAATTGTTGATCGTCTCACCAAGTCTGTACATTTTATTCATGTCAATGTCAAGTATCCACCTCCTCAATATGCAAAGCTATACATTGAATAAATTATTAGATTGCATGGTGTACCTAAGAGTATTATATCAGATCGAGGGCCCCAATTTGTTAATCATTTTTGGGAACACATGCACAACTTATTAGACTTTGATCATGTAATCAATAGTGGAACTAGCATGTAGGGCTACAACTTTTGTTAAGAAAATTTTCGCTAATGAGCCGTGGATTAGGAGATTGAGCATCGTTAATTGGCGCTGTCAGGCTTGAACGTGAGCTCTGATGGCCGAGCTGCGTCGCGCCAACAGTGGCCAATCACGGATAGAACTTGGCCACCGTGTGGCTATTGCTAGCCATCGTCGGGCCCCACCATGGCTGTGTGGTGAGCATTAACAGAGGTGTCACGCTGCTCATCCCACACTCGCGCTTGCATTCCCTTCCTCTCCACTACCTCCTCCGATCATGCACCACAGCAGCACAGCATAGCGCAGCGCTCGCTGCTGACCCCATTGCCAGCCGCTCAGCTCCTCACCGTGCTTGCATCGCTCCTTCAACACCGTCGTAGCTCCATCGTGTTCCCACCACATCACCGCACTCCTTGACTAGCTAGCAGCGCACGGTAAGCCTCCGTGCAGCGCGCAGCCATCGCCATCGTCTCACTGCCGTGCCACGTCGCATGTGGCTGGGCCTCCTCCGACCACTGCTTGTCGTGATTGAGTGCGTGCTAGATTCATTGTAGTACGTAGAAGCTCGGCCAAACCCTAGATTGTGCCATCTCGGCCAGCTCTGGCGGCTCACCGTCGACCCGTGCCCGCTGTGCCGCCATTAGCGCCGCCGTTATCCTTAGCCTCTGCAATCGATCCAACTAGCTACCCTAATGTCAGTGCTGGTACTCTATTTTGAGCCTATGACACATGGGCCCGACTGACTCAGGGGCCCAGCTGTCAGTGGCTTAGGTCAAGATGCTAGTTCATTTATTTCAGAAATGTATGTGAACTTTGAAACATCATTAGTGGAGTTGTAGATGTCCAATTCTAGTGAACCAAATTTTATTGTAATCCTCATGAAGTGTAGTGTTTTATAAAAATATGAAATGTACAGTTTCTAGTATTTTTATAGGTAAATATAATATATCTAGATAAGTGCTTTTTGAATGTTAGCAATCTTGTAAATTAGATATCTTGAGCTAGAAAAGTCATAAAATTGTGATTCCAATTTTGTTGGTCTTGTGTTGACATGCCCTATTTAGAAAAAATAATAAACTTGCTGTAAACTTGTTTGGAGTAGGGTCTTTCTAATTATCTATTAAGAAATGGTATTTTCTAAGGAAAGTTGTAGGGATAAAATATGTACCATATTGCTATGCAAATTTTTGTACAGTAGTATGGCACTAATATGAAGCTAAGAAAAATATATAATCTGTTGTTTGACACTTTTCTATAGGGTTAACTATTTTCACTAAAATAGACCTTGCTAGCTTGTCATTTTTGTTTAGGATGTTATACATGTTGAAATGGTATGAAATTTTTACAGTAGTATATTGGGAGCATTTGAAAGCCACTGTAATTTTCTGAGAATTTATTGTGCACATTTGGTATATGTTTGTTATTTCCCCTAATTATATAATTAACATAATAAAGGCATTGAAATGAATAGATTGGGCTTGACCATTATGTTTTCTTGAGTGTATTTGGTATTCTTGAACTGTTGGTATACTTGGTGATGTCCAATTTTGAATGCTTACATGTAGTAAAAATATTGTTGCTCTATAATTCGATTTAGAAGTTCTTTCGGACAGATTCTGTTGTGGGGTATGTTACCTAGTTAAAATGATGTTTACTGTAGAAATGGTTAATAACACAGTTGTAGGGAACTTCTTCATCTATCTTGTGTTAAAATTTTAGGGCAATATCCTGAAGGGTTTAGGAGTAATATCTGTTTAAAGTTAGTCTCCCGAAATGCTTGATCTCAGGAATTTCTAGATAGCACTGGATAGATTGCCTGTTTTAGTTAGGATAGAGTGTGAATTAGCTTTTGGTGATTAAATAAGAGTTGTAGGTAAGTTTATAAGATTTCTATAAAGTCCAAGATCACAACATTTGGATAAGTAGAACTTCAGTTATGATGTAAACTAGTAGCTGCTATGCGTAGCTCTAAAATTATCTTGTGTAGAATTTTGGTAATGAATAGAGAAGAGATATGCACCTACTCAGTAAACAAGGAGTTAGCATTGTTACCATTGTGTTACTTAACCTCATTATCGCAGCATGTGCATTCCCCTATCACATCATCTATGATCCTTCTTATGCATTCATGAGACTTACTTATGCATATGCATGCAATAGGTGCAACCGAGGAGATCACATTGGTGGAGCTCGACGTCGACCCCCAGGAGGAGAACCAAGAGGTGTAGCACCAGGAGGTTCATAGAGAAAGAGAGCCTGAAGCCGATCACCTTCCCGAGTGCCTGGATCACCAGCCTACAACTTTCATGAAAGGCAAGCCCCAGAGCATTATAAGTTTCCCTACTTTATTAATGTCACCTAAAGTTGTTCCTACTGATGCATTACGTGACAGGAGTTGTTTGAAAACACTTGCTGCTTATTGCATTTCCTTGACCAGAAATATCTACCATGAATCATATTTAAGTCTAGGAATGCTTATCATGCTTAGCTATGCTTAGACCGGTAGAAGTCGGGTGATTTCCTGTCACCTGCAAGCTATAGGTGATAACTTAATCACGGTTGGCTATATGGTGCTATCGTGGAACATAACCTGATGATGTTGATTAATTGGAGACTAGGCAGAGTCTTGTGTTGTGGTAATCATAGTGATTCCATCTGTGTCATTTAAGGACCGGCCGTTGGAGGTTATCTTGTCATGTTGAACGCACGCCTCTCACATAGTTGGCCAGATAAGTCGCTCCGACCATGAAGCTGAGTAGCTCAACTCAGGCCAGGGACATGAGCAATTAAAGTGTGCACCCTGGAGGCAGTAAGGATTTCCATAGAGCCAATGGCATAAGCCCAAGGGTGAGTTAGAGTCCTAAGCCCCCTTGGCAGATTGGTTGTATCTTTGAGGGTGCGGTGTTGGTCCTACCCGCGGTTGTACTTGAGTTGTCACAAAGGTGACCTGATGCGACCCCGACGGGGGAAGTATGGGTGTGTGTTAGGAATAATTCCCCAACTAGATAGGAATCGATTTAAATCGCCGTCTCTCCTGGATAGTGAGAACTTGACAAGAGTACACTTCATCGTAGTAATAGATGTAAGTGTTGGTTATGAGATTATGCAAGAACTCAACTGGATATGGTTATTATTGTGATGACTTAATGGTACCAACATGTTTGGCATAGGATAGTTGCTAATCTAGTATGAGATAGGATTAATAACTGGTGATTCGTAATTAAAGAGATGTTGAATAACTTATGCTTTTATGCAAATAATGTCTACCAGCTCTACTTATAAAGCCTTGCATACTCCATGGATGTCTTAGTATTTTAGTTGGACGGGTAAGTCTAGCTGAGTACCTTCTCGTACTTAGTGTTTTATTCCCATTGTTGCAGATAATGTTATGTATCACAGCTACTGCAAGAACTGCTTTGCTCTTGTAGTGGATGAGGACTAGGACCATGGGCTTGGTCACTCTGTATATCATCTCACTCTTGTGCTTTTGGTTGGAGATGACTATGAAATTAGCTTTGTATTAAACTATGTGTGATGTTGAGGTCAAACTACTTGCTTCCACTACTTTCAAACTTGGTTTGTAATAATTATTCAAACTCCAATGTATGAGAAATATTTGTGAACTGTGATGTAACATGTGACTGGTTATGTTGAATCTCTACGATCTTGGTTTGTATGTTGGTTGTTTGAGATCCTTCGAGATTTCATCAGACTACCGAGTTTATATGGGCTCAAGTATGACGGTTTGATCGCTTCGGTGATTGCTATTGTACTTGTGCTCCTATAAATTGGACGGTTCTATGACAGCTGGCATCGGAGCAAGGATTCAACATTAAACTTGTCATATGTGTATTTAAAAACAAAGGTTTTGTGTTATAAAAATCTAAAGTGTGCCAGTGGTCATCTCCTTTATGCCAGTTAAGGACTTTTAGGTGGCTATTTAAGTACTAACATGGAGGTTTTTACTTTTGTCATCCATATGGAGTGCTATTGTATGGATGTCATTCACTTGAGTGGTAATGTATGGATCAAATGCCTCTAAGCCAAGGTAAGAAGGTAAGTTGATGAGTGGCATGATAGCAAGATGTGAGCGTGCGGTCGGGGAGAGCTAGTTTTGATATGGCTGTATATGCATGCATGCATGTGTGTATGGTGTGTATTTAATTGTGGGTAATGAATTGTCATCGGGTAGCTTTTATATAGAAGTATATGTATGGGTATACATATATGGAAGAATTTAGTTGCAACCTAGAGCCGAGATTTATATTTCTACACTTATAACTGTTGGGTTGGGCTGAAATGAATTTTCTACAGGTACACTAACAACGAGATGTGTAGCTCATTTAGTTACGATATTATCGAGAGAACATATGTATGCCACCACATATGTCATTAGGATTTATTTTGCTAAGTTTGTGAGGACGTACGGAATGAGCATACATCATGGTGCATTATTCATTCATGTTATTGCATTGTTTTCCCCCTTAAATGATCTTATTGTTAAGTAACTCATTTCTATAATCATGTTGTCTCACTTAATTGTAGCCTTTTGTTACAGATGGTAGCCCCAGGAGCCCCTGTTGCTAGTGACACCTTTCTGGCATTGTTTGGGGCTCCCACCTTACTATGGCGGGTGCTAAACTCTATCGGGTACGCTGAACTACCTCGCTACTTTTAGAGTGAAGTGGTAACTGAGGGACAGAGGTGCTATGATGTGCGGGTCAGACGGAGTGTCGAGTTAGACAGACAGACCCCTTGGGAAGGTGCCCAAGTGGCCACTTTTGAGGTTCTTAGTGAGATTTGTTAGGAATTTGGCGATGAGCTGGTAAATGGGCTTGTTGGATCTTTCTCTAGAGTGGATGCATCACAGATCGCTTGGGCCCAACAAGGCCGTAATGCTTTAGTGAGAGACAAGGATGAAAGAGTTGGAAGTAGTAACACTGCAATGAGTGCTATGTATACAGTCATGAAGATGTTTTACTATCGTCAAGATAGCTACATCAACTGTATGTAAGAGCTCCAAAGAACATAGGCCACACAGCGTAGGATGTGGGGACGTGTGTGTAGGCACCAAAGGATAGTTAGAGTAGCCTAGCATGAGATAGATAACTTCATGATAGCCTTAGAAGCTCACCGGAGGTAGTTTGGCCATGCTATTGCAGAAAGAGATGCAGCTAGAGCTGAATTCTAGGGTGTCCATGCTAAAAGGGATGATGTCATTCATCTTGCTAAAACAAGAGAGGCAACTAGGATTAGGACAGTATCTAGGCTGCTAGGTAATCCACAAAGTTTGACCGCAGAGAGCAAGAACTCATCCGCCAGATCGAGGAGCTTTAGATTGATGTCCATTGCCTCAACAACATAATCAACCCAATTATTCCTCCAGCGGTGGAAGAACGCCATAATGTGTTGTTTGCTGAGGATGATGGCATGGAGATAGGTGCTGAGGAGGATCTCGAAGATGAAGAGGTGGAGCCTTTTGAGGATGCCATGGTGATGGTGTGTCCAACATCGATAGCGACCACCCCTAGGAGTGGCTTAGCTATAGTAGTAGCAAGCTAGATGTAGTGGCTCTTTATCTTCAATCTTCATGTAAAGAACTCGTAATGTAGGTCTCAATTTCATGATGTACCCTTGTGATGTTATTGGAACTATGCATGTACTACATGTGGTGATGGTGCTTTTCAATGAATTTCTAGTTGTTTTTGACATGAAAAATTTGGCATGTATGGAACGCATTGCAAGCACGATAAGTGATCATTGGTGATGTTATGTTGTGGAAATGAATTATTGTGGCTCTGTGTTATTGTATGAATTTACGATTCTCTCTAGTAATTATAGTATGGCAAGATTATACACTTCTGTAATCTCTTGACATCATCCAATAATCACTTGTTGTTGCAACCTTACAGATGACGCGAACTCATAGGGGAGCTGGTGGTGATGATATGGGTGGTAGTGATGGCCATGGCAATGGCAATGAGGGTCTTCCCCCCCCCCCCCACCGCATCCTACACTAGCAGAGATGATGGCTCAACTCATGGAGACTCAATGTTCCATGGGAGAAGTGTTGCGTGGTCTCACATAGAATGTTGGCCAAGGATGAGGAAGAGACCAGTATCAAGGACCTGAACCTAACTAGTTTAGCACTTTCAAGAACTTTCTCGACACCAAGCCTCCTATTTTTTAGGAAGTAGAAGAACCATTGCAGTCAGATGAGTGGCTGAATACAATTTGTCGGGTTCGTAAACCTGAGGTCCCTCGGGGACCGGCTTCCATGCCAAGGCTCAGCCCAAGTAGACAGCATGCAACTCATGGGCTGACCTAAGAGTCTAAAACAATAGGCTGAAAGGGTGGTCTAGTCACCAACTAGAAGGTCTGGCCAAGGAGGAACAGCGCCCGCTTATCGACTCCTTTGGCCCACCTCTCCGATTGGAGCGCTACCTTCGGCCCACATCTTGCCTCCGATAGCCTCTCCGATCAGAAGGCCAGGCCCAAGGACTACTTCCAACTCCGACCCCACATCTCTGACAAGGGTTCACAGAAGCCCTGCTCACCGCTCTTATTTGATTAGCGCAACTAGAGCCGACTAGGACCAACCGATCGGGGATGCCCACTCGAAAAGGACTAGGGAGGACCAGGGAACAAACAGAGAAAGCCAGGTAGGGCGCACAAATCAAACCATGATACCAGGGACCATACCCTGAACGCTTGTAGGAACAGTACTCTACAACCTCCCTAACACACACAGTGTTGTAGGTGGTAACATTTTCCCTACAGTATTGTAGGCGCCAACATTTTCCCTACAGTATTGCGGGCGCCATTGACTCCCATACGGTAAGGCTCCCCCACATGCCCCTAGGCATCGACAGTGTTGTGGGCACCGGGATTTACCATACCGAGTGCACATAGTGAAACTCCTCACATGCCTCTGGGCATCAATAGTATATGCAGGTACCAATATCTACCATACCCTGAACAAGACGACATAACCTCCCACATGCATCTGACATTCTACAGTGACATCAACAGTGTTGTGGGCGCCTACCATTATCTTGTACCCACCAACATGGGCAACAAGGCTTAGAAGCATTCATACTCTCTCCCTCTCACTTGTAAGGCCATCCCCTTCATCTATAAAAGAGGATGCGCTCTCTCCCAATAGACCAAGTTAACCCAAGTTGATTCAAGCTCAGTCCCTTCAGATTCATTAGATCAATCAAGTTCACTAGCTCACAACCACAGAACCGTCAGGTTCGGACCTCAAGCACACACTTGAACACTTAGCTCATAGTGGAGCTCCTGTCGCTCTTAGCCCTTCTGACTAGAGCCGACCGGACCTCTCGTACACCCCTATCTTTCTCCTTCTTGTTTGTAACCCCACTGCAGACTTCAAGCACCTGGGCTTAGGAATAAAGTCACCTGACCGACTCAAACTAGACATAGGGCACAGTTGCCTGAACTAGTATAAACCCTATGTCATTGAGGGCTAGGCCACCTCCGATAACAACGTATGGCAAAACTATAAATATTCACTAGTTGGTCACTTTCTGTACTAATAGTTGGCGCCGTCTGTGGGAAAGACATTGTACGTTCAACACTTTTTGGTCATCGGATGGCCCACTTTTCGACCACCCTTCGCATGGGCAGGGCTCGGGTGATACGATTCAGCTTCGGCTCGCTGGAGTTTCCCGCACTCTCACCTATTGGGATGTGGGTTCCACCCATCTTTGAGCCATCCCTAGGCCTTCCTCTTCGAAAGCCTAGACTTCGTCGCCGACCGGCTCGGCGTACTATACCTTCCGTGAGGAGGCTCATGTCCCAAGCACCCATCAGAGGGGCACCCTCCATTGACTTTCGAGACACATGACTTCGACTACGCGACATCTAGTGCTTCATTCCGAGCAAACTCTCTGCTCAAACCCCGCTGTGAGTAATGTACATACTGTTATTTACTTGCTATTCTCTATCTTCCGCCAATTACCTCGGAGGTACCTTGTTGTCCCTGATGCGACCGCCATACGACTGGTTCCCCTACAGCCTCAGCATCTTCCACAGATGCATACGCCTAGGGGGCTCTGAAGGCATGCTAGCGCCGCCCCCTCTCACATCCAAATTCGTGGGAATGGTGGACTATGCTCCCACCTGTTTCCTCGACCTCATGGATGACGATGGCGAGAGTGATGGCTCCAGCATTGGTGACATGGCGCCTAGCCACCGTCCATCCTAAGAGTGCACCATGGTGGATGCTCTAGGACACCCACCAATGAAAGCAGAGTCCTCATAGACTCACACCTCATCGGACTCTCGTGCGGAGACCCTCGAGCTCACATGGGAGCACGGTGAGGCACTACGACAACAGTGGCTGCATCAGCCACTGACTGCGCTAGCATGCTCGGCGCACCACACTACACCCCGTGCGCCTAGACCAGTGAGCGGCGCCTAGGGTCACACCCGTTAGGTCCAGCACAACACCATGGATAGGGGGACCGATCCCCCATAGTTCGCTCGGGCCAGTCAGAACATCAGCGCCGCGGCAATGCTTCTACGTGGCTTGTTCGAGCCAAACGACCCTCATGAACAGGTGATCCACCAGAACCTCTGGGCACTAGTGGAGACTGCCACCGTGTAACAAGCAGAGAGCTCTATATCGCGATGCCAACTCATGACCTCACTCCCCACCAGGGGAATGGGGATTCAACAGATGGGTCACTCCACCCGATCACCATGATGACCGTCGAGCATGGCAAAGGAGGTCACATTGGCACCTCGCCTTGACTTGATGACCGCTCCGTACTGACTACCTGTCTATGCGTGGCTCGAGCCGAACTGAGACACACATAGCAGTGACCGGAGTCCTAGCCCTGATGGCCCAGGACCGCGGACCTATGTCTAAAACCTCCAGCGAGTGTCGCTCCCACCATGCTCCAATGGAGGCTAGGGCAAAGTAAAGGCCAAGTGCCAGGATCAGGACGAGGGCCCCTCCATGCAGAGGGGAAAAAAGAACATAAAGGATCGCCACCGACCGACCAACTCCATGTTGGACGCCATGGCTGATCACGTGGGCATGCAGCCCCAGCAGGACCCTCCAGGCCACTTTCACGAGCTCAAGGAGAGCCCATGCACCAACCATGACTACCCCATAAAACACCTATATAAGGATTGCCAGCTCCTGAAGCGCCTTCTACGGCAGGCTGGCAGGCCAAAGAAAGAAAAAGGTAAAGAAGCAGCGACCGAGAAAGGAGGCATAGCAAGGCAAGGATCTGAATGATTGAAGGATGAAGTGATCCGACTGGATGCCTACTGACCAAAGGACAACAATGAGCCCTTCTCTCCGAACACTTAGAAAAGCTATGTCGCTTTTTCCTCTAAGTTTCAGTCTTACCATTGTGTACTTAGTGTATGCTCCTATAAAAGCACCCTGAACCCTAAACACTTTTTCGGCCTAGGGCACTCGAGGGCTCCACTAGGGTACACTACTACCTCTCTATTTGTTTACTATCATATGGTGAAATTCCTTCCTACCCAACCAAAAGGATAGTTCATTCCTTTAATTTGCCTTACATAGCTTTGCTTTAAAAACATTCTGACCGATCGCACCCCGCCTTTCCCTACTGGTTATGAGCAGTCGAGCCTCATGGGCCATGCCCATGGCTCCCAAGGTCATAGCCTATGGGACAAATGGGCAAGGTACTGAGAAAGAAAGCATAAAAAACAAAATTATGCTAAGGAAAAACTAAGGAACAAAAGGGGAACAAGCTTCCCCAAACGGAGTGACTCCATTATAGAAAATGAAATAGACCATAGTCATTAAGCACACAGGAATGTTTACACAGGGGCTTCCCCATGAACTTAAATTTTTTATGCTCACTAAACTACTTATATTTTACAAGCTATTGGACTGGCCCAGCGGCATCTGCTGTCGGGCTGCTCACTCCGCGGTGGCTGCTCACTCCCCGGTAGCATGACATCCGGCTTGGTCGAAGCCGGGGCGACATTCACCTTCGACCTAGGCTCTATGCCATCCATAGACTAGGCAGCGTCCTCCCCATGCATGCTTCTGGCCATGTCTTCATGACGGATGTCCATCACCCACTCAGTAGAGATTTGCTCTACCACTGACCTTGCGTGTGGCAGCAAGCTCTCCCTGATCGATTGGATGTCCTGCATGCTCAAGCCTTCAGCATACCCACTTCAGATAGTAGCGAAGTCCTGGTTCAGGTGGTGCATCACCACCAAAGTCAGCACCCTCGATGCTCCATAGAACAGCCTACTCCTGATAGGGTCCTGGACCGCATCTAGGACCTCCACTAGCTGGATGGCGGGTGCGCTAGTGCTTGGCACCGACCCGAAGACCTCCGAGACAACGAGCTGGGCAATGTTGCGGATCTAGTCAAGTTCCCCCTTGAGAGCACGTCACTCTTCACGGGACTTGGCCAGCTCCTCTGCATTCCAGCTGAAAGTCACCTTCATCATCTCTAGGTACCACTCCAGCGTCTTCACCCTTTCACCTAGCTCTGAACGAAGGGCAACAAGCTCAGAAACAGGCTGAAGGAAAAAACCAACACGATGAAAAACAGAAAAGGTATGTACCGACGTGGAAGTTCTCAAGGGTGGAGAATTCCTTCGCCTGCCAGGCCACCTGCTCGCACAGCTGGGCACTCGCCTCCTCCATCCCCATCACCTGGCCAGGAAGTGCGAGCACTTCCTGGTCTACCTCCGACCGAGCCTTCCGCTCTAACTCTAGGGACATTTACACCAACTCTAGGGTGCTCCGCTCTGACACCAAAGCACTCCGCTCTGACTCGAGGGCCACTAGGGACTCTTGGAGCACTGCCTTGGTGTCTGCCAGGGACGTCTGCAACCCCACCTCAGTCTCTGCCTGATGGGCCTTCACTGCCTTGAGCCCTCGCTCGGTGGTGGTCGCCCGCTTGCTGCACGCTTCCCCTCTGCCCGTGCCACGGTCGCCTTGGCCGCCCGGTCCTGAGACTCATGGCGAATAGACTCTAGCTGACGCTCAAGCTTAGCCACCCGGGCGTGCTCTGTTCGGAGGAAGCGGGACTTGCGGGACGACATCCCCTTCCGACTCTATGAAAAACAAAGCATGCTAAGGCAACCAACAAAAGATTTAGAGGTCAAGAACAAGTACGCAAAACTCACCCCCATGACAAGCTACAGGTCAACCTTGACTAACTGCTGAGTGGACTTAACTCGCTCCTGGGCATCTCCGAGCTTGGCGGATAGGTTGGTGAGTTCGAACACCACGGTGTGCCCTTACTCCCCAAGGATGTCCCAGAACTGACACTCCTAGGAATCCCAGAGGATGAACCGCACCTTCGCTAGGTCCTCAGGGCAGGGCCACTCTAGGTTGCCCTCCGGTAGCCCGCTAGAGGGCACAGCCTCTGACTGGACCACCACTAGCTCCCGCGATGACACTGGTGGCTCCGCCACACCATCCGCCTCATCATCAGACGGGATGTCCACCACCTCGGTCACATGGACCACCGCTGGGTGTTCAGACTCCACCCCAGCCACGTCTCCCCCGGGCGCCTTCTGTTCTAACCACAAGGGCGAGCCGTGTAGCCCTCCACCCGGTGAGGCAGGGAGCTCGGTCTCTCTCTCCTCTTCCACCATAGCTGATAGAGGAGGGGCTGCAAGGGTTACCTCCGATGTGACCTCCACCGTCAGCACTGAAATCGCCGCCAATACCGACGCTGCCGCTATCACTTTAGCAGCAACCACCCTCGGAAGGGAAGGGCTCATGTGCTGCCACCTTGTTCCCTCCACCACTCACTGCAACAAGCTATAGGGTGGGCCTCCATGCCTCCTGCATGGGGGCTAGGGTGATACTCAACCCCGTCATCGCCTAGCCACTGACAGAGGGTGCAGATAAGTCACGCTCCAAAAAGACTCAATAGCCAAAGATCAAAAAGGGATAAAGAAAAATGTACCGGGAGGTGAGCGACATGACTCTAAAGGTAGGACCCAGCATCAACGGGCCTGCAGGGCCAGAACCGCTCCTAGGCTATGACCCGAGCCCCCTCACTTCAGCCGAGGACAGAGTCCTCCTAACCGGCTCCTACTCGACCTACCGGTCGCCACAACCTTTAGCTCGGGACTCCCCAACCAAAGCAGCAGGCAGAGCACCCTATGGCTACAAGTCACATGACGCACTGGTGCCAGTCCACTCCTCGGACCACCCGGCATGCTCGACCATGTCCATGGTAGGCGGGGCGTCCATCGGCTATGAGTCGCGTGCTGGCACCGCTCCTGGCGATGCACTGGTGCTAGTCTACTCCTCAGACCGCCCGGTTTGCTCAGCCACATCCACGGCAGGCGGGGATGGGACCGGCGATGCCACCAAGGGGCACGGTGACCGCGTCTGCTTTGCCTCCCGCTCATCGATGGCATCCGTGCTTGCCGCACGCTTCCTCGGTGCTAGAACCACCGTGCGCCATGTGGCCTCCTGCTCATTACTAGCGGACGTTGCCATAGGGTCGTGACTCTCCACCGAGGTCACAACGACCTCCCGACTTTCCTCCTCCTCATAGAAAACCATGTCATCCACATCCATAGGATCCTTCGACTTGAGCTTGGACTCGACGTTGCTCTTCCTCTCCCTGGCCTTCATGCACCGGGCAACCTCCTTCTCCTTCTTGTACTTTCGATGAACCACGTCAGCCTTCTTGTTCTTCTTGGTGTCTACCACCTCCTTCTGAGTGGCCTACTAGCCATGCCCTCTAGACCCTTGGGAAGGTGCGGCCAGGACTTGTAAACTCCAAGCCCCTACGGAATGTGTGGCCCCAAATCAAAAAATAGGAAAAGCAGAGGAAGAAGTACAGGCTAAGGAGAAGGGAGCATACCAGTCTAGACACGATCATGGAATTGAAGGGTATGGGCTTCCCCTCGACCCTCTTGTTGGGCTTTAGCTACAGCACCCAGCCAAGGCGACTCCAGACCTCATCATTCGGTAGATCCTCCGGCGACGCATGGTCCGGGTCCAATGGGCCACTGTACAACCACATCGGCCGTGTCCTCTCCACCAACAGCGCAATCTAGTGGCAGTAGAGGGTGTGGAATACCCGCACCCCATCAAGACTATGCCGCACAAGCTTCTGGAGCTCCTCCTCGATGACCTCCACCTTCTTCCTCTCCTTGCGGGCGCAACCCCACGACCAACTTTCCTGATTCTTCGGCCTCTCACTAGTGAACACCAGGAACGACGCCTCCTCCTGATGTAAAACCACTCCCCATGCCACCCCCGATGGAGTCATAGGGGAGGTACACGGGATACGAGCCACCCACACTCAGTTTCCTCTGTTGGGCGAAGCTCCCCACCGGCGCGATCTCGGTCGGATTCCCCACTGTCAAGGCTCTCCCAGAGAACAGCCACCAGAAGAAATCCACATGGGCTCCATCCTGAGGAAAGCCTCATAGACGGTGATGAAGCCAACGATGTGCCGCACCCCCATTGGGTAAAGGTGCTGCAGCTCTAGACCCCACTCATTGAGGAGCCCACGCAGGAACTAGTGCATGGGGTACCCTAACCCACACTCATGGAAGGTAAGAAAAGACACCACCTCACTAGGCTAAGGTAGTGGGAACTCCTCCCTCCCTGGAACCCTCCATTGCGCCACCTCCTTCAGCGATAGGAAACCCTTCGCAACAAAGGCCTTCAACACCAACTCCCTCATGGTAGACGACCTCCAGTCTGACATATCGCTCTAGGATCGCGAAAGGATTGGTGAGTTCCTCTCTTCTCTCTCGCTCTCTACCCTTTCCTTCCTAGAAACCACCATGGCTCTCAGGTACGCTCATGGCAAGAAGGAAGAGGAAAGGAGGTGGTAGATGAGGAATAGGCAAAAGAATGGGGCAAAAACCCTCCCCCTTCTCCTACTTAAGGAAAAGGGAACATCGGTTATGGAAGGGTGCGCCGATTAGAGAAGGAAAAACAGCGGAGCAAGAAACTCTCTCTCTCTTTCCCATTTAATGCAGATGAGACGCGCCCTAACCGATGGGACGTGTCCTACTCGATGGAATGGCTCTTGATCAGACGGGACATGGCCTAGGCATGGCCCACCACTACCGCATGACCAACCACTACCGCATGCTGGGCACAAGAACCAAAGTGCCACCACACACGGGCGGCTCCCCGCTTCAACAGGCCAGACCTGGAAAAACCCAAAACGAGATCTCCACCGGGAGAGACCGTCAGGCCCCCTAAGTCGATCGAATCACTCAGGATAAACACCAAGAGATAGGTAAGGAGCAAAGGGATGCCCCATGTAGGCCATGCTGACTCCGTCATAAATGATGAGCATGGGTTTCGGTCGGACGTTTCTGATTGAACCTTTCCAAACCCCGTCACTTAAATCATTAAGGTAAACACTACCAACCCCCTCTATTTCTTTATAAATCATTTCATACATCCATACGCGCATTCATTCCATACGCCCATGCCTCCTAGATGATTCGAGCCCTTAACTGCCCGAGGCCTCAGGAACTAAGCATCACACATGCAACAAAATGCATCACAATGCTCCGTGTTGCGTCATGAAGCGGTGGTTGCCTCATTCAACATGAGCAACCAACAGAGCCAGGGGAGAAAAAATGTAAATGAGTCCCATGCGGCCCTTGGCCAGTATGGTAGATAGGGTCATCTCAACTTTCTTGTTCAATCCTGAACCTCTCACCAAGCCCATAGAATCTCCATCGAGGGGAGGCCGTTAGGCCACCTAGGTTGGTCTCCGGAATGAACCAGGCATCTACCGGGTTGCAGGTAAAGGAGCAGTGGAATGTCATAAGAGGGCTATGCCGACCCCGTCATGAATGATGAACCCAGATTCTGCTTGATCATACCCGTTAGCGAACTCACCGAGCACGTCACTCGAGCCCAAGTGATCAGGACAAGCGACAAAACTTAGCCCCTTTGGTTGTGAGGAACCGAGGATGGGGTAACACACACAACTCACACCGACCCCTACTAAGGCCCTACAAGGCTCGGGGCCTCAAGACACAAAAAGCCTAGGTCTACGACCCCGAACTCGCCCCTTCTGACTGCACTCCAAACACCTAGGTCTGTGACCCCGATCTCGCCCCATCTGGCTACGCTCCAAATGCCCTAGGTCTACGACCCCAATCTCTCCCCATCCAACTATGCTCTGACTGTGCTCCAAACACCTGGGTCTACGACCATGATCTCGCCTCATCCAGCTATGCTCTGACTGTGCTCCAAACACCTAGGTCTACGACCCCGATCTTGCCCCATCCGGCTACACTTCCTACTGCGCTCCAAAAACAACCTAGGTCTGTGACCCTGATCTCGCCCCATCTGGCTACACTTCCAACTGCGCTCCAAAAACAAACCTAGATCTATGACTCTGATCTTGCCCCATCAGGATCTATGAGCATCGGCTCACCCGATCCCAAACTACCTAAACTAACTGCCTCACCTGATCCCATAGCGCGCATCGACGCTAGGATCCGCAAACTCCTTCTCACCCAAATCTCTAAAATGACTAAACACCATGGCAGCGCAACAACGCCCTAGTTGACAACTCTGTCTCAACTAAAAACATGCACACACATGTTCGCTAATGAACACCCCCTAGACAGTTCTGCCTGAACCGCCCGAGGGCTTAGGGACTACACCCGCGGGTGCGCTCGCACGCACCCACCAATGAAACAGAAACCTCCCCCACTGACAACATAGAAACCCCCCCAGACGGTTCTGCCCGAACCGCTTGGGGGTTACACCCGCAGGTGCGCTCGCGCGCACCCGCCGTCAAGACAAATATCCCCTGGATGATTCTACCCGAATTGCCCAGGGTCCCTCGGGGACCGGCTTCCACGCCAAGGCTTAGCCCAAGTAGACATCACACAACTCATGGGCTGACCCTAGAGTCTAAAACAATAGGCTGAAAGGGCAGTCTAGTCACCAATCAGAACATCTAGCCGAGGAGGAACAGCGCTCGCTTGTCTACTCCTTCGGCCCACCTCTCCGACCGGAGCGCTACCTTCGGCCGACCTCTCCGACCAAAGCGCTCGCTTTGGACTCCATTCACCTCCGACAGCCTCTCTAATCGGAAGGCTAGGCCCAAGGACTACTTCTGACTCTGACCCCATGTCTCCGACCAGGGTTCACAGAAGCCCTGCTCACCGCTCTTCTCCGACTGGCGCAACCAGAGCCGACTGGGACCAACCGACCAGGGACGCCCGCTCGGAAAGGACTAGGGAACAAACGAAGAAAGCCAGGCAGGGCGCACAAATCAAACCATGATACCAAGGACCATACCATGAACGCCTACATGAACAGTACTCTACAACCTCCCTGACACACATAGTGTTGTAGGCGGTGACATTTTCCCTACAGTATTATAGGCGCCGACATTTTCCCTATAGTATTACAGGCGCCATTGACTCCCATATGGTAAGGCTCCCCCACATGCCCCTAGGCATCGACAGTGTTGTGGACGCTGGGATTTACCATACTGAGTGCACATGGTGAAACTCCTCACATGCATCTGGGAATCAACAGTATATGCAGGTACCAATATCTACCATACCTAAACAAGACAACATAACCTCCCACATGCATCTGATATTCCACAGTGACATCAACAGTGTTGTGGGCGCCTACCATTATCCTATACCACTGGCATGGGCAACAAGGCTTAGAAGCATTCATACTCTCTCCCTCTCACTTGTAAGGCCATCCCCTTCATCTATAAAAGGGGATGCACTCTCTCCCAATAGACCAAGTTAACCTAAGTTGATTCAAGCTTAGTCCCTTCCAATTCATTAGATCGATCAAGTTCACTAGCTCACAACCACAGAACCACCAGGTTCGGACCTCAAGCACACGCTTGAAAACTTAGCTCATAGCGGAGCTCCTGTCGCTCTTGGCCCTTCCGACCGGAGCCGACCAGACCTCTCATACACCCCATCTTTCTCCTTCTCGTTTGTAACCCCACTGTTGACTTCGAGCACCTAGGCTCAGGAATATAGTCACCGACCGACTCAAACTAGACGTAGGGCATGTTGCCTAGACTAGTACAAACCCTGTGTCATTGCGTGCTAGGTCACCTCCGATCACAACATATGGCAAAACTACAAATATTCACTACTTGGTCACTTTCTGTACCAACACAATTGAATAGAAGTTCTATCTTTTAAGGCTCATTGAGCACCTAAAGACAGAGTATGCATCGCACCAGCTACATGGACCTATAGGCATATGGTGGAGTCATCATCGATCCACTTTTCCTAAAGATGCTCAAATCACCTAGAATCAATTTAAGGCTGCATTTAGGGGACATTGTATTCCCCTAGGTCTGATGAGTATGAAGCATACAAAATTCATGAGGCTGGCGCAGGGTACTAAGAGTTTAACTGAGTATCTACGTGACTTCAACAACCTATCAAGGTATGCCATAGAGTTTGTGGATACAGATGCAAAGAAGATTGCTAGTTTCAAGCGAGGACTTAGCCTAAAGCTAATGAAGACACTAGCTAACAACAAATGTGCTACTTTCAATGAGTTTGTTAGTTATGCATTAACCCAAGAGAATCATAACAACATCTATTCTGCATCCAAGAGTCACAAGAGAGCTTATGAAGTAGGTGTATCTCAGCCAAAAGCTCCTACCACTATGAGACCCTAGTTTTGCCCTCCTGCTCCAAAGTATAGGCCACCTCAAAAGAAGGCATGGACCAGTTAGAACCAGAAAGTGTATCGCAAGGCCTACTCTATTGCCCTACCAAAGGGTAGCAATGGACAAGGAAGCTCCAACGTTCCACCTAGTAGTATGCCATGCTGGAACTGCAATAAGATTGACCATTGGTCAAGAAATTGCCCTTATCCTAAGAAGAACAACAATCAGAAGTAGGCAATTCAAATGGACATCAGGGACATGTGCACTATACCACCATGGAAGAGATTCCCTCTGGTGAGGTTGTCACGGCTAGTATGTTTATTGTGAATCATCATCCTGCAGTCGTTTTATTTGATTCTAGAGCTTCTCATTCATTCATGAGTCCAACTTTGGCATCCAAGTATGATCAGAAAATAATTGTAGTAGACAAAGGTGGTTATTATATAAGTGCCGCTGGGAGTAACATTTCTACCAATCAGAATGTTAGAGATGTACGTATCCAAATAAGTGAATGGGAGTATACTACAAACTTAGTGATATTACCGGGATTGGGTATTGATGTGATCTTGGGTATGAATTAGATGAAGAACCATGGTGTTCTTATTGATACATCAACTAGAACCGTTATGTTGAGAGATCCCAAGAATAATGAGGCTTTTCTAGTACCCCTTCCTAGGGAGTTTGATCTCCATAATGTGGCCAATGCTATCTAGCCTGTGGCCCTTGCTGATATTCCAGTAGTATGTGAATTTCTAGATATCTTTCCTAATGAATTGCCAAGGTTACCACCGAATAGGGAGATAGAGTTCAAGATAGAATTGTTACCGAGTACCGCACCAATTTCTCGAAAACCATATAGAATGCCACCTAATGAGTTAGCAGAATTGAAGATTCAATTACATGAACTTTTAGAAAAGGGTCTCATTCGCCCTAGTTCGTCACCATGGGGTTGTTCCGGCTATATTTGTGAAAAAGAAGGACAAGTCTTTGTGGATGTGTGTGGACTATCGACCACTCAATGTTGTTACTATCAAGAACAAATATCCTTTGCCTCGCATTGATATCTTGTTCAATCAATTGGCGAAAGCAAAAGTGTTCTCTAAGATTGATTTGAGGTCAGGTTATCACCAAATCAAGATTAGGCCAGAAGACATACCTAAGACGCCTTTTTCCACTAGGTATGGCCTTTATGAGTATTTAGTCATGTCCTTTAGACTGACCAATGCTTCTACCTATTTCATGTATTTGATGAACTCGGTGTTCATGCCTGAACTTGACAAGTTCATGGTTGTGTTCATCGATGATATCTTGATTTATTCTGAGATGGCAGAAGAACATGAAGAGCACTTGAGAGTGGTGTTATCGAGACTAAGAGAGCATAAGTTGTATGCAAAGTTTAGTAAATGTGAGTTTTGGTTGAAGAAGGTAACTTTCCTAGGTCATGTATTATCAGAGGATGGAATTTCTATAGACCCATTCAAAGTGCAAGAAGTGATGGATTGGAAAGCTCCCACCTCAGTTCATGAAGTTTGAAGTTTTCTTGGTCTAGCTGGATACTATCATCGGTTTATCCCAGATTTCTTCAAGATATCCAAGCCTATGATGAGGATGAAAAGTTTATATGGACACCGGAGTGTGAAGCAGATTTTCACACTTTGTGGACTTTGCTAACTACTACTCCTGTGTTAGCATAACCTAACATTAAGAAACCATTTGATGTATTTTGTGATGCCTTAGGTACCGATTTAGGGTGTGTTTTAATGCAGGAAGGCTGAGTCATTGCATATGCCTTGCGCCAATTGAGAAAGCATGAAGTCAACTATCCAACACATGATTTGAGCTTGCAGCAGTTGTCCATGCTCTAAAAAATAGGAGACATTACCTGCTTGTTAATGTTTGCCATATCTACACTGATCACAAAAGCCTTAAGTACATATTCACTCAACCTGAGTTGAACATGAGGCAGCACATATGGTTAGAATTGATCAAGGATTATAACCTAGAAGTGCATTATCATCCGGGGAAGGCCAATGTAGTTGCCGATGCCTTAAGTTGGAAGTATCATGGTAATTCTTTGTTGGAAGATGGTTTCAACTTATTGCATCCAAGAGTCCTACACAATATCACTGTTAGTTGTTCTCTAGAGTCAAAGATCATTGAGCTCCAAAAGACTGATGTTGGTATATTCCATATCAAGAGAAAGATGAAAGAATAAGAAAGTAAGCATTTTTGATTGGATGAGGATGGTGTTTTGTGGTTTAAAGATCGACTTGTAGTGCCGAAGGATAGGGAGTTGAGAAACCAAATCCTAGAGGAAGCTCATTCTTCCAAGCTATCCATTCACCCGGGTAGCAGCAAGATGTACCAAGATTTGAAGACTAGATTTTGGTGGACAAAAATGAAGAAAGAAATTGCGGCATATGTTGCTAGATGTGATAACTGTTGCTGAGTTAAGGCCATGCATATGAAACCAATAGGGTTACTTCAGCCACTGTCCATTCCAAGTTGGAAATGGGAGGACATTAGTATGGATTTTATTATTGGACTTCCAAATACCCAAAAGGGTCATGATTCTATATGGGTAATTGTTGATCGTCTCACCAAGTCTGCACATTTTATTCCTGTCAATGTCAAGTATCCACCTCATCAATATTAAGCTATACATTGAACAAATTGTCAGATTGCATGGTGTACCTAAGAGTATTGTATCAGATTGAGGGCCCCAATTCGTTAATCATTTTTGGGAACACATGCACAAGTACTTTGGTACCACATTGATTCGCAACTCTACTTATCACCCCTAGACCGTAGGTTAAACTGAGCGTGTAAATCAAATCTTGGAATATATGTTGAGAGCATGTGTGATTTCTTCCAAGGGCTCATGGGAGGACTGGTTACCTTTGGTTGAATTCTCCTACAATAATAGTTATCAAGAGAGCATCAAGATGGCTCTATTTGAAGCTTTATATGGTCACAAGTGTAGGACCCCTCTGAATTGGATTAAGCCTGGTGAAAGAAGGTATTATGGAATTGACTTTGTCAAAGAAGCTGAAGAACGAGTTCAAATCATTCAACAACATATAGAAGCCGCTCAATCAAGACAAAAGAGTTATGTAGATAAGAGGAGAAGTCCTATTGTGTTCAAAGATGGAGATTATGTGTATTTGAAGGTATCCCCAATGAGGAGAGTACAAAGGTTTGGAGTAAAGCAAAAACTTGCTCCTAGGTATATTGGTCCATACCAGATCATTGCAAGAAAAGGACTAGTAGCCTACAAACTCCAGATACCTCTAGAAATGAAAGCTATATTCAATGTTTTTCATGTCTCCCAACTGAAGAAATGTCTTCATGTGCCTGAAGAAGCTATTGAACCCACTAGTATCAAGATTCAGTCAGATTTGACCTATGAAGAAAGACCTATTAGAGTGCTTGAAGAAATAGAAAGAGTGACTCATAGCAAAGTCATCAAGTTCTACAAGGTGATTTGGAATAATCATAGTGAACAAGACACTACATGGGAACGTGAGGACTATCTTCGTGAGGTTTATCCGGGTTTCTACGAGGAATGGTAGGTCATGCAATCTCGGAACGAGATTTCTTTTAGGAGGGAAGGGCTGTAACACCCTAGGTGTTAAGCATGCATTTAACCTTGGCATTGCATGAGTACAAGCATCATTGAGCATTCATGAGCATGAGCATATCATGTATTCTATCTATGTTAGCTTATATTGCATGTGTTATTACTTAACTGCCTTACTTAGGTTAGGGTTTACTTGTAACCAATGTATGAAATGCTTGTGTCATCTTAGGAGTACCTTAAACATGTTTAGAATATCATAAGGAACAACTTTGGTATTCATGACTAAGGCTAGTTTGGTCTCTAAGTCCTAGTTATAGTGTAAGTCATCATTTTAAAATGGTATGTTTGACCTAGGTTGAACTATGTCATAGAGTCTTTGCATGGCAAAGCACCCTTAAGCAAAGTTGTAGTATTTGAGTAGAGCAACAACTTTTATTTTTGGGTCATAAGCTAATTCAGTGCCTAGATTGGTCATTTTGAGCTCACAAAAATCAGCAAAACATAATTTTTCCACACTAAGAAATTTTCTAAGTCTTGATGAGTTTACAGTTTGATTTGCCTGAATTTGGAGTGATGTATCTTCCTATTCATTACAATTTAGACTTTGATCAATATTGGAACTGGCATGTAGGGCTACAACTTTTGTTAAGAAAATTTTTGCTAATGAACCATGGATTAGGAGATTGAGCATTGTTAATTGGCGCTGTCAGGCTTGAATGCGAGCTCTGATGGCCGAGCTGCATCGCGCCAACAGTGGCCAATCACGGACAGAACTTGGCTGCCACATGGCTACCGTTGGCCGTCGTCGGGCCCTCGCCGTGGTTGTGTGGTGAGCATTAACAGAGGTGTCACGCTGCTCATCCCGCACTCACACTTGCATTCCCTCCCTCTCCACTACCTCCTCCGCTGATGCACCGCAGCAGCACAGCACAACGCTCGTCGCCGACCCCATTGCTGGCCGCTCAGCTCCTCACCACGCTCGTGTTGCTCCTTCGCCACCTTCGTAGCTCTATCATGTTCCTACCACATCACCACACTCCTTGACTAGCTAGTAGTGCATGGTAAACCTCCGTGTAGCGCACGACCATCGATGTCATCTTGTTGTCGTGCCACGCCGCAAGTGGTCGGGCCACCTCCGACCACCGCTTGCCATGATTGAGTGCGCGCTAGATTCGCTATAGTACATAGAAGCTCAGCCGAACCCAAGATTGTGCCATCTTGGATAGCTCTGGTGCCTCATCGTCGACCCACGTCCATCGTCCCGCCGTTAGCGCCCCCATTGTCCTTAGCCTCTGCAATCGATCCAACTAGCTACCCTAATGTGTGCGAAAGGTCTCATGGATCATCGTGGTGTCAGTGCCATCGCCAGAGAGCTTGCCATCTGCGAACTCTGGCCGGTCAGCACTGGTACTCTATTTTGAGCCTATGACATGCGGGTCCGGCTGACTCAGGGGGCCCCAGCTATTAGTGGCTTAGGTCTAGATGCTAGTTCATCTATTTCAGAAATGTATGTCAACTTTGAAAAATCATAAGTGGAGTTGTAGATGTCCAATTCTAGTGAACCAAATTTTGTTGTAATCCTCATGAAGTGTAGTGTTTTATAAAAATATGAAATGTACAGTTTCTAGTATTTTTATAGGTGAATATAATATATCTAGATAAGTGCTTTTTGAATATTAGCAATCTTGTAAAATAGATATCTTGAGCTAGAAAAGTCATAAAATTGTGATTCCAATTTTGTTGGTCTTGTATTGACATGCCCTAGCTAGAAAAAATAATAAACTTGCTATAAACTTGTTTGGAGTAGGGTATTTCTAATTATCTATTAATAAATGGTATTTTCTGAGAAAAAATGTAGGGATGAAAATATGTAACATATTGCTATGCAAATTTTTGTACAGTAGTATGACACTAATATGAAGCTAAAAAATATATAATCTGTTGTTTGACACTTTTCTATAGGGTTAACTATTTTCACTAAAATAGATCTTGCTAGCTTGTCATTTTTGTAGAGGATGTTATACATGTTGAAATGGTATGAAATTTTTACAGTAGTCTATTGGGAGCATTTGGAAGCCACTGTAATTTTTTGAGAATTTATTGTGCACATTTGGTATATGTTTGTTATTTCCCCTAATTATCTAATTAAATTAATAAAGGCATTTAAATTAATAGATTGGGCTTGACCATTATGTTTTCTTGAGTGTATTTGGTATTCTTGAACTGTTGGTATACTTGGTGATGTCCAATTTTGAATGCTTACATGTAGTAAAAATATAGTTGCTCTATAATTCGATTTAGAAGTTCTTTCGGACAGATTCTGTTGTGGGGTATGTTACCTAGTTAAAATGATGTTTACTGTAGAAATGGTTAATAACACAGTTGTAGGGAACTTCTTCATCTATCTTGTGTTAAAATTTTAGGGCAATATCCTAAAGGGTTTAGGAGTAATAGCTGTTTAAAGTTAGTCTCCCGAAATGCTTGATCTCAGGAATTTCTAGATAGCACTGGATAGATTGCCTGTTTTAGTTAGGATAGAGTGTGAATTAGCTTTTGGTGATTAAATAAGAGTTGTAGGTAAGTTTATAAGATTTCTAGAAAGTCCAAGATCACAACATTTGGATAAGTAGAACTTCAGTTATGATGTAAACTAGTAGCTGCTATGCGTAGCTCTAAAATTATCTTGTGTAGAATTTTGGTAATGAATAGAGAAGAGATATGCACCTACTCAGTAAACAAGGAGTTAGCATTGTTACCATTGTGTTACTTAACCTCATTATCGCAGCATGTGCATTCCCCTATCACATCATCTATGATCCTTCTTATGCATTCATGAGACTTACTTATGCATATGCATGCAATAGGTGCAACCGAGGAGATCACATTGGTGGAGCTCGATGTCGACCCCCAGGAGGAGAACCAAGAGGTGTAGCACCAGGAGGTTCATAGAGAAAGAGAGCCTGAAGCCGATCACCTTCCTGAGTGCCTGGATCACCAGCCTACAACTTTCATGAAAGGCAAGCCCCAGAGCATTATAAGTTTCCCTACTTTATTAATGTCACCTAAAGTTGTTCCTACTGATGCATTACGTGACAGGAGTTGTTTGAAAACACTTGCTGCTTATTGCATTTCCTTGACCAGAAATATCTACCATGAATCATATTTAAGTCTAGGAACGCTTATCATGCTTAGCTATGCTTAGACCGGTAGAAGTCAGGTGATTGCCTATCACCTGCGAGCTATAGGTGATAACTTAATCACAGTTGGCTATATGGTGCTATCATGGAACATAACCTGATGATGTTGATTAATTGGAGACTAGGTAGAGTCTTGTGTTGTGGTAATCATAGTGATTCCATCTGTGTCATTTAAGGACTGGCTGTTGGAGGTTATCTTGTCATGTTGAACGCATGCCTCTCACATAGTTGGCTAGATAAGTCATTCCGACCGCGAAGCTGAGTAGCTCAACTCAGGCCAGGGACACAAGCAGTTAAAGTGCGCACCCTGGAGGCAGTAAGGATGTGTGGAGAGCCAATGGCTTAAGCCCAAGGGTGGGTTAGAGTCCTGAGCTCCTTGGCAGATTGGTTATATCTTTAAGGGTGTGGCGCTGGTCCTACCCGTGATTGTACTTGAGTTGTCGCAAAGGTGACCTGACTCGACCCTGATGGGGGAAGTATGGGTGTGTGTTAGGAATAATTCCCTAGCTGGGTAGGAATCGATTCGAATCACCGTCTCTCCCGGATAGTGAGAACTTGACAAGAGTACACTTCATCGTAGTAATTGATGGAAGTGTTGGTTATGAGATTATGCAAGAACTCAACTGGATATGGTTATAATTGTGATGACTTAATGGTACCAACATGTTTGGCATAGGATAGTTGCTAATCTAGCATGAGATAGGATTAATAACTGGTGATTCATAATTAAAGAGATGTTGAATAACTTATGCTTTTATGCAAATAATATCTACCAGCTCTACTTATAAAGCCTTGCATACTCCTTGGTGTCTTAGTATTTTAGTTGGATAGGTAAGTCTAGCTGAGTACCTTCTCGTACTCAGGGTTTTATTCCCATTGTTGCAGATAATGTTATGCATCATTGCTACTGCAAGAACTGCTTTGCTCCTGAAGTGGATGAGGACTAGGACCATGGGCTTGGTCACTCTATATATCATCTCACCCTTGTGCTTTTGGTTGGAGATGACTATGAAACTGGCTTTGTATTAAACTATGTGTGATGTTGAGGTCAAACTACTTGCTTCCGCTACTTTATATGGGCTCAAGTATGACAGTTTGATCGCCTCGATGATTGCTATTGTACTTGTGCTCCTATAAATTGGACAGTTCTGTGACAGCTCCGACCGCCCGGCGTGCCTCGACATGCTCGAAGCAGGGGGTGAAGCCAATGATGCCTCCGAAGGGTGCGGTGACCGCACCCGCTTCGCCTCTCGCTCCACAGCGGCGACCAAGCTCGTGGCATGCTTCCTTGATGAGGGAACATCGCCGCACCTCTCTGTATTCCGCCCACCGCCGATGGACGTGGCCATAGGCGCACGACGCTCCACCGATGTCATGACAACACCCCTGTCTCCATCATCCTTAGAGGTGCTCATGTCGCCACCCATCTCTATGGGCTCCTCCGACTCGAGCTCCACGTCCATGTCGCTCTGGTTTTCACCGGCCCACACCCACTGGGCGATCTCTTTCTCCTTCTCATGCCTCCTCTGGGCCTTCTCAGCTCTCTTCTTCTTTTTGGCAACCACTGCCTCTTTCAGAGTGGCTTGCCGAGCTATGCCCTTTGGCCCCCTTGAAAGATGCATTCGGGACTTGTAACCGATGAGTCCCTACGAAACAGATGACTCAAAGTTAAAACAAAGGAGAAGAAAGAGAAAAAAGGTGACAGAATAAGAGGAGGGGAGCATACCAGATTGGAAAGCTTCGTGGCATGGAGAGGTCTAGACTTTCCTTCAAGGGACTCCTTATCTATCAGTTGCAGCACCTGGTCAAGTCAGCTCCAGACCTCGTCCTCTTTGCCAGCGGGGCGACGCGATGGTGGAAGAAGGTGTGGAATACTGCCATCGAGGCCGTGCTGCACCAGCTTCTAGAGCTCTACCTTGATGACCTCTAGCTTGTTCTATCGACTAGAGGGACCCCATGACTAACTCTTCCACCTCTCTGGCCTTCTTCCGGTGAGCGGCGGGAATGGCGGCTCCGCTAGGATCCTGATGTAGAACCACTCCCCATGCCACCTCTGATTGGAGTCATAGGGGGAGTATGCGGGGTAGGAGCCCAATGACCTTGGCTTCTTCTACAAGGCAAAGCCCCCAACCGATGAGGTCCTAGGTGGCTTCCCCTCCGATAGGGCTCACCCGGTGAAGATCCACTGGAATAGATCCACGTGCGACTCCATCCCGAGGAAGGCCTCGTAGACGGTGACAAAACCGGCAACATGCAGCACCCTAGTCGGATTGAGGTGTTATAGCTCCAGGCCCCACTCATTGAGGAGCCCACGCAAGAACCAGTGCACGGGATATCCTATCTCACGCTTGTGGAAGGCAAGGAAGGAGACAACCTCATCAGCTCGAGGTCACGTAACACCTTCCCCTAGCGTAGGAGCCCTCTAGTGTGCCACCTCCTTCGGTGGAAGCAGCCCCTTCTCGGTGAAGGCGGCTAGCACTGCCTCATCTACATTGGATGGCCTCCAGTTCAACATCACGCTCTGGACTCACGAATGGATCTGTGAGTTCTCCTCTCCCTCGCTTTACCCTCTTTCTCCTAGGAACCACCGTGGCACATGAACACGCTTGGTGAGAAGGAAGGAGGAGAGGCGGTAGATGGAGAAAGGCGAAGGAATGGGACGAAAACCCTCTCCCTTCCCCTATTTAATTGCGAATAGGCATGCGATGGGACATGTACTGACTGATGGGATGCACCCTGCCTAACGAAACATCACCCAGTTAAAGCAGGACATGGCCTAGGTTGGGCCCATGACTACCACAACCTAGGCACCAGAAACGAGGGGCAACCACATGCAAATGACCCTCTACCTTCCCAGGCAGGGTTTGGAAGGGCCCACCAATAGGATCCCCATCGAGGGAAGACCAACAGGCCACCTGAGTGTATCAAATAGCTCAAGTGACTGTGGAGAGATAGGTAAGGAGCAATGGGATGCCCCATGCGGGCTACGCTGACTCCATCATGAATGACAGACATGGATCCTATTCGAACATATCCGATAAGATCTCCTCAAACCCATCACTCAAGTCATCAAGGTAGTTTTACCAAACATTCTTACTTTATTTTTTGATGCATGATCATTCATTCATCCTTTCTCATACACGTATTCACACATTCATTCATCCCATACATCCAAAGCATCGCATATGCAATTAATGCAGCACAACGCTTCTGGTTGCGTCACGAAGCGGTAGTTGCCTCATTCAACATGAGCAATGACTGATCGAGGTTTGAAGGCCAACACGTGGAGGGCTCGAGGCTGCCTCGTGTCAAACAGAGCCAGGGGAGAAAACACAGATGAGCCCAGTGGCCCTCGCTCGATATGCTCAGAAGCAGATAGGGTCATCTCAACCTTCTCGTTTGATCCTAACCTTGAGCCATGCCCATAGAATCTCTATCGAGGGGAGGCCAGCGGGCCACCTGGTCGGTCTCTAGAATGACCAAGGCATCTACCAGGAGGCGGGTTAAGGAGCAGTGGAATGCCACATGAGGGCTATGCCGACCCCGTTATGAACAACGGACCCCGATTCACTTGAACGCGCCCGTTAGTGAGCTCACCGAGTGCGTCACTCGAGCCATCGAGGCAAGCGACATTAGCTTAGCCCTCCGGTTGCGGAAACCATGGATGGGGTAACCTACAGAACTAGACCAACCCCTACCGAACCCAACGGGGCTTAGGGGCTCAGGTCACCCGACACCGACTCAGGAAATCAACCGACCGCGCAGGTCACGGGCAGGACAAACATGGGCGAACACCCCGAACGGCAGAAACACATGAGTCTATGGCCTTAGGAAAGAGTACCAAGATACTTAGTCTCCAACCGACTCACTAGTCGAACGCAGGCTCGGGGACTACACCCACCGGGTGCGCTCGCGCGCACCCGCTGGCAAAACAAAAAATCCCCTAGACGATTCTACCCGAATCGCCTAGGGGCTCAGGGGCTCCTGTTGGGTTCATAAACATGGGGTCCCTAATGGGCCCACTTCCCAGCAAAAGCTTGGCCCGACAGACGGCATTACAAACGACGCGCAACACCTGGACCAGCCCAGATACCTAACGACAGGTTGGAAAAGCGATCCAGTCTTCGACCGGATGGCCTGGCCAAGGAGGGGACGACGCTCGCTTCCGACTCCGACCCGTCTCTTCGACCGGAAGGCCTAGCCAAAGAGGGGATGACGCTCGCTACCGACTCTGACCCGCCTCTCTGACCGAAAGACCTGACCAAGGAGGGGACGATGCTCGTTTCTGACTTCGACACGCCTCTCCGACCAGAAGGCCTTGCCAAGGAGGGGACGATGCTCGCTTTCGATTCTGACCCGCTTCTCCGACCAGGAATACACCAAACCTCTGCTTACGGCTCTTCTCTGACCGGTGCGGTCGGAGCCAACTGGGAACAAATGGCTGGAGAGGCCCGCTCGGTGAGGACCCAAGAAATCAGGCAGAGCAGATAAGGTAAGGCGCTCAAGTCAACCGAAATACCGAGGACCGTACCCTGCACACCTACTGGACAGTACTGTTAGGCCATGCCAGAAGGGTACTTTGTAGCCTTCCAGACATGTTAAATCACAAACAGTGTTGTAGGCACCGATATTTGTCCTACAGTATGGTAGGCGCCGACATTTGCCATACCAGAAGAACACGATGGAGCCTGCCACATGCATTTGGGCGTCAATAGTATTATGAGCACCGACAAACTGTCTTGTATCCGACGACATGGGCAACAAGACTAGGGCACAGACACTCTCTCTCTCTCTCTCTTGAACTTGTAAGACCATCCCCTTCATCTATAAAAGGGGGTGCGCTCTCTCCCAACAGAGGACGGATCATTTCGACTCTCTCTATCTTTGCTAGCTTTAGATATTCCGAGCACTCGAACAGCTTCACGGCTCTAGAACTCTAAAGCTACACAGAGCATACGTTCCAATACTTAACGCACGTAGGAGCTCCTGTCACTCTTGGCCCTTCAGTCCAGAGTCCGACCGGACCTCTAACACCCCCATCTTATTCCCGCTTGTTTGCAACCCCACAGCAAACTTCGAGCACCTGGGTTTAGGAATAAAGTCACCGACCGACTCAAACTAGACGTATGTCACGTTGTCTGAATCAGTATAAACCCTGTGTCATTGAGTGTTAGGCCACATCTGATCACAACGTACAGCAAAACGATAAATATTTACTTGTCGGTCACTTTTCACATCGACAATATGTTTCATGATTATCCATCAAAATAAAAAAAATAAAGGCAAAGTCAGGGTCGGCATTAGCAACATGGCATTATTACTGCATTAGCAACATTGCACGTTGAAGTTTAGACGTTCAGCTCTCTAGCTTCTAGCTTCGACGATTGATCCTGTTGCTGCAAATAAATTAATCAATCAACTACAAAGTGAAATTTAAAATATAATGACCATACCTGCCCTAGTGATATTGGCACATTGCAATCTTGTGATTTGTAACCTTGCGATGAAGCCGGCTGCATACTTCCTGCCGCGACGTGGAATTGCCGACTGCACAAGCTGTGCAGGCTTGCAGCTTGTCGTGTTACCATTGGTCGCCACCATGCTCATATAGAATATGAGATGTCCGATCCTTCTACCACTGGTTTTGCTACATGAAACACCAAGAGTTCACAAAATCACAATCTCAATGAATGATGAATCTACAATTGAATCCCTGCGACCCAGGGATTTAGTTCGCTAGTTGGGCAGCCATGCATCGAATAATTTTTTGCGGTAGAGATCAGGAGGGGAGATGCCTCTGCTGGCCCCTTCTATCGGCCGCTGGGGAACCGGCCATCCAACCATTTATGGAGTAGTGAAGGCATCGAGTCAGCTGCAAGCGTGGGTGGATGCGGGGAAGGAGAAGAGGTAGGGGCAATGGGAGAGAAGGTAGAGGACAGCAGAGGTAGGGGCTAGGGAAGAGATAAGGAGGGTGGTGGGTGGATGCCTGAATAAATGCTATAGTTTTTTTTTTTTTTTTGCCATCATTTATTGAAAAATCGACTGGGTGGGAGTACGGAGGAGTTAGATGACCAGTCGGACTATATTAAGCGATGACATGGAGCGCTGTGGAATGAGATAGACTCTTTAGTGGGTTTTGCTTGACTCCAATTTCAATATATACTAGGTTCAAACATGTTTTTGTATAAAACACAAAGACATGCTAGTATATAATACTAGAAGATTCCCCGCGCGTTGCTGTGAGTATTTGAGAAAAAAAATGAAATGCACTGAGGGCTGAGCACCAGAAAGAGCAACACAAATTAAAAAGCTATGCAATATTAATGACTTTTGTAATTGTGGAGAATATACATACATGGCTAGATTTGAAAGTAGTATTTTACAGGGAAAAAAACAAAGGAAGTCACATGATTGAATGGTACTCTAGGTGTCTAAATTGTATCAGAGGTATTTTGTCCTTGATCTCCTGCAGTTCTGTAGACGGGTTCAATCGTCTTCTTTGTATGTTTCATGATTATCCATCAAAATAAAAAAAATAAAGGCAAAGTCAGGGTCGGCATTAGCAACATAGCTTTATTACTGCATTATCAGTATTATTGCACGTTCAGGTTTAGACGCTCAGCTCTGTAGCTTCTAGCTTCGACGATTGATCCTATTGCTGCAAATAAAATAATCAGTCAACTACAAAGTGAAATTTAAATGACCATACCTGGCCTAGCGATCTTGGCACCTTGCCATCTTGCGACTTTGCGAGTTGCGAACATGCTATGGAGCTGGCTGCGAACTTCCTACGGCGCCGTGGAACTGCCTACTGCACATGCTGTGTAGGCGTGTAGCCTGCCGTGTTAGAGGGTGTTTGGTTGCCCCTCCTAAATTTTAGTCGCTATTTCATTGGATGTTTGGACATATGCATAGAGTATTAAATATAGACTAATTACGAAACTAATTACATAGTTTGCGACTAATTTGTGAGACGAATCTTTTGAGCCTAATTAGTCCATGATTTAACAATGTTTTGCTACAGTAAACATGTGCTAACGATGGATTAATTAGGTTTAAAAAATTCATCTCGTGGAGTACTGACGGATTATGTAATTTATTTTTTTATTAGTATCTAAACACCCATGCAACATTCTTCCGACATACCTCCTAAATTTTAGTAGCTAGATCCAAACATCCCCTTACCACCGGTCGCCACCACGCTCATACAGGATATGATATGTGCGATCTGTCTGTGCTGGTTTGGCTATACGGAACACCATGAGCAAATTACAATCTCAATGAACGATGAATATATAAGTGAGTCCATGCGATATAGGGATTTAGTTCACTAGTTGGATAGCCCTACATCGAATAAATTTTGTGCGGTACAGATTGTAACACCCTAGTGTTAAGTATTATATTTGGCACTTACATTTCATGAGCATAAGTATCATCCAAGCGAGCATCACTACCACAAACAGGATTAGTAGGGGCGGCTAGTGAGGCTTTATAGAGGCGGCTCGGCCAGCCGCTCCTACCATACCAGTTCTCAGACCGCTCTTACAAATTAATTTATAGGGGCGACGGGTAACACCAGTCGCCTCTACAAAATCTATTTGTAGGGGTAGTTGTAGTACCAGCCGCCCCTATAATACCTGTTTGTAAGGACGATTCAGTCTAGAACCACCCCTACAGTATATTTTTCGCTAAAAAAAATTAAATTTATAATTCAAACTCGACCAAAACACACACACATATATATGACCAGAACATATAAAATTCAAATCTAACCACAAGCACAACAACATTATATATGCAATCATTACAAGTCCAATTCACAAGAATATATACAATCCATTATTAAATAGATATAATTCATAAGTCTAATTCGTTCCACAAGTCTAAACCGTCCCACAAGGTAAGACCAATGTCAAATTCCATACATATTATTATCAACGGCCTAGAGCTAGCCTTTTAGTTTCATGAAGGTGTTGATACCGAGGATTTCTACCTAAGTCAGAATCTCAGTCATGGTAGGTGCCTTTGACGTGTATAATCTGGTCTAATATGAAGTTGCAAAGGTCGCCGACGAGCTCTAAGAGTTAGTCATCCTTGTATGGGCCTCTTTTTATTTCTTTCTATTCTTTCCACTACAAGAGAATAAGTTTCAGTTTAGTATTTCATATCATGTGCGAAGTTTTTATACTACAGGTGAAGAGGTTCAAACTTACCCTTAAGGGGTGTCTCCTGTAGGCACCAGTGTTACTCATCATAGAACATACATAGTATCCACAATGTATACTCCCAGGCTTCTGCTTGAGGCACTGTGTGTTTTGCATATGAAAATGTTAAGTAATGCTTTTGACAACCATGTAATGGAGTACTAAAGTAAGTTACACTTATCGCACATAGTGTTTTTATAGCCAACCTTTCCTTTCTTACTGGATCATGCCTTCCGTGATGTTCATTGACATAGAACCTGAATGCCATATTCGAATTATTTTAGCAAATGCAACTTGTTAGTATCCAAAAGTGAACGTTACAAGTATATATACAAACATATAAGCTAATGAGGATTGTCGATATGAATACGTCTTGACAATCGATATGAAGTCTTTGTATGTCAAAGGGTTCCTATCTATTGAATCAAAGACCCATGCCATACTCCTCCCAATATCGACGCATATACAAATCTAGTGGTTGTTGTATGAATTTAATCATAGAACTAGATAAGCTCATTTGTATCGAATAAAATATATCGAACAAAGCTTTAAGTATAGAGTTGAACTTACTCAAAGTTGTATGGTAGCCATATAATAGAGTGTTGTTGGAGATTTTTAAAAGCCGGGGTAATGTATGCCAAAACCTTAAGGGACTCTTGCCTTAGTTTCTTCGCATGGATGTCCTCTTTCTCCCGAAGGGTCTTTCCAGCAGCTAGCTCTTTGGCATTCAGTTTCCACTATCTAGGGTAATTAAAATTTGTTTGTGCTATAGCTTGAGGGTCTATATACCCGACTTTCACACTTGGCATTTGTTTTACAATGTGCACTTGCATTCTACAAATCACGACATGGGTTAGTTACAACAAAATCCAATGATTACATTCATATCATATCGGGAGGGCAAGGACTTATAGGCACCATCTGCGAATTAGATTCATTTCCATTGCTCCGAGGTGAAAACATGTCTGCATGTCATTGAAGTCAAAGATAATTTTCCTGACTGGGCTTCTAAATGTGCCGACGGGGAAGCATGCTTGTACGAGGTCTATGCTCGTTAGGAGAACACGCAAATAACAATCATGGAACCTTCTCATTCCAAGTGGTAGGCGCTGGATGTCCCGGTTTGGTAGAAAGGACTTGCCTCTTTCATATGTTTTTGGGCAATCCTTTGACCATTTGATGGCATCAACATTTGGATACTTCTTTGTTGTTTGGTGGACTTTGCTAGTGACGGCCTCCTCAGAAGCCCATGTTGGGACTTTTTTAACTTGGTTCTCATGTTTGAACTGGTCATGGGCATACCACTAGTGCACCGATGAGACGTCTTTCATCGGAACATAAATTGGCCTTATGGTGATTGGATGCTTCTTTCGAAGTTCCCATTCAGGCACGTCCTCATCTTCTTGTGCATCACCTTCTTCAGGAGGCACTCGTTGTTCATGTATCAGCTGCGCTTGTTGAGAAGACTGTGGCATCTCATCATGCACTTGCTTGGTACGAGCTGGAGAAGGTTGTAGCTTATCAGGCACATGCTCGCTAAGAGGCGGGAAAGAATGTGGCATCTCAGGAATGTGGTGGTCACGAGATGGTGAAAATATCTCCCCGTTCTCAACAACTCGCTCCAAATTTGAGAGAGGGAGAGGCGGCGAAGAAGCAGTCAATATAATGTCCTGTTTGTGCCAAAGGATGAACTACCCCGTTATGTCTCCGAGTAACACCAACCCCTCGGGAGTTGCATAGTCTATCCTCCACTGCATGAACTCGGGCTTCACAGTATGCACCTCGACCCTAGTGTAGTCCGACGGTATCTTATTATTGTGGTGTAAGCCACCGGGAGGATGTGCCACACTCATTGCCACCTCCATCACAATGTTCTATCGGTCGTTCCTATATGCGATCAACATGGGTTGTGGCTATAGTGGAACCTTGGCTGCTAGGAACTTTCGAAGGACTACCAACTAATGTCAGTTCTCTTGATGGCGCCATTAATGTTCATGGCTCCATAGATAGTCCTTGCTCCTCCAGTGCCTTCGCAACTATAGCCTTCACTTGGAGCTCAAGATTAGCCTCCTGGTCTCTGCCATGTTTCTTGTACATGTGTCTGTCCTCTTCGAATATGTGCTTCCAGGTCATCCTTTTTCCTAGCCCCCTGGTGTAGCCTGTGTGCTCGTTGTTTCCCAAGCCAAGGCTAAGCTTGTCCCTTTCTCTGGAAGGATTGAATGAGCCCTTCTCCTTATCTTCAGCATATTTCAGTATCCTTAATACTGCCTTTTGGGTCTCTAGCTTATCAAACTTAAGATTACCACTAGATGACTCATTACTCCTCGCATATATTCAATTCCTTGAATGTACCTTCAAATTCTTCACATCGATATTCCTAGAAGCTGCGGCCTCTTCATCCATCTTCCTAAACTGCTCTTTTTTGACATAGTAGCCACCGGGCCTAGATGATGGTGGTGTTTGTTCCTCTTCGCCAGCTCAGTGTTACGGGCACTGAGCGCCAAAGCCTTCGGTGAAATCTTCTGAGCCATGAGCTCCTCCCATTGACTAGGAGTTATGTTGCCGAACTCATTGAAGGGAGTTAACCCCTTTTGGATATACTTTTTGTTGAACTCCGACCTCCAATGTCGGAATGACTCTCCCATGATCTTAAAAGCATTTTTACTAGTTCTTGCTTATCCTCCGGAAATCTAAAATTGAGCTTCAGCTGCTTATCCTATAGTTCATCCTTTTTCTTCTCTAGTACCTCTTTCTAGTTAGGGATTACTGGGTTCAGTTTATCTCTTACTAGGGCCCCGATTGTATTATGGAATCATCCTCTAAATTCCTTCGGCTCAAGGATCTCCCCTGCTGGCCCAACCTCCGTTATCACATAGCATGCCTTATCTGGATATTGGTTTGTTTTTCTATCCCCTCGTTTCCTCTTTGGCTTGGTAGTCGTGTTCGTGGTTGTGTCTTGAGGTTATGGAGTAGAGGCCTCAATGCCTGTCTCTGTGGATGTTGCCTCTGCTCTCCTTTCCTCTACTCCGTCTTGTCCAGCGAGATGTCGCGGACGTCGACGTCGTCTTTTCCGAGTTTCAAGAGGGACCTGTATATACGACAGGTCAAAGTGTTAGCAGAGGTAACACAACCAAAGCTTTAGCAAAATTTACAAGCTAAGGCTTTATCCCTACCTCCTCGTTCAGGTCAAAATCCTTGTCCAAATCTTCCTCTATTGGCCTTCTTCTGGCTTCACGTGGGAAAGGATCCTTGAAACTTATATATCCCTCTTCTGAGTCCTCATCATCATCCTCCTCTTCTTTGCCTTCAGCAGCCTCTTCTGCTCTTCCTTCTGCTCCCCCTTCCTCCTCGTCATACTGCTCCTGAGTAAGCATTACTTCAAGATCCTTTTCTAACTCGTTATCGAACTGCTCCTGAGTAAGCTAGTCCTCTAGTGCTTGCTCCTCATAGGTTGGCTGCTCATCATGCTTGGGGCATCGAGCTACACTGTCTGGTATCCATGGCATTATTTCGCGCTTTGTTCTAATAGATGCAAGAAAGTGTGCTTTAGGTACGCGAGAAGGTATAAGAAATCAAAAAAGGTCTATAAACCAAAGTAGTCCTATAAAACAACAATATATCAGAAAACAAGTAGTAGCAGTAGTAGAGGTCTCAGAAACATGTCAATCATCATTTGATCATGAACTTGGAGCATCAAGGCATCAAAACAAAGAAGAGAGGAGAAGGTAATGTAGGGGCGGCTGGTAATGATGCCAAGTTCCTCACAAGTTCTTGATCATCAGCTCATATTCCATATAATATATGGACTTAGACAATTTCATCATCGACAAAACAAAGGAGATGAGAGGAGAGGGGAGATTTGACAAAAAAAAGTAACAGCTGCTTAGCAAACATAGAGCAGCAGCTGATGGCAAAAATAGCCAAAAAACAGTAGCATTGGTTTCATTGCAATGGCTAGCTTAGCAGGATTGCAATGGGGTGAAGCAGTTCAGGCATGAGACCATGGTCTGGTGTCGCCTGCTCGCAGCACTTGCCGCCGGTGATGCCTACTCACGGCCCATGCTGCACGAAGCTCTGATTAGTGTGTATTCTAAAAGAAGATACCAAATCATCATGACTAGATATGCCATGTTCAATCCTAAATTATTTGGGTCGTAAATTGCTGATGTCGAGATCGCTGATGGTATAGCTAATTAGCTATCAGTTGAATTAGCTATATAACAATTGTACTAAATAGCCACTTTACTTTCTCCAGAACTAATACTCTTATATTTTGTATGGCAGATGCAGATCATTTCTGAAAGCATTTGAGGAACAAAAAGTAACCTCATTTCTGGAGCATCAATCCTAAATTAATTCGCCAGTCAATGCAGATTTCTGTTGGAAGCTAGAACATCGGTAGACCCAGGAAGTGTAATTCTAGTGGAAGCTGGAAAGTGTAACAAAAAAAATACGTTGGTAGTGCAGTGAGTTGCTTAGGCCACCTTCAATTCAATCATGATGAAGATCTACATTATTAGTACGTGTTTGTAGCACACAATGAATGGTTTTAATTTGAAAATTACTAGGTAGGTATTGAGTTTGGGCAGCACCCACAAAAATTGCTGACAGGTCGAATATAAGTATCATCTATTATCACACATAAAACATGTGATGTCTATCTGGATTTCCTCATATATATGTATGGTAATTTGCAAAAATTTGTTTGTTAACAAACGGGTACAACTAAAACTGACACATGATAGTTAGATACGTCATTTTCCAAATTTGAGTTATTTCAGCATTGAGAAAAGAGCAGTGGTGACACTCTGTTATCAACTTTAAGCATGAATTACCCGTTCTGCCTAGTTCTTTAGCCTCTTAATCTCTGAGCCATTGGTCTTAAAACTGTCTTAAACATTGCTAAATGTTACAGTAATACAACATAAGTAAATTTCAATCTTCCCCATGACATATTTCAGCTGTAACCTACTCCCTGGAAAACACTATCTTTGCATTAGGTAGTGGCAAACCTAAATATTTCAAACTAAATCGCATAGTAGCAAAATTGCAAAAATCTATGCCCAGCAGAAGCAAGCAGCAGAGCCCAACAGAAACAGAATTAGCTTGATGAATTTTTTTTTAATTTTCAGGTACTATGGCACTTGCCATAGCAGTTGTCTCCACTAACAATGGTGGTTTCCAGCTAGCACAACTGTAAAAGTACCAAGAATACGTGTGACAATATACAGTTCTTTTTTTAATGAAACAGTGGTGCTCTACTATGTACTAATAGCTAAAGACAGTAAAATAATCTAGTATATGAACCAAAACGGCCACAACCAAATGAGCTAATAATTTCTCAGTGAGCTGCTGATTCCTTGCTGTGGAAGAATTTGGATTTGTGCAAAGAAACTTGAACTAAATTGTTTCTATTTTTTATTTCCAAATGTTTTCTTGGAAAGCCTAAAACTATTATCCTTGCTATAAAAATTAAAATTAAAATAAATCACTCAGGTTCAGGTTCCAGTGAAGAAAGCAACGATATATCCTCATTCCAAACAGGAGCTGTGCACCATCAATAGAGCACCATCCAAAGTAAGATCAAATGTAAACCGGAGAGGAAGAACATGGAATCACCTAAAACTAGTAATCGAAGAGAGGTATCAATGTAAAGCAGGCAAGCAGGTAATAGAGGAAGGCTTCATACATTTGTTAGATCTTCAGGTTAAACAAATTGTAGTAAGCCTCACAAGTAGTGGGGTGGGGAGCAGTGGTACAGATTTCTTCAAAATTTCTTCATATGAACTCTTGCCCAGTAGAATGATTGTATTTATTCCCTTGAAATTTTTATACTTCCTTTCATTTTAACATTGTAAATTTATTATGCTCAGATGATAGTAAATTAGCAATAGCACTTGAGGTCCAGTCAATCCAATTGAAATTCAGATGATAGTAGATTAGCACGAATCAGTGTTGGTTGCGACGGGACAAAAGCTCTAGTGGTTTTGTGTCGCCATATTGGAATTCAGATGTAATGCTGCCAACGAACTGTGTGTGATGTCTGGCTTGAGGATGAAGGACCTGACTGAACTACTGAGGTCTTCTCCCGGGTCTCGCAGTTTGACTGTACTAGATGAGAATCAATAGCTTTGTGTGTTCTTTTGGCTACAATATAGCTATTAATTTGACTTGTTAGTTAACAATTTAATTTGGGCTAGTTTAAACATGTTGTACCTGCTCATCACACATATAGCTTTGTGTGTTCTTTTGGCTACAATATAGCTGATGCTAGAGCATGTTTTAGTTTAAAGAAATTATATCTTTTTCTGGATTACAGCTCCATAAATAAAATGTGACAATCTGTCAGCGTTTCCTGCATCTGCTGCTGACTAGACTGCTCCTTAATAATTATTGCTTTTACTTATCCGTAAACTGTCAGTATTTACGGTTCATATATTTGTCTATCCGCTTGACTTTTTCAGACACTCTTATACCTCTATAGAGCGCTACAGAAAAACATGAAGATCTGAATCTATACCCAATAGGTGCAGTTTCATATCGTATCAGTGTTCCAGTTGCTCTTGCAAGGTCACCAGAGGCACAGAAAAAACTACTATGACACCCTTACACCTAAAGTAAAACATACATGCTAACTCACAATTTTGATTTTTGAGCACCACCATGCATGTAGGCTCACAATTATATTATAAGTATTTTTCTGAGTCTTTATGCTTGTGAGTCTGTGTGTATATTATTTCTCTACTTGGTCTATAACACAGCTATGTTGCAGTCACAATTTCTACAATGTTGCTTCACAATTCCTTTTATTCTACACTAGTGAATAATTATAATTTGAGGTCTAGACTCTGCATTGGATGTCCTAGTCACATACTTCATGGTCTATTCTTGCATTGCTCCTCCCGCTCTGCCGTAGTGTCTCCTTTGTTTTTTCACATACTTAATGGTCTTATTTTCCATTTGCAGGTTCAAAGTTTCGAGGTCTAAAAGTGTCATCAGCTTAAAAATTCAGGTGAGTGAGGGCATTTTCAAGGACTGGTGAGTGAGAGACTGAGGGCATTGTGTTTCTTAATTGTTGTAGCATCTCGCAACTTTTTTTTCTTTTATCTTGGCTTTGGGAGTTTGGCCTGTTCAGGACTACCTGACAGGTTAGTGTCTTTCTAAGTCACTGTGTTACTTTATTCTTCACAGTATGTGTATACAGTTTGCTAGAAATATGCCAATAGGGAGACTGCTATTATTTCCCTTGCATGCAAAGCATTGTCACTTGTACGCCTAAAACAAAAGGCCCAGCAGAGTTTCTGTTTCTGTAAGCTTGAAATGACCCAGTAAACTATTTCTGCTTTTTTATTGATTGAGTTAAAGACTGAATTGGTCCTATTCACTAAAACAAAAGTTGTAAAAAATTTCTTGTAGATATCTAGGCAGTATTCATTTGCTGCGTTTGGTTAAGCATCATGAGAATTTTCGTAAGAACAGCGAGCAGCCTGGGAATTTAGTCAAATTTTCAGATTATGTGAGTTGTTTATTTAGAGCTAATGGGAGAGTTCTATTCTACTATTCTTCAAATAGAGTTGTGATCGATGTGGACTAGTTCATATGGTAGCTGCTGGTCATGGCATTTTTTTAACAAATCTTTCATTTTGCTTGAAGCATAATTGGACTTGTTAGCTGATTATTTGTTCAAATGCTTAATGGTTCGGAGGACTTATAAGCTCCGATTTGAGTTTTCAATTTCCTTTCCCAACTTATATCTATGTGGTTATACAATTGATCTATCAATCATTTATACTTTTGTCTGTTTTGATGCCAACATGTATGTCTAAAAATAACTGTGAATTCTAAATGCCTGTTGGCTGCACAGTTTGGGATATGACAAATGTTGAGATTATGCTGAAGCTACAGCACCAGAGCTGCAAGCACTACTCACATCACCCGGCGAAGGGTTAGGGCATACCAAAGGGTATGGCGGCAGTCAAAGCTTGAGGTCGGAGAGGGAGCACTAGGGGAGGTCGAGGTCACCGAGGGAGCGTTGGGAGAGCTCAGAGCACATGGGTAGGCGACGTCGTCGGAGATAGAGGTCGGTGAGGGAGCGCCGGTGGTAGAGCCAGAGCGCACGGCTAGGCCGGTGAGCACAAACCGTAGCCCCCGTGAGGTCGTCAGAGCGTGCGCGTGGGCCGGCGAGGTCGGAGCTCTAGGTTAGAGAGGGATCTGCAACGGTGGCGGGGATGGTAGCCAGAGCGCACAGCTAGGCTAGGGGAGCACAAACTCTAACCCCCGACGAGGTCGTCAGAGTGCGTGCACGGGCCGACGAGGTCAGAGGTCAAGGTCTGAGACCGAGCGATGGCAGGCCAGCCGGTTGTGCGAGCTCTCGCAAACCCTAGCAGCCGTGGCGACATTTGGGGCACGGAGGAGGCTTGGGGGACGAAGGCAGTTATGGGAGGAAGGTGGTGGTAGGCCACAGAGATGATGGCGGTGGCTGGGGTGGCGGGGGCAGCCTGACGGCATCCGCGAGGAAGAAGACGCCCAAGACTTGGTGAGATTTTGGCCAGGCGCAGGCACTGGAATATATACCCAGAGTCATTTGTAGGGGCAGCTCTAAAGACCAGCCGCCCCTACAAATGCATTTGTAGGGGCGATTTCTCATTCAGTCACCCCTACAAATATTTTCGCATATTTTTAAATATTACTTCTACATATTTTTTATAAATATGTAAATATATATATATATATATATATATATATATAAATGTATAAATGTAATAAAAATAATTTGCTATATTTTCCCGTACACATAAAAAATTACTTGCTTATATATATAGATATAATGATATATTTTATTTTGTAAAATAAAAATATATTTAAAATTTTTAAAATTTGAATTTGTGAACTTCGAATTGAATTTTAAGACAAAAAATGATCTAAAATGAAAATATTGTAAACATCAAAGTTGTAGAACTCATCAAGATGTACAACTTATATTTTGGTCATCTTTTTATTTGACAAAATTTAAAAAGTTTAAATTTTAAATTTCAATAAATGGCAACTTCAAACAAGATTTTAAAACCTTAAATAATTTCAAATCAGAAAGTCATAAACATAAAAGTTGTTGAACACATCACTATCTACAACTTTTATTTTGGTCATTTTTTCATTTAACAAAATTAGAATAATTCAAATTTTAAATTTTAATAAATGACAACTTTAAACAAGATTTTAAAACCTTAAATGATTTCAACTACAAAAGTCATGAACATAAAAGTTGTTGAACTCATCACTATCTAGAACTTTTATTTTGGTCACTTCTTTATTTGATAAAGTGTTAGTTAACATTGTTTATAAATTCACATATCACTCATAGTTTCATGAACTATATGAGAGACATGTTGATTTGTGAACAATGTTTACTATCACTTTGCTTATTGAAGAAATAACGAAAATAAAAGTTATAGATCTTGATGAGTTATATATCTTTGGTATTCATCACTTTTTCAGCTAAAATCATTTAGTGTTTTAAAATCTTGTTAGAACTTGTTATTTTTTAAATTTCAAAATTTGAATTGCTCAAACTTTGTCAAACGAAAAGAATGACCGAATCAACACAATAACTTGATAGGGCATGATTTTAGAAAATTTTAGGAAAAAATCATCACATTTGGAGTTAGTACGAGGGAGAAAGACTAGTTACAAATTTTACCAAAAGATTAAAAAGAAAAATCACAACTGTTCATGATAATTAATGATGAACAAGTGTGATTTCTCTTTTTAATCTGTGGCTGAAACTTGTAACTAATTTTTCTCCATCATACTAACTCCAAATATGATGGTTTTTTCCTAAAATTTTCTAAAATAATACTCTATCATTTTAGTCTGGTCATCTATCTTTGTCACTAATTTTGGACAATTTAAATTTTGAATTTTAAAAAATGACAACTTCAAACCTAATTTCTAATAACTAAATGGTTTCAGCTGTAAAGGTGATGAATATAAAAATTGTATAACTTGTCAAGATCTCCAACTTTTATTTTGGCCATTTTTTTATTTCATAAAGTGTTAAGTGCTTGTTTTAAGTGTTTCAATAGTAGTCTGAACATGTTGTAGTAGTAATAAGTGCCTGTTTCAAGTGTCTGCGTGTTACAACTATTTTAGTAGTAATAGAGTAGATGTTGCAATAGGTTCATCTGGATGTTGCAAAGGGTAATCTCACACACATGCATAAATATAGTCTCACATACATACATAAATATATAGTCTCTCATACATACATAAATATATAGTCTCACACACATGTATAAATGAAGTCTTACAAACACACACTTACACAAACACTCCACGTTCAACAACTAGCTAGCCCACTGTAATGACTTTTCCCTTGACACATTTTTGTTCCAATGACAATATGTCTTTGAGCAGGTTTTTTTCTACAACACTGATCTTCTTAGGAAAGTCTGTGAATAGCGGCATCTCATCGTAGTTATTGTAAGCTTCAACATCTTCCATACTATCAACTCCGACAATATGTTGTTTCTCGGAGGAAACCACGTGCTTTGTCTTTTTCTTTAGGGGGAGGTTACTTTGTGGGTCAAGCATATAGAAAACTTGTGCGACACATGAAACGAGCACCCAAGGGTTATCTTAGTAGCCTAGATTCTCTAGGTCCAGGACTCTCAATCCGATCTCGTTCAGTTGGTGTTGTTTGATCTAGCAGCATCAAAACAGGGCCACTGTTATATCCCTTACATAGTCAAGTTCTTATATCTCTTCAATGATGCCAAAGTATTAGATCTTTCGCCCTACTCCATCGAGAGCTTCTATTCGAATGCCGCTATTTTGGTTCACATATTTACTATCCTTTGCATGGGTATAGTATGTGTACCCATTGATGTCATAAGCTTTCCAAGATGTCAGTTGTCTCGATGGCCCCTCTGCCAACATACTGATGGTAATAGAGTCTATAGTTTCTCTAGGCGGTATGTTTTGATCCTTCAACCATATAGTTAGTCGTTGCTTGTGCTGTTTCATAACCCAATCATCTGAATGACCATTTCTCTCTGCCATAATGATAGCCAAGTGTTCATCAATGTACGGTTCCATTAGTTGTGTACTCTGCAAGATACTATAATATACCCGACTCACTTCTTTGTAATCATGGTCGATGAACACTTTTCTACCACTAGTGCCCTTCCCAGCCAGCCTACCCTTGTGATGAGAATAGGGTTTACCAATCCCTTTCTGTACTTTTAGGTACTCATGATAGCACTTGATGATTTCTTCAGTACTATAACCCTCTATCATGGAGCCCTCTGGATATGCTCGATTATGCACGCATCAGCTTAGAACCAACATGAACCGCTCGTAGGACCATATTTCATACAAGTAGCAAGGGCACAACACCTGTATCTGATGGACCATGTGAATCATGAGATGTGGCATTATATCCAAAAAAAGCAAGAGGTAAACACATCTCTAGTTGGTTTTGTGTCTTCACCATAAATTCATGTAGGCCACTCAGTTCTTTCTTGCCAATTGTCTTATGTGAGATATTCGAAAAGAAGTAGCACATGCGGGTGATGGCCATTTTCAAGAACTCTGGCTTTATAGCCCTGATTACAATAGGTAGAAACATTGTTAGCATCACATGATAATCGTGAGCTTTGTAGTGTGTTATTGACAAGTCCTTCATCGACACTAGCTTCTTCACATTCGTTGAAAACCTAGTCGGGACTTTGACCCCCATCAGGAAAGTGCATATAGCTCTCTTCTCTTCTAGTGTTAGGTTGAAGCACGCCATGGGTAGAGTGTATTTTCCATTAGCCTCAGGTACTGGGTGAAGCTATGGCATCACAAATCAAATATAATTACATGAAGCATACAAACACACCATGGTAGAGGAAAATTAATTAATGGCCTATTTATCCATAAATAATTAAAATACATATTTGTTTATTACAATAAATAATTTCAAAGATAACAATTAGCAATAATTATATTTTACCCAATATCTTTCAAGCAAACCCTAGTTCAATTTCATCAAACATAAATTTACAAAAATGAAATTAATAAAAAAACCAAACCCTAGATCTAAATCTAGATCTACATCCACATGAAATATCCATAAAACTAACTAATTGTTCACTAAAATCAAGAAACATGGACCAAATAAGGGTATGATCTTGTTCCCCTACCTAATTTACCTTAGTACATTCAAAACTTGGGTCTAATTTGCTTCATAAGTAGCTCAAGCACCATAGAAGAGAGAGAAAAGCAAAACTCTAATTACTCACTAACCAACCATTAAAACTTCAAAAAAAAGTGTGGAATAGCATTTTCTAACCTTCTACAACCTCTCCACCAAAGGATTTGAGACCAAAATATTCTCCCTTTAGTAAAGCAATTTTTTAGAGGTGCCCAAGGCCTCCAAAGCCTTTTTTTCTTGGGTAGGTGTGAGTGACCCGAGGAGGAAGAAGGGACTGCTGTCTTTTGTACGTGCATTTGTAGCCTTTAGTAAAGCAATTTTTGAGAGGTGTCCAAGGCCTCCAAAGCCTTTTTTCTTGGGTAGGGGTGAGTGACCCGAGGAGGAAGAAGGGGCTGCTGCCTTTTGTACATGCATTTGTAGGGGTGGCTGGTGAGTGAGCCGCCCCTACAAATTGACTCATTTGTAGGGGTGGCTCATATCATCAGCCACCCCTACTGTGCTATTTGTAGGGGCGGCTGGTCTCATGGGTCTCGAGCACGCCCACTGTAGGAGCGACTCCATCACCAGCTGCCCCTACAAAAAATTTGTCTCGTTGCTATAAATGTTTTTTGTAGTAGTGCATATGGAATTTCATCTTATTCTTTACATATTATCATATGTGATGTTGATTATATACATGCATATGATTGTGATCAAGTGTGACCAATGCAAGAGATGACTGTGAGGCCACAAAAACACCTTAGACATATCTATGATGGTAAATGGAACAATGTTTGTATTCATTACATGGGCCAATTTTGCTTCTAAGTCCTAGTTTACTCAAAATGTTAATTTTTATGATCCTACTTTGACCAAAGTTGAACTATAGCATAGAGTATTTGCATGGCAGTACACCTTAATAAAAATTGTAGCTTATCTTATGTGGAACAAACTTTATTTAAGGGTCATAAGCTAATTTAGTGCCTAACATGGTCAAATAGGGCTCACTAGAATTAACAAAATGTTGTTTCTAGATTTGGAAATTTTGCTAAGTCCAAAATGCTGATTTCAGTTTCAAGTGCACCACTTTGGAGCTTTGTAACTTGCTAACCATGACGAATTAGATGTTACTACCTAAAGCAAAGTTGGAGATCTCACATAGCTCTACAACTTTCACTAACACAGTTTCCACTGATTCACCACGGATTAGGAGTTATGGTGGAGAGAAAATCAAGTTTCAGGCGGTTTCATCCGAACAGAAACTAGCCTTGCCGCGCGCATTGTGGCTGACCAGCATAGGCCACGCGTATCATGTGGCGGCCATACGCCGGTGCCAGCCCACCCTGCCATGCCACAAAGGCGAGCACTCGGTCGCCCTCGCTCTCACGCGCTCATTCACTCTCTCACCCTCTCCATCTCGCTCGCATGTGGCTCTAGAGCAGAGCAAAGCACAGCATCGCCACATCATTGCTGGCCAAGCATGTCACCACCGCCGCACCATCACCCAATCCACCTCGCATGTAGCTCCATCATGAGCTGCTCCACCTTCCCAGGCAGCTGGCGCCACTAGACGAGCATGGGTAAGGCCACATTGTCGCACCGCCATTGTTGCCATGGACATGGTGCGCCACCGAGCATGAGCTCGCCCATGGCTAGCCACAACTGGTGCATCTCCGCTCTCTCTCCCTCATCCGGCCTTCGTTGTAGGTCCTAGAAGCTAGAGCCACCATCCGTTTAACTGCTACCACTTCATCGGTGATGGAACACACATCTGCACCATGCGCGCCCGCCATGGCTGCAAGCATGTGCTCACCGCGGCCAACCCCAATCGGTCACCCTTAGTCCCCTCTAGTTCCTGTCATTGAGTCACCTTGAGCACTAGATCTATAGCCTATGATGGAGGCAGGTCACCAATAGCCCCCTCGCTAGAACGGTAAGCGTCGTTGCCGTGCACCGGGCGCCGCCTAGCTCCGCACACGTGGCCGAACCTCACCGCCGCTCTGCCGTGGCTTAGACCTAACTTGAGAGCTTCGTTAGAGTCTGTGGAAGCCGTAGCCATGCTTACATGGATGTGTCGTCACCAGAGATGGTGAGTCCACCACCTCATGTCACCATCGAGCCACCATGCTCGCTGGCGTGATATCTCTGGTGAATCTCTGAGCCAACCAAGAGCACCAATCGACGCGGGATGTCGAGTAGGTCATAATCGTGAAGACGCTACCATCGGCAAGCTCGTCGTCGATGAGCTTCGTCCGATCAGCGCCGTCCTCTGCTCCTATGTCGCTGATGGGTGGGAAAGGTTGACCTATGAGCCCCCACTGTAAGTCATAGTGGGTGCACTAGACCGGGTGCACCTAGCAGCTGAGCTCGATTTGAAATTCTATTTTCTTTATTTATTATTCTAGATTTTGTAGCAAACTTCAAAAATTCATATCTAGAGCTAGGAGCATCCAAATTGAGTGATCCAAATTTTGTTAGATTCTTTATGAAGTGTACTATTTTATAAAAATATGAAACATACTATTTGGGATATTTTTCTAGGGAAATTAAATTAAGCTCAATAAGTGCTTTTAAATTTGTTTCCATCTTGTAAAATGCATATCTTGAGCTAGGAAAGTGCAAAAATTATTATTCTAATTTTACTGGTCTTATGTTGACATACTCTAGCTAGGAAAAATACTAAACCTATAGTAGGTATACTTAGAATATGGTCTTCCTATTTAACCTTGATTAATTACTAGTTTCTAGTGAAAATAAATGGGGTAAAAATACATAACTATTGATCATGCAAATTTTTACATAGTGTTATGGTGCTAGGATGAAAGTAAAAAAATATGAAATCTATTGTTCGACACTTTTGTCGGTGTTTCGGACCAAGGGGTCCTCAACCAACCAGTGAATTTGAACTGCGTGCTCCCGATTCCGGATGATGATACAAAGAGACACAAGGTTTATACTAGTTCAGGCAATCGATGCCCTACGTCCAGTCTGAGAGATTGATCTTGTATTCCTTGCACCGAAGTGCTCGTAGTAGGGGGTTACAAGCTAGGGGAGAGAGGGAGCTAGTCCTAGGTCTCGGCAAGGTGTCGTGTGGGTCGTCTGAGACATTGCTCTCAGGCGGCTGGGATGTGTGTGTGTGTGTGTTACAATGTGTTCCTCCTTTCTCTCTACGGGACCCAAGTCCTCTCCTTTTATAGTTGAAGGGAAGACAAGGACAGTACATATGTTAACTATGCAACGTCGTGCCAATAGGGGCGACATGTCCGAGCCCTATGGCTTGTTCCTGTGGCGGCGTGATCGTCGGAGTGGTCCATCCTTGGAGCACTGGGGCGGCATGCTAGTCCCATCCAATCCTGTGCGTCGTGAGAGCCCTGGGACTGCCTTGGAGTGGGTGCGGCGGTGGACATGCAAGCCGATGTGGACAGACTATGTGCGAGGCCAAGGCTTGGTCGGTGCCGAGGTTGCACCGTAGTGGGGGGTCTCGGTGGGCACAAACCCTGAGATAGCTGAGACCTTGGTGCACAGTGCCGAGGCCCCGAGTGGGTGGCTGACCTGGTGCACCGGCTTTTAGGCGATGATAAGCCGGGCCAAGTTGTCCATGTCGCGTTGTTTTCGAGGCGGGGATCGTGGGGCACAGTGCAGTGTGGGCGCTGATCGTGGGCACAGCATCAGAACATAGTGGCCGGTAATTCCCGCTGTGCCCTGTCCCAGCCGGTATGGCGTTGATGCGACCTCAGGTCCCGTCGGCCATTCTGCGGTGTCGAGCCATCGTCCAGCTGAGATCGTGGGAGTGGTTGAAGTATTAATAAGACATGACGTGCTGTCGGGAAGACTGGCCAAGGCGGGGGTGACGGACTATGGATAAGCTGGTCTCGCGTGATACGGGGAATGAGGCCTCATGCGAGACGGAGAGCGGAGCCTCGTGCGAGGCGGAGATCGTGTTCCCTGCCGAGGCCTCCTATGGAGAGCCTCGCACGAGGTGGAGATCGCGTTAGGACGCCGAGACCTCCTGCGCGAGGGTCGAGGTGAAGCGGAGGGCCTGGTGGGCTCGGACGTGGCGGGTGAGGGGCCCACGGCTTACCTTCTTGCTTTGTTTTTTGATGGGACTTAAGTGACCTCTTTGATGTTCGCTCAGGGTACCCTATTCTAAGGTACCCGACAGTAGCCCTCGAGCCTCTGGGGGAGTGCGTGCACTCTCCTAGAGGGTTTGCCGAGGCTTGGTTCATACCCGCTCCCATAGGAATTGGGTTTTGTATCTTGAGGTTCCGGTGGGTGCGCGTGAGCGCACCCGCTGGGTGTAGCCCCTGAGGCCCTAGAGGAGTGGAGTTACTCCACTAGGGGCTTTTTTATTTTTGTGTTTGAACGAGTAGTTCTTATTGCATTTGCCGAGCCCATAGGTGCAAGTTCGGGTTGCGGGGTCTCGGCGAGGTTGCAGGAAAAAGCCCTCTAGCCTCCGCACGGAGCGAGAGGTTCGTCAGGGGCCCCCCTGACTTTAGGTATGACCCTCATGCTTCCTTTCGCTTGGAAGGAGGGGTGGAATGTGCTAGGCTTCCCTCGATGGGCACAAGCGTGGACACTTCCGGTGAGCTATTATCGGGTAGTCTGAGTGGAGGCCCAAACCCCGTTTGCTAGGGGACGGCTAGCGGTCCAGAGACGCACTCTAAGAGTACCAGAGGGTTTCTCTAGTGGGTGCTGAGGCTGTTCGCTAGGCCTCAGTGGCTCGGTGCCTCCCTATGGTGGGATCCCATTCGGAGACTTCCTTGCCGGTCTCGGACACGACTTAGGACGCCCCGAGTGACTATTCGCTCAGGCCTAGGCCATTCGTAGGCTCGCCCCGAAGTCGTCCCTGACTCTATTGCCCTAGGACGACTGTCGAAACCTCTTGGAGGCCCAGCCTTCGAACCCCTGGACCGTAATAGGCTCGGTGCACTTTGTCGTGTTTTGTAATGAAACCTCTAGCATAGGCTTGGACCCTTTGTCTTGGTCTTGGGTGCAAGAGGAGCCCCCGAGCCTCCGCCTGGAGCAAGAGGGCGGTCGGGGGCCCCCTGACTTTTTTATCTGACCCTCACATATCCTTTTCATTTAGACGGAGGGTTTGTTTACCGAGCCCATTCTGGTCTCGGCAAGGTTGCAGGAAGAGCCCCTAGCCTCTACGTGGAGCGAGAGGGCCATCGGGAGTTCCCCTAACTTTTTATACGCCCCTCGCGCGTGAGGGTTTGTTTGCCGAGGCCCCTTTTGGGTGCGAGCCCAAGTTGTGGGGTCTTGGCGTATTTGTAGGAAGAGCCCCCTAGCCTCTGCACAGGGTGAGAGGGCTATCAGGAGCTCCCCTATCTTTTTGTACGACCCTCACGCTTCCTTTTCACTCAGAAGGAGGGTTTGTTTTGCCGAGCCCCTTTGAGTGCGAGCCGGGGTCGCTGGGTCTCAGCAAGATTGCAGGAAGAGCCCCTTAGCCTCTGCGTAGAGCGAGAAGGCCGTCGGGGGTTCCCCTGACTTTTTGTGCGACCCTCACGCTTCCTTTTCGCTTGGAAGGAGGGGTGGAATATGCCTCGCTACCCTTGATGGGCACGAGCGGTGGCACTTCCGGTGAGCTATTATCGAGTAGTCCGAGTGGAGGCCCGTACCCCGTTCGCTAGGGGACGGCTAGCGGTCTAGAGACACACTCCAAGAGTACCAGAGGATTTCTCTAGTTGGTGCCGAGGCCATTCGTTGGGCCTCGGTGGCTCGGTGCCTCCCTATGGTGGGATCCCATTCGGAGACTTTCCTCTGGTCTCGGACACGACTTTGGGCGTCCCAAGCATTTCGCTTGCTTGGGCCTCGGCCCTGTATAGTCTCGCTCGCGGTCGTCCCTGACTCTGTTATCCTGGGGTGGCTGTCGAAACCCTTTGGGGCCTAGCCTTTGAACCCCTGGATCGTAGTAGGTTTAGAGCCCGATTCCTTCATACAAAAGGAATAGGCCGCAGGGAATATCTTCCCTATTGGCTCGGCACGGGCGGCGTGCCTTTTGAGGAGGTTTCATGGGGAGTCAAAACAACGCCTGCTGCCATAGTGGCCGAGCGTGACATGGTGGATGGGATGTAACTATCCTCGCATTTAATGCGGGAGACGTGGGCGCGTGGGCCGGTGAAATCGGCTCGTGGTTAACCGCACCGGATCGGGGGAAAACCTCCTCGATTTCGTTGCTCATTCGTTTCACCTCCTCCCTGCATAAATACCCAAGGAGTCTCGCCCCTCCTCGTCTTACCTTGCCTACATTAGCACCACCTTCATCGAGCCGTCGCTAGAGCAGCGGGTGCTAGGAAGAAGAGGAGAGAAGAGCAAGCCTAGGGAGAAAGTGAGAAAAAAGCAAGAGCATGGGAGAGGGAGAAAAACTCATTACCGCACTCGATTCCTCCATCGCACCCATGGTCGGCGACATCATCATTGTCGAGGTGGACCCCTGGGATCCATCGGATGTCACCAAGGAGATGCTTCAGTCGCTTGTCGATGGCGGACTCCTCTGCCTGGTGACAGACCCTACCAGGCCGGAGTGGATTGCTCCATACAGCGAGCTAGAGCCGAGGCCTCGTGACGGCTATGTCGTAAGCTTTGTCTCCTTCCATGAGCATGGCCTCGGTGTCCTAGCGGACCGGTTCATGCGGGCGCTCCTGCACTACTACGGCGTGGAGCTCCACAACTTTAATCCCAACTCCATCGCTCAGGCGGCTATCTTTGTTGCTGTCTGCGAGGGGCATTTGGGGATTGCTCCCCATTGGGAGTTGTGGCTCCACCTATTCTAGACGGGGCACACTACTAAGCCAATGGGCATGTCGGGTAAGAGGAAGGCGACGAGGGCCGGCGGCTGCACTCTCCAAGTGTGTCAGGACCGCCTGCACCTCTATATCCCAGCCCAACTCGCGTCCTCCAATCGCCGGTGGTACACGAGTTGGTTCTACCTCTACAACGATGACGGAGGACTTCCCCCCTACACTGGGTAGATTATGGAGAGTTGTTCGAAGAGATGGAAGTACAGCATCCCGAAGGATGACCAGCCCAAGCTGCAGTCGCTTCTGGAGGGGCTAGCGAGGCTATGGGGCCACGGTCTCACCATGGCTGTGGTCGTGGCTGCCTTCCACCACTGGAGGGTGCTGCCACTGATGGCTCAGCGGCGGTGGCTGTTCGAGATGAAGCCGGGTGAGCCTATTGAGGGCACTCGGATGTCCTCCTCTGCCCTTTCTGACGAGGAAATTCTTCGTCGGGTGGGGGAGATGGTAGAGGCGAAGCTAAGGGGCGGCAATTTGACCCCTATCGCAATGCGACCGTTGCGGGGGTTCCTCTCGCTGGTAAGTCATGCGCCGCTGTAGCCTCCGAGCCTCCTCAATCTCCCCTTACCCCTTGTTTCCTTATGCGCATCTGTCGTTCCTGTAGGGTATGAGGGACATGCGCTCCTCTCCGCCGCCTGTCCCCGAGGACGCGAGGCGACGGGCGATCAACTACGCGCATGCTGATGCACAGAAAAGGTGGAAAGACGCTAAGGCGGTGAAGCGCACGAAGCAAATCCTCGCGCGTGAGGAGCTAGATAAGCGCTGCCACCAACAACGGAAGGATGGTCTCCCGTTGGAGGAATCCCCGTCGATGTCGCTGTCAACGGAGGCCTCGGACAGGGGTGACGGGGGCGAGCTAGGGTGAGGTCCCCTAGATCACCTTCCTGACGTAGTGGAGGTGGCGCCTGGGGCATCGACAAGCAGCCCGGCACTCCTAGGAGGAGGAGCAGAAGCGGACCCAGGGCCGGTGATCGCCCGCTCCGGGGCCGAGGCTAACACGCCCGAGGCGCGGGCATTGGGCAAATGCGCCGTTAGCCTGATGGGCTCAACAGCCATGGTGGAGCGAGTGGCGGTGGAGACGACGCCACCGCCCTCGTAGAGGACCGAAGGGGCGCCAGGGTCCATTGAGGACCGATCGGCACCGATGGATGCGGAGGCGATGCCTCTGCCGCCGCCGCCGCCGTTGCAGATGAGGTTTGCCGTGGCAAAGCGGTTGCCGCCCCATTCAAGGTAAGTGTATTTTTGGCGGGGTTATAGTGCATTTCGTTCGCCTGTTTGGTCTCGCGCTGACCCTGTGGGTTATTTCTCCTTAGTCGGAAGCGGCCTATGGACGAGCTCCCCTTGGCACCCCTTAAGGCGCTTAAGGCAAGCCCTGGCTCCTCCACCCACTGGGTAGCGGAGGCACAAGCCACTATCCAACATGGTGCGGCATCGGTGAGGGTCGACCCAAAGGGGCCGGCCGCCCAAGGAGGGGTTGCCGAGGCAGCCCCTACATAGACGAGGGAGGGAGCGCTTCCGCCTCGTGGGGGCAAGGCTTACGAGTCGGATGGGGCCGGCGTGCCCTTGGTTGTCGAGGCCCCTAGGGTCTCTGAGGCTAAGGCGATGGAGGCCATGGCGCCCACGACTGTTGAGACCGTAGTGGCCGCGGTCGGTGTCCCTGCGTCTACCGAGGCCACAATGGCGGAGGCCGAAGCCCCCAAGACCGTCGAGGCCATAATTGCAGAGGCCGGAGCCCCCGAGATCACCAAGGCCGTTGTGATGGTGGCGAGGCCGTCTGTCCAGGAGGCGGAGATGAAGGTGGCAGAGGCCTCGGTGGTGCCCTTGGTTCAGGCCTACCATTGTTACGAGAGAGCGCCCAGGAGGCAGAGGTTTATCCGATCTCCTCCGATGATTCTTCCCGGGCATGGGAGGTGGTCGACGCCGAGGAGACCGATGCCGTGGAGCAGCCGGCACTGCTCTTGGACGAGGGAAGCTCGGCCCTCGTGCGGGTGCGACCCGAGCCTCGCGGGTGGGATCACCCACGGGTACTATGGTGGAGCCGGGACGACCCTAAGGGGAGCCTCTATTCACCCTTGAGGATGCAGCCGAGGGCAGGCGCTGGGGCACCTTCGAGCAGTTTTGCCAGCTGGCGGAGCGGTCGCTACGGACGGCGCTGTCTGTGGTGGCTGACGAACTGCCCGGAGTCACCCAGGAGCTTGAGACCCAGTCCCTTGGGAAGTCGTTCTTTCTCCGGCGGGAGAGGGGCGTCTGGGACCAGCTTCAGCGGCAGAAGGGCCTTCTTGCCGGCACCAACAAGCTCCTGTCGGCATAGAGCGCGAAGGTAGAGGACCTCCACCTTTGTTGTGCCGACACGAAGGTCGAGGCGGCCATGGCCCAGACGCAGCTCGCCCCTTTGGCGACGTGGGTGAAGGAGTTGGAGGAGGAGCTCACCCGCGCGGCCAGAGATCGAGATGCCTTCAGGGGCTGAGCCGTTGAAGCTACAGCCTCAGCCGCGGATCTCACGGAGCAGCTGGGTGCAGAACAGAGGGCGCACCAGCTGACGAAAGGTGCCTTGGATGAGGCCCTTCCTACAGCTGAGGCCTCGTGGACCGAGGCTGTGGTTTGGAGGGGGACGGTCGAGGGTGAGTTTTAGTCCCCTCTTTTTGTTTTTTTTTTCTTATGTTCACTCCCTAACTCCCTTGTGTGATGCAGAGCTGGGGAGCGAAGCTTCTAGGGTGGCCGAGGCTTCTTGGGTCGAGGCCTAGCGCTTGAAGGAGGAGGCTGAGGCTTCTAGGGCCGAGGCCCTATGCTGGAAGGAGAAAACCGAGGCCTATCAGGTCGAGACCCGACGCTGGGAGCAGAAGGCCAAGGGTGAGTTCCATGGGTTTCCACCCCTAGCACCCTTGTTTTCTCTCTCGCTCGACCTCATTCCATTTTCCGCAGTGTAGAGTCAGAGGCGGAGATCACTCGGGCCGTCGAGGCTTCCAGCGCAATGCAGACGGTGCTCGAGACCGAGATCGGGGAGCATGAGGCGCTAAAACGTGCTACCCTTTCTGCCTGCGAGGCCTTGGAGGTTGAAGGGGTTCAGTCAGGCAGCTCCCTAGGGAGCCATCTGATCACGCTGAGCAACCAGATGCGCGAGCGGCTCCGAGGAGCGCTGCACACGGGTGTCAAGCGTGCGCTGGCCGTCATCTCTTCTCACTACGTCGGCGTCGACCTCTCGGCCATCAGTGATGGGTATGTCCTACCTGATGATGACGAGGAGGCTGACGCGGCAGTCACAAAGCTGATGGCGGCAGCGGAAGGCCCTGGCACGGCGCTGGCGACGCTCTTTGAAGAGGAGGTGGTTCCTCCCCTACCATCTGCCGGTGCTGAAGGCCCTGAGCCTTGATCTGGGCCCTAGGGGCTATGTAAAAATAGAGTAGGGGTTATTTTTTGTATCGTAATGCTTGTGGCCGTCGATGCCTTTATTTTTCAAGTATTTGTGTTTCTTAGTTGTTTTTCTTATGTTTTCGAGCCTCTGCCCTCTGTTGCTCCTGATCAAATTTTGTTTGCAAAACACCCCCTTGGGGCCTAAGCCGTCCCTTGAGCGAGAGGTAGTGAGGGAGTGCCGTAGCCCGGAGGCATAGGCCGTCTCGCGACTCTACCGGCCTCTTGCTTAGGAAACAGACCTTGGTCCAAGGAGTTTTTGCAACTGATTCGTCAGAGCCAGCTAGAGTCTTGGCATAGGAATTTTTGCGAAAAACAACTGAAGAATGGTGCGTGGGACCTAGGGGGGAGTCCCCCATTTAGCCCCTGAGGGAGGCTTGGTTCTGCCGAGGCAGAGCCAAGTCTCCCTTGCCGTGTTATCGAGTTGCCGAGACCTACGATGGGCTCGGGGGGTTTCTCGAAAAATTAGACCAACTAAAGAACGCTTTTTAATTGTATTTCGAGAAACGACATATACAAGGCTTGGAAATTTAGGGATAAAAGCGACGTAGCTATTCTATGTTCCAAGTGTTGGTGAAGACTTCGCCCTTCTCGTTGGCCAGCTTGTAGGTCCTGGGCTTCAGTACTTGGGCGATGATGTACGGTCCTTCCCTTGGCGGGGTCAGCTTGTGGCGGCCCTTGTTGCTCTGTGCTAGCCTTAATACCAGGTCGCCTACCTTCAAGTCCTGGCCTTAGATGCGCCAAGCCTGATAGCGCTGTAGGCTCTGCTGATATTTGGCCGAGTGTAGTAGCGCGACATCTCGGGCTTCCTCCAATTGATCGAGGGCGTCCTCTCGGGTGGTGCAGTTACTTTGTTCGTTATAGGCTTGTAGCCTCGGGAAACCATATTCCAAGTCGGTGGGGAGGATGGCCTCGGCCCCATAGACCAGGAAGAAAGGCGTGAACCCTGTGGCTCGGCTTGGAGTGTTCCTCAGGCTCCAAATGACCGATGGGAGTTCGGCGAGCCATTTCTTGCCAAACTTTTTCAACCGGTTGTGAATTCTTGGTTTGAGGCCTTGTAGGATCATGCCGTTGGCACGCTCTACTTGGCCATTGGTCCTTGGGTGTCCTACGGCTGACCAGGCCACACGGATGTGGTGGTTGTCGCAAAACGTCAGGAACTTTTTGTTGGTGAACTGTGTCCCATTGTCGGTGATGATGGTGTTGGGGACCCCAAATCTGTGGATAATGTCAGTGAAGAACAGCACCGCCTGCTCGGATTTGATTCGATTGATTAGACAAGCCTCGATCCATTTGGAGAACTTGTCGATTGATACCAGTAGATGGGTATAGCCCCCAAGGGCCTTTTGCAGAGGCCCAACCATGTCGAGCCCCCACACGGCAAACGGCCATGTGATGGGGATGGTTTGCAGGGCTAGGGCCGGGAGATGTGTCTACCGAGTATAGTACTGGCATCCTTTGCAGGAGCGTACTAGCTTGGTAGCGTCGGCGACCGTCGTCGGCCAGTAGAACCCTTGGCAGAAAGCATTCCCTACGAGCGTCTGAGGCGCCGCATGGTGCCCGTAGGCGCCTGCGTGTAAGTCCCAAAGCAGGGCTTGGCCCGCCTCAGAACTGATACATCGTTGGAGGACACCTGAGGGACTTCGCCTGTACAATTTGTCATTGTAGAGGGCGTAGGTCTTGTCTCGGCGCGCAAGCCATCGCGCTTCGGTTCTGTCGTTAGGGAGCTCCCCCCGATTAAGCCAATCGAGGAACGGGACTCACCAATCCATGTCCTGATTAGTCTGCGAAGGCTTGGTGTTGACCTCCATGACCTCGAGCTCGGTCGAGGTGTAGCAAATGGAAGGTTTGTGGAGGTCTCTGGCAAAGACGTTTGGGGGGACCGGGGCCCATGCCGAGGCCATCTTTGCCAGCTCGTCGGCGGCCTCGTTGTACTTCCGCGCGACGTGATTTAGTTCGAGACCATCGAACTTGTCTTATAGGCATCGTACCAACTTGCAGTAAGCCTCCATTTTGGGGTCGAGGCAATTCGACTCCTTCATCACTTGATCTATGACAAGCCGCAAGTCACCTTAGACGTCGAGGTGCCGTGCCCCAAGTTCGATGGCGACTTGTAAGCCGTTGATGAGGGCCTCGTACTCTGCCATGTTGTTGGAGGCGGCGAAGTGGAGCCGCACCATGTAGCGCATGTGTACTCCGAGGGGTGAGATGAAGAGCAGACCTGCGCCTGCCCTGGTCTTCATCAGGGATCTGTCGAAGTACATGGTCCAGCACTCCGTCTAAATTTGAGCAGGTGGCAGTTGGGTATCTGTCCATTTAGCCATGAAATCGGCCAAGACCTAAGACTTGATTGCTTTTTGAGGCGCAAAGGTCAAGGTTTCCCCCATAAGCTCGATGGCCCACTTGGCTATCCTGCCCGAGGCCTCTCGGTTATGAACTATCTCGCCCAGGGGGAAAGATGATACCACAGTCACTGGGTGTGACTCGAAGTAGTGACGTAATTTGCGCTGGGCCAGGACCATGGCATAGATCAGCTTCTGGATATGGGGGTAGCGTGCTTTGGTCTCGGAGAGCACCTCGCTGATGAAATAAACAGGACATTGGGTGGGCAGAGCATGCCCCTCTTCCTGCCTCTCTACCACTACGGCAGCGCTGACCACTTGGGTTGTTGCGGCAACGTAGAGTAAGAGGGCCTCATCCTTGGCCAAGGGTACTAGAATGGGAGGATTTGTGAGTAGCGTCTTGAGTCTGTCAAGGGCTTCTTCGGCCTCAGGGGTCTAAGAAAAATGCTCGGATTTTCTCAAGAGTCGGTACAGAGGCAAACCTTTTTCGCCGAGGCGTGAGATGAAGCGGCTTAGGGCCGCAAGGCATCCCATGACCCTCTGTACTCCCTTGAGGTCTCTGATTGGTCCCATGCTGGTTATGGCTGAGACCTTCTCTGGGTTGGCTTCAATGCCGCGTTCCGAGACTATGAATCCCAAGAGCATGCCTCGGGGGACCCCGAACACACACTTCTCGAGATTGAGCTTGATGCCTTTCTCTCTAAGGCATTTGAAAGTTATCCTCAAGTCATCGATGAGACCCTCGGCCTTTCTGGTCTTGACCACGATGTCGTCTACGTAGGCCTCAACGGTCCGCCCAATGTTGTCGCCAAAGACCTGGGTCATGCACCGCTGGTACGTGGCACCTACGTTTCTGAGGCCGAAGGGCATCGTCACGTAGCAGTACATGCCAAATGGTGTGATGAAAGAAGTCGCGAGCTGGTCGGACTCTCTCATCTTGATTTGATGGTAACCAGAATACGCATCAAGGAAAGATAGGGTCTCGCACCCTGTAGTGGAATCAACGATTTGATCGATTCAGGGTAATGGAAAGGGGACTTTTGGATAGGCTTGTTCAAACCAGTGTAGTCTACACACATCCTCCATTTCCCATTTTTCTTCTTGACTAACACGGGGTTAGCCAACCACTCTGGGTGGGACACTTCCTTGATGAACCCGGCCGCCAAGAGTTTCTGTACCTCCTCACTGATGGCCCTACGCTTTTCCTTGTCGAAGCGACACAGGCATTGCCTCACCGGTCTAGATCTGGCCCGGATGTCCACGGCGTGCTCGGCGACCTCCCTCGGTATGCCCAGCATGTCCGAGGGACTCCATGCGAATATGTCGGCGTTTGCACGGAGAAAGTCGACGAGCACGGCTTCCTATTTGATATCGAGGGTGGCGCTAATCCTCAGTGCTCGGTCATCGGGGCAGGCGGGGTCGACCGAGACAAGTTTGATGGCTTCCATGGGCTCGAACACCCCCGCACGATGCTTGGAGTCAGGCGCCTCGCCACTGAGTTGGTCGAGGTGGGCGATGAGGGTCTCGGCCTCCGCCAGAGCCTCGGCGTACTCGATGCACTCAACATCGCAGTCGTATGCATGTTCATATGTGGACTCAATCGTGATGACACCGCTAGGGCCTAACATCTTGAGCTTGAGGTAGGTATAGTTGGGTACTGCCATAAACTTGGTGTAGCATGGCCGCCCCAGGATGGCATGGTAGGCTCCCCCGAACCCGACTACCTCGAAGGTAAGGACTTCCTTGCGGTAGTTGGAGGGGGTGCCGAAGCAGATGGGAAGGTCGATGCGCCCGATGGGTCGCGTGTGCTTCCCTGGTACGATGCCGTGGAAGGGGGCGACGCCACCTTGGAGCCTCGACTGGTCGATCTCCAAGAGCTCCAGGGTATTGACATAGAGGATGTTGAGGCTGCTGCCTCCGTCCATCAACACCTTGGAGAGTCGGGTGTTGCCGATGATCGGGTCGACGACCAGTGGGTACTGCCCGGGATTCAGAACATGGTCAGGGTGGTCATCTCAATCGAAGGTGATCACCTCCCGAGACCAGTCAAGGTACTAGGGGGTGGCCACCTTGATCGAGAAGACTTCTCGGCGTTCCCTCTTGCGCTGCCGCGCCGTAAGGCACGCCGAGGGTCCACCGAAGATCATGAAGGCGTTGCGTACCTCGGGGAACCCATCGTCCTTGTCTTCGTCCCGGTCGCCAGCGCCCTTCTGCTTGGCGTCGTCGTCGGGGAGCCCGAGCCTGGCATAGTAACATCACAGCATGGAGCAATCCTCGAGGGCATGCTTGACCAGGCCTTGGTGATAAGGGCATGGTTTCTTGAGCATGTCGTCAAAAGGCCTAGGGCCTTTAGGGCCTCGAGGATTCTTGTGTTCTATGGCCCCAACCAGATCAGCCTCCAGGACCTCCTACTTCCCTAGGCGCCCCTTTTTCTTTCTCTTGGGGAGGTGGGAGGCCGAGGCCTCGAGGGCCTCGTCCCTCTGTTTTCCCTTGGTGTCGCTGTCGGGGAAGATGGCTCCGATAGCCTCCTCGCCCGAGGTGAAGTTGGTGGCGATGTCGAGGAGCATAGCAGCGATGCGCGGCACATTCCGACCTAACTCCCGAACCAGGTCTCGGCAGGTGGTGCCGGAGAGGAAAGCCTGGACGATCTCTGAGTCACCGACGCTGGGCAACTCGATGCACTATTTGGAGAAGCGCTGGATGAAGTCTCAGAGAGACTCGTCTGGCTTCTGACAATAGCTTTTAAGGTCCCAGGAATTCCTAGGGCGCACATATGTGCCTTGGAAGTTCCCGACGAAGATCCTAACCAAGTCACGCTAGTCGTGGATTTGTGAGGGAGGAAGGTGCTCGAGTCAGGCTCGCGCTGAGTCTGACAAGAGCAAGGGGAGGTTGCGGATGATGAGCAGGTCATCATCCACGCCACCTAGCTGGCAGGCCAGGTGGTAATCGGCAAGCCAGAGTTTGGGGTTGGTCTCGCCGCTATATTTCACGAGATTGGCTGGTTGCCGAAACCAGGCTAGGAAAAGGGCAGCGCGGATGGCCCTACTAAAGACCCGAGGGCCTGGCGGTTCAGGAGAAGGACTGCGGTCCTCCTCGCTGTCGTAGCGACCGCCTCGGTGTGTGTGGTAGCCCCGAGCGGGCCCCTCGTTGTCATGGCATCGTCGCCTGCTGACCACCTCATGGTCTCCCTGTACCTCGCGTCGATTGCCGAGGTGGTCTAGGAGCACGGGGACCCTATGGGCTATCGGCGCTTGGTCGGGCTCGGGACGAGCCGAGGCTTCCCTGTCCTACCGAGGCGATGCCGTGGGCAGGTTTGAGGTGCCCCCATGCCGTCGGGAGGTGGAACTCTCGGCCTGCTGAACTACGGCGGTCTCTAGGAGATCCCGGAGCTCGCCGCGGACCCACCGCCCCTCTGTGGTAGAAGGCTCGGGCATTGCACGGACCAGCATTGCCGCAACCGCGATGTTCTGGCTAGCACGATTGAAGACTGGGGGTTGCTCACTCCCTTCGTCGTCATGGATGCGGTGATGCACGTCGCGGGCCCTCCGTCGGGCTCCCTTGCCTTCGCCGCGACCTTGCTGCTCCTATTCGAGAGTGTCTCGAAGCTGCTATAGAAGGAGTTGGTCTTGTTCAACCTTGGCCTGGAGCTCACGGAGTTGTTCTAGGTCTGGGCATTGAGGTCACGCAAGGGCGGGGGTCTCGTTTCGTGTGGCCGATGGGACAATGCATGGAGGTGTGGCAGCGCCTATACCAGGGCGAAGTGGGGAATGGCTACCTGCCCCCTCGTCCTCCTTGCCCGCTCTCGGCATCCCGAGCCCGACATGAAAACACTCACGAGTGGGGTTGTAGGTGCCTTCGTCGTTGGAGTCAGAGTAGCCTAAGCAGTAGTCGCTTGCGGCCAAGAACTGGCGCATAGCCCCAAGGTCGTGGAGTTCGGAGAAATCCACTCCGGGCCATGCCTCGTCCTCCTCCGAGGAGTCGGCGTGGGTGCTTCGGTCGAGAATGAAGCGCTGGCGGCGTTCTGAGGGATCCTTGTGAGCGGCAGTGCAAGCGTAGGCATAGGAGGCAGCGGCATTTCTCAACCCAAAGGGGTATGGGGATGGTGCCGTCGCCAGACTCTGCTCCGCCAGGATCGGCTCCTCAGGGAGCGGTGGAGCGGGGCTTGATGACGGGACACCGTCGTGTGCCATCGGCGATTTTCCTTCGTCCAAGCTCAGGCTAGACAGGTCCCCAGCCAGGGACCCCGTGCCAACAGCTGGTCGTAGGATATCGGTGGGGAGCGGCATGCCATCCTGAATTCACATAGTGTCGGGGTGGTCTTGCTCGCGTCGTGCCTGGCGAGCACGGCGAGAGCGGCCGCCCAGACACCACCTGCGCCTGGGCTACCGGTGCGTGACTTCATCATTGGTTGGTGGGGCTCGAGGAGTGAGGAGTACCATGTCATACTCATGCCCTAGGGACATGAACTCTAGGCTCCCAAACCAAACCACCGTGCCGAGACGCAATGGTCATACGGGGTCTGCCATCTGGAACCTGTTGGGATGACGAAACTGACACGTAGAGGCCCCTACCTGGCGCGCCAACTGTCGGTGTTTCGGATCGGGGGTCCTCAACCAACCAGTGAATTTGAACTGCGTGCTCCCGATTCCGGATGGTGATGCAAAGAGACATAAGGTTTATACTGGTTCAGGCAATCGATGCCCTACGTCCAATCTGAGAGATTGATCTTGTATTCCTTGCACCGAAGTGCTCGTAGTAGGGGGTTACAAGCTAGGGGAGAGGGAGCTAGTAACAGGTCTCAGCAAGGTGTTGTGTGGGTTGTCTGAGATGTTGCTCTCAGGCGGTTGGGATGTGTGTGTGTGTTACAATGTGTTCCTCCTTTCTCTCTACGGGACCCAAGTCCTCTCCTTTTATAGTTGAAGGGAAGACAAGGACAGTACATATGTTAACTATGCGACGTCGTGCCAATAGGGGCGGCATGTCCGAGCCCTATGGCTTGTTCCTGTGGCGGCGTGGTCATCGGAGTGGTCCGTCCTTGGAGCACTGGGGCGGCATGCCAGTCCCATCCGATCCTGTGCGTCGTGAGAGCCCTGGGACTACCTCGGAGTGGGTGTGGCGGTGGACGTGCAAGCCGGTGTGGACGGACTGTGCACGAGGCCAAGGCTTGGTCGGTGCCGAGGCTGCACCGCAGTGGGGGGTCTCGGCGGGCACAAACCCCGAGATAGCCGAGACCTTGGTGCACAGTGCCGAGGCCTCGAGTGGGCGGCTAACCTGGTGCGCCGACTTGGAGGCGATGATAACCCAGGCCAAGTTGTCCATGTCGCGTTGTTTTCGAGGCGGGGATCGCGGGGCACAGTGCAGTGTGGGCGCTGATCGTGGGCACAGCATCAGAACACACTGGCAGATAATCCCCGCCGTGCCCTGTCCTAGTCGGTATGGCATTGATGTGACCTTAGGTCCCGTCGGCCATTCTGTGGCGTCGAGCCATCGTCCGGCTGAGATCGCGGGAGTGGTTGAAGTATTAATGAGACATGACGTACTGTCGGGAAGACCGGCCGAGGCGGGGGCGATGGACTATGGATAAGCTGGTCTCGCGTGATACGGGGAATGAGGCCTCATGCGAGACGGAGAGCGGAGCCTCGCGCGAGGCAGAGATCGTGTTCCCTGCCGAGGCCTCCTATGGAGAGCCTCGCACGAGGCGGAGATCGCGTCAGGACGCCGAGACCTCCTGCACGAGGCTCGAGGCGAAGCGGAGGGCCTGGTGGGCTCGGACGTGGCAGGTGAGGGGCCCATGGCTTACCTTCTTGCTTTGTTTCTTGATGGGACTTAAGTGACCTCTTTGATGTTCGCTCGGGGTACCCCGTTCTAAGGTACCCGACAACTTTTCACTAGGCTAAACTATTTTTACTAAAATAAGCCTATGCAACTTGTTATTTTTGTAGAGATGGCCATACTTATCTAAATGGCATGAAATTTGTACATTAGACGTTTGGGGTCATATGTAGGCTATTGTAATTTTCTTAAAATTTACTGCGCACTTTTGATATATATTCCTTATTTCACCATAGTGTCCAAATAAATTAATAAAGGTATTTAAATAATTTATTTGGGCTTGACCATTATGTTTTCTAAAGTGTATATGATGTCTATGAACTGTTGGTACCATTGGTTATGCCCAGATTTGATTACTTATATGCAGTGAAATATTAATTGCTCTATAATTCAATTATAGTGACTGTTTTGGACAGTTTATGTTGTTAAGTAAATTGAATGGGTAAAATGATGTTTGATGTGAATCTTGTCAATAACAAAGTTGTAGATAACTTACTTATCTTGTTTATGCCAAATTTCATGGCTATAGGCTAAATGGTTTGAGAGTTATAACTGTTGGAAGTTGGTCTCCAGAAATGCTTATTCTCTGGAATTTTTGGATAGATCTGGGAAATTGCTTTATTTGACCTTGATAGCCATTGAATCATCTTGAGATGACTATAAGAAAGTTGTAGGCAGTTTTATAAGCTTTCTAGAAAGTCAAAGATCATAGTATTTGGTTGAGTAGAACTCTAGATATGGCAAAAATAAGTAGTTGTTGTTTATAGTCCAGGAAATGACTAAGTCAAATTGTAATTGTTTGTCTTATGTGATGCTTGTGTAGATGCTTAGGCTAATTGAGATTAGTTGTTAGCTATAGGTTCTAAGCCTCTTACTGATGATGAACAACTTTACCTTAGGTTACTAGAACTTGGTGAGTGTATGTTCCTTGTACTATACAAGAGATATGCACCTACTCAGTAAAGATCAACTAGAAGAAAATTATACATCTACTTGGTTAATGAATATTAAACTTATCATACATCTTGTGGATCACCATGCTCATGCGTATACACTTCATCATGTCATCTCATCTCTTATGCATTCATGATACTCATTTGTGCATATGCATGCAATAGGTTTCTTGGAAGGAGTGACGCTACTCGAGTTCAAACCCAAGCGTCAGGAGGAGGAGCAGGCAGCCTAGGAGCAGGAGGTTCAGGTAGAAGGAGTTAATGTGGAAGATCTTCCTAAGTGTCTTGATCATGAACTGTCGGTGTAGAAAGTGACCAACACATAAATATTTATAGTTTTGTCGTACGTTGTGATCGGATGTTGCCTAGCACTCAATGACACAGGGTTTATACTGGTTCAGGCAATGTACCCTACATCCAATTTGAGTCGGTTAGTGACTTTATTCCTGAGTCTATGTGCTCAAAGTTTACTATAGGGTTACAAACGAAAGGGAGAAAGATAGGGGTGCAAGAGGTCCGATCGGACTCCAGTCTGAAGAGCCAAGAGTGATGGGAGCTCCGTTGTACGCTAAGTGTTCAAACGTCTATTGTTCATTGGGATCCTTGGTCATTTGAATCATGTGTGCGCTCTATGTAGCTTTAGAGTGTTTAAAGCTAGCAGAGGGTGAATCGGTGTGAGTGAACTGATGGATCTCGAAGTTGATCCCCTTGTTAGGAGAGAGCGTATCCACTTTTATAGATGAAGGGGATGGACTTTACAAGTGAGAGAGAGAGAGAGAGTGAGAGTATGTATGCTTCTAAGTCTTATTGTCCATGCCGTCGGGTATAAGATGATGGTAGGCGCCTATAACACTGTTGATGTTAGACACATGTGGGAGATCCTTGGTATTGTGGTTGACTTGAGTATCCTATTTTACTTGCTCGACCCGTTACCTGGTCCTCACCTAGCAGGCGTCCCTGGTCGATTGGTCCCAGTCGGCTCCGATTGCGCTAGTCGAAGAAGAGCTATAAATAGAGGTTTGGTGTATCCCTGGTCAGAGACGCGGGTCGGAGTCGGAAGCGTTGTTGGCCAGGCCTTTTGGTCGAAGAGGCGGGTCATAGTTGGAAGCGAGGCCTTCCTATCAGAGAGGCAGGCCAGAGTCGGAAGCGAGCGCTGTTCTTCCTCGGCCAGGCCTTCTGATCGGAGAGGCGGGCCGGAGTCGAAAGTGAGGCCTTCCGGTCAGAGAGGCAGGCTAGAGTTGGAAGTGGGCGTCATTCCTCTTTGGCTAGGCCTCTCGGTCGGAGATTGGATCGCTCTTCTGGCCTGTTGTTAGGTTTTAGGCCAGCCCAGGAGTTGTGCATTGTACGCAACATCGTCTGCTTGGGCCGAGCTTTTGCTGGAAAGCATGTCCATGAGGGACCTTGGGTTTATAAACCCGACATCAACCTTTCTTATTTCTAAAAGACAAGCCCCAGAGCATTCTAAGCCTCCTATGTTTTCTAAATTTCAACTTGAGTCCTTTTATATTGATGCATTAAGTACTAAGGGTTGATTAGAACCACTTGCTGCATATACTTTCCTTGTCCAGACAAATATATCTTGAATCCTATGTAGGTCTAGGATCGAATATATGCTTAGTCCGATAGAAGTCAGGTGATTTCCTATCACCTGCAAGATATAGGTAGATATCTGGTCACGGTTGGCTATAATTGCTATCGTAGAAATAATTATGTGTTGATGAATAAAAGATATTAAATCATGTTGGAACTTAATCATGTAGCATTAATTGTTGGAACTTGATGGTCATGATGATGCTCAAATGAATACACCAGATATGGTTACTAATGCTTGTTAGCTTAATCATGTGATTGCTCTAGTACAGGTGTTAATCTAGAGATGCTTAATTGAATAGGTATTCAATTTGATGTTAAAGATATTAAATCTCCAAGTTATGTTACTTAAGCTTTTATACAAAATGTTGTCAAGCTAATTCTACCGATAAAGCCTTGCATACTCCTTGGTGTCATATTATTTCTAGTTTACGATGGGTAAGTCTAGCTGAGTACATTCTTGTACTCCGGGTTTATTTCCTCTTGTTGCAGATGATATGATGTATCATGGGTACTGTAAGAATTGCCTTCATATTACTGTGGATGAGGACTAAACCATAGGGCATGGTACTCCTAAGTTATCATCTCTATTATGCTTTTGCTGGAAATGACCGTGGTACTGGCGTGTATTTGAACTAAGTGTGATGTTGATGTAAAACTACTTTGCTTTCGCTGTTTGAACTTGGTTTGTAATAACTATGTGAATTCTGATGTATGTGAGATACTTGTGAACCATTTGTGAACTGTGATGTAACATGTGACTTGTTATGTTGAATCATGTACAATCTTGGTTTGTATGTCAGTTGGTTTGAGATCTTTCGTGATTTCATCGGACTATCGGGTTTATATGGGCTCAAGTATGATAGTTGATTGCTTCGGTGATTGCTATTGTACCTGTGCTCTTATAAATTGGACGGTTCTGTTATAGAGATCAGGAGGGGCGACACCCCTACTAGGCCCTTCCATCTGCCGCTGGGACCAACCATCTAGCCATTTATGGAGCAGCGAAGGCATCGAGTTGCTGCAGGAGTGTCTAGATGCAGAGAAGGGGAAGAGGTAGGGGCAAGGGGGGAGAAGGGAGAGGACAACAGAGGTAGGGACTAGGGGAGAGGAGGAGTGCGGCAGGGGGGGTGCATGAGTAATTGATATGGTTTCTTTTCTTTTCTGTTTTTGCTATCATCTATCGAAAAGCCAGCTGGGTGGGAGTACGGAGGAGGTGAATGATCAGATGGACTATATTAAGCGATGGTATGGAGCGTTGTGGAATGAGTTAGACCCTTTAGTAAGGTTTTGCTTTATAAGAGTATATAAGATAAGATAAGATAAGCTATAATAATAATATAAATATAAAAATATAAAATGAGAATACATCTTGGGCCCCGGAGACCGAGGAGCCCAAAGCACGGGGTCAGACCAAGATGGGCCGAGCCGGGTCGGGCCCGCCCATTCCATGAACGATCTTGTGCCGTGCGCGTGCGGCGTGGGCGTGGTCCTGTTTCTTCCCACTTTCCCACCTACCGCCGCTTCTCTCCAACAGAAGGAACCCCAACCCATCGCCATGGCGTCGCGGATCCTGGCCCGATCCAAGGCCCTCAACCTCGCCGCCGCCCTCACCCGCGCCGCCGCCGACGTAGCGTCACCGATCGCCGGAGCCCGCGCGCTCTCGTCCCTGCCCCGCTACCCGTCCGCCCCGTCGCCCCATGGGCTCGGCAAGGTTCGTTCGTGTACCCGATCCCTTGTGCTACATATACTTCATACTTGCAGATCGGAATGGGTGATTGTGATGCGACACTTTAGTGATTCGTGTGCCTGCGCGCTTGGTCTGATCTGCGCCGTCTGATTGATGATCTGACTCAGGCTTTCCTAAGGCAACCCTGTCGTCCGATTCGCGTCTGCTTTGCTTTGGTATCAGAGGTGGAGAGTGCTCTCGTTTACTATCTCCGTGGTGGTTTATACTTGACCAAAATATGTAGCATGCTTATGTAGTTCTGTAGTGTCTGCAATCTGAATCCATGGACATGGCGAGACTGAAGGTACAAGTGTAAGGAGAGAAGCACATTGCCGTGTATTAGAGATATGTATAGCTTAACATCATGTGTTAGACTATGCATATCTCTAATACCGTGAAAGAGAGAGACTGGTTGAATTGGTCTAATATCATTTGCCAGTCTCGTGTGTCCCTCCATTAACAACTGAGAGAAGTGCATCTGTGTAGTTCTTGATAAGCTTTCTTGTGGGTTTTGTTATATCAGTATTTATCTTGGGAAAGTCACATTGGAGACGATGAGTCGATTATTTGAGAAATGGGTATGGTACATATATCTGTCATTTTTTTAGCTTAGATGTTATCAAAACATTGACTTAACATGAGGCGATACTGCTCCTACTTGGTGTCATTTCTTTGATCAAGAACAATAACACAGTTTCGTACTATGGAAGCTGTGACAGTCACATATTTAGGAATCATGATGCCAAGCTGTTTCTTAGAGTGGGGACAGTATCATAGTTAACAAGAGGGCCAATCCTAATCAATGTCTGGTGGTCATAGAGTTGTCCTCACTTTGAGCACATTCACTCCATCAATAATGTTTTAGTGTGGATGATTGTCCATATTCTTCTATTGCTTAGCTCTTATGCTGCTATATATAAATAATGCTGGAGTCTGCACATTAGCTCAATACACATTTGAGGGTAATAGGATATTTATTAATATCTATTTTGATGGTAAAACCTTTGCAAATTTCTATTGCCTAAACCAATTGGCAGAATGCAGTCAGTAGTTGACATTCTTGGAGGACGGTATGGCTTTCTGTGGAACATGTATCATGATGTTTTGGCATCGACATTGTGAGCTTATAATGATTAGTTCTGATGAAAAATTGAAATGACAAGTAGATATATAACGTTCCTCTTATGGATATGAATGCCAATGTACGCTAGTTTGCATTGGTACTAGTATTCACTATTCAGCCTTCACCTTGTGACTGCCACCTGCTAAGATGTGATTTACTATTAACAGGGTATTTCATTTAGTGGATGCCCGGTGTCCAAAATTCAAAGAGAGAAAAAATGATTATTTTATAGTGCCCTTTGCCCCTAGCACCTCTTCCACATAAACTGCAGAGTATTTTGTCTCATGAGATGGTCTATATATGTTTTTCACTGTAAAGGTTTGTCTGTCTGTGGAGAACTGAACTAAAAAAGAAGCTAAGAAGCCCAAACTCATGTTTCCAGTATGGATGCTGAGATAATAGAGGATACTATAGCTCATTGTTCACATAAATGCTAGTTGGAGATCTTAAGTCTAGTGTCTAGATGGTATGTTGATGTGCGATTAGACTGTCTTGACAACGATTAGTAAAGGTTAACCGCTACTCGTGGGGTAACTATCGAACTAGTATCTAGCGTCAAGGATAACAGTACTATAACTATTGTCTTAAATCATTTAGTGATTTTATAGGATACAATATAGATTATTGATGGCTTCGAATCATTTCACAGCGTCACATCTTTGCAAAGTTGTCGATCTTTCTGCTACTGATCAGTGATCACAAACACTTGTTGTTGGGTTCATAAACCCGGGGTCCCCAATAGACCCACAGCCCTACAAAACTCGGCCCAGTAGGCGGCGCAACGACAGCACACGCCTGGGCCGGCCCAGATACACAATAACAGGCCAAGACCACAATCTGGTCCCCGACCGGCACCTCCGACCAGGGCCTCCCTGAACGGGCCACGACCCGTCACAGGTAAGAGAGATATGGAGCTAAAAACGCTCCTACGGCCCGTCTAGGCCTAGGAGTTCGAAGGTTGGCTCACCAACGGGTTCGACAACCGCCCCAGGCACCTTTAGAGTGAGGGGTGGAAAGGCCCGACCTCTAGGGCGGGCTCCGCCTCGCCCGACCTCTGGGTCAGGGGGGCCCGCACTCGCCCGACCTCTGGGGGCGGGCTCCACCTTGCCCGACCTTTGGGTGAGCCCCGACTGGAAGGCCTGGACGTGGTGGAACCGCAGTCCGACTCTGACCCCTTTTCTCCGACCGAGGATACGCCGGACCTCTGCTCACTGCTCTTTCCTTACCGACACGGTCGGGGCCAACTGGGAGCAACCAACCGGGGACGCCCGCTCGGTGTGGGCCCAGGGAGCCGGCGGAGCAGATAAGATAAGGCGCTCAAGTCAACCGCAATGCCGAGGACCGTACCCTGCCATGCCCTGTGCACCTGCCGGACGGTGCCATCGGGGCATGACAAGCGAACACAGTAGAACCTGCCAGACGCGTCAGAGCATAAACAATGTTGTGGGCGCCGTCGTTTGCCGTACTAGGCAAACACGGTAGAGCCTACCAGACGCATCTGGGCATAAACAGTGTTGTGGGCGCCGTCGTTTGCCGTACTAGGCGAACATGGTAGTGCCTGCCAGACGCGTCTGGGCATAAACAGTATTGTGGGCGCTGGCAGCTATCCCGTACCCGATGGCGTGAGCAACAAAACTAGGCAGCACATGTATACACTCTCTCTCTTTCTGACTTGTAAGGCCATCCCTTTCAACTATAAAAGGGGATGCGCGCTCTCCTGAAAAGAGGCGCTCGCTCTCTCTCTCGAAGACTTTCTCGACAACTCAAGAACACAACAGCTCAACAGCTCTAGAGACACACAGAGCATACGCTCCAATACTCGGTATACGTTAGAGCCCCCGTCACTCTCGGCCACGGGGTTCGGAGCTTGACCGGGCCTCTAACACCCCCTTCTCATTCCTTACTCGTTTGTAATCCCACAGTAAACTTCGAGCATCTGGGCTCAAGAATAAAGTCACCGACCGACCTCAACTGGACGTAGGGCCCGTTGCCTGAACCAGTATAAATCATGTGTCATTGAGTGCCAGGCCACATCCGATCACAACGCACGGCAAAACTACAAATATTTACTTGTTGGTCACTTTTCGCACCGACATGTGTTGTTTTAGACAGTTGCACTGTCACCAAAACAAAAACACAATAACCACTAATTTACTGTGATATTTGTAGGACCAAATAGAATTGTGATATTATGACAGTACTGTGAGGAAAATCCACACATATTATTGTCATGTTTCCAATTCGCGTATTTTAGATATGTGATAGTCAGTTTTGAAGAGTCTTATACTTCAGTTAGAACACATCAGTACTCTAGATAGCTTGCATTTTCACAGTACCCAACTCTTGATACGAACCAATAGTTATTCTTTGTCCATTTTACATGTTTTGATTTGTTGTGTACCCTTTTGCATTATATGTGTGTACCCTATCCATCCATGCTTTCGTTTGTTTCACTGAGTAATGGAAACTCGTGACCTTTTTAAAGGTTGTTTAAGGTTTGAAAGAAGTTGGGCTTCTGGTTTCCATTATATTATATTTCATATCATTCAGAAGAATGAAAGTCTATAGTGCTCTAATATGTATATTCTGGCATGTATATGCGCAACAGGTTCTGGGATATGAACCAACATCTCACCTCAGTGGAGCACAAGTTTTACCTCGTTGGTTTTCCTCTCTAGCATCCAATGGATCTCAGGTGCAGAAGTCACAGGTTTGTCACCAGCAAGACTTAGTGCTTGATTTGTCACTTATTCTGTAACCCTGTACTAAATGTTCATGAATTTGATGGTGTTTGGAAATATGACAGATCTCTGAGACATACAAGTCAGGTAGTGAAATGAAACAGTCTGATGCACAGAAATCAAGTGAGGATGCCACACCAAAGGTTGTGGCCTTCAGCCCGCTAGAAGCAGCTATCGCTAAACCTAGAAGTAGTCCCCTGACAAGTGAGAGTTCTAAAGTAAGGCGATCAGAGATATTAACCCAAGTCACCTTTTACATGATCCCAGCTCTGCTTCTTGTCTCCAAGAACAGCATAAGTACCTCTCTGCTGGTCGGCGCGGTGTTCCATCAAGTATACATGTTCCACAAGGAGATTCTTCTGGACTACGTGCACCATGATATCACCAGAAAGTGGGCTTTGATATACTTCAAGCTGCTTTTGCTGGTGATGGCGAAAGACACCATTATGTACTTTAATCTGTTCTGAGCTCACCGTGTTAGTTTCACAAATATCCAGCAATGCATCCGTCTGTGCACTCAGAGAATAATGATGATGGACGAATTCTGGAGCCCTCGTTCTTGTATTCCCCCTCATGAGCTTGCTTTTGCCATATTTTTTCTTTCTGCTGCAAGTTTCTCTTGTTAAGTTTATCAGCCTGGAAGGGATTTTCTTAGTGACCAGTCAGATGATATCCCTGATTCTGCACCTCTGTTTGCAATAATGGTTAATATCAATTGTGCAACTAAATATTTACTTTACTATTATTTTGCTAGCCTGTTTAAGTCTCAACAGGTTTATGCCCCTTGCTTGTCATCATAATATGGACTGCCCTGCTTGTTTGCTTTCCTGCTGTGAAAACCTTTTATGTTTTGATTTTCGAATGCATGTGTAGCTGATTAAAAGCATCGCGTTATATGCGTTGAATGGTCATGTATGTTCTATGTTGTCTTGCTGGAATACTTTTGCAGCTTATTGTTGTGGGCCTATTGCAGCTTATGGATTGGTATTAGCGCTGCTCGGATTCAGTCATTCAGAGCCCGCTCCAGGCTGCTCAGCTGCTGTATGATCCGTGAATGCTTGGTAACTTGTCACTTCACAGGAGAACGAGATGTGTTTTGCCGAACCTTATTTGTCTTGCCTTGAGTTGAAGATCCGGTGTGCAGTGTGCGTCTATCATGGCCAAGCCTCTGCGGTTCACAGTGCCTTGAGTCGAATCATTAATTGTGGTTCACAGTTCACTGGTCTGTGTGCTACGCATCCTGTGCAGACTGCTGGCTCTGGGCTCGTGTACAACAGCTGCGTGCCGGCCGGCCGGGCGACACCATCGCCTGCCGCGCGCACATGCACTGTTTGCTTGATTGTATCGGCGGATATAGTGTTTTTTTTTTATAATAAAATAGCATTAGCCCGCCTACGAGGCATAGAAACGAAGCCACATGCTGATGCTCCGTGACGGCCGGCGGCCACCAGCTGCGCGCGTGAACAGAACAGACGGCATGAGCGCTGGCACAGTGGCCCTGACCCAGCGCAGCACTCAGCAGCCGCTGCGGCTGGACAGGAACGGGTACACATACCTGTCTGCATGCCACCGGCTTCGCTTGACCCCAGCAACTGCAGCTGACACTCGCAGTCGCATGCGGTGCTCGTTTAGTCGCACCCTAAAGTTTAAAAAGTTGCTATAGTACCTGTCACATCGAATGTTTGTGGTTCATGCATGGAGCATTAAATATAGACGAAAAGAAAACTAATTGCACAGTTTGGTGGGAAATTACGAGATAAACGTTTTAAGCCTAATTAGTCAATGTTTGGATACTATTTGCCAAATAAAAACGAAGGTGCTACAGTAGCCTTAAATTCTAAATTTCGCAAACTAAACAAGGGAGTCAATGTCAGTAGCAGTAACTGTGGATTATTCAGCGGTGATGTACGGGCACGGTTTTGTTGCCAGCTACATGTAGCCACACCTAAGGCATGTAGTTAGCCACGTTCTACGACGAAATTAGAGTGTTTGGTTGACAACCAAGACGTGATAAAAATAATATGGCTATTGTTTGATTTATTGTTATAAATGTTAGACAAAAAACTGTGGTAACCGTTTGGATTGCAGCCACGTATTAATTAAAATGGCATTATGCTTTTGTAATTATAATAATTGGATTAAAAAGTTTATTATAATTATTTATTATGAAAGATTTTTTATACACAACGCACGGGTGTGTACGTATTTGATAAAAATTGATAGTATATTATCACGTACGGTTTGAATCATATTATGCTAAATTAGATTAAACTATAATAGCTAAGAAATAATAGCCTAAACGTAAATTGTGTTGACCTCATTTAAAAAAAATCAAACGCATGTTTATCCTTGAACCATGGAGATTTTTTTTAATTTTAACATTTTTTAAAACTAATTTTAAATCTAATACTGTCAGGTTTTTTAAACTAACACTTTTGACGACGCCTATTGCCCTGGCGCGGTCAAATGCCTATGCCGCGTCATGCATGGTGGCGTGGCAACGGACTGATATGGCGACGACTGAAATCGCGACCGGTGACGTGGTAGGGCTCTGCCACGCCACCGATCTTGGTGCGGCAGTGCCGTGCCCTGATCTCGAATAAAACCCCCGCCGCGGCCCGCGTCCGCCAGTGCCCGAGCAGCCGCCGTTGCCCGAGCAGCGCAGCAAGGTCGCCACGCCCGCGTCCGCCCGTGCCAGCCCGCCGTTGAGCACGCCAACCGCCGCGGCCATTTCCACCCACGCCAACCAGCCAGCCGCGTCCGCCCGCCCGCGCCAGCCAGCCCATCGCCGAGCACGGCACAGCCGCCGGCCGCCCGGTGCGGTCACCGCGTCCGCACGCCACCCCCTCCAGCCACGCACGGTGGCTGCTCGTCGAGGCCTGCACCCGCGCCTCCCGGCCCGGTCTAGCGCGCTGCAGCGAGGTACTCTCCTAATGTAGTTAGTATAGTTAATAAAGTTAGTAAAATTATTAAAGTATAGTTAGTAAAGTTAGTTAGTTTAGTTAGTATAGGTAATATAGTAAGTTAGTATAGGTAGTAAAGTTAGGTAGTTTAGTTAGTACAGTTGTTGAGTCTAGTTATATATTGGATTTAGTCTAATTAGTTGTTGTAATTAGCCTTGTATAGATGTTAATATTAGATTAGTTAGTATAGTTATAATTAGAATAGGTATTAATATTACTACCTATAGTTATAGTTAGACGATTTCGATGACTTGATGAAGTTTGTTGAAATACTTTTTGCAGATGGATTGTTATGTTAGAGTTTTGTACGGAGAAAGTGTTAGGAGAGAAGATGGTATATTTGAGGATATGGAAGAAGAATTAGAATGGTTTGATGAACCTCCTAGCTTCAACGACCTCTGTGTCCATTTGAATGCAAAGTTTGGTGGTGATTTCACACTGAAGGAGAGGTTTGATACTGGGAAGACTAGGGTACACTATGTCCTCATGCCCTTACGCGACCCTGTTCATTGGTCCCGCTACACTAGGGTTTTCCAAGGTTCCAATGTGCCCATGGCTGAGGTGGTGGTGGAGAATGGGTACAGGATGCATGGTGTTTAGGACGGTCCATCCATTGATGGTTTTGAAGGCAATGAACAAGAATTAGGGGTCGAAGGGGAAGCAACTCAGGATAACATGGATTTGGACGGTTAGTTGACGCGGGAGCAGTTTCATTCAACTGTAGTAGGTTGTATAAGCAATGACTTCGATATGAATGAGTTTGAACAGGAAGAGGAGAAGTAGGAGGAGGAGGACATGATCGGTGATGTAGTTAGCAGTGATTCAGACGATTCTAATGATGACCAAGGAGGTACAGATGCTATGCCAACACCGGCTAATGCCATGCCAGTACCAGTTCATACTATGCCATTATCAGTACCAACATAGGTTTTGTATGGTGTCCAGGCTCAGGGTAGACTAGTCACAGATTTGGCTGCAGATGATACCCCCTATGATTTATGGGCTAGAATTAGCGAAGTGCAGCAGTATGTTCCACCACCACCTTACACAGCAACTGAGCTTGAGCAACTAAGGTCTAAGAACGTACCTTTTAGGGGCGTTCCGAACTATAGGGATGTCAGCATGACGAATATGGCAGTTTGTGACACCGATCTCCAAATGTGTAGGAATTCATTATATGACCATGAGAAAGAAACCCTTAGGAAGGGGATGATATTCAACATAATGTCAGAGATGAAACTCTTCCTTTAGGACTATGCTGTGTACCACCATAGGCCGTACACCGTTACTCATTCGGACTAGGAGTTGAGGTACCACATGATATGCAAAAACAGTTGTATGTGGAGGTTAAATGCATGAAAGAGACAGAGTGATGGCAAGTGAAGGATAACTAAAGTTGTCGAACCCCACACTTGCCTAGACAATAGGGGGAAGAAAAATCATCAGCAGCCCACTACACGTTACCTTGCCCGACGTATATTGGGGCTCATTGATGACAATAACGACATTTTGGTGTCTTCTTTACAATAGTCCATATCTGGATTCGTTAAGTATGATGTGACGTACGGAAAGGCTTGGCGTGCTAAGCAAATTGCTCTCACAATTTGATGGGGTAGTTGGGAGGAAGCGTACAATAGGGTGCCCTGCATCTTATGTGCAATGCATTACTACAACCCTAGCTTGTAATGGTTTGTGGACACCGGAGAGATGTGTTTTTGGGACCCATTGAGGCATGTACTCTATCATGTGTTCTGGTCGTTCGCGCAAATAGAACATGCATTCCAGTTTTGTCAGCCAGTTGTACTTGTTGACGGCACTTTCCTGACAGGAAAGTACAGGGGCACGTTGATGATGACTGCTGTTGTTGATCTTGAGGACTATATAGTACCCATGGCTTTTGCTTTGGTAGAGGGAGAGAACAATGAATCGTGGTCATGGTTCATGCGGCTTCTACGTGTGCAAGTGCTTGGCCCAACTCACACTATATGTTTGATCTTGGACCATCACGTAGGGCTTCTTAATGCTGTAGCCAAGCATATAGATGGGTTCCCACCTCTAGTACATAGATGGTGCATGAGACACTTTGCCGCTAGTTTCTGGTGGCATCAGCGAAAGCAGGAGGTATGTGACAAGGTAAAGGCTCTATGTTGTGTACATACAGAGCACCAGTTCAAGGAGACAAAGAGAGAACTAGACAAGATGGTAAATGCAATGGGAAAGGCCTGGTTAGAGGCATAGATAGAACAGAAGGCTTAGTGGGTGTTAGCATATGACAAGGGGGGTTTCAGGTATGGCATCATGACCACTAACTCCTCGAAGTCCTTCAACCGTATATTCATCGGAGTTCGATCGTTGCCTGTGTCTGGAATTGTTGAGTTCTCCTTTCATAAGTGCAACGAATATTTTGTGAAGAGGTGAGAACTTGCACAGAGAAATATAGCTGAGCAGGGGCGTTTTGAAAAGGCTAGAGCTAAACATTTGAAGGAGGCCGAGGAATTAGCCAAACAGCACAGCACCGAGCCGTATGGACCCCGCCGCTATATCTTTAGTGTACGGGGCAAGGGTGGCACAAGCTTGGACAGCGAACGTTATGGTGGACGAAACTACCGGGCTAATCTTGAAAAGGTAGAGTGTAGTTGCAACATCCCTCAAATCATACATGCCCCTTGCTCTCATATGATCACGGCCTGCAGGCTTCACGGGTACAACTATGAGGATCTGCCATATATGTCACCCTTCTATCTCCGTTCGAACACCGTTAGTATTTAGGAGATGAGCTTCGAGTCATACCTTGACCCAACATAGTGGCCACCTTATAATGGTTATGACTACGTGCCGCATCTGGATCTAATAAAGGTAGGGAAGGGTAGAAGGAAGAAGAAGCGACTCAAGGAGGACATGAATGCTATGAGAGGGTACGACAAAGACATGTATGGCGGGAGAGACTTCAACGAGACCCATGGCAGAAATCTTTGCTCCGTTTGCAAACAATCTGGTCATAAGGCTAGCAGGCATAGAAGACGAGGGCAGCAGGTGATTTCATATTGTGTTCGTATTGCATAACAAGTAGTTTAAATTTTGCAATGCTACATAATGTTAATCTGAATATTATTAATTTGAATACTCTAACCCTTTGTTTATCAATTTATAATAGGATGGCCCCTCCCATGCCGCACTAGCTGTACCCCCTTCTTGAGGTGGAGTATGATGACCCCCTTCTTCCACCGAACGACGAGGTTTCCAAGAGGCGTTCGAGGGATCCTTACATTCCTGGGACTTAGTTCATTACGTTGAACTTATGTCGAACGAATATTGTCATTGAAAACTTGCAGACTCATAAACCAATGAAAATGTTATGTGGCAACTTGTCGACTATTTATTTGCTTCATATTCGTTTCAACTTGCGCACGGTGATGGCAACACTTGAAGTTTGTTACAACACTGACAACAACTCAATTGAGGCTGGCCATTGTCTGGCCATGTCACTGCCGCGTCGTGGTATATGGTGTGGCACTGACACGTCGTGGATTATGGCGCGGCAGAGCCTAGGCTATGGCGTGGCTAAACCAGTGGGCTACAGCGCTGTATTCGAGATAATTTAACGCGATTACATTCATTTTAGAAATTCTCAACGCATGATACAAACAGATGTGATCACTTTAGATCGATCATGGGTAATCCAAGTACATGATACATGTGTACAATACATCAGTAGTTCAAATAGAATATAAGACAACATAATGGAATTTCTACTACATAGCTACATTGATCACTATTAAAACATGGAACTAACAGATGGCGCAATAAAAAACCCTCAGTTAGAAACATACTAAGTAAGCAACTCGTTGTCCAAGTACCAATCCTCAACTACAATCCTGTTGCTGTGGCTAGGCTCACCTGCATTGCCCTAATCTGCCTTTCGTCTGTAGTAAGCAGCCTTCGCTTCATCTGTGGCCTCTATGGCCTGAGTGAAGAACATGTTGTTATCCTCCTCTGTCTACAAGCCCGCCTCTACTAGAGCGATGAGCTCGCTCAGTCTGGCAGTGTCATCCTCAGCCTCGTCCGCCTATAAGCCCGTCTCTACTAGAGCGACGAGCTTGCTCAGTCTAACAGTGTTGTCTTCAGCCCCCTCCGCCTGCAAGCCCGCCTCTACTAGAGCGATGAGCTCGCTAAGTCTAGCAGTGTCGTCCCCATCCTCGTCCCCCTCATCAGACAACGCAATCGGTGATTCAACAGTGCGACCAGCTCGCTTTCTGTGCTCATCTAACTTCTTTTTCTCGTACCTTGCACGAGCCACCTCTATAGCATGTTCCTCGCTGCATCCAATCCCTTCATGTATAAAATGCAATCAGTTAGCAATGTGATTATATTACATTTAAAATTAGGCAACGAAAAAAAGGCTTTCGAGCACTCAATGGCACATAATGCAACAACATGCTCGTTCAAGACCTGCATCTGTACTTTTGTCTCCTCCCTTGCCTCCTTCCTTGCCCTCTCCTCCTCTAACGTCATCCATCTCTCTAATCCCCATTTGTCAAGCCCAATGTCGATCGGGTTACAAATACCATGCTATCTAGCAAACTCACGCATCTTGTCTTTGTGATGCTTAACGAAAAGGTTGACGTAGTCAAGTCCATATCCCCTCTTTCGTGCAATTACTTGCTCCCCCTTCAGTTCATCCAAGAACTTAGCTTAACCATCATAACATTCCCACCTGCATTCCCTAGTGCTCTGCTCAAACAAAAAATTAAATCATATATGTCTTAGCAAAAGAAACAAAATACGATTTCATGGTTACCACAAAAATAACCAACCTCATCATAGTCAATCATATGGCTGCAATAATGGCGTATTCCAAGCTCCAAAGGAACTAGACCACAGTTGGATTTAACACCACATTCGCACTTGACTCGCGGTGCTTTGAAAATTAACCTTTCTTTTTCTTTTGCTTTGTCTTTGGAGGTTCTTCAGGCCATTTGTTCTTAGGACCATACAATCACTCCTTGAAATGACACTTCACCATTGAATATACCTAAATAATATGACATTAGTATATGACACATATAGCTCAACATTTCAACACATACACTTTGCACTTACTTCATGCTTGTTTGGACACACAAACTCTAACGTATTGTCATGGTTTATCATGGCTCGGTCTCCGCAATGACACAGAGCAGGTTCCTCAAGTCATCTAACTGCGACTAAGTGCTTCTCCTTAGCTGTCATTAGAGGGGGTTAGGGGGAGGTGGAACCCACCGCTCGAAGTGCTCTCGTGGATGTCGCCCTCTCCACCAATCATCGAAAAGGAGGTACTTGGGGTCAAACTTGTCTGCACCATCGATCCACTGAAAGAAAAAAGCACCTCTCATGGGCCTACACAACAAAAATTCAATAAAATATTAGTAACCTAGTAATACAAATAAAGAAGAAAAATATATGAAAACAATTACTTACATTAAAATGACTACACGTGTAGAAGCAACGAGCCGCTGTATCCGGATATCTCAATTGAAACACGTCGGCCGGACGACCACAATCATAGTTAGGGACAGGGAGTTCAGGGGGGACGAGGGCATCTTTGCTAGACTCGTCGGGGTACAATTCTCTAGGACGACCCCGTTTTCGTCATAACTGCTCCCGAAACATGTCTTCCGTCTAATAAAACGGTTTAAATTAAACATCAATCAAAACAGCGCAAATTAATGTAAAATATAATCATTTGCAATGCAACTAAAATAATATAACCAACACTTATAGCAACAAAAATATACATGGTAAACATACTTCTAACTAAATAATTAACCTTAACATTGACAAAATCAAACTAATATCTTCCTTCAAAGCGTAGCCCATAGTTTTCAAACATAATTTTCCTCCTAACCTTAACTCCCATTCATAATATCCTATCTACCATTCAAACAAAAATAAAATGTGTGTCATTACCTTGAACGAGGACAAGGAGGGAGGGAGGCGACTAGGGAATGGAAGGGAAGGGAGGGAGGTGGCAATGGAGGGCCGAGCGGGGGTGGGTTGCCGGTGTTCATGGCGCGGCGCCCGGCGTGCTCGGCGGTGGGCTAGCGTGGGCGAATGTGGGCACGGTGGCCAGGCGGCCTTGCTGCTGGGGCAGCGAGACGGATCAGGCGGCGAGGGTATTATTCGACTCTGCCGCACCACGGATCAGGGCACGGCACTGCCACGCCAAGATCGGTGGTCGACAGAGCCCAGCCACGTCATCGGTCACGATTCTGGTCATCGCCACGTCAATCTGCTGTCGCGCCACCATGCATGGCGTGGCACAGGCATTTGGCCATGCTAGGGCAATAGGCACAGCCAAAAGTGTTAGTTTTAAAAAAACCAACAGTGTTAGATTTAAAATTAGTTTTAAAAAAGTGTTAAATTAAAAAATTTCACCATGGAATGGATAAGTCCAACCTCAAACTTATACTTATCCTTAAGCCATGGAATCCCACTGCTCTCCCAGATGGGCAGATGGCCAGACCAGACGGTAGCTATGGCTCCCATCGCCGCTCTCCCAGCCTCTATACTCGTGCTCCTGGGTAGTGGGTACCGTGCTTGCCCTCTTTCTCACTGCTTGCTCTCCTGCTGATGCCCTCCGGGTCCCGGCCATCGCTCACGCTCCCACCACCCGCTCGCCCTTCTGCACCGCGAAGGTACTGCCTCAGCGTCCTCGCTCGCAACCAAGGGCGACCTCGCAATGGGCTTCGCATCCTCACGCTCGTGGTGAAGGCGCGTCCAGGAGCCGAGCACGTCACGATAGTTGGAGGGGCAGGGCAGCGCAGGGGCTTGGATGGTGGCGTGTCTGTGGAGCAGGTGGTGTGGCGGCAGAGCAGCTTGTGGCGAAGGCGGAAGAATCGCTCGCCACACATTTGAGCCAAAAAAGTGTGGCAAATGGTTCTCTTGGGTGTGGCGAGCCTAACCTGAGTACACAACCAAACACATGCCTACTAAGTAGTTGTGGCAAGCCTAACTTTAGGTGTGGTAAGTGGTGGTGGGCAACCAAACATCCCCGTAGTGTTCCCAACAGTTACTGGGACTCCCATCAAGAAATGGATCATTGGATGCTGTCGAGGTGTTCGGCTGGTAGGTAGGGGCACTGTGTACTGGATGGTTTCGGATGATTCAATAGTGTTCTGTGAGAGAGAATAAACTGAAACAAGCCGAAACAAGCCAAGACAAGAACAGCCGAACAGGGAACAGAATCGCAGTCGCAGAAAGAAACAAGCGGCTCTCTTTTATCGTTATTACTGTACAATCTTTCAAGAATCTCTTCTGATTTTGATTTCGTTGCTTACATCTTTCAGTTCAGGATGGAATGTTTGTTCAGATCTCACATCATATGGTATTGGTTGGTCTCACATCATATGGTATTGGTTGGTATGATATGACTAAGGCTTGTTTAGTTGCTGGGTGTAAAGTTTTGGGGTGCCACATCGGCTGTTATATGGAGGTGTCGCATAAGGTGTTTGGATACTAATAAAAAAATAAATTACAGAACCCGTCGGTAAACCGCGAAACGAATTTATTAAGCCTAATTAATCCGTCATTAGCACTTGTGTTACTATAGCACTTTATTATCAAATCATGGACTGATTAGGCTTAAAAGATTTGTCTCGCAAAGTAGCCGTAATCTGTATAATTAGTTATTTTTAGTTTATATTTAATACTTTATGTATGTGTTAAACATTTGATGCGATAGGGTGTAAATTTTTTTGAGAGAAACTAAACAAGGTCTGAAGTTTGGTGAGGGGGCAAGGCCCAAGAGGCTGCACTGCAACTGCCTCAGATGCTTGCAGTTGCAGCTAAAGATGGCAACAGGGCCCCGATATCCAACGGGTATTTGATCCATTAGGAGATAGGGATGGGATCATATCTTTACCCGCGGACATCTAAATGGACAAGAATCCATCCCCGACGGGTATAGCGGGTACGGGAACGTTCACTGTTTACCCGTCCCCGTTACCCGTTGGGGAACCCGACTATTTGAGCTGACATACGAGTATTAGCCCAAAGAAGCTCAACATAGGTATTTTGGTCTAAATCTGAACAATCATATATATAGTTTGTGTGTTTTAGGAACCCTAGTTTAATTTTTCCTCACCATCTTCGCCAGCAGCACAAGCAAGTCTGTCTCATGAGCGCTCGTGCCCCTCGCTTCCTCAGTTCGGTCTCTCTGCCACCTTTGCTCGTCCTCCTCGCAACCTCGCTCCTTCTCCTCGACATCTTTGAGACTCCGACACTTATATCCGGGTGAAGAAGAAATGCCTCCGATTGCAAAGCTGTGACCCAAGTGTTCTTGTTTATCGGGTATGTAATACCCGTCGGGTATCTGTTACCCGACCGATGCCCGACGGGTACGGGGATGTGCAAGAATCTATACCTAAGATAGTTAATAGGGATAGGGACGAGATAAATTCTCCGTAGCGGAAAAAAAAATATTTCGATGATATCCGACGGGTACATGCCATCCTTAGTTGCAGACTTGTATTGCAGGACCGCGGGGCCGGCCGATGAAGCTGTGTGGCATCAAGCAGTGGCACAACTGCACAAGCACAAGACATGCTGTCTAAGGTGATGAATGGGCCCCCTGAGCCCCTGGCCCTGCCATTACAGGGAAAAGTAGATATGGCTAGGATTCCCAGACTGCTCAGCTCACCTTTTATTGGATTCCTGACCATTACAGCTCACCACCTGTTCATCGTATGTTTCTTTCTTCATTCGTCTCTGCCTTTTGTCTTTTGTTTTCTACCCTCCTTCCTGTCGATTTGTTGGATGGGGGCCTGCAGCATTCAAAGCTGATTTTAGTTTTACTAGCGGCCTGTTTAGATTTAAAAATTTTTATGCAGTATCCGTCACATTGAATCTTGCGGCACATGTATGGAGTACTAAATGTAGACGAAAAAAAAACTAATTACACAGCTGGGTGAGAAATCGCGAGACGAAACTTTTGAACCTAATTAGTCCATAATTAGACACTAATTGTCAAATATAAACGAAAGTGTTACGGTAGCCAAAATCCAAAATTTTTTTATCTAAACGGGGCCTAGATCCTTAAGTGCTTCTTGTTTTGAGCAAATAATTTGTCATCAATTGCATCACCGCTCACAATTTGCAATCAATGCTATTGCACTTTACACTTTTATTATTGGTGTCGCTTTCGATATTTATCATTTAAGCACATTAAGCATTCGAATATCTAAAGTCACCCGTACGAGGTACTCTATGCACTTGGAAGTTGGAAGATACTATTACCTCTATCTGAAAAGTTAGCTGTCTTTATTTAAACTATCTTTTTTTTTTATCAAATTTACATAAAAGAGTATCAATATTTATGACACTAAATAGTTATGATTTACGAGTACTCCACGATGAATCTAATGACACATATTTGATATCATAAATATTGATATTTTTTATATAAATTTGATCAAATTTAAAACGATTTGACTCAGTACTGTGTTAGAATTGTATCTTTTCATAACACAGAGAGTAATATTTGTGGCATCAAATGCAAGGAGAAAATTTTCTCCTCACTTTTTATATATGTTTGATGATTTAGGCCCTGTTCGACTTGTTGAATCTTGGCAGCAAAACACTGTTCTGGCTGAAATGTTGTGAGAGAAAAATATTGTTTCGGCTGAAAAAAAAGCCGAACAAGCCAGATATAGGGTAAGCTAAAGAGGGCCTTAGATAGTAAAAGTTATTCTCTCACACACACATAGACACTAAGATGTTTTAGTTTGTCCTAAGTGAAACTGTCATGACTTTGACGAAGTTTAAACAAAGTATCTTAACATTTAAAATACTGAATAATTGCATACATATTTCATGGTGGATTTAATGTTAGATTTTGATGCATTTTTCTATAAAACTTTGTCAAAGTTAGAGGTTCTAACTTAGGATAAAACTTAACCACCTTAGATGTTGGAACAGAGTGACTACTGCAGTTTTGGTATACATGGGACATGATGTTAGGGGGTGTTTGGTTCCTACAGGAAAATTTTAGTCCCTGTCCCATCGGATGTTTGGACACATGCATGAAGTATTAAATATAGACGAAAAAAATAACTAATTGCACAGATTGTGGCTAATTTGCGAGACGAATTTTTTAAGCCTAATTAGTCCATGATTTGACAATGTTGTGCTACAGTAAATATGTGCTAATGGCAGATTAATTAGGCTTAATAAATTCGTCTCGTAAATTAGCCTCCATCTATGTAATTAGTTTTATAATTAACTCATATTTAGTTCTCCTAAATAGCATCCGAACGTCCAATGTGACATGGACTAAAATTTAGTCCAGGAAACCAAACACTCCCTTAATCTATGAGCAACCATTTTATTCAGTACAATACTACTTTTCAGATTATTAGTATTATTTGTAAAGGGCTCCGGGAGAAGAGTCAGATCTAGTGAATGTTTCATCACCTAGACATAAGGCTAGATGAAAAACTCGAAGCTCGTTAGCTTGCTCGGCTCGTGGCTGGCTCGACTCGGCTCGGCTCGCCTCGTTAAGATAACGAGCCGAGCCGAGCCAAGATTTTAGCTCGTTAGCTATAACGAGCCAACTCAAGCCAGCTCGCGAGCTGCTCGCGAGCTAAACGAGCCAAGCTTCCAGGAAAAAAAGTATCATTTAAAGTAGTTAGATGCATGAATACTATAGTATTTTATTATACTTGTATATATATTAGCGCATATTAATTTTTTTTTCTCGAAAACGCAGGAGAGCTGCGCTTCATTAAATTAAGAAGAGAATAAAGGGCAAGAGCCCAAACAACACCTTACACATCACACACACGCACACACCCCAGTTTCTAGGATTACACTCGCGTCGTTGACATAAACACACAAGACGACCACTACTGAGTTAGACACTCTAACTACCGGGGAGGAGGGCAGTCAGGAAAGATAATCCTCGAGCCCCTGCCATAGACCACAAGCGGCGTTCCTCGCCAGCTAAAATCAGAGCACCAGCTAAGCTTGGAGCTGCTCCATCGAAAACACACCCATTGCGATGGTTCCAAATAGTCCAAGCTCCAAGTATAATAAGCGAATTAAGTCCTTGCCTTATCAGCCCATCAGCGGTGCTGCTGCTAGCTTTCTCCCACCAAGCATGGAAGGACAACTCTGTAGGCTGAGGGGACAGAATCTGAAGACCGACCTGTCTGAGCAAAATGAACCAAAATTCTCTTGCGAACACACAGTGGACAAGGAGATGGTCAATAGTCTCTTCTTCTTGGTCACAGAGAGGACAATATTCAGGATGAGGCAACCCGCGACGTGCCAGGCGATCAGCCGTCCAGCACCTGTTGTGCGCGACCAGCCACATAAAGAAGCGACACTTAGGCGGTGCCCAAGATTTCCATATTCTTTCCCATGGTCCAAAGAGAGTAGAACCCAAAAAGAACCCATCATATGCCGACTTAGCCGAGTATTGTCCGTTGGAGGAGAGCCTCCATATGTGTCTATCCTCAACCTCCGGCTGCAGCTGAAAATCCATCAATAAATCCCATAATTGGAGAAATTCCACCAACACACCTACTGTACGAGCTCCCTGAATGTCCGAAATCCAAGCATGGTTAGTGAGAGCGTCCTGGACAGTGCGCTGCTTAACCCTCCTCTTGGGAATAGCTCCGAAAAGGCGAGGGGCAAGGTCTGCAATGCATTGCCCATGGAGCCACCTATCTGTCCAGAAAATAGTATTTGCACCATCTCCAACTATAGAATTCACAGCTACAGAGAAGAAGGCTCTCACTTGCTCAGGCACATGTAATGGGAGAGCAGCCCAAGGACGATGAGGTTCTGTTTTCTGCAGCCAAACCCATCTCATGCGCAAGGACCAGCCAAGAGACTTGAGATCTGAAATTCCTAGGCCTCCCAGCTCCGGTGGTCGACAAACTTTGACCCAGGCCACCAGACAATGTCCACCTTTTGCATCTTTACGGCCTCTCCAAAGAAAACCGCGCCGGATTTTATCCACCGCTTTGAAAGCCCATGTAGGAAAATCAAAGGCCATAGCCAAGTAAATGAGCATCCCAGTAAGAACAGATTGTACTAGTACTCTTCTTCCAGCCCTTGTCACTAGATCTGCCTTCCAACTAGGTAGTTGATCTGCAATGCGGTCAATAATGGGCTGCACTTGTTCTTTAGTTAGTTTTCTTAAAGATAGGGGCACACCTAAGTATTTGCATGGGAATTCTGAAAGAGGGCAGGGCAGCAGGTTTTGTATTGTAGCAATCTCCAATTCAGCACACCTGATAGGGATCACAGTACTTTTCTGCAGATTAGTCTTGAGCCCAGAAGCTTCACCGAACAGATTAAGAATATCCATGGTTGTAGTGATATCCCCAGACTCCGGGCGAAGAAAGAGGGCCACATCATCAGCATACATAGAGATGCGGTGCTGTAAACCACAAGATGACAGGGGTAGCAGCAAACCCTCACTGGTGGCCTTAGTAATCATATGCCCCAACACATCCATTATCAAGATAAAAAGCATGGGAGATAGGGGGTCACCTTGCCGCAATCCTCGGCGATGATGAATAAGATCCCCAGGCACCCCATTTAAAAGCACTTGGGTTGAAGACGAGGAGAGCAGCCCACTGATGATATCTCTCCATAATTGCCCGAAACCAAGCTGCTGCAGTACCTCTAGGAGGAAAGGCCATGACACAGAATCAAAGGCCTTGGAGATATCTAACTTGAGAAGAATCTGAGGCTGCTTTTGCTGATGAAGAAGCCTCGCCGTTTGCTGAACCAACATGAAGTTATCCTGTATGAATCGCCCTTTTATGAAGGCACTTTGAATCGGAGAGACCATTTGCTGTAGACGACCAGCAAGGCGATTAGCCATCATTTTTGTGATTAATTTGGCGAAGCTATGAACCAGACTTATGGGTCGAAAATCTTTAGGCTGATCAGCACCATCTTTTTTAGGGAGGAGAGTAATATAGGCTGAGTTGAGGACGCCCAAGTTCACAAACTTCCTGTTCCAAACTGCTGAAACTGCCAACATAATATCTTCCTTTATGATGGGCCAGCAAGCCTTATAGAAGCGACCCGTGAAGCCATCTGGCCCGGGAGCTTTGTCTGAAGGTAAGATTTTAATAGTATTCCACACTTCTTCCTCACTAAAAGGGAGTTCGAGATCAGCAAGGTCATGTGCAACAATTTGTAACTCATTTAAATTGATACTGTACTCCCTGTCAGGACAGCTACCTAGCAAATTTTCATAGAAATCATCAATAGCTGCAGCTTTATCCTCATGACTAGTGCAAATTTGCTCACCCGCAACAATTTTTCCAATAAAGTTCTTCCTCTTGCGGTGACGAGCATGAAGATGGAAGAGCTTTGTATTTGCATCTCCATCACGGAGCCAACTAATCCTTGAGCGCAGCCGAGCAATTGTGCGTTGAAGGGAAGCTAGAACAAGGCTGTGCTTTTTTAGACAGTTTTTGAACCACAATTCCCCCGAGGATAACTGACGACTATCTTGGGCGATCTCAAACTGATGGAGAATTTCCCTAGATAAAGCAAGCTGGAAATTCACCTGACCGACCATCTGGTCGCTCCAACTCTGCAAACCTGTGGTGGTAGCCTTGAATTTTCTTGCCAAAGTTATGAAAGGACATGGAGCAGCAGGAACCGAGGTCCAGGATGCAGAGACGGCTTCCTGAAAGCCATCCAGTTTGGGCCAGAAGGACTCAAAATGAAACCTGCGACGACCCTGAGTGTTGTTATCCCTTAGGCCAAGCAAAAGGGGGCAGTGATCCGAATCATCCGAAGCCAAACTCTGTAACAAACAATTAGGAAATCTGTCCTCCCAGTCCACAGTGCATAGAACTCTGTCCAACTTCACTAGAGTAGGGAAAACCTGCTGATTTGACCACGTAAATTTGCGGCCATGCAGCGGAATCTCTTTGAGAGCAAGATCATTGATAAACCTTCTGAAACGACCCATCATGGCCCTATTAAAATTAGCATTATTCTTGTCCTCATCCTTATAAATTAGATTGAAATCCCCGGCAATCATCCACGGCCCTGGGCAAGCTGCTCGGATATCACGTAGTTCTTGCAGAAAATGGATTTTATCTTCATTTCCTTGCGGCCCATAGACACAAGTTAACCACCACGCTTGCCCATCCTCAGCAGCAAACTGAACTGTTACACTGTGGTTATCAATCCTCTGGACTCCAGAAACACCGATATGACGTCTCCAGGCAATCAGAATGCCCCCACTAGCACCAGTGGAGGGGACAACAGCATAATCAGAGAAATCAGCCCCAAGAGCTGAGAGAATAATCCTGCGAGAGAAGCTTGTAATTTTTGTTTCCTGAACACACACAATATCCGACCGCGAAGAAACCACAAGAGACCGCAGAGAGTCTTGTCTGGATAAAGAATTCAAACCCCTAACATTCCAAATCAGAATTTTGGAAGGATCCATAAATTACAATCATGTCAAACGACCGAGAAAAGACATTAGGAAACTTAACACAGCAGCACAGCACCCTCTCTGTCCTCCAGATTTTCAGGAAGAGACCAATGGAAAAGAGCTGCCAGAGCCTGGAGATGAGCATCAGGCAGGGGCTGCTCAAACAATTTCGCATATTCATCCAGGGCCTGTTGATCTACACCTTCATGCTCCTCAATGAGTTCAAGAGTCCTCATTGCCTTCTTCTTCGATCTCCTTTCTAGGTCATTGAGTCCAAATTCAGACTTCGCACCAGCAAGGCGACGGCTGCGTCGGGGGGTGTCACCTATTGGTACGGTCTTGCCTCGCCGCTTATTGATGGCCGGGACAGGGAGAAGGCCTCCTGCGCGCCGAGCAAGTTTGTTGATGAAGGCAGCCCGCGAAGCCGCCGGGACTACTGTAGAGGAGGCCGGAGGCGGAGCAGGGGCCTCCTGAATGACACCCACATCCACCGCCGAAGGGAAGGGCTCGCCAGCAGCTGCCGGTGGCAGAACCGTTGCGGCCGCCTGGAGAGGCCCCGCCCCTAAGATAGCCGGGTCAACCAGAGAGGAGGCCGACGGCGGAGCAGATGCAGTAGCAGCCGCGGGCATCGGTGAGGAGGCCGGAGATGGGGCAGCAAGCTCCACAGCCTCAACCCCGACCGCGGGTAACCTGGAAGGACGGAAGCGACGCCGAGAATAAACCAAGATTGGCTTCACCAGAGCTTGAGACGTTGCCTCGTCGGAGGAGAGACAGGGGCGAACACGGTGAGGCCGGCAGGCACTCCGTCGCCTCACCACGGTCCCCAGCCTCACAGACGAAGTCCTGAAGCCGCTCATCAGAAGCCCAGTGGAAATTTCGGCCACCAGCGGGTCTGGAACTGGGGAGTCCACAGGCCCAAGAGAGACCGGCCCAGGTGGAACGCAGCCAGTAGAGGGGAGCTCCAGATCCTCTAGCACTTCGAATCGCACAAGTGTAGGAGAGACCAATGATGGGCTGCCATCGATAGGGCCCTCCAAACCATTGGCAGCCGCCGCTAGATTAATGTCCGCAAGCCCGAGGGGTTCAGCGTCTGGGGAGCCCCGAGCTACATCGCTCATCTCCTGGGAACCCGCGACCGGTTCCAGAAGAACCGCGGGCGCAGAGGCCGCCATGAAGACGCCGCTCGAAGAATCCACCACGTGGACGACACATGACGAGGAAGGACCCACCCGCTCGAGGACAGGCCGACGTCGAGAACCACCTCTCTCATCGCCCGCCGCGGAGGAATCAGACGACGTCGGGGAAGATGGACGGCGGCGCCTCCGTCGATCAGAGGGACCCTCACCGCCTCCGCTCCCAGCATGAGATGGCGGAGGGGGAGGGGGAGGAGCGCCGGGCCCGAGCAGCACAGAGAACCGAGTCTCAACAGGGTAGGACAGAAGCCTCTTCACCGAGGGACCATCCATGGCAGCGACCGGAGGTTCAGAGACCCACAGCTCCTTGGTGGGTGGGAGAGCAGAAGGGTCCAGGCACCATGCTGAACATCTGAAAGAGACTAGGTCCCTCAACCCAACGGTGTCAGGGTGAACTTGTTGAATACAGGCCAGGGGGCTCAAGAACTGCTCCACAGTTGAGGTTTCCCACACATGTACAGGAATTCCCCGAAGCTCAACGTCGATCAACCATGGCAGCACCCGCCCCGAGGCACCGGCCAACCGACTCCACCGCTGACAAAGGAGGGTGAACGTAGGTGAGCGTAGGGGAGGCTGTCGTTGATCCATCAAACGCTGAACGAAGCCAGAATCAGGAAGGACGAGGAGATAACTCGAGCTGGAGGTTTGACGAAGCACCAGGGAACCCGCCTCGACACCCAGACGAGCGGCGAGCACCTCCGCCACCTCACCTGCAGGGGCCAATGGCTCCACCCCACATACAGTCACGATCACGGCATTCGCGAGGTCTTCTTGTGCCCTGGCCATACGATCATCCCAATTGATAATGCATTGAAGAGACTGCGTAGGCGCGGCAAGGGCATCAGGAGGAGCCACCGCCGAAGAAATTGAGGGCCCAGGATCAACAGGAGTGGAAGAAGCGGCCGGCTGTCGGAAACGAGGCCGACGTCGACGACGCGGCCGCCTCTCCCTGTCACCCATGGCTGCCCTGGTCCCGGTGTCACAACTCCGCAGGCAGTCCTCGCCACCGTCATCAGGGACCTCACCCGCCGGAGTGCCGTTGCGGGGATTGGGTCCGGCCGGCAACTGGGATGGAGATTTGCGCCTCCAAACACGCATGGCAGCTCCCGGGCCACGCACAGCACACGCACCGCCGACCAGTCTAGCCGCCACGACCCCAGACTCGTCACCCGCCGGAGAACCGTTGCGGGAAGAAGCGCCAGGCGGCGACATGACTGGCCCAAGCCGCCTCCAGACAGAGATGCGCTCCGGCAGCAAGACACCGCCACCAGCCGACTCCAAGGGACACACGTAGGAGCGGTGCCCCGGCGAACGGCAACGGAAGCACCTAGTTCTCTGACGGCACAAGGCAGCAGTATGGCCGGCAGAGAAGCAGTTGAAACATTTGCCCACTAAATCAGCAGGGACTTGACGACGAGGGGGGCGTGCTTCGCGCCGGCGTCTCCGCCGCTCGCCACGCGACACGAACTTCACCCAACCGCCTGGACCAGGCCTCACAGCACCACGCCGCCTAGGAGCAGAAGGGCGGATAAGGACGATCCTGGGAGGCGGAGGCGCTGGCGCTGGGATAACTTCAACTGCGGCAGAAACAACCGTCGCCGCGGCCGCCGAAGGGGCCGAGGAGCCCGGGCCAGCAGACGAGATGACGACGTCGTGAAAGGATGGAACAGAACCGTCGGAGCACTCCGAGCCCGGACTATCGCAGTCCCACCGCTCGTGCTTGGACCGACCGCGAGAGAGCAAGGGAGGGGAGGAAACCGTCGCCGATGGGGAGGGAATGGCCGCCTGCGCGGACGAGGTGGAGGTGGCCGCCGGGCTCGGGATGAGCGACGGCAGAGGGGCAGGGGAAGGCAAGGCGACGGGAGAGGGAGAGACGGAAGCCGTCGCCGATGGAGAGGGATTGGCCGCCTGCGCGGCCGAGGTGGAGGTGGCCGCCGGGGTGGAGGTGGCCGCCGGGCTCGGGATGAGCGTCAGCGGGGAGGCAGGGGAAGGCGAGGCGACGGGAGAGGGAGAGACGCTTGGCATCCCGCCTCCGTTCATCGCATGTGGCGGTGGCTCCAGGAAAAGGAAATTGACGCCCAGGCATGAACATTACTTTCTTGCATATTAATTTTTTTATTTGATTTAAGGTTGTTAGATTCATTTCTTTTGTATTATTATTATTCTTAAACTTTAAATAAATGCAAATATTATATTTTGTGTATTTTTTATACCTGGCTCGCGAGCTTAACGAGCCAGCTCGAGCTTTTAACGAGCCGAGCCGAGCTGGCTTTCTGGCTCGTTAAGATAACGAGTCGAGCCGAGCTAGCTCGTTATCTTAACGAGCCAGAACGAGCCGAGCCCAAACGAGCCGAGCTGGCTCGTTATCCAGCCTTACCTAGACATCTACATATCAAATGCAATCGTATGCACTCTCTGGGTGCAGTCTCTAATTTAGATAGAATTCTGGTTCTACTTTAAGCAGCAGCGGCATGAGCTACCTAGTATAGGTCACAAATATCTGATTCCAGATCTTCTTCTTAGTAATAATGCCATGCCTACATATAGATCCTCTCCCTGCAGTCTTGGATGCAAACAGGCTGGAAGTTTGGCCCATTATGATGAGTGTCTCTGCAGGGGCAGTGCCACTGGATTCTCGTCTCCATGACCGCATCATGCATGTGGCCGACGGCTCCATTCTCGACTGACATTGACTTACATAAGTAAGTGTTTTGTTATTTTAAATGTTTCGTGATGGTCCATTTCTATTAATATGGTAACATGTACATTGATTCAAGTAATGATGACATACGTGCAGGTTGGATCGTCAGAAGAACAGAAAGATTTTTGACTAAGAGAAGCACCACCAGTCCTATATTGAGCAATGGGAGCAAATGCCCACGACAACATGGACGAGAATAATGAGCCGCACACGAACCGTGAGTTTAGGCGGTACCAAGCTTGGTATCAATGTGCGACACGTTGCAGGCTGAGGCTACAGTGGACAAAAGATGACTACACCGACATCGAGTCCTTAGACGATGAAGACACGGTGTACGACCAATCTACTCGTGCAGGAAGGCAGGTGGAGATAGGATCAATTTTGGACAGAGTGATAAGTTAATTGCCTTATTTTTCTACGTTAAGTTGCATACCAATACATTATGCGTTAGAGGTATCTATTTTAGTTAGTGCCACCTTCGAGCCATAGCATCCTTATAATATATTAGATTCTTGTACAAAAGAAAATAAAACCTGTTGGCATCTGTTCAGAAGTATTATTACTGAGAACTTTGTTGCAGGGCAATACCCTCAAATGCTCCATTGAAGACATTGAGCGCTTTCATCCAAGAGTCAAGGACGACGACACGCGTAGCTTCCTAGACGTAAGATTCAAAATATTCTTTCAAACATATTATTAATATGTTAGATTCTTTCAGTTAACATAATTTTATACAACAGAGGCTGTCATGTCAGCTACGCCGTGCGGCTGCTCGTTGTGGTTGTAGGACAGACACGACGCAAGACATGTACGTTCCTTCCATAGGTAGAGGAGGCTTAGGTTTCTCTAGCCATGCACCTATAGGGGACGAGGACGACGACGACGACGACAACGACGATGATGACGTGGACCAGAGGCACGAGGAGTTTGACCCCTCTCAGCTCTAGGACGCTCCCTCAACTCAGCCTACACAGCCTCCAGGCACTAGGCGACGTCGTCCATCTGACCCTTACACTCTAGGTACCAGCGCTCTTGGTCACAAGGGTAAGGGTAAGACTAGGAGGCAATGAGAGTTTGTGGTAGATGTTAGTATGTACTATTATGAATTTTGTAGTTACTTTCCTATAACTATTTGGGACTATATGGACATTATGGACTATTTGGACTATGCAGGACATGTTATGTTGATTGTGATATTCGATGTGGTTGTATTATGCTCTTTGGAAGATTAAATGTTTGGATTATATAATGATGTCTCTGTTTGTAACTGTGGATGCTCCTGAAACAAGGGAAACTCTTACGATTTTTTTCCGTGAATCATTAATTATACTACACTGCTAAAAAGGAATAAATATAGTACACAGATTAAATGTAAAATCATTAGAACGTGTATAGTCCAATCGTATCGTACAAACGCTTTGTAGATAAATCTAGACTTTTCAGTAACAGTGAACGAATCTAGGCTTTTCAGATAATGAAAATAAACTTTTTAGTTACAAGAAATGGGAGAAAGAGCGAATGGCGGTTTGCTCAAGATAGGAAGGCATGCAAGGAAGCACAACTCCACTCCATCTCCACCATCCATCTTATGACTGTTTGATCCAAGGGCTGAGGTGAAGAGGCACATGGATCGCTGACATGACATATTGAGAGGCCTCCATTCCTCCTCTCAACCTATAAATAACCCCTCACTCCCTCTCATTCACACACACAACAAGGAAGAAGAGCACTCCTCAGTATTTTCTTTCATTGCAGTACCACTGTCTAGAGGGTCATCCAGAGGGAGAGAAAAGGGGAAGGGAACTACCATTATGTGGGAGGGTTCTCTTGGTCCCGATTTCTTTGAGGAAGCTCTTTATGAGAGGTTCCCAGTTAAGAGCAAAAGTGATTTCACCAAAGGGGCACCACTGAGAGGATACGATGAACGGAAAGAAGAGCGGCCAAAATGCATGCATGGTGAGGACTGCCTAGTGTAGATGTTCACCGAGAGAATAGATGGAGGTCGTCGTTTCTTCAAATGCCCGCGAGCATGGATAGTTGCTATTAATATTTGTTTCTTCAATATGTTCCTCTTCTATACAACTTACATGACATACTTATTACAATCTTCTTTGGCCAAAGAAAACTATGGGTTCACTAGGTGGGTCAATCCTCGACCTATTTATCCATATGTAGAGTACATCTACTACCTGTAGGATCATATCTTCGATCTAGAAAGGGAAGTTAGCAGCGGTTACAAGGACAACGAAAAGGACGACAACAACAATGGTGTCGATTCATAGGAGGCACTCTGCAATGATCCATATTGCACCTGCCCTAACCACAAGAACAAGGGGGCCTCTGCCATCACCTCCGCCATCACCACCACCAGCAATGGGAGGCTACTGTGGAGAAGGTGCAACACAATTTGCTATGTGTCCACACTTATGGCAGAACCACCTAATCTAATGCCTTCTAGGAGTGCTCGTCTTCCATTAGACACTAAGCACCCAAGGGAGAACACCAAATTACTTGGTTCCGTTGGGCACACCCAGGGGAGAACTCGAAAATCCACATTTTTCCATCAGGATCATAAATGAGAAAATAAAGCTTACATCATTCTTAACCATTTGTTACATCACTTTTAGTACAACATCAGAGTATAATATTTAATGTTATAACAGCGAAATGTAATCATCTTAACATAGCCATGAATGATTTAATTGAACAACAGAATATAAACAGGTGAACAGAGTTACAACGGAATTAATTATCTATTCATAGCATGATAAAGCATTGACATGTAAACTATGCCAACAGTTTATTATACTTTTATTTATAAAAAATATTTAGTGAGAGTTATAAATAAAAACTAGGATCACAGCGTAAAGGAAATCCACCGCATTAGTTCATTAACTAACCATTCTATGTAAGCACCTGTGCTACTTTCAAGTAGATGGTAAGCAATCAGATTTCCTTTTTCCATTTCATCTTTCATCTTTCAGTTCTTACTACAGTGCTTGGCCCAAAATAAGCCATATCAGATCGCTTGGCGATTCGCGAATCAATGTCCCTAGCTAGGTACCTCGAAAGCACATGCCCCGCTTGTACCCAAGGCACAAGCAGGACCAACCCATAACTCTCATATCCTTGGTGTCCAGGTCCCCATCCAAACTGGGACTCCAAGACCCTGGCCCTGAGTCCCAAACTTAGTGCGGTGCAAGGACCTACTAACCCAAAAACCACCAAGATAGTCGGTCTGGAAAGAGCTGGATCCACGATAAGAGAGGAACAAGTCTTCTAAGCGCCCATACCTAAGTATGTGCTTGGGATAATAAGTCTGTGACTTGCCTCGAGTCTTATGCAATGGCCGGTCCTTAACCGACACAGACAGGGAAAGCAGTGTAACCAAGAGATGCCTCACGTCCGCGGCGACACAACCTCTTACACCCACCAATACCCAAACCACATCCCTACCCAGGTCACCATTTTCTTTTCTACCATTTTTATATATTCCAAGTGGTAATAATCCAATAATATATTTCCTATCTCACGCGAGTGATAGCCATCACTCGACCTCTACCGGGGTCCTATAGCATAGTAATCTACACGATCCTATCATACTAGTAAAACTCATAGGATAAAGATATATATATGCAAGTGGGTTTCATTCAACTTCTTAAAACTTAATACACAAATATAATTTAAACTATAGAAAAGTAGGGGTTATGCACCGGGGCTTGTCTGGGTAAGATATATTAAAAAGTTAGTATCTACATCTTTAGATCATCCACCATCAACTGAATAGAAAACCCATTGCATCATCTCCTAGAGAGAATACCATTATATCATCTTCGGATTCCCAATCATCCTTCGATTGATCCGTAGATCCATCATCGTACCTATATGATATGCATTGATGCAAATGCATGAAGTAATTAATCAAATGTAATCGTGACTCGTATAATACGATTTACGTCTTTCAAGTTAATGAGCTAGCTCTAACGACTAACGTACTAATCTACGTATCCATGTTGTCGAATAAGACGTTACTTCCCAATAATTGTTTTAGTTATACAAACCCAAGTTGTTTCTTTATCCCATTCTATCCATTTAATCTTTATTCAAAATAGGACATCATTATCTATTTAACAAACTAATTATTCGGGAGCTACAAAAATTACAGTGAGTACCTAATATTGCTAGGAGCCTATTGTAAAAAATTTAGATTTAACATTACTACCAATTTATCACAACAATTCCTAAAATTTATATTTTTACAATATTAAGTACTCTAAATCAATTAGAGCAACCCTAGAAACATCTTAAAACTAGGTCAACAAATTATAGTAACAAGTAGATCATGATTTTAGGAGACTAACAAAATTAGTTTGGTATTTTTATGATTTTTCTACTCTTTATTTTCAATTTTTGAAAGGCACTGAATTAACAAAACCAAAACAACACAACAAGACTAGGCCCGGGTGGCCAAACTCAGCCCGTAGGTGCGCGGTGGCCCTGCAGCCGAAACGGTCGGTCCACGCGGACGCGGCTATGTGCGAGCGGCTGGGCCCTTGAGACGCGATGGCCTAGGCGCACAGGCAGCGGCGTGGATGGCCCAGGCAGGGGGGGGATGCAGCCAGCAGCACAGGCGCGGTAAAGACAGGCTGGCCCAGCGTGCGTCGTGAGCGGCCCATCAAGCCGGCCCACTTGGCCATGGCAAGACGATGGCAGAACCTTTGCGATGAGGCCCCTAGGTTTTCTCAAAACTAATCCCAGGACATAAGCACTATTTACTTGAGTCACGTATTTTGCAATAAGAACCCTGTATAAAACTTCTTCTTGGATTCTCACTCATTTCTTCATCCTCCAAAGCAGAGCAAGCACCAGCCGACGACGGAAACGACGCATCCAGGTGGCTGCGGGGCACGGCGGCCGATGAGACAAGCTCCGGCACCGGGCGAACATGGTGTGCTCATGCACGTAGGTACAATGGTGGAAACAAACGATGACAGGGATGCTGCGAGGGGCAGCACGGCGACCTCGGCGCGCAACGACGCTGGCCAAGCGGCTCCAGGCGATGTTAGGCGCTGCGGCTCGAGCGCGTGACGCGGGGAGGAAGAGGAGCGCCAGTGCTACATGGAGGAACAGGAGCAGTCGTGGAGTGCGAGAAGGTACGCGCACGCTCACGAGGAACCGGACCACGAACGGCGATGAACGGCGTGGCCACAGCGGTAGTGCTCCAGTGCACGGGTGGCTACGGTGACGGTGGACACACACTTGCGAAGGAGGCAGGGCGACAACGTTGTAGGCGCGAATGGAGGCGGCGTGGTGCTATGGGTATGGTGCACGATGCGAGGAAGGTAGGGCGATGGTAGGTGCGGCCTTGGCGATGCTGTAGGGCAGCGGGCGTGGCGCACGCCAACTCGGCTGAGGCCAGTAGAAGGAGGTGAGCAGGAAAGGGACTATGGTTTAGCGCGTAGTAAGCAGAGGGAAGGAAATAAGCAAGCAACGGCGGTAGCAGCTCGTCTCAAAAAAGCAATCGGAGATAGAGGTAGACAGAGTAGAGAAGAATGGGGAGGATTCGGCCTTCACTTGAATGAGAACATAGGGCAGCGTAGAACTAAAGCATGCAGACAGGGACAAGATGAGGCAGGCAAGCAGAGGGAGGCGAGGGAAACAAGAAGCGACGGGCAGACAGGAGCTGGAGCCAGCCACAGGTATAGAAAAGGAAGGGGACAATAGCATGAGAGCCGGCCAACTTCCATTATGCAGGAACCGCGCGGCAAGAGGCACAGGGTGAAGCGATGGAACTGGTAGTGAGGGAGGGAAAACAAGCAAAGCCATACACGGCAGCAGTAGCCCGCCCTACTTTCATCCATCAGCGCGCACGTTGTACCGGAGAGTTTGGTGGGGCGAGTGGCCAGTGGCACTCTCATTATTATTTTAGCTCTCAAATATTCATTTACCAAGCCGACTATTTATATTTTCAAACACGGCCAAAGCACTAAAGTTTGTTACTCGATATTTTAACTGCAACCAAAATCATACTCTGAATTTTACTTAAGTACTATATACCAGTCATATCGTATTTCTGTTTATAAAAATTGTTTTTATTTTCAATCCAACAAAACAAGCCATTCGCCATTTACTTGTTAGAATCGTTATCGGACATTCCTAAATATTTCTACGCACTGCGTAATTTAACTTGAGCGTTTATTTGAGTCCACAAAACTAAGTCACACAGGATTCGCTTATCGCCTCAAGTACGTTTTAAATTAAAACCCCGAGAAACTCATTTTGGAAATTTTTCTTAGACCTAAATCGCGGTGCTAAATGAGCTCATAACACCAGGGGTGTTACAACACTACTAGGATGACCCTATCTTAGGTGGTGTTTGGTTGCCCTTTCCTAAATTTTAGTCGTTGTCCCATCGAATGTTTGGACACATGCATGGAGTATTAAATATAGACTAATTACGAAACTAATTGCATAGTTTGCGACTAATTTGCGAGATGAATCATTTTAAGCCTAATTAGTCCATGATTTGACAATGTGGTGCTACAGTAAATATGTGCTAATGATGGATTAATTAGGCTTAAAAAATTCATCTCGTGGAGTACTGACGGATTATGTAATTTTTTTATTAGTATCTGAACACCCCATGCAACATCCTCCCGACACATCTCCTAAATTTTAGTCATTGGATCCAAACACCACCTTATTCATATGGCACATCCATGTGTTTGTTGCTTGGTTTAATTACCTAAGGCATGTTAGATTTAGTCGAAGGAACTTTATACCCTAGTTCGGTACATATTCTCACATGCCATTTCATGTGTTTTATGTGTTGAATTATATAATGCCATACTTCGTTAGGTTTTGTTTGCAGCACATGATCACATGTTACTATGTCTGCAATATTATACTGAATATTATGACCACAAATAATGAAAACAACTACATAATAAAAAGTCCAATACTATGCCACATTAAACAACACAATAATACTAGAAGTACGTGCCGACAGTAGACAACATTGACCATGACTAAACCATTGAACTAGCAAGTCATGGAGACTACTGAGTGCAACGTGGCCACTTTCCCTTCCTCATGGCATCGGGATTCTCCTCCGTCACTTCTTTCGCTCGACGTGCATGCTCAAGCTTCTTCTCTCTCTCCTCCCTATACGTAGCAACACGCCTCCTTTCCTCCTCTTCCTTGTGCTCCTTTTTTTGCAGCCTCCTCTCTACGTCTTTTCTCCATCATCTCCTTGTCCTCTGTCTCCCACCGCAACAGTTTCTGTATCCATTCCTTGTCTTCAGGCTTGATCTCAGTGTCGATCCACTGCTCAAAATCACAGAGCGGGGAAGGGGTCTGCAAAAAATACAATTGTTACAAAACAAAAAAATCATGCAAGATGTCATAGGACACAAACATCATTTCCTCACCATCTTGTTAATGTGGCGCTAATGAAGTGTAGGCTCAAACGTAAAATTGAAACACATCCAATACCTCTGCCTATACGTGTCCTCTTTATCGGACTTGGCTACCTTGCAAGGATCGCCGCAAAAACACATGGACACTGGAACACCACTAGGCAGAGGCAATGGATCAAAGGCATTTCTGGTCATCCGGCCATAACTACAATTCAACCAATTTCGTTCTAAGAATCGAAAGCAATTAACATTAAACCCTAAACCTAGGGTTTCCCATTTGATGCACAACAATGAAGCCATAACATAACAGCATGCGCTGAGGTTACCTTGGTTTGCTAGCTTTTCCATGCCTTGACATCCTACGGTTGTATAATACAAATATTAAAAATTGCACGAAACCCTAAGTAATGACGATTCTTAGGTTGAAAAATTTGACTAATATATACCGAATTGATGCGAAAAAACTAGGAGGAGAGTGAGGATACCTTACTCTCGAAGATCTATGGATCAAATCAAAGTTTCCAAGGTCCAATATGTCGATTTGTGAGGTAGGGCGAAGTCGGGAGGGAAAAAAACCCGAGAGGGAGGAGAAAGAAGAGGAAGAAAGCTCGGGCAGGAAGGTTGGGGCCGGGTTAAAACACCACCTCGGCGCCATAGATATTGGCGCCAAGCTCGGCGCCAAGATCTACGGCGCCAAGCTCGGCGCCAGGATCTACGGCGCCGAGTTGCCTGCCAAGTCAGCGCCACATCTGCGTCGAGCCTAAAACCTCGGCGCCAGCAATGATGGCACCGAGCTAAAGGTCCAGATTTTGAAATCATACCTCCATGGACATATTTGTGATTTTTTTTAAAAAAGGCTAAAAATAAAAAATTCGGTGGCCTCCCACTGTTTTAATCTTGCTCCCAACTTTGGCTTCTTGTTTGGTCAACTTGGCACCTTAGGGTCGTCGATCTCTCTTCATAGAGAATTACAACCCCCCTCTTCGGTTTTTATAAAAAACGATAATGCATGGACACGACTAAAGTGATATGCATTTTGGATTAAGAAAACTGAATGAAACTTTCAATAGATTTTTCATCTTCTAAATTGCGGCATGGGGCCAGGTATTACTACTTTTGTTGTTTTCAGTTTTATGAGTTGATTTGATCAGAACCAGTTTTGCTTAATATTGAAAACTGCACTCAGTGAAGGCATTCTCATTGATCATTTTCATGAAGACTAGTATGAAATGAACTGAGATTGCTAGTATTCTTCTTGTTAAAGAAAAAGATACATAGTGGAATGAGCATAGCAAGTTCCTTGTGTGGTGGACTAAATCCTCGACTTTGTACGAGTACTTGAATTTTTAGTTTAAATATATGCACGGTAATTGCCTCTAGGCCGATGTTTTTCTTTCTTTCTTCTTCTTCTTCCTTTTTGTCGAATCACTCAGGAACCACATATCTTAATTGACGTCAGGTTAGAGTGCTTAATCGTGCTTTTATTTTCATTTTTTTTATGTCAGCTGCATGAGTGTGTGAGCATGGTTTAACTGATACAGATTTGGATCTTGGGGGTGGACCGGTGGAGTATGGGCCCTTTGCTACCCTGTTGTTGGCGGCGGCTTCCTTGCCATACTAGCTTGCATGCTGCACTCTAGGACCCCCATTGCACATTGCTGCCTGAATTATATACGCACTGTCTAGGCACTATGCTTCATGTGATGAAATGGATATGTTTGACTATTTGATCCAACAAGTGTGATGTGTGCCGATATATAAAAAAATAACTTATGAAAACATGTAATTATAACTCTAGTAAACCGACATATCAAGTGGCTATATTTTATATTTTAGTCGAGCATTGTTGAAGATGCCAAGTATTCCTTGGGTGAGCCCCTCCGCAGTACTGCAGGACTCAGAGGAGTTGCTTGCCTATTTCTTATGTTCCCCCTAGTCGGTAACCTGCTTTGCGGGGAAAAAAAGAAATTACCACCACCAGCTGTAGTGCTGGTTAAGATCCGTCATGTTAAAACAATACCAATAAGAAAGTAGAACTTCATATCATGTTACGGCCATTTATGTTAGTACAATGTAAGTATTGTCCACACTCCGTTCCAAAAAGAATACAACTCCATATCATTCTGAATTAAACCATTCAAAGTTTGACTAATTAAGTCAAAAAGTCTACTTAATCCCTCACCTATGGAGGATGTGGGGGAGGGCAGATGATCGACAAGGGAGCAGGCACGGTGCGTGGGCTCAATATCGTCGAGGAGTGTCGGGAGGTGGAGCAGAAGATAAGAGGTAACATGCTGCTCGTCGGCCAATGGGGCAAGCCTAGAAAGTGTAGGAATAGAAAGGAAAATATGGGTTTGTATACAAACATGGTACTTAAGCCAGTGTGGTAGAATACGGTGTCAAAACGGTCATAGGATACCATCCATGGGGGTTTCATCCGAATACTATTAGATGTTTTAAGGGCTATAATATTGGGTTTTATAGTTGTAAGAGTTATATAGTTAATCAATGATATGTTTGCTGACTCGGTACCTATGTAATTAATCAATGATTTGTCACGTCAGCGAAACCACTTCCAAAACCGCTTCAGAAGGTTATTTATATGGTTTTCAATACTTTAATGGGTATAATATCTGGTTTTATAGGTGAGGGGTGAAATAGATAACCACCAATACCTATGAGGGTTAAGTAGATTTTTCTAATCAAGTTTATAGAAATATCAACATATATGATTCTAAATAAGTGCTATGAACAATGCTCTAATTATACTTATTTGACGTCACAAATATTAGTCTTTTTATATAGATTTGATCTAAAATGCATGCCCAAACTGTCTTGCAACCATCTTCCTCTTATCACCGATAGTAACTTCTAGCATGTACACAAGAGAACATACTTGTGGCAAAGTTAAAAAATAGGGGGGGGGGGGGGGGGGGGGGGGGGGGGCACGGAGAAAGTAATAACAAAAAATTCGTAATCAGAGGAAGGCATGTAGCAAGCCAGGCCAGCACAGGCCCTTTTTACACGGGAAGGGATCTTTGCTTTACGGCTTCAGGGGACAGGAGCTTTTGGAGCCCCGAAAGCCAACCCCTGTCCGTCACCTCACCATTTTCACCCTGTTGCACGTAGTACTCCGATCTCTCCTCCAAACACACATGATACCTCGCCATCAGACACGGCAAATTAGAGAGACAAGGGCGCCGGCCGCCGGCCGCCGGGGCATTTTCTGTGCTAGGAATCTAGGATTAAATTAATTCCCTGGCCGGTGGAAGGAGATCCCGCGGCGGAGAAGGGGACCCCCGACGGGCCGACCCAAAGCGAGGTGCACGGCACCGTGTATGTTCTTCACTCCAGGCGCGTTTCGCTTAGAACGGCTTTGGGCTTCATATTTGGTACGTTTTGGTCCGGTTCTTGCTACGATGAACAAAAAGATATAACTGATGAAGCCAAAAAAAAAGTTTCACCAACTAGCTCTATAGCAACTCTGACTTTAACTCCTGCAAAGGTTATAACAAACAAGCATGTAAAAAGCAACTTTAAGATGCACAGGTTTTGCGCATTCGAGAAAAAAAAAACACCGAAACCATGCAGGCCGAAATTGTTTTATATCTACGAGACAGAGGCAAAGATTGTGGCTTAGGGCGGCTCCACTAACGGTCCCGTGTTCATTGATTAAAAGTTTCTCTCAAGCTCATGTTATGTATAGCAAAATTGTCACCGTCTATATTCCTCCGGTGCCTAGTGGGCTCTTGTCCTCGTTCCTCTATTTGTGACCGAAAAAAGAAAAGTTGTGGCTCCTCTCACATAGGCGATGGTAGCGGTGCAGGGTCCCAATGATTCCTCGGCATCTGGTAGCGAGGAAGCAGAAATATGCCATGGATGGATCCAGAGGCTTAGGATTTTCCACATCAGAGTGTAAGGATCTAGGTGGCTAAAGGGAGGATGAATAGCCTATAAACATTTTCTACAAAACACAATTTTAAAACCTTGATTTCTACAACACACAATTTCAAAAATGATTCCTCTAAGTTGTTTGATTTGCAATCCAAGGAACAAACTCAACTCTCTAATCATAGATATTTCAAACTCTTGAGCCATCGTCTCTCCAAACTCTTTACAAAAATCTTGATTTCTTGAACCAAATATGATATCATCAACATAGATTTGGCAACAAACAAATCTTTTTCGATTCTTTTGATGGAGAGAGTGATGCCAACCTTCCCCACCTTGGGCACACAGCCGAAGACTTCCTTATTCAAGGGAAACCTTTGGCTTCACAAGCATTGGCGTACTCTTGCTTCACCTCATAGCTCGATTTGAAGTACACCATGTTCTACATAGGGCAGGCGGTCAGACCACACTGAGCATCGATCAGACTAGTCGCGCTGCACACAGGCATCCTAGGCCAACGAACCCTAATATCTGGTGCAAGAAAATACCTTGCCCTAGAGAGCTCCGCTGGGCCGTGCATAGGCCTTGCGGTTAGACCGCACCTACTTCCATTCAATCCGTCTTACGATCGAACCAAACCAAGGGGCACAGCACATGCACGACGATCGGACCGGTCCACTCAAGCTCACAATTAGACTACCCATAGGGCCGGTCAGACCTGCCGGGCAGACTACATCCCACTTAAAAGCTATCTCAAAACCTTTTCAAATCTTGCTAACTCCAAATTGGTTTCCCACAAGACAACCATGACCTTTAGCATTTAGTTAGCATTTTCAAATATTTTAAAAAGTTTTTTTTTACTTCAGATTCAAATGGCCGCTTTGTCTCTAAATGCAATGCATAGAAAGACCTCGAGAGTGTCACATAGATAACCATTTAGCAATAGAGACCTACCCTCTTTATAGAGCGGCGATCTTGCAAAACCTATATTTATACCTTTGCCTTTGCTTTGCTTTCAACCTTTGCATGTCATCCATCCATCATCTTCAACTTCACTTGTTGAGCCTTTTGCACCGCATGGTTCTTGCCATCTCCACTCCATGGCCTTCATGTTGCTCACCACAAACTCGTGGACTAAGCCTAACCTTTCATCTCATATGAAACATGTTAGTCTACTAATGTTATCATTCAATCAACAAAACTCAAATGAGTCTTTCAACTAGGATAGATGGAGCAACTTCCTCTGTAAAACCTTTATGTCCGCCTCTAAAAATGCTTTTCCCTAGGAGTGTTAATTAGTATAGGTGAGTTCATAACACTTAGGAAACAATGCTAAAAGTTGTGGCAAACATCAATTGATATAAATGTTACTAAGAACTAATTGATAGCTGTTAAAAATTATTCCTAGGTTATTTAAACATACTCTCTCCATACCATAGCAAGTGTTGATATGGGATTTTTCTAGACATTTTTTTATAAGTGTGGCTAGATTTATAGAAAATATTAGCAACATTTGTATCTCTAAATAAATTTATTGTGAAAATATATTCAACGATATATATGATATTAATTATGTATCATAATAATAATTATGAGGGATTATACCTGAATAAAATCAGCACATCGTGTGAAAACGGAGGCATGGATTCTGTGTACCGGCAAGGAGGAAGAGGGGGAACCGCCCTTGTCGATGGTGGTAAATGTCTTGTGTTGAGTGTCCCCGGCAAAAGCAAAAGGAGAGAGACACGACCTGGCCCTGGCCTGGTGATCTCCTCGGAGCCAGAAGATTCTCTCCTTTTCCTTGTACCAAAAACATGACACCAGAATCTCCTCCTCTCTCTCTCTTTTTCTTTTCAGAAATGCTATACCTTATGAGTTTTGATTGAGAGAATTGAAACGACGATTTGCGGATTTCTCATGCTGAAAGGATCAAGATGCCAAAGAGGGGGGGGGGGGGTGAATTGGACAAATTCTAAATTTTTTTGCAATAATTAAATCCTACGGTTAGCCCAATTAACCCCTTGTGCCTAGAAAAGTGTTTCTATTAATCTAACGCACGACGGACTTGCAACCTATGTTCCAAACTTACTCTAGCATGACAATTCTATGAATGTAAAGATAAGTATTGAATTGCTCAAAGTAAATGCTCAAAGTAAATAGAGAGAGAGGAACGCGGCGATGTTTTGCCGAGGTATTGGAGAGTCCCACTCCCCACTAGTCCTCGTTGGAGCACCCGCGCAAGGGTGTAGCTCCCCCTTGATCCGCGCAAGGATTAAGTGCTCTCTACGGGTTGATTCTTCGACACTCCATCACGGCGAATCACCAAAAACCGCTCACACCTTGAGTTGGGTCACCCACAAGCTCCGCCAGGTGATCACCAAGCTCCCAATCACCACCAAGCCATCTAGGTGATGGCAATCACCAAGAGTAACAAGCACGAACTCTCACTTGACCACGCGAAGCCTAATGAGAACGGTGGATGCACACTTTGCTACTCTTGATTCACTAATGAGGCTACTCTCTTGGATTCATGAATCTCAATCACCTCACTAGGACCTTGCTCTTCTTGGCACTCACAAACGTGTTTCTCAGCTGTTGGAATGAGCAAAAGTGACTCCACACATGAGTGGAGCTTCTATTTATAAGGCAACCTGAAAAATGAACGTTATGAGCTTCTACGGGGTGACCGAACGCTCCGGTCAGTTCAACCCGTACACCAGTGTTTAAGTGTTGACCGAACACTGACAGGGTCTGATCACCACTGACCGGACATGTTCGGTCGCATTAAACCCTCACTGGATGCTTACTGTACTCGACCGGACGCTGGATCCTCAGGGTCCAGTCAGTAGTGACCGGACGCGTCCGGTCGCAGATTTCCTTCTCTGGAACCTTACTGGAGTCGACCGGATGCTGCCTCCCAGCGTCTGGTCACTTGACCACTCCAGCGTCCGGTCACACTGAACGCAGTCTCTTGATCGAATGAACTGACCGGACCCTGTGGCCAGCGTCCGGTAGCACCGGAGCCAGCGTCCGGTCAGCATTTGACCCTCCATTCACTTCCAACTCTTAAACATATGTGAATAAAGTTTGCTCCATAGGATCATAGGGCTGTTGTGGAGCTACCTAGTGCTAGTTTTAATAAGTGTGCACCACACCTAACTCACTAGCCTCATCTAGGTCAAGCTACCCGTCCATACCCCCCTTAATAGTACAGCCAAAGGAAAAACAAAGTCCTAAACTACTCTAAGTGTCACTCCAACTCCAATCGACACTTAGAACTAGTCATCCTTAACCTTGTCATCCATCCTTTGAAAACCGAAATGATTTCTATCGTAGGGGCATGAAAATCTTGATTGCCCAATCGATCTCCATTACCATGACATAACTTAATTGCCTCTACAAAACACACGTTAGTCATAGTAATCTTGTATTGTCATTAATCACCGAAACCCAACAAGGGGCCTAGATACTTTCAATCTCCCCCTTTTTGGTGATTGATGACAATACCACCTCGAGTATGTGAAAGAGTGAGGTTTTTGTTATGCTTGGTTCATATAAGCTTTTGTCAATAAGAACAAAAGAGATAGGCAAGCTTATATGACCCAAGCCAACACGATGTACTCAAAAGATATGAAATAAACATGAGTACAAGTAATAAAGATCATTTGCATCGGAGTATAAACGCGGAAGCAAAGGAAAATGAGCATTGTACAAGTGATATGACATATAAAGGAATTCAAAATAGAGAGCACACATGTCATAAATCACAATCACGTAGATATCACTATCACATAGATATAATAATATGCACGAAAGTAACACACGAATGCATAATAGTAATAGTGTATCACACAAATAAAACTCCAAATGTATATAATAAGCTAATAATAGATAACTAGCTCCCCCTAAATGTCGCTCCCCCTGAGTCAACATACTTGAACCCTCTCCCCCTTTGGCGTCAAATACCAAAACCTAAGGGTTGGTCGGTGGAGCTATAGCAGACGAGACGGGTGCTGAGGTACGAGGAGCAAGATGAAACTGGGTGCCATCATCATCTGACCCTAGCTCTGTACTGACTGACCCTCTATGGCTAGAAGTGTCTCTGAAGCGATCTGGGTCTGAGCTGGGGTAGGTGCAGCCTGTGAAGCTGTTGGTACGTCTGTTGTAGGATTTGAAGAGGCGATAGACGAAGGGAGCCTCTGAGTAGTCACGACGATAAGGGCTACTATAGAAGGACCGGTGGTATGCATATGTGGTGGTGTAGGCATGCCTATCAACTCGCTGAAGGATGCTCCAAGACTCTTGGAGACTGACGTGTCAGGCACAAATAGCGAGGATGACTGATCTGGTGAGAAGCTCGTATGATATGGTGTGAACTACAGGGCTACCACTGGTGAGGGACAACCACTAGGACACCTGAACTATGGGAGAAGCAAACGGAGCTAGAGGTTGTCCCTGACTCTGAAGCCCACTGGGCTGTACTGCTGGAGTCATAATAGTGGTGGCAGGTTGAGCAAGCTGGGGCAAAAGCTGTGGCTGTGGGGCCCCAAGTGCTGTTACTACATGCTACATAAATCCCATAAGCTGCTGCTGGTGGAGGATCTGCTGCTATTGCTGGAACTCGTCCTGACAAGCCTAAAACTGTGCAAAGTTGGCAGCGGTCTCCTAAGCCTGTCGTGCCTGATCCTGCTGCATCCGCTCAAGAATAGCAATCAAAGCAGGGTTCGTCTGCGGTGCAGGTGGAGTTAAGGTGGAACTACTGGCCTCTGCATCATGTCTGCGTGGAGGCATATGAGGAATCGGCAGATAGTCGTCATCTGAACTATCACTAGACTCTATCACCTCCTGTTGTGCCTCAAGCTGCTCCTCCTCAGTAGCGGCTATACCTCTGATAATCTCATCCTACTAAGCTACTGACTCTGGTATATCTAGATGACGGTGAGGCTAAGTGGGAGCCTATGGTGTGCTATGCCTGATCCTCTATGCCATGTTATAAGCTGGAAACTCAGTGGTGGCACCTTTGTACTCTGCAACCATCTCAGGGGTCCTAACCTGCATAGCCTTAAGCATCAGGAAAGTGATCCAATGTGCATATGGAAGCTGCCTATGACCCTTGAAGCCCTTAGCTATAGTATCCTCCATCTCTGATAGAAGGAGGTCCCAAATGTCGAACATGGTCTGCTACATCAGGGCATTAAGGAGCTAGAGCTGTAGGTGAGTCATACCCTCTCTGTATCCCAACCTAGGAAGTAGTGTCCTCTTGATGATAGCCTCTAGCACACGAGCTGTAGGAGTAAGGTTACTGGGGTTTCTCCTTGACCCCTCACCAAAAGGCTCCTTGAAGCAATGGCGCACAAGATCTGTAGGGGGCACCATACCTCCATGAGGATGCTTGGGAGGCTCTTGCTGTCCATAACATACCTCATGTAATCTGATAGGCTGCTCCTATAGCCTCAGTATCTCCCTAGCCCTAAAACTCATCACCCTGTAGTCTCTGCCTCTAAATGCAAAGTGTATGAAGTTATGCTGCGGGTCAACATAGAGCGAAGCATAGAACTACCGAACCTAAGATGGTACATACAATCCTGTCCAGCCAATCAGATCTGTCAGCCCCAGCAAATATGATAAGTAAGGGCGAATATGCTCTCCGGCTGCTGCCATAATAGCCTCAATAATGCAGACTCTCTGAGATCTAAACATTACCCCACTGTTGAGATAAGCATTGTAGAAATCCTCCTACAGTGGCATGTAGAAACCCTCTACTGCTCTCTCATCCCTCCTCAGAGGAAACCACACCTCAAACTCTACAAATCTCAGCTACCGAACCTGCCTAGCCGTGGCGGCCCTCAAGTCAAGATGTACCACTGGAGGAGGACCCTGTGGTCTAGGTGGTGGACACAATCCCCTCCGCTGTGTCGACAGCCTCGGTGAGACTGGAACACGGGTACGACCAGAGTGGTGTAGCTAGGGTGTCTACTCGGTCTCCTCAACCTCCTCGGCCTGCTAGCCCTCCTGAGTCTCCTAAGCTAGCTGAAGCTCTGCTAGTGAGGGCTGCTGTTGTGGCTACTACTAGGACTCCCCCTGAGGCTGAGGCTCCTCAATAGCTAGACAACGTCCTACCATCATGACAGTCCTAGGTGGACCACCATGACAACGCTCAACCTCCTCAACTGCTGCCCTCTGTGCTAGTGTAAGCTGCTAATCTACAATGACAACACCACTACGAGCACCGCCTCTCTCGGCACGCTCTACGGCCTCAGCGACTGCTGCTGCTCACGATGTCTCTGCGTCGGGGTACATGCACTTCTTAGATGTAACCTGCTTCGTCGCCTTACCTTTGGTTCCTGCGGGCAAGCGAGGCGGGGGCCTTTGATCGTCATCTCCTGGACCACCACCAATGTTCTTGGTGCGAGCCATCTGATCTGACAAGAGAAGAACTACCGCTGTCAAGATTAACTGTCCACTAACACTTTCGAGGCTTGGCCTCGGTCCGTACTCGTGAACTTGGCTCCAAGTTAACTGACAACTACACCTGTCACCTCAATGGCACCGACTCGCTACACGATGGAATAGATGGATATACAAGTAAATACGATATATCTAAAAGATGCGAAACCTTATGAGAGCAAGCAATGTAGGTACAAAATTGAAGTGACTGGCTTGCTACCTAATGAACCAATGATCTAAGAAAAGGAGAGAAGCGTCATGCAAGGGATCACAGAGACTGCTAGGGTTAGGGTTGCAAAGCACTTCGATGAATCGGTGGCCCTGGATGTGATTTGAAATCAATGCTTTGAAATCTATCTATGTCACGGGCAAAACATAATGGGTGCTAGGGCATGGCCTTACTGGTGGAGGGGAGAGTGAACACTACAGTGGAGTCTCTGGTGGCAGACGTAGGCAGGGTACGACAGCGGCGCGGGAGGTCACGGTGATGAGCGACGGCGCGGTACTGTGGTGGCAAGGCAAGGAGCGGCTCTGGGAGGTGCAGGCAACGTAGGACAACAGTGGAGAGCGGCTGCAGTGGTGCTCGGTCATGGTGGCGCGAGGCTGCAGTGGCACGCGGTGCTTGGCGCGGGCAGTCGCGTTGGCTGGCGGCGGCGCGTGGAGCTGAACGACGGCTAGGGCACGAGACTAGGCGGTGGTGGAATAGTTCAACATAGGTATGACTCGCGATTAAATAGGTCCCCCGATGCGATAAGAAAGGAAACCGAAAAAGAGTCCTAAAGCCGTACGAGATCTACTGACCGGACGCTCCGGTGGTAGCGACCGGACGCTACCACCTAGCGTTCGATCGATTCCAGAGAGGTCCAATTCCTCTAGAATCGCGATCGAACGCGTCTGGTGGTCCATGACCGGATGTAGGCAGGGTCTAGTCAGTTGCCTTGAATGCCATGTAGATCAACCGGACGCTGGAACCCTTCCTGACCAGAAGCTCAAATGCAGAGTCTGGTCACTCCTTCAGCTTCTGTTCACCTCCTGTGAACTGACCGGACGCTGGACAGCAGAGTCCGGTGCAGCGTTCGGTCACTCCTTTCTAGCAAATCTTCAATGTTCCTCTGCGCTACCTATTTCCAATCAAGTCCCAACATAAATAAGATCCAAATAAACACCAATTGGGATTGATGTGAGTGACCTCTCTCAAACCCTCAAGTTTTTCAAAATATTTTGCCTTAGGCTATAATTCATTTTAAGAAAATAGGCAATAAGAGGGCAAATGGAACAAAACAACAAAACAACATCCATGCATATGTAATACTTTATAAGTAAATCTAGTTGCTTGTCAAGTTTGATCCAAGGTTAAGCTTCTTCACATGCTTTTCGGCGGTTATCTTAACCATGTTAGACAAGCCCTATATGCATTACTAAAAATCAAACATGTTGTATATTACAATGAATGCAAGGGACAACACAAGCTCAATTTTTAGTGAAGTTACTAAAATCAAGTACATTGAGCTCATTCCATAATCTACAAAATGTAGCCTCATCTAGCGGTTTAGTGAAGATATCCGCTAATTGATCTTCGGTTCATACACCTTCTAGTGATATATCATTTTTAGCAACATGATCTTTTAGAAAGTGATGGCGGATATCTATGTGCTTGGTGCGAGAGTGTTGAACCAGATTATTTGCAAGTTTTACCGTACTTTCATTGTCGCACAAAAGAGGTACCTTTTCTAGAACTACACCATAGTCTAGCAAAGTTTGTTTCATGTATAAAATTTGTGCACAACAAGCACCCACAGCAATGTATTCCACTTCGGCGGTGGACAAAGCCACACTATTTTGTTTCTTGGAGGACTAAGACACAAGTGATCTACCAAGCAAATGGCACCCTCCAGATGTGCTCTTTCTATCAACTTTGCAACCGGCATAATCCGAATCGGAATAGCCAACTAATTTAAATATAGCTCCTTTGGGATACCAAAGGCCAATGCTTGGTGTGTGCTTAAGATACCTAAGGATTCTTTTTATGGCAATTAAATATGTTTCCTTAGGATTAGCTTGAAATCTAGCACACATACACACACTAAACATGATGTTGGGCCTAGATGCGGTTAAATATAACAAGCTACCAATCATGAAACGGTAGAGAGTTTGATCAACCGGATTACCTCTCTCATCTAGGTCGAGATGTCCATTGGTAGGCATTGGTGTCTTGATTGGCTTATATTCATTCATCTTGAATCTTTTGAGAAGATCTTTTGTGTATTTCTCTTGAGAGATGAAGATGCCTTCTTTCATTTGCTTGACTTAAAAACCAAGAAAGAATGTAAGCTCACCAATCATGGATATCTCGAACTCCTTCGACATCAATTCACCAAATTCTTTGCATGAGTCTTCAATTGATGATCCAAAGATGATATCATCAACATATACTTGACAAATGAAGATATGCCTATCAAGCTTCTTGGTGAATAGTGTGGTGTTGACCTTCCTAATGGTGAAGCCCTTCTCAATGAGGAAGTCCCGAAGGCGCTCATACCAAGCTCTTGGGGCTTGCTTAAGCCCATATAGTGCCTTGGACAACCTATAAACATGATTAGGATATCTAGGGTCTTCAAACCCAGGAGGTTGATCAACATAGACTAGTTCATTAATAAAGCCATTTAAAAATACACTTTTCACATCCATTTGATATAGTTTTATTTCATGATGTGATGCATATGCAAGTAGGATACGGATGGCTTCTAATCTTGCAACCGGTGCAAAGGTCTCTCCAAAATCCAAACCTTCAACTTGGGAGAACCCCTTTGCAACTAGTTTTGCCTTGTTCCTCACAACAACACCTTGATCATCTTGCTTGTTGCGGAACACCCACTTTGTTCCAATGACTCTTGCACCTTTTGGTCGCTCTTCAAGAGTCCAAACTTTATTGTGAGTGAAGTTATTCAACTCTTCATGCATGGCATTGATCCAATCCGGAACTTTAAGAGCTTCTTCTACCTTGGTAGGCTCATAGCAAGAGACAAAAGAGTGATGAGCAATAAATGAGTAAGTTTTTAAGATCGAGTCATTACACCCTTTGATGGACTCCCTATGATAAGATCTTGTGGATGATCTTGTAGGAGAGGTGTATTTCTTCTATTGACCACTTGAGGAGGAGGTTGTGGAGCATCAACATCTTGTGCTTGTACCACCATTTGCTCATGGGAGATATGAGTATCTTCATTTTGTACTCTCCCATCTTTTTCACCATCTTATGGCACACTTGATGAAGAAGGTTGATCAATGACTTGTACATCATCTTCATCATCTTTTGGCTTGATGTCTCCCACCGGAATATTCTTCATAGCCTCCCTCAATGGCTCATCACCTACATCATCAAGATTCTCATGTGCTCCTTGGGAGCCGTTAGATTCATCAAATTCCACATCATATGTTTCTTCAACCAAGCTAGTGGCATAATTAAATACTCTATATGCTTTGGACTTTGATGAGTAACCAACAAGAAAACCAATATCACAACATCTTTGGAACTTCCCTAGGTGTTGCCGCTTCTTGTAGATGTAGCATTTGTAACCAAATACCCTAAAAAAGGAGACGTCCGGCTTCTTCCCATTGAGTAACTCATAAGGTGTCTTGCCAAGGAACTTTTGAAGGAATAGGCGATTGGATGCATAGCATGCAGTGTTGATTGCTTCCACCCATAGAGCTTCAGGGGTGTTGTACTCATCAAGCATTGTTCTTGCAAGAGTGATCAATGTCCGGTTCCTCCTCTCAACTACACCATTTTGTTGAGGAGTATAAGTTGTGGAGACTTCATGTTTGATTCCAACTTCATCACAATAGGCTTCAATGTTTGTGTTGTCAAATTCTTTCCCATTGTCACTTCTTATCTTCTTGAGCTTCACTTTAAATTCATTTTGTGCTCTTTTGGCAAACTTCTTGAAGCAAGATACAACTTTGGATTTATCATGAAGGAAGAATACCCATGTATACCTTGAACAATCATCGACAATCACAAGACAATAAAGATTTTCTCCCAAACTCTTATATGTTGTTGGTCCAAATAAATCCATATGAATGAGTTCTAGCACTCTTGTGGTTGACATAAAAGCTTTGGTTGGATGAGTATTTGCAACTTGCTTGCCGGCTTGACATGCACTACAAAGCTTGTCCTTCTCAAACTTCACATCCTTCAACCCTCTCACCAAATCATTCTTCATAAGCTTCTTGAGTGAGCTTATCCCAATATGAGCAAGTATTCTATGCCATAGCCACCTAAGTGTTGTTTTGGTGAATAGGCAAGTCTTCAAATTTGCATCTTCGGAGGTGAAGTCCACTAGATATAAGTTGTTGTATCTAAATCCATTGAATATCACTTGGTTATCATCTACCTTAGATACAACAACCTCCTTCTTGGTAAACAAGCATTAGAAGCCAAGATCACACAAATGTCCAATGGATAGAAAGTTGAAGCTCAGTGAAGCAACATAAAGCACATTGGAGATGGAATGATAATTTGATATTGCCACTTTGCCTAATCCTTTAACCTTGCCCTTTGAGTTATCTCCAAATGTTATTCTCTCTTGGCCATCTACCTCTTCATCTAGTGAGGTGAACATACGAGGATCACCGGTCATATGTTGAGTGCAACCACTATCAATAACCTAATGACTTCCACCGGTCTTGTAGTTCACCTACACACAAGAGATTCAAGCTTTAGGAACCCAAACTTGTTGAGGGCCCTTCACCTTCTCAACAAGTGACTTAGCCACCCAAATCTTCTTAGGCCTATTCTTGTTAGGGGGTCCTAAGAATATGACTTTCATCTTTCCACTAGAATCCTTTCTAAGCATGTAGTGAGCATTGAAGGCAAAGGGTCTAGCATGCTTGGGCAAGGGTTGTGGCGGTGGAGTTTGGCACTCATGAGCAAAGTGGCCTTCTTGTCCACACTCAAAACATCTCTTTGGCTTTGGCTTTGGCTTTGATTGTTGTTGTTGAACTTGAGCCGCCTTCTTCTCTACACTTGCCACATATCCAATGCCACTTCTATCTATCTTCATGACGGTGTTCATGAGTAGCTCACTTTGGAGATGCTTGCCTCTTGCAAACTTGCTCAATCCCATCTTGAGATGCTCTTTCTCCATCTTGAGCTTCTTGTTCTCTTCCTTAAGAATATCATTGTTCTTCTCTTCCTTGAGCTTCTTGTTCTCTTCTTTGAGCTTCTCATTCTCAAGGATCAACTCTTCATCATGATCAAGAGTTTCTAGTACAATGGTGTTGTGGCTTTTCATCTCTTCAAGATCTTTCATGAGCTTTTCATTTGTATTCTTGAGCTTGACATATTCATCATAGTCATTGCACTCAACCACTTTCTTGCCTTTGCTGCTAGATCCTTGCTCAATGCTCTCATCAATCAAATCATCACATGATGTAGCTATATCAATCTTGACAACATGGTTAGTAGCATCATGTGGCTCATTTGGTAAAAATTCTTGAGCAATAACAAGAGTATCATAATTGATCTTTAGAGTTGTATGTTTATCTTTTAGCTTGTTGTGGCTAGTGATGAGCTCATTGTGCACCCACTCAAGTTTATCATGTTTATCTTTAAGCTCTTTCTTAGAAGATTTGAGCTCCTTGAGTTTGGATGATATAGCATCATTTGTCTCTTTAAGCTCAACATTAGCCTTTTCCAATGTATCGCATTTTGCTAAGAGTGAATCATTTTTAGCATCAAGCTTTTCATTTTTAGCTCTACTCTTTCTAATGATCTTAGTGTATTGTCTTAGTATTTTGACAAGATCATCATATGAAGGTGAATCATCATCATCGCTATCGCTATCAACATCACTAGCTTGCTCATCATCACTACTATCATCATTATTAGTTACCTTGCGTTCACCCTTGGCCATAAGGCATAGGTGTGTAGAGGATGATGGCGATGGTGGCAGTGAAGATGAAAGATCAATAGCAATGGTGGCCACCTTCTTATTTTCACTATCATCATCGGATGATCCACTAGATGAATCAATGTCCATGAGCCAATCATCGACGATGTAGGCCTTTCCACTCTTCTTCTTCTTGTGGAAGTCCCTCTTCTTGCCATCTCTCTTCTTGTATGGCTTGTTCTTCTTCTCATCTTCATCTTTGTTACTTGAGTCATCTTTCTTGCCCTTGTTCTTGTTCTTGAACTTGTCTTTCTTGGGCTTGGTGCATTGATGTGCTAGATGACCAAGTTCACCACAATTGAAGCAATCCATTTCAGAGATTGGCTTTCTTCTAGAGCTTGTGAAGAACTTCTTTTTGCCATTAAACTTGATGCCACTCTTGTTTAGCTTCTTTAGCATTTTGGCGGCTTTCTTCACCATGAGAGCAAGATCTTCATCTTGATCTTCTTTATCACTTGAGCTCTCATACTCAATTCTTGCTTTGCCCCTATCTTGGCTAGCTTTGAATGCTATGTCCTTCTCTTTCTTCTTGGTAGAGGATGAGCCATCTTGTGGCGTGATGTGCATATACATCTCATGAGCATTGATCTTTCCCAAGATTTGTGTCGGTGTAGCGGTGGAAAGATCACCTTGGTGTAGCACGGTCACAATATGCCCATATTTGTCAATGGGGAGGACACTCAAGATCTTTCTCACAACATCGGATGGTGACATTTGAGTAAGTCCAAGCCCATTGACTTCCTCTATTAGAATATTCAAACATAAATACATCTCATTAGCACATTCTTTGGGAAGCATCTCAAATAAATTTAGCTTTTTAATCATAAGATGATAGCGTTCCTCACGCTCACTCTTGGTTCCCTCATGGAGCGCACAAACGTCCAACCATAGTGCATGGGCGTCTTTGTGGTTCCTTACGCAGTTGAACACATCTTTGCAAAAGCCTCTAAAGATGGTGTTTCAAGCCTTTGCATTCCACTTTTCATAATTAACCTCATCGCCTTGTAAGTGTGTAGCATCCTGAGGTTTTGGGAAGCCTTGTGAGGTGGCTCTAAGAATACCAATGTCTAGAGCTTCTAAGTACACCTCCATGCGGATTTTCCAATATGGAAAGTCATCTCCCTCAAAGATAGGAGGAGGTCCATCCCTGTGAGACATCTTGCTCTAAGCGATTAAGCTTAAAAACGTGAGCACAAGGCTTTGATACCAATTGAAAGGAGGGGGGGTGAATTGGGCTAATTCTAAATTTTCTTGTAATAAATAAATCCTAGGGTTAGCCCAATTAACCCCTTGTGCCTAGAAAAGTGTTTCTATTAATCTAACGCACAATGGACTTGCAACCTATGTTCCAAACTTACTCTAGCAAGGCAATTCTATGAATGTAAAAACAAGTATTGAATTGCTCAAAGTAAATGCTCAAAGTAAATACTCAAAGTAAATAGAGAGAGAGGAATGCGGCGATGTTTTGCCGAGGTATCGAAGAGTCACCAATTCCCACTAGTCCTCGTTGGAGCACTCACGCAAGGGTGTAGCTCCCCCTTGATCCACGCAAGGATCAAGTGCTCTCTACGGGTTGATTCTTCAACACTCCGTCACGGTGAATCACCCAAAACCGCTCACAACTTGAGTTGGGTCACCCACAAGCTCCGCCGGGTGATCACCAAGCTCCCAATCACCACCAAGCCATCTAGGAGATGGCGATCACCAAGAGTAACAAGCATGAACTCTCACTTGACCACGCGAAGCCTAATGAAAAGGGTGGATGCACACTTTGCTACTCTTGATTCACTAATGAGGCTACTCTCTTGGATTCTCAAATCTCAATCACCTCACTAGGACCTTGCTCTACTTGGCACTCACAAATGTGTTTCTCAGCTATTGGAATGAGCAAAAGTAACTCCACACATGAGTGGAGCTTCTATTTATAAGGCAGCTTGAAAAACAAATCGTTATATGCCTCTACGGGGTGACCGGACGCTTCGGTCAGTTCAACCCGCACACTAGTGATTAAGTGTTGACCGGACGCTAGCAGGGTCCGATCACCACTGACCGGACGTGTCCGGTCGCATTAAACCCTCACTAGAACCTTACTGTACTCGACTAGACGCTGAACCCCCAGGGTCCGGTCAGTACTGACCGGTCATGTCCGGTCACAGAATTCCTTCTCTGGAACCTTACTGGAGTCTAGACACTGGCCCTCAGCGTCTAGTCACTCGACCACTCAGTGTCTAGTCATGCCAGACGCAATCTCCTTGATCAAATGAACTGACTGGACCCTACAGCCAACATCCAGTCCGACTGGAGCCAGTGTCCGGTCAGCATTTGACCCTCAATTCACTTCCAACTCTCGATCATATGTGAATGAAGTTTGCTCCATAGGATCATAGGGCTGTTGTGGAGCTACCTAGTGCTAGTTTTGACAAGTGTGCACCACACCTAACTTACTAGACTCATCTAGGTCAAGCTACCCATTCATACCCCCCTTAATAGTATGACCAAAGAAAAAAAACAAAGTCCTAAACTACTCTAAGTGTCTCTCAAACTCCAATCGACACTTAGAACTAGTCATCCTTAACCTTGTCGTCCATCCTTTGAAACCGAAACGATTTCCATCGTAGGGGCATGACCACCTTGATTGCCCAATTGATCTCCATTACCATGACCTAACTTAATTGCCTCTGCAAAGCACACATTAGTCATAGTAATCTTGTATTGTCATTAATCACCGAAACCCAATTAGGGGCCTAGATGCTTTCAACCGGCATTTGTGAAGCAGTCAAGGCATCTCACGTTAGCTGGGCATGCTTTCTACTGTTGCCAACTTAAGCATCGTCCCACGACACTTGATGCCTACCTAGAGGGATGCAGCTTCTATTAGTAGATCGACGACGATGAAATGTTGGATCTATCGATTATGTTGTTTCCTTATGACCCCTAGGAAGAGTGTTCCATATTTAGAATTTGTTCGTTGGATTCCGCCACCACCAATGAGCCAGAAAAGGTGATAGAGAAAGAGATCTGATGCCGCACGAAATCTACTGACCGGACACTCCGGTGGTAGCGACTGAACGCTATCACCTAGCGTCCGGTCGATTCCAGAGAGGTCCAATTCCTCTGGAATCGTGACCGGATGCGTCCGGTGGACACCGACCAGACGCAGCCAGAGTCCAGTCGACTTAGCCTTTGTCTTCTTCACACGACCGGACGCTGAGACGTCATCTGACTGGACGCTGAAAGACAGAGTCTAGTCACTCCTTCGCAGCGAGTTCACCTCCTATGAACTGACCGAACGCAGGACTGCAGAGTCCGGTGCAGTGTCTGGTCACCCTTTTCCAGCAAATCTTCAAAGTTCCTTCACGCTGCCTGTTCCCAATCAAGTCCCAACTCAATTAAGATTCAAATAAACACCAATTAGGACTGATGTGAGTGACCTCTCTCAAACCCTCATATTTTTCAAAATATTTTGCCTTAGGCTATAATTCTTTTTAAGAGAATAGGCAATAAGAGGGCAAATGGAACAAAACGACAAAACAACATTCATGCATATGCAATACTTGTAAGTAAATCTAGTTGCTTGTCAAGTTTGATCCAAGGTTAAGCTTCTTTACATGCTTTTCGGCGGTTATCTTAACCATGTTAGACAAGCCCTATATGCATTATAAAGCGTTAAACATGTTGTATATTACAATTCAATGCAAGTAACAACACAAGCTCAATTTTTAGTGAAGTTGCTAAAATCAAGCACATTGAGCTCATTCTGCAATCTATAAAATGTAGCCTCATCTAGCGGTTTAATGAAGATATCCGCTAATTGATCTTTGGTTCTTACACCTTCTAGTGATATATCATTTTTAGCAACATAATCTCTTAGAAAGTGATGGCGGATGTCTATGTGCTTGGTGCGAGAGTGTTGAACCAGATTATTTGCAAGTTTTACCGCACTTTCATTATCGCACAAAAGATGTACCTTTTCTAGAACTACACCATAGTCTAGCAAAGTTTGTTTCATGTATAATATTTGTGCACAACAAGCACCCGCGATAATGTATTCCGCTTCGGCGGTGGACAAAACCACACTATTTTGTTTCTTGAAGGACCAAGACACAAGTGATCTACCAAGCAAATGGCATCATCCAGATGTGCTTTTTCTATCAATTTTGCAACCGGCATAATCCGAATCGGAATAGCCAACTAATTCAAATCTAGCTCCTTTGGGATACCAAAGGCCAATGCTTGGTGTGTGCTTAAGGTACCTAAGGATTCTTTTTACGGCAATTAAATGTGTTTCCTTAGGATTAGCTTGAAATCTAGCACACATACACACACTAAACATGATGTCGGGCCCAGATGCGGTTAAATATAACAAGCTACCAATCATGGAACGGTAGAGAGTTTGATCAATCGGGTTACCTCCCTCATCTTGGTCGAGATGTCCATTGGTAGGCATGGTGTCTTGACTAGCTTACATTCATCCATCTTGAATCTCTTGAGAAGATCTTTTGTGTATTTCTCTTGAGAGATGAAGATGCCTTCTTTCATTTGCTTGACTTGAAAACTAAGAAAGAATGTAAGCTCACCAATCATTGACATCTTGAACTCCTTTGATATCAATTCACCAAATTCTTTGCATGAGTCTTCATTTGATGATCCAAAGATGATATCATCAACATACACTTGACAAATGAAGATATGCCCATCAAGCTTGTGAATAGCGTGGTGTCAACCTTCCAATGGTGAAGCCCTTCTCAATGAGGAAGTCTCGAAGGCGCTCATACCAAGCTCTTGGGGCTTGCTTAAGCCCATATAGTGCCTTGTACAACCTATAAACATGATTAGAATATCTAGGGTCTTCAAACCTAGGAGGTTGACCAACATAGACTAGTTTATTAATAAAGCCATTTCAAAATACACTTTTCACATCCATTTGATATAGTTTCATTTCATGATATGATGCATATGCATGTAGGATACGGATGGCTTCTAATCTTGCAACCGGTGCAAAGGTCTCTCCAAAATCCAAACCTTCAACTTGGGAGAACCCCTTTGCAACTAGTCTTGCCTTGTTCCTCACAACAACACCTTGATCATCTTGCTTGTTGTGGAACACCCACTTTGTTCCAATGACTCTTGCACCTTTTGGTCGCTCTTCAGGAGTCCAAACTTCATTGTGAGTGAAGTTGTTTAACTCTTCATGTATGGCATTGATCCAATCCGGATCTTTAAGAGCTTCTTCTATCTTGGTAGGCTCATAGCAAGAGACAAATGAGTGATGAGCAATAAATGAAGCAAGTTTTTGAGATTGAGTCATTACACCCTTTGATGGACTCCCTATGATGAGATCTTGTAGGAGAGGTGTATTTCTTCTATTGACCACTTGAGGAGGAGGTTGTGGAGCATCAACATCTTGTGCTTGTACCACCATTTGCTCATGGGAGATATGAGTATCTTCATTTTCTACTCTCTCATCTTTTTCACCATCTTGTGGCACACTTGATGAAGAAGGTTGATCAATGATTTGTACATCATCTTTATCATCTTTTGGCTTGATGTCTCCCACCGGAATATTCTTCATAGCCTCCCTCAATGGTTCATCATCTACATCATCAAGATTCTCATATGCTCCTTGGGAGCCGTTAGATTCATCAAATTCCACATCATATGTTTCTTCAACCAAGCCGGTGGTATGATTAAATACTCTATATGCTTTGGACTTTGGTGAGTAACCAATAAGAAAACCAATATCACAATGTCTTTGAAACTTCCCTAGGTGTTGCCGCTTCTTGTAGATGTAGCATTTGCAACCAAACACCCTAAAGAAGGAGACGTCCAGCTTCTTCCCATTGACCAACTCATAAGGTGTCTTGCCAAGGAACTTTTGAAGGAATAGGCAGTTTGATGCATAGCATGTGGTGTTGATTGCTTCCACCCATAGAGCTTCGGGGGTGTTGTACTTATCTAGCATTGTCCTTGAAAGAGTGATCAAAGTCCGGTTCTTCCTCTCAACCACACCATTTTGTTGAGGAGTATAAGTTGCGGAGACTTCATGCTTGATCCCAACTTCATCACAATAACCTTCAATGTTTGTGTTGTCAAATTCTTTTCCATTGTCACTTCTTATCTTCTTGAGCTTCACTTCAAATTCATTTTGAGCTCTCTTGGCAAACTTCTTGAAGTAAGATGCAACTTCGGATTTGTCATGAAAAAAGAATACCCATGTGTACCTTGAATAGTCATCAACAATTACAAGACAATAGACATTCCCTCCCAAACTCTTGTATGTTGTTGGTCCAAATAAATCCATGTGTAGGAGTTCTAGCACTCTTGTGGTTGACATGAAAGCTTTGGTTGGATGAGTATTTGCAACTTGCTTGCTAGCTTGACATGCACTACAAAGCTTGTCCTTTTCAAACTTCACATCCTTCAACCCTATCACCAAATCATTCTTCATAAGCTTCTTGAGTGAACTCATACCCACATGAGCAAGTCTTCTATGCCATAGCCACCCAAGTGTTGTTTTGGTGAATAGGCATGTCTTCAAATTTGCATCTTTGGAGTTGAAGTCCACTAGATATAAGTTGTTGTATCTAAATCCATTGAATATCACTTGATTATCATCTACCTTGGATACAACAACCTCCTTCTCGGTGAACAAGCATTAGAAGCAAAGATCACACAATTGTCCAACGGATGTAAGTTGAAGCTCAATGAAGCAACATACAGCATATTAGAGATGGAATGATCATTTGATATTGCCACTTTGCCCAATCCTTTAACCTTGCCCTTTGAGTTATCTCCAAATGTTATTTTCTCTTGTCCATCTACCTCTTCATCTAGTGAGGTGAACATACAAGGATCACCAGTCATATGTTGAGTGCAACCACTATCAATAACCCAATAACTTCCACCGGTCTTGTAGTTCACCTACACACAAGAGATTCAAGCTTTAGGAATCCAAACTTGTTGAGGGCCCTTCACCTTCTCAACAAGTGACTTAGCCACCCAAATCTTCTTAGTCCTATTCTTGTTAGGGGGGCCTAAGAACATGACTTTCATCTTTCCACTAGAATCCTTTCTAAGCATGTAGTGAGCATTGAAGGCAAAAGGTCTAGCATGCTTGGCAAGGGTTGTGATGGTGGAGTTTGGCACTCATGAGCAAAATGGCCTTCTTGTCCACACTCAAAACATCTCTTTGGCTTTGGCTTTGGCTTTGGCATTGATTGTTGTTGTTGAACTTGAGCCTCCTTCTTCTCTACACTTGCCACATATCCAATGCCACTTCTATCCATCTTCATGATGGTGTTCATGGGTAGCTCACTTTGGAGGTGCTTGCCTCTAGCAAACTTACTCAACCCAATCTTGAGATGCTCTTTCTCCAACTTGAGCTTCTTATTTTCTTCCTTTAGAGCATCATCTTTCTTCTCTTCCTTGAGCTTCTTATTTTCTTCTTTGAGCTTCTCATTCTCAAGGATCAACTCTTTGTCATGATCAAGAGTTTCTAGCACAATGGTGTTGTGTCTTTTCATTTCTTCAAGATCTTTCATGAGCTTTTCATTTATATTCTTGAGCTTGACATATTCATCATAGTCATTGCACTCAACCACTTTCTTGCCTTTGCCACTAGATCCTTGCTCAATGCTCTCATCAATCAAATCATCACATGATGTAGCTATATCAATCTTAACAACATGGTTAGTAGCATCATGTGGCTCATTTGGTAAAAATTCTTGAGCAATAACAAGAGTATCATGATTGATCTTAAGAGTTGTATATTCATCTTTTAGCTTGTTGTGGATAGTGACGAGCTCATTGTGCACCCACTCAAGTTTATCATGTTTATCTTTAAGCTCTTTCTTAGAAGATTTTAGCTCCTTGAGTTTGGATGATATAGCATCATTTGTTTCTCTAAGCTCATCATTAGCCTTTTCCAATGTATTGCACTTTGCTAAGAGTGAATCATTTTTAGCATCAAGCTTTTCATTTTTAGCTCTTCTCTTTCTAATGATCTTAGTGTATTTTCTTAATATTTTGACAAGATCATCATATGAAGGTGAAGCATCATTATCGCTATCGCTATCATCATCACTAGCTTGCTCATCATCACTACTATCATCATTATTTGTTACCTTGCGTTCACCCTTGGCCATAAGGCATAGGTGTGTAGAGAATGATGGCGATCGTGGCAGTGAAGATGCAAGATCAATAGCAATAGCGGCCACCTTCTCATTGTCACTATCATCATCGGATGATCCACTAGATGAATCAATGTCCGTGAGCCAATCACCGATGATGTAGGCCTTTCCACTCTTATTCTTCTTCTAGAAGTCCCTCTTTTTGCCATCTCACTTCTTGTATAGCTTGTTCTTCTTCTTCTCATCTTCATCTTTATTACTTGAGTCATCTTTCTTGCCCTTGTTCTTGTTCTTGAACTTATCTTTCTTGGGCTTGGGGCATTGATGTGCTAGATGACCAAGTTCACCACAATTGAAGCAATCTATTTCAGAGATTGGCTTTCTTCTAGAGCTTGTGAAGAACTTCTTCTTGCCGTTGAACTTGATGCCACTCTTGTTTAGCTTCTTTAGCATCTTGGCGGCTTTCTTCACCATGAGAGCAAGATTTTCATCTTCATCTTCTTCATCACTTGAGCTCTCATGCTCAAGTCTTGCTTTGCCCTTGTCTTGGCTAGCTTTGAATGCTAAGTCCTTCTCTTTCTTCTTGGTAGAGGATGAGCCATCTTGTGGCATGATGTGCATGTACATCTCATGAGCATTGATCTTTCCCAAGATTTGTGTCAGTGTAGCGGTGGAAAGATCACCTTGGTGTAACACGGTCACAATATGCCCATATTTGTCAATGGGGAGGACACTCAAGATCTTTCTCACAATGTCGGATGGTGACATTTGAGTAAGTCCAAGCCCATTAACTTCCTCTACAAGAACATTCAAACGTGAATACATCTTATTAGCACATTCTTTGGGAAGCATCTCAAATGAATTTAGCTTTTTAATCACAAGATGATAGCATTCCTCATGCTCACTCTTGGTTCCCTCATGGAGCGCACAAACGTCCGACCATAGTGCATGGGTGTCTTTGTGGTTCCTTACACGGTTGAACACATCTTTACAAAGGCCTCTAAAGATGGTGTTTTGAGCCTTTGCATTTCATTTTTCATAATTAACCTCATCGCCTTGTAAGTTAGTAGCATCCCGAGGTTTTGGGAAGCCTTATGAGGCGGCTCTAAGAATACCAACGTCCAGAGCTTCTAACTACGCCTCCATGCGGATTTTCCAATATGAAAAGTCATCTCCCTCAAAGATAGGAGGAGGTCCATCCCCATGAGACATCTTGCTCTAAGCGGTTAAGCTTAAAAACATGAGCACGAGGCTCCGATACCTATTGAAAGGATCAAGATGCCTAAGAGGGGGGGTGAATTGGGCAAATTCTAAATTTTCTTGCAATAATTAAATCCTACAGTTAGCCCAATTAACCCCTTGTGCCTAGAAAAGTGTTTCTATTAATCTAACGCACAACAGACTTGCAACCTATGTTCCAAACTTACTCTAGCATGGCAATTCTATGAATGTAAAGACAAGTATTGAATTGCTCAAAGTAAATGCTCAAAGTAAATAGAGAGAGAGGAACACGGCGATGTTTTGCCGAGGTATCGGAGAGTTTCCACTCCCCACTAGTCCTCGTTAGAGCACTCGTGCAAGGGTGTAGCTCCCCCTTGATCCACGCAAGGATCAAGTGCTCTCTATGGGTTGATTCTTCGACACTCCGTCACGGCGAATCACCCAAAATCGCTCACACCTTGAGTTGGGTCACCCACAAGCTCCGCCGGGTGATCACCAAGCTCCTAATCACCACCAAGCCATCTAGGTGATGGCGATCACCAAGAGTAACAAGCACGAACTGTCACTTGACCACACGAAGCCTAATGAGAACGGTGGATGCACACTTTGCTACTCTTGATTCACTAATGAGGCTACTCTCTTGGATTCACAAATCTCAATCACCTCACTAGGACCTTGCTCTTCTTGGCACTCACAAACGTGTTTCTCAGCTATTGGAATGAGCAAAAGTGACTCCACACACGAGTGGAGCTTCTATTTATAAGGCAGCCTGAAAAACAAACTATTATGAGCTTCTGCGGGGTGACTAAACGCTCCGGTCATGCTGACCGGATGCTCTAGTCAGTTTAACCCGCACACCAGTGTTTAAGTGTTGACCGGACGCTGATAGGGTCCAATCACCACTGACCAGATGCGTCCGATCGCATTAAACCCTCACTGGATGCTTACTATACTTGACCGAACGCTGGATCCTCAGGGTCCAGTCAGTAGTGACTAGACACGTCCGGTCGTAGATTTCCTTCTCTAGAACCTTACTGGAGTCGACTGGACGCTGCCTCCTAGCATCCGGTCACTTGACCACTCCAACGTCTGGTCGCACCGAACGCAGTCTCTTGATCAAATGAACTGACCGGACCCTATGGCCAGCGTCCGGTCGCACCGGAGCCAGCGTCCGGTCAGTATTTGACCCTCCATTCACTTCCAACTCTTGAACATATATGAATGAAGTTTGCTCCATAGGATCGTAGGGCTGTTGTGGAGCTACCTAGTGCTAGTTTTAACAAGTGTGCACCACACCTAACTCACTAGCCTCATCTAGGTCAAGTTACCCATCCATACCCCCTTAATAGTACGGCCAAAGGAAAAACAAAGTCCTAAACTACTCTAAGTGTCACTCCAACTCCAATCGACACTTAGAACTAGTCATCCTTAACCTTGTCGTCCATCCTTTGAAAACCAAAACAATTTCCATCATAGGGGCATGACAACCTCAATTGCCCAATCGATCTCCATTACCCTGACCTAACTTAATTGCCTCTGTAAAACACACGTTAGTCATAGTAATCTTGTATTGTCATTAATCACCAAAACCCAACAAGGGGCCTAGATGCTTTCACATGCAATCTGAGCATGAAGTAGGTGTTGAATTCAATGATCAATGTATGCATGTTTTGTAGATGTATATGAACTTAATGATGCTAGAAACCTAGTAGAAGGTATGATTATAAAGACCATGGCGAGTAGCCAGCCCAAAACAGAGGACGGTGAACATGGGCGCGGCGGCACGGCACCCCACCAGATTTTTTTAATTTTTTATCCAATTTTAATCAATATTTTAATACTAATCCCAAAAAATAAGTATTTGCACAAACTGACACTTTTGGTCGCACCAGCGACAGTACCACGCTGGCGCACCACATGCACTGGCGCGATAAGCCGAGCCACGGTGGTGCCCGACGTTGATCGTAGCTGGCGTGGCGAAGCGTGGGCCCCACCTTGTCATGCTAGGTGGGCTGGCGCGACAAGGCAAGTTAGGTTTTGGCCGGCCTGGCCTATTTCTTTTCTCTCTCTCTCTCTCTCTTTCTCTCCCTCTCACCTGCTCGTGAACCCACCCGCTGCCGCCACCCCGCAACTGGACCTAGGCCACCGCCACCGCACCACCCCGCCCCCTCTTGGTCCGACGACCATCTCCCTCCCTCTCCCTCTACATCTCCCTCCATTCCTACGACGCCCATGGAGGAATAGGGCATGGCCTAGGAAGCATGCCATGGCCTTGGTGCCTGGCCATGGCGGCGACGCCGATCGGCTTCCCATCACCGACGAGTGGACGTCCCAGCTCTGTGGAGTGCAATAGACTACGAGGTAAAACTTCGTGTCCTCGATTTCTTGATTTGTTAGCTCATTTCTTGGTTGACTAGGGTTAGGAAATTTGGGAGGCTATGAATGTTTGTAGCATTGGTTGTTAAAATTTGTTGCATTGATTAGGTTTAGGATATACTCTTCCCATGGATTCGACGTAAACTATGTGTTGCATGGACCTAGGTAGGTGATGCATGGGGGATTTGGATGGGTTAGTGTGTTGCCTTTGTTGACATGGACCTATTGTAGTGTATTAGTGAATGGATATGATTTTTTCTAAAATGTGTAGTTCATGTGTTGTTGTTGTGTTCATTTCTATTTTGTAGATGGATCAGTTAGTGCGATTGTTTTATGGTGGCAAAGTTAAAGAAAATGGGGAGTTTGAAAGCATGCAAGAACATGTTCAGTTCTTTAGTACACCTCCTACCTTTGATGGTTTGGTTAGCCAATGCCAGGATAAATTTGGGTGGCCACTAAGATTGAGAGGTCAATTTGACCATGAGAAGGAACGAGCACACTATATGTTGATGTCTTTGTCATGTGAGGATGAATGGAAGAACTACGTAGAAGTTGTCAAGAGTAGTAGTGTTAGGTGCTTGGAAGTTGTTGTGGATAAGGGGTGTAGCCCAATTGTGGTTGTTGTGGATGATAATGTGGACGTGGAGCCCATAGAGAACCTTACCCAAGACGAAGAGTTATAGGTGGTTGTCGTTAGAGAAGTTGATAGGTCATGTCAGCCCGGTGCCTTGAATGATGATTTCAATGAAGAAACATTTGATGAGGATAGTGGCAACGGAGATAGAACACATGATATGGATGACATATCCCAAGGATCGGAGGATGACGAAGTTGATGTTGCCTCCGTGGATGAAGATGACTTGACTTCAGGGCCAAGTACTTCGGATGATGTGTTGGAGGATGAGTATAGGTCCGAGCCTAGCAACGAGGATGAAAGTGATTGTTGTGAGGGAGGGTTTGCGGACACAATAGGTGTCCCAGCTAATGGGTCATTGAGAATGGAGTACAATGACGTCGAATTGATTGAAGGCTATCCATGTGGAGGTACCCTCGGTACCAAATATCATGGACATTAGTACGGTTGATGAGGCAATATGTGACACTGGTTTGACGTTGTTGGCCGATGAGGTACCAGATAGTGAGGAGGTGGAGATTAAGAAGGGAACGAGATTTGATATGTTGGAGCATCTCAAGTATTTCCTGATGGATTATACCGTTAGGTTTCACAGGCCATATTATGTGACCCACTCCAATAAACAACAAGAGGTACACGGTGCTTTGCAAGAATGGATGTCAATGGGGTCTTCGGGCTCGGAGGCAGAAAAATAAAAAGTGGAAGATTCGCAATGTTTTCAACTAAAATTCAAATTGCAGGAATAGTTGAAATCATAAACCACGAATATAAAGTTAAACATTGTTCACATAGCATTACACACCATAAGGAGTCAGACCATAACGAGTTCAAAGCATTACACACGATAAGGAGTTCAAAGCATTGTTCGTACAACTCAAGGTCATCATCATCATCATCACTTACATATATAAGTGGTCCATCTAGCATATACAACCACTAATACTAACACTAGTCATCCATCTACCATGAACAGTACTACCAAATGGCAACCCATGGCCATTTGCAAAATATGTATGGATCTTGCTGCCTTTGCACAAAAGAAGTAGCGCTATCATACTAGTCCTCCATCTACCATATACAAGATCTATGTAATGCCAAACCTATTGGCATTTGCAAAATATGTACTGCACCTTGTAGGCATCAGTTGAGAGGAAACACTACTCATCGTCATTGTCATCATCATCGTCATGGTCATCGTCCTCCTCCATGGGTGCGAGGATATGGCCGTCGTTCGGTGCATCATCGGGGACTACAAGAACTAAACAATGTCTCATTGGCAACAATTGTAAGAAGATGCACAAGTCGAAACAAATTTTGAAATCAATTACTCACATAAGTGACGATTCAAATGCCTATAGAAAAAGGTCATCTCCCTCGCATCCTCGGCCTCCTTAAAGTGGTAGGCCTCCTTGTTTTGTCGCTAAAAGCTCATCAACTCGGCCTCGTTATTGTAAAAATTCAGCTGTCGACCGGTCACTCGAGGAAAGTCCCCTAAAATCCTATTACAGGTCTTTCATGATGGCATCTCTACCCCGTACCTCATCCTCACCACTATTTGCTTCTCCTCCTGCATCCAATGCTTCCTGTCTTTTTCGAGAGGCGAACGTATCTTCAGCCTCTCTAGTAATTCTCCACGACCAGGGAAGTCCTCCCAATCACATGTCATCCCCACCTAAGCAAACACAAAGCAATGAGCAAACAAACCAGTGGCCTATGTTCATGTAGTAACTTCACTGGTTCAGTGAACTCACCCATAACTCAAACGGCCCTCCATAAGCATTACCAAAGTAGTATCCGTATCGTAGCTCAGACGGAACAACTCCTTCGCCAGCCTTGATGCCACACTTGCGCTTACGGTTCGGCATCTTTGTGCATGGCCATGGCTTAATGCCTACTTCAAACTTTATAAATTCATACTAATAAAGCCAGTGCAATTTGGGTCCATAGTTGTACTCCTCAAAGTCACAAGATGGGAACCCTCTCTACAAAAAATAAATGTTCCAAGTGTAACATTGTATGTGCAAAACGCATACAAGCTTAGAGATAGATTGCTTTCATGAGAACTTACATAATCTGGCAATCTACAGCGATAGAAGGCAGTGAATGCTCCACGTTGGTTGGGAGTAGTTAGTAGCGTTGACGCTCCACAATTGCATTTAGGAGGATTGGCTAGATGGCACAAAACAGCATCAACCTCCTCCGCCTCTATCATTTTCAAAGGGTTTGGTGGTGGTGGAATCCAACGAACAAATTCTAAATATGGAACACTCTTCCTAGGGGTCATAAGGAAACAACATAATCGATAGATCCAACATTTCATCGTCGTCGATCCACTAATAGAAGCTGCATCCCTCTAGGTAGGCATCAAGTGTCGTGGGACGATGCTTAAGTTGGCAACAGTAGAAAGCATGCCCAGCTAACGTGAGATGCCTTGACTGCTTCACAAATGCCGGTTGAAAGCATCTAGGCCCCTAATTGGGTTTCGGTGATTAATGACAATACAAGATTACTATGACTAACGTGTGCTTTGTAGAGGCAATTAAGTTAGGTCATGGTAATGGAGATCAATTGGGTAATCAAGGTGGTCATGCCCCTACGATGGAAATCGTTTCGGTTTCAAAGGATGGACGACAAGGTTAAGGATGACTAGTTCTAAGTGTCGATTGGAGTTTGAGAGACACTTAGAGTAGTTTAGGACTTTGTTTTTTTTCTTTGGTCATACTATTAAGGGGGGTATGAACGGGTAGCTTGACCTAGATGAGTCTAGTAAGTTAGGTGTGGTGCACACTTGTCAAAACTAGCACTAGGTAGCTCCACAACAGCCCTATGATCCTATGGAGCAAACTTCATTCACATATGATCGAGAGTTGGAAGTGAATTGAGGGTCAAATGCTGACCGGACGCTGGCTCCAGTCGGACTGGATGTTGGCTGCAGGGTCTAGTCAGTTCATTTGATCAAGGAGATTGCGTCTGGCATGACTGGACGCTGAGTGGTCGAGTGACTAGACGCTGAGGGCCAGTGTCCAGACTCTAGTAAGGTTCCAGAGAAGGAATTCTGTGACCGGACACGACCGGTCAGTACTGACCGGACCCTGGGGGTTCAGCGTCTAGTCGAGTACAGTAAGGTTCTAGTGAGGGTTTAATGCGACCGGACATGTCCGGTCAGTGGTGATCGGACCCTGCTAGCGTCCGGTCAACACTTAATCACTGGTGTGCGGGTTGAACTGACCGAAGCATCCGGTCACCCCGTAGAGGCATATAATGATTTGTTTTTCAAGATGCCTTATAAATAGAAGCTCCACTCATGTGTGGAGTTACTTTTGCTCATTCCAATAGCTGAGAAACACATTTGTGAGTGCCAAGTAGAGCAAGGTCCTAGTGAGGTGATTGAGATTTGAGAATCCAAGAGAGTAGCCTCATTAGTGAATCAAGAGTAGCAAAGTGTGCATCCACCCTTTTCATTAGGCTTCGCGTGGTCAAGTGAGAGTTCGTGCTTGTTACTCTTGGTGATCGCCATCTCCTAGATGGCTTGGTGGTGATTGGGAGCTTGATGATCACCCGGCGGAGCTTATGGGTGACCCAACTCAAGTTGTGAGCGGTTTTGGGTGATTCACCGTGACGGAGTGTCGAAGAATCAACCCATAGAGAGCACTTGATCCTTGCGTGGATCAAGGGGGAGCTACACCCTTGCGCGAGTGCTCCAACGAGGACTAGTGGGGATTGGTGACTCTTCGATACCTCGGCAAACATCGCCGCATTCCTCTCTCTCTATTTACTTTGAGTATTTACTTTGAGCATTTACTTTGAGCAATTCAATACTTGTTTTTACATTCATAGAATTGCTATGCTAGAGTAAGTTTGGAACATAGGTTGCAAGTCCGTTGTGCGTTAGATTAATAGAAACACTTTTCTAGGCACAAGGGGTTAATTGGGCTAACCCTAGGATTTATTTATTACAAGAAAATTTTGAATTAGCCCAATTCAGCCCCCCTCCTTTCAATTGGTATCAAAGCCTTGTGCTCACGTTTTTAAGCTTAATCGCTTAGAGCAAGATGTCTCACAGGGATGGACCTCCTCCTATCTTTGAGGGAGATGACTTTCCATATTGGAAAATCCGCATGGAGGTGTACTTAGAAGCTCTAGACATTGGTATTCTTAGAGCCACCTCACAAGGCTTCCCAAAACCTCAGGATGCTACACACTTATAAGGCGATGAGGTTAATTATGAAAAGTGGAATGCAAAGGCTTGAAACACCATCTTTAGAGGCCTTTGCAAAGATGTGTTCAACTGCGTAAGGAACCACAAAGACGCCCATGCACTATGGTTGGACGTTTGTGCGCTCCATGAGGGAACCAAGAGTGAGCGTGAGGAACGCTATCATCTTATGATTAAAAAGCTAAATTTATTTGAGATGCTTCCCAAAGAATGTGCTAATGAGATGTATTTATGTTTGAATATTCTTGTAGAGAAAGTCAATGGGCTTGGACTTACTCAAATGTCACCATCCGATGTTGTGAGAAAGATCTTGAGTGTCCTCCCCATTGACAAATATGGGCATATTGTGATCGTGCTACACCAAGGTGATCTTTCCACCGCTACACCAACACAAATCTTGGGAAAGATCAATGCTCATAAGATGTATATGCACATCACGCCACAAGATGGCTCATCCTCTACCAAGAAGAAAGGGAAGGACATAGCATTCAAAGCTAGCCAAGATAGGGGCAAAGCAAGAATTGAGTATGAGAGCTCAAGTGATGAAGAAGATGAAGATGAAGATCTTGCTCTCATGGTGAAGAAAGCCGCCAAAATGCTAAAGAAGCTAAACAAGAGTGGCATCAAGTTTAATGGCAAAAAGAAGTTCTTCACAAGCTCTAGAAGAAAGCCAATCTCCAAAATGGATTGCTTCAATTGTGGTGAACTTGGTCATCTAGCACATCAATGCACCAAGCCCAAGAAAGACAAGTTCAAGAACAAGAACAAGGGCAAGAAAGATGACTCAAGTAACAAAGATGAAGATGAGAAGAAGAACAAGCCATACAAGAAGAAAGATGGCAAGAAGAGGGACTTCCACAAGAAGAAGAAGAGTGGAAAGGCCTACATCGTCGATGATTGGCTCATGGACATTGATTCATCTAGTGGATCATCCGATGATGATAGTGAAAATAAGAAGGTGGCCACCATTGCTATTGATCTTTCATCTTCACCGCCACCATCGCCATCATCCTCTACACACCTATGCCTTATGGCCAAGGGTGAATGCAAGGTAACTAATAATGATGATAGTAGTGATGATAAGCAAGCTAGTGATTTTGATAGCGATAGCAATGATGATGATTCACCTTCATATGATGATCTTGTCAAAATACTAAGACAATACACTAAGATCATTAGAAAGAGTAGAGCTAAAAATGAAAAGCTTGATACTAAAAATGATTCACTCTTAGCAAAATGCGATACATTGGAAAAGGCTAATGTTGAGCTTAAAGAGACAAATGATGCTATATCATCCAAACTCAAGGAGCTCAAATCTTCTAAGAAAGAGCTTAAAGATAAACATGATAAACTTGAGTGGGTGCACAATGAGCTCATCACTAGCCACAACAAGCTAAAAGATGAACATACAACTCTAAAGATCAATTATGATACTCTTGTTATTGCTCAAGAATTTTTACCAAATGAGCCACATGATGCTACTAACCATGTTGTCAAGATTGATATAGCTACATCATGTGATGATTTGATTGATGAGAGCATTGAGCAAGGATCTAGCAGCAAAGGCAAGAAAGTGGTTGAGTGCAATGACTATGATGAATATGTCAAGCTCAAGAATACAAATGAAAAGCTCATGAAAGATCTTGAAGAGATGAAAAGCCACAACACCATTGTACTAGAAACTCTTGATCATGATGAAGAGTTGATCCTTGAGAATGAGAAGCTCAAAGAAGAGAACAAGAAGCTCAAGAAAGAGAAGAACAATGATATTCTCAAGGAAGAGAACAAGAAGCTCAAGATGGAGAAAGAGCATCTCAAGATGGGATTGAGCAAGTTTGCAAGAGGCAAGCATCTCCAAAGTGAGCTACTCATGAACACCGTCATGAAGATGGATAGAAGTGGCATTGGATATGTGGCAAGTGTAGAGAAGAAGGCGGCTCAAGTTCAACAACAACAATCAAAGCCAAAGCCAAAGCCAAAGAGATGTTTTGAGTGTGGACAAGAAGGCCACTTTGCTCATGAGTGCCAAACTCCACCGCCACAACCCTTGCCCAAGCATGCTAGACCCTTTGCCTTCAATGCTCACTACATGCTTAGAAAGGATTCTAGTAGAAAGATGAAAGTCATATTCTTAGGACCCCCTAACAAGAATAGGCCTAAGAAGATTTGGGTGGCTAAGTCACTTGTTGAGAAGGTGAAGGGCCCTCAACAAGTTTGGGTTCCTAAAGCTTGAATCTCTTGTGTGTAGGTGAACTACAAGACCGATGGAAGTCATTAGGTTATTGATAGTGGTTGCACTCAACATATGACCGGTGATCCTCGTATGTTCACCTCACTAGATGAAGAGGTAGATGGACAAGAGAGAATAACATTTGGAGATAACTCAAAGGGCAAGGTTAAAGGATTAGGCAAAGTGGCAATATCAAATTATCATTCCATCTCCAATGTGCTTTATGTTGCTTCACTGAGCTTCAACTTTCTATCCATTGGACATTTGTGTGATCTTGGCTTCCAATGCTTGTTTACCGAGAAGGAGGTTGTTGTATCTAAGGTAGATGATAACCAAGTGATATTCAATAGATTTAGATACAACAACTTATATCTAGTGGACTTCACCTCCGAAGATGCAAATTTGAAGACTTGCCTATTCACCAAAACAACACTTAGGTGGCTATGGCATAGAATACTTGCTCATATTGGGATAAGCTCACTCAAGAAGCTTATGAAGAATGATTTGGTGAGAGGGTTGAAGGATGTGAAGTTTGAGAAGGACAAGCTTTGTAGTGCATGTCAAGCCGGCAAGCAAGTTGCAAATACTCATCCAACCAAAGCTTTTATGTCAACCACAAGAGTGCTAGAACTCATTCACATGGATTTATTTGGACCAACAACATATAAGAGTTTAGGAGGAAATCTTTATTGTCTTGTGATTGTCGATGATTATTCAAGGTATACATAGGTATTCTTCCTTCATGATAAATCCAAAGTTGCATCTTGCTTCAAGAAGTTTGCCAAAAGAGCACAAAATGAATTTAAAGTGAAGCTCAAGAAGATAAGAAGTGACAATGGGAAAGAATTTGACAACACAAACATTGAAGCCTATTGTGATGAAGTTGGAATCAAACATGAAGTCTCTGCAACTTATACTCCTCAACAAAATGGTGTAGTTGAGAGGAGGAATCGGACATTGATCACTCTTGCAAGAACAATGCTTGATGAGTACAACACCCCTGAAGCTCTATGGGTGGAAGCAATCAACACTGCATGCTATGCATCCAATCGCCTATTCCTTCAAAAGTTCCTTGGCAAGACACCTTATGAGTTACTCAATGGGAAGAAGCCAGACATCTCCTTTTTTAGGGTATTTGGTTGCAAATGCTACATCTACAAGAAGCGGCAACACCTAGGGAAGTTCCAAAGATGTTGTGATATTGGTTTTCTTATTGGTTACTCATCAAAGTCCAAAGCATATAGAGTATTTAATTATGCCACTAGCTTGGTTGAAGAAACATATGATGTGGAATTTGATGAATCTAATGGCTCCCAAGGAGCACATGAGAATCTTGATGATGTAGGTGATGAGCCATTAAGGGAGGCTATGAAGAATATTTCGGTGGGAGACATCAAGCCAAAAGATGATGAAGATGATGTACAAGTCATTGATCAACCTTCTTCATCAAGTGTGCCATAAGATGGTGAAAAAGATGGGAGAGTACAAAATGAAGATACTCATATCTCCCATGAGCAAATGGTGGTACAAGCACAAGATGTTGATGCTCCACAACCTCCTCCTCAAGTGGTCAATAGAAGAAATACACCTCTCCTACAAGATCTCATCATAGGGAGTCCATCAAAGGGTGTAATGACTCGATCTCAAAAACTTGCTTCATTTATTGCTCATCACTCATTTGTCTCTTGCTATGAGCCTACCAAGATAGAAGAAGCTCTTAAAGATCCGGATTGGATCAATGCCATGCATGAAGAGTTAAACAACTTCACTCACAATGAAGTTTGGACTCTTGAAGAGCGATCAAAAGGTGCAAGAGTCATTGGAACAAAGTGGGTGTTCCACAACAAGCAAGATGATCAAGGTGTTGTTGTGAGGAACAAGGCAAGACTAGTTGCAAAGGGGTTCTCCCAAGTTGAAGGTTTGGATTTTGGAGAGACCTTTGCACCGGTTGCAAGATTAGAAGCCATCCGTATCCTACTTGCATATGCATCACATCATGAAATGAAACTATATCAAATGGATGTGAAAAGTGCATTTTGAAATGGCTTTATTAATGAACTAGTCTATGTTGGTCAACCTCCTGGGTTTGAAGACCCTAGATATCCTAATCATGTTTATAGGTTGTACAAGGCACTATATGGGCTTAAGCAAGCCCCAAGAGCTTGGTATGAGCGCCTTCGGGACTTCCTCATTGAGAAGGGCTTCACCATTGGAAGGTCAACACCATGCTATTCACCAAGAAGCTTGATGGGCATATCTTCATTTGTCAAGTGTATGTTGATGATATCATCTTTGGATCATCAAATGAAGACTCATGCAAAGAATTTGGTGAATTGATATCAAAGGAGTTCGAGATGTCAATGATTGGTGAGCTTACATTCTTTCTTGGTTTTCAAGTCAAGCAAATGAAAGAAGGCATCTTCATCTCTCAAGAGAAATACACAAAAGATCTTCTCAAGAGATTCAAGATGGATGAATGTAAGCCAGTCAAGACACCATGCCTACCAATGGACATCTCGACCAAGATGAGGGAGGTAACCCGGTTGATCAAACTCTCTACCTCCATGATTGGTAGCTTGTTATATTTAACCGCATCTGGGCCCGACATCATGTTTAGTGTGTGTATGTGTGCTAGATTTCAAGCTAATCCTAAGGAAACACATTTAATTGCTGTAAAAAGAATCCTTAGGTACCTTAAGCACACACCAAGCATTGGTCTTTGGTATCCCAAAGGAGCTAGATTTGAATTAGTTGGCTATTCCGATTCGGATTATGCCGGTTGCAAAATTGATAGAAAAAGCACATCCGGATGGTGCCATTTGCTTGGTAGATCACTTGTGTCTTGGTCCTTCAAGAAACAAAATAGTGTGGTTTTGTCCACCGCTGAAGCAGAATACATTATCGCGGGTGCTTGTTGTGCACAAATATTATACATGAAACAAACTTTGCTAGACTATGGTGTAGTTCTAGAAAAGGTACATCTTTTGTGCGATAATGAAAGTGCGGTAAAACTTGCAAATAATCTGGTTCAACACTCTCGCACCAAGCACATAGACATCCGCCATCACTTTCTAAGAGATTATGTTGCTAAAAATGATATATCACTAGAAGGTGTAAGAACTAAAGATCAATTAGTGGATATCTTCATTAAACCGCTAGATGAGGCTACATTTTATAGATTGCAGAATGAGCTCAATGTGCTTGATTTTAGCAACTTCACTAAAAATTGAGCTTTGTGTTGTCCCTTGCATTGAATTGTAATATACAACATGTTTAACGCTTTATAATGCATATAGGGCTTGTCTAACATGGTTAAGATAACCGCCGAAAAGCATGTAAAGAAGCTTAACCTTGGATCAAACTTGACAAGCAACTAGATTTACTTACAAGTATTGCATATGCATGAATGTTGTTTTGTCGTTTTGTTCCATTTGCCCTCTTATTGCCTATTCTCTTAAAAAGAATTATAGCCTAAGGCAAAATATTTTGAAAAATATGAGGGTTTGAGAGAGGTCACTCACATTAGTCCTAATTGGTGTTTATTTGAATCTTAATTGAGTTGGGACTTGATTGGGAACAGGCAGCGTGAAGGAACTTTGAAGATTTGCTGGAAAAGGGTGACCGGACACTGCACCAGACTCTGCAGTCCAGCATTCGGTCAGTTCATAGGAGGTGAACTCGCTGCGAAGGAGTGACTAGACTCTGTCTTTCAACGTCCAGTCAGATGACGTCTCAGCGTCTGGTCGTGTGAAGAAGACAAAGGCTAAGTCGACTGGACTCTGGCTGCGTCTGGTCGGTGTCCACCGGACGCATCCGGTCGTGATTCCAAAGGAATTGGACCTCTCTGGAATCGACCGGACGCTAGGTGGTAGCGTTCGGTCGCTACCACCGGAGTGTCCGGTCAGTAGATTTTGTGTGGCATCAGATCTCTTTCTCCGTCACCTTTTCTGGCTCATTGGGGGACCCTTATTTAATCCAAATCTCGTGCGTGTGTTTGCCCTAACCGCCGACATCGCTGAGCCTTTCTAGTCCAAAGCCGCCGCAAGCCCTAGCCACCGAAGTGCTGCCCACGCTCGCCTTTGCCCACACCGCCATGCCTCCACCACCGCTGTGCCCGCACAACACTTCCCCGCGCCTACGCCATCAAGCTCTGCCCGCGCACCACTGCGAGCCTCCCCATGTCTGCGGCACACCCACCTCCATGCCGCGCCCGTGTTCACCACACTACCGCACCCTAACCAGCGTAGTCGTCATGCTCTGCCTGCCTACATCACAGAAGCCACCACAATAGCACCACCCAGCACGCCGTTGAGCTGCGCCAATGCCCTAGCGCCATCTGTGCCACTGCCAAAGCTCCAGGGCCATCATTGCAACCCTCGGTCGTCGATTCACCACATTGCATTGTCAATCCTCGCTGATCCAGAGGTTCCTCATGTGTCGCTTCTCGTCTTCTCGGATCGCTGTTTCATCAGGTAGCAAGCCAGTTGATTCAATTTCATACCTACATTGCTTGCTCTTATAGGGTTTTGCATCTATTAGATATATCGTATTTACTTGTATATCCTTCTATTCCATCATGCAGCGAGTTGGTGCCGTTGAGGTGTCAGTGGTAGTTGACAGTCAACTCGGAGCCAAGCTCGTGAGTACGAATTGAGGCCAAGCCTCAAAAGTGTCGTGGATAGTTGGTCTTGTCAGCGGCAATGGTTCTAGTCAGATTAGATGGCTCACACCAAGAATATTGGTGGTGGTCTAGGAGATGATGATCGGAGGCCTCCGCCTCACCTGCCTATAGGTCCTAAAGGCAAGGCTACAAAGAAGGTTGCATCAAAGAAGCGCAAGTACCCTAATGCAGAGACAGCGAGAGCAGCAGCAGTTGCAGAGGCCACAGAGCGTGCCGAGAGAGGAGGTGCCCGCAGTGGAGGTGTCATTGCAGATCATCTGTCACCAGAGGCATAGGGCAGACTTGAGCATATTGAGCGGTAGGACAACATCATGATGGCAGGACGACGTCTTCCCATTGTGGATCCGTAGCCTCAGGGGGAGTCATAGTAGGAGTCACAGCAGCAGCCCCGACCAGTAGAGCCTTAGCCAGCTTAGGAGACACAGGAGGGACAGCTATCACAACAGACTTAGGAGGGCTAGTAGGCCGAGGAGGCCGAGGAGACCGAGCAGGCACCCCAGCCACAGCTACGCCGCTCTAGTCGTACCCGTGTTCTAGTCTCACCGAGGCCAGCTACTCAGCACAGGGGATCTCGTCCGCCGCCTAGACCACAGGGTCCACCTCTAGTGACCCACCTTGACTTGAGGGCCGCCATGGCCAAGCAGGTTCAGCAGCTTTGCTTCATGGAGTTTGATGTGTGGTTTCCACCCAGGAGGGATAAGAGAGCAGCAGAGAGTTTCTACACGCCACTGCAGGAGGATTTCTATAATGCCTATCTAAATAGTGGAGCAGTCTTTAGATCTCAAAGAGTCTGCAGCATAGAGGCTATAGTCACAGCAGCTAGAGAGCACATTCGCCCCTACCTTGCATATCTACCGGGGCTGACAGATCTAATTGGCCGGATAGGATTGTATGTACCATCTTGGGTTCGGCAGTTCTATGCTTCACTCTACATTGACCTGCAACATAACTTTATACACTTTGCATTTAGAGGCAGAGACTATAGGATGATGAGTCAGAGGGCCAGGGAGATACTGAGGTTACTAGATCAGCCTGTCAGGTTACATGAGGTATGTTATGGACAGCAAGAGTCTCCTAGGCGCCCTCATGGTGGTATAGTGCCCCTACAGATCTTGTACGCCATTGCTTCAAGGAGCCCTTTGATGAGGGGTCGAGGAGGAACCCCAGTGACCTTACTTCTATAGCTAGAGTGCTAGAGGCTATCATAAGGAGGACACTACTTCCCAGGATAGGATACAGAGAGGGTTTGACTCGCCTCTAGCTCTAGCTCCTCAACGCCCTGATGCAATAGACAGTGTTTGATATTTAGGACCTCCTTCTATCAGAGATGGAGGATACTATAGCTGAGGGCTTCAAGGGTCATAGGTAGCTTCCATATGCACATTGGATCACATTCTTTATTCTCAAGGTTGTGCAAGTTAGGACACCAGAGATGGTTGTAGAGTATAGAGGTGCCACCATAGAGTTTCTAGCTTATAACATGGCACAGAGGATAAGACATAGCACACCACAGGCACCCACTTAGCCTTGCCGTCGTCCAGATGTACTATAGTCCATAGCTCAGCAGGACAAGATTATCAAAGGCATAGCCGCTACTGAGGAGAAGCTTGAGGCTCAAGAGGAGAGGAGCGAGTCTAGTGACAGTTTGGATGATGACTACCTGCCTATTCCTCATATGCCTCCACATAGACATGATGTAGAGGCCGGCAGTTCTAGCTCCGCTCCACCTGCACCGCAGATGGACCCCGCTTTGATTGCTATCCTTGAGCGGATGCCGTAGGATCAGGCTAGACAGGCTCAGGAGACCGCTGCTAACTTTGCACAGTTTTAGGCTCATCAAGACGAGTTCCAGCGACAGCAGTAGGTCCTCTAGCAGCAGCAGATGCATCAGCAGTAGTTACTCATGCAGCAGCAGCTTTTGGGATTTATGCAGCATGTAATGACAGCCATTGGGGCCCCACAGCCACAACTTTTGCCCTAGATTGGTCAGTCTACTACCACTATGATGACTCAACAGTATAGCCCAGTGGACTTCAGAGTCAGGGACAGCCTCTAGCTCCATTTGCTTCTCCCACAGTACAGGTGTCCCAGTGGTTATCCTCGCCAGTGATAGCCCCATAGTTCACACCACTTCAGACGGGCTTCATACCGGATCAATCACCCTCGCTATTTGTGCCTAACACGTCAGTCTCCAGGAGTCTTGGAGTATCTTTTAGCGAGTTGACAGGGATGCCTACACTGCCACATATGTATGCCCTAGGTCCTTCTATAGTAGCTCCTATCGCCGTGACTACTTAGAGGCTCCCTTCTTCTGTCGCATCTTCAGATCCTACGACAGATATACCAGCAGCATCACAGGCAGCACCTGTCCTAGCTTAGACCCAGACCACTTCAGCGATGCTTCTAGCCATAGAGGGTCAGTCAGTACAGAGCTCAAGGTCAGATGATGATGGCGCCTAGTTCCAGCTTGCCCCTCGTACCTCAACGCCTGGCTCATCCACTACAGCCCCACCGACCGACACTTAGGTTTTGGTGTTTGACGCCAAAGGGGGAGAGGGTTCGAGTATGTAGACTCAGGGGGAGCGACTTTTAGGGGAGCCTAGTTTGCTATTAGTCTATTATATACATTTGGAGTTTTATTTGTGTGATACACTATTACTATTATGCATTCATGTGTTTACTTTCATGCATACTATTATATCTATGTGATAGTGATATCTACGTGATTGTGATATATGACATGTGTGCTCTCTACTTTGAATTCCTTTATATGTCATATCACTTGTGTAATACTCATTTGCTTTTGCTTCCATGCTTTACTCCGATGCAAATGAGATTCACCACTTGTACTCATGCTTATTTCATATCTTTTGAGTACATCATGTTGGCTTGGGTCATATAAGCTTGCCTATCTACTTTGTTTTTATTGACAAAAGCTTATATGAACCAAGCATGTCAAAAACCTTACTCTTTCACATACTCGAGGTGGTATTGTCATCAATCACCAAAAAGAGAGAGATTAAAAGCATCTAGGCCCCTAATTGGGTTTCGATGATTAATGACAATACAAGATTACTATGACTAACATGTGTTTTGCAGAGGCAATTAAATTAGGTCATGGTAATGGAGATCAATTGGGCAATCAAGGTGGTCATGCCCCTACGATGGAAATTGTTTCAGTTTCAAAGGATGGACGATAAGGTTAAGGATGACTAGTTCTAAGTGTCAATTGGAGTTAGAGAGACACTTAGAGTAGTTTAGGACTTTGTTTTTTTCTTTGGCAGTACTATTAAGGGGGGTATGGACGGGTAGCTTGACCTAGATGAGTCTAGTGAGTTAGGTGTGGTGCACACTTGTCAAAACTAGCACTAGGTAGCTCCACAACAGCCCGATGACCCTATGGAGCAAACTTCATTCACATATGATTGAGAGTTAGAAGTGAATGGAGGGTCAAATGCTGATCGAACACTGGCTCCAGTCGGACCAGACGCTGGCTGTAGGGTCCGATCAGTTAATTTGATCAAGGAGATTGCGTCTGGCGCGATCGGACGCTAAGTGGTCGAGTGACCGGATGCTGAGGGCCAGTGTCTCGTCGACTCTAGTAAGGTTCCAGAGAAGGAATTCTGCGACCGGACGCGACCGGTCAGTATTGACCGGACCCTGGGGGTTCAGCGTCCGGTCGAGTATAGTAAGGTTCTAGTGAGGGTTTAATGTGACCGGACGCGTTTGGTCAGTGGTGATCGGACCCTGCTAGCGTCCGGTCAACACTTAATCATTGGTGTGCGGGTTGAACTGACCGGAGCGTCCGGTCAATATGACTGGAGCGTCCGGTCACCCCGCAGAGGCACATAACGGTTCGTTTTTTAGGCTGCCTTATAAATAGAAGCTCCACTCGTGTGTGGAGTTACTTTTGCTCATTTCAACAGCTAAGAAACACGTTTGTGAGTGCCAAGTAGAGCAAGGTCCTAGTGAGGTGATTAAGATTTGAGAATCCAAGAGAGCAGGCTCATTAGTGAATCAAGAGTAGCAAAGTGTGCATCCACCCTTCTCATTAGGCTTCGCGTGGTCAAGTGAGAGTTTGTGCTTGTTACTCTTGGTGATCGTTATCACCTAGATGGCTTGGTGGTGATTGAGAGCTTGGTGATCACCCGGCGGAGCTTGTGGGTGACCCAACTTAAGTTGTGAGCGGTTTTGGGTGATTCACCGCGACGGAGTGTCGAAGAATCAACCCGTAGAGAGCACTTGATCCTTGCACGGATCAAGGAGGAGCTACACCCTTGCGTGGGTGCTCCAACGAGGACTAGTGGGGAGTGGCGACTCTCCGATACCTCGGCAAAACATCGTCATGTTCCTCTCTCTATTTACTTTGAGTATTTACTTTGAGTATTTACTTTGAGCAATTCAATACTTGTTTTTACATTCATATAATTATCATGCTAGAGTAAGTTTAGAACATAGGTTGCAAGTCCGTTGTGCGTTAGATTAATAGAAACACTTTTATAGGCATAAGGGGTTAATTGGGCTAACCGTATGATTTATTTATTGCAAGAAAATTTAGAATTAGCCCAATTCACCCCCCCCCTCATGGGCATCTTGATCCTTTCACCGGTAACCCACAGTAACACAACGGTGTTGGCTCTGTTGGTAGAAAAGGAACGATAGCACCATGATCCTTCGGATTGTACACGAATTGGTTGTTATTTGGAACCGTCATTGAACCTATTACGAAGTAGTTCAACAAAGCAAAGATATGAACCAATACTATTACGCAGTTCAACAATAATTTCCATCTCAATCATCTCTATAATCATCTAAATCCATGAAGCCAAACCCTAAAACTAACTTATTGAATGTAAATGATGTATATAAATACATAGTCGAACTCATCTATACATCTAATCACCACAAAAAAAAACTTCAAATCACATACTTCCAAGAAAGTTTACTTACAACAGTCCAACCCATATTGCTGTCTAAACCAGTGCGCTCAAACCCTAAGGCACTGGCAACCAAAACCCATCACAAAAATCATAAAAGTTCAATAAGTACAACATGAACCATAATATATTAGACGTGATTAGCCAAAGCAACTTTCATTCAACCAAACGAAAGCCAATATTGCACACAGCAGTGTAAACCAGAGCAGTATATAAATATCAACTAAACACAAAAAACAACAGAGGTGTGGGAGTCATACCTTATGCACGAGACCGTTCAAACCTGAAATGCAAATACAAACTTGATCAAAGGCAAATAGAGGATGGGAGGAAGAGAAGAGAGAAGAGAACAACAGGAGTTGACCTCGAGCTCGCCCAAAATAAAGGGAGAGAGAAGAGAGGGAGGAATAAGAAGGTGGCCGCGACCTTATATGGGCCTATCGCGCCAGCCCGCCTAACGTGATAGCCCTGTCACGCTGGAGTCGCTAGCGTGACAGGTCAGGGCCTACGCTATGCCACGCCAGCTCCGGTCAACCATCAACGCTAGCGTGGCTCCCCTTGTCGTGCCAGTGCATGTGACGGATAGTGTTGTACTGTCATGCCAGCCTCGCGCTGGCACGACCAAAAGAGTAAGTTTTGGAAAAACTTTTTTTTTAAAATTAGTATTAAAATATTAATTAAAAAATAAAAAATTCCTACCCCACCAGCACCAAGCCACCGACCCCTCTCTCCCTCTCTAACCCGCACGGCCCTACCCCTACGGCCCTGAGGCGCACACGCCCCCCGACGCGCGCACACACATGGGGTGATGGATGTGGGGGGCAGCGCAGCGCAGGGGCCATGGCGCAAGAATGGGAATGGCACTGGGCATGGCGTGGCGCAAGCGGCCGCATTGACAAAACGCCGCAGCACCGCAATTCGGCGCCCCAGTTGCCATGTGGGGGAGCCGAGCCGAGGCCTGGTGGGAGTGGGAGGCTGCCCCCCTACACCAGCGCCAGCGCCAGCAGTCGCCACGCACCACCACAGCCTCCATCTATCCCCTCCCTCACGCGGTCTCGCCTGCTGCTGCTCCCTTCCCCTCCTCCTCTTCTTGGAGTTGGACCTTCCTCTTCCCCTCGTTGATCGATCACCGTCGCCAATTCCCCATCCCCTCCAAAACAAGACAAGATTGGGTCCTGTCCCTAGCTGCATTGCCGAATTGAGGCGCCGATTTGGGAGACGACTACTGCGCTGCCCTGCCCTGCGCTGCATTGATGAATGCCGGAGGCCACAGCACTCACTGATTTAGGGGTAGGCCAAAGGGTGGTTAGTCGGATTCAAAAAGGGTGGCTTTTGATGCCAGATATTTGTTTGGGGGGTTGCTTCACCATTCCCAAAAGCGCGTTGCAGCTAACCCTTTTTGTCTTTTGCAGATTCGATGTCACGGGCACCCGGATGTCATTGCCGATCGCCCTTGTAGTCGGCATTGCCGCCGGTGGCGCCACCTTGCTCGCGGCGGCGGCCGTGCTGCTCGCGCTCTTGTGCGCTGCGCGGCGGAAGGCGCGGCGTAACCGCAACTCCGACACCGGCTCCTCCGACCACTCAACGCTCGGTAAGTTGCGGATGGGTAACTCCTTCTTGTGTACATCAATTTTTCTTGTCTTTCTTTCTTTCTTTCTTTCTTTCTTTCTTTCTTTCTTTTGTTTCCCCCTTCACCGTGCTAACTGCTAACGCAATGCGTCAGTGGAGTGGGGAAAGGGGGGCAGGAGCTCGTTGGCACCGGAGCATCAGGTTGCGAGGCAATTCTCGCTGGAGGACCTGGTGCAGGCCACCAAGAACTTCAGCGACGCGAACATCGTCGGCGCGGGGAGCTTCGGATTGGTGTACATGGGTCTGCTTCTTGATGGCACTGTTGTCGCGATCAAGAGGCGCGTGGGGGCAGCAACGCAGGTGTTTGCTGATGAGGTAACAATGTCAGGGCAAAATATGATTCCAGGGGCGTTGCTCTGCATTTTGGGATTAAAATTACACAAAATGCTGAATGACTGCACTGTCATACTTGCTTTGTTTCTGAATTGCATTTGCCACAATTGTTTTGGCATCTATGTCAAGTGTCAACGATTTTCATGTTTTGGCATTTTCTAAGTTCTGGATGCATTGTATTATTTGGATTCAGCACTTGGCTGTAGTTAATTTGCATCTTATTTAGGGCAGACAGGGAACACTTTTAGCCAAGTGATAAGTTGTGATGCTATGAAGATCTTTCTCTGTCAACCATTGTTGTTTTCTAGTCTAATAAATGCCATAAATTAGCCAAGGACAAGTAATATAAATGCATTTGTTTTTGCCTAGAAATTGATTCTTAGTAGTGTCGTCCCTTGCAAAATGCAGGTTAGGTGGTTGTCAGAGATTCGTAACCGAAACATCGTAACTCTCATTGGTTACTGTCAAGAAGGGGGTCTACAAATGCTGGTGTATGAGTACCTGCCCAATGGCAGTGTCTGTGGCCATCTGTATGGTAATGTTTACATTTTGTTAGGAAAAAAGATTGTAGCCTTTCTTGCTTTATTACCTCTGAAGCTTCATACGATCTACCAGATACCAGGAAAGGCTCTACAACACGGCTTGAGTTCAAACAAAGGCTCTCAATAGCCATTGGAGCAGCTAAAGGTACGAAAACTTTGAGATTTGCCCTCTTTGTGGCCTTGTGGGTCACTGGCTCGAGCAAAACATAGTGTGAGCAAAAATGCTGTTGCAGGTTTGAATCATCTACACAGTCTTGATCCTCCTTTGATACACAAAGACTTCAAGACAAACAATGTGCTGGTTGATGAAAATTTCATTGCAAAGGTGGCTGATGCTGGACTTGTTAGGTTAATTAGAGGATCTGACGACGCTGGCCCATCGCATGGGTTTAGTAACAGTGTTTACCAAGATCCAGAGTAAGTCCAGTTATCACATTTATATCAGACAAGTATGTAGGTCACTTTGCAATAACATGTCCAGTTGAGTTTTCTGTGAAAGCGGTAATTTTTAATATTTTAGTATCATGGGTTTGTAATGTTATTGAATCTTAAGTCTCCCCAGTTGTGGATGATTTTCTTTGCTCATCCTGTGATAATAATTTGCAACCCTTTCTGCATGCTTATATGTAGGGTACAATCGATGACTCAGTTCTCTGAAAGTAGCGATGTGTACAGCTTTGGAGTTTTCCTTTTGGAGCTAATTACTGGCAGGGAAGCGGCTTCGTTGATACCTACAGAATCCAGAGAATCTCTGGCCCACTGGGTAATTTCCACTGACATGTAGCTGTAAGTTATCTAGAAAGGAAAGTTATGGAGTTCTGATTAATCTCCAGCAAAAGATCATTCTCTAGTATGTCAAGGAACCATGAAAAGCTCGTACCACCTTTTTGCCTATGACTATCTTATCTGTGTACATTGACAAAATGGAAACTGTGGTGTTTAGTGTATCTAACTGTGAAGTCAGGCCACAGATTTTCAAAACTTGAAAACAGCTAGAACATAAACCGTTTTCATAATTATTAGGCATGAGAAGTATGAGTCATGTTGTAGGATCACATAAATTCTTATTAGGGTATTATTGAATACTGAAAGTCCTTTGTTGATGTTTGATAATTGATACGATTAATTCTACCTTAGTTGAGACATAACTTCAGAGGAAAATAACAATTTGAAAAATGCGCTGCAGTTTCTCGTGCATAAGAATATTTCTTTTACTAACTGCCCACTGAAAAAACATTTTTCTTGTCACATCGAATGATCGAAAGATGGAAGCGCATTTCAGTTCAAATGAACTGATTGACCCAAGATTAGCCGGCAACTTCACTGCAGAAGGTATGAAGGAGCTTGTTGGCCTGGCCTTCCAATGCTTGAACCCATCATCGAGACGCCGACCAAGGATGAGGCTTGTTGCGACCGAACTAGACCGGATTCTGGAGACGGAGATGTCCATGACAACATTCGTGGGCGACGGAACCGCCATCGTCACGCTCGGGAGCCAATTGTTCACGTCATGAAGCGACGTGGGACTGATTTCATGTCTGCTATTTGATGACATGATGACTGCGTGTAAGAGCCTAACAACAGCTGTTGTTTCTGCCAAGCTGTCCAGGCTCTGCATTGCTCTGAAATGTCATGTATGGTTATTTTTTAAGCTTGTCATGATTGATATAGTTTGGTAGGAGTGAGAAGAAATAGAGCTGTATGTATCTCTCTTTTTCTTCTTCTTTTCGTTGCATGGGAGAAGAATTGTATGCAATTTTTTTTAGATTGTTCACTGTCCTTAAATGTATTTGCAGATTGTTCATTGCCTTCGGTGTTTTAATCTCTGAAAGGGCTAACTTGTGCCAAGTTTTTCCTGCTGATGGTTATATCTGCACGTGGAAATGCCTATTTATATCCATTGTCTTAGACTAGAAACTGTAATAAAAATAAAATATTTATCAAATAAAAGGTGAGAAATTTATGCTCGGTGCACTATGTTTAGACTTAAATCAGACCAAAAACTCAGTAATCCTTAGACTTAAATAAGACCAAAAAACGAATATTTAAAATTGATCTCATTAATCAAAATAAAAATGAATGAAAAATATATTTTGAACACTTCATGGACTAGATTATAATGTTGCTCATCTGAAAAAGATTACAAAGTTTCTAATTATATTTTTTATTTTTGTTTTAAATTAGTACAAGAACTCAATAATCCATGGCCTTAACTCAAAAGTCAAATGAGAAGAAAGAAAATAATATAACTACTATCTCATTCATCATGCAAAGCTAAGTTTACGAATGCTAAGGTATCAGAGTGGAAGCCGATAGCGCAAATTCAGATAGCATTATTTTTTTCATATTTTAATCTGAATTGACGGATTCAGATGTTCTTGAATGTAAATACAAGACAATAAGTTTGAATTCGAATCCGCATTCCGATATCTACTTGGTTTGGATGATGTATCAATTCACTTATTAATGTTGTCGGGAACGAAATCAGCATACAATGTGCATGTAAATATGAAATACGAGTATATAACACATTTGGACAAAGATTGTTCATCTAAAGTTATAATGAGTATTTCAATAAATAAATAGAAGTGCATAGAAATATTCTTCTTAAGTAAAAGTTCTTAAAAATAATTTGCATCAATATATATACCCGTTTCAACCTAAATAAAAAACATGTACTTTATAATATGTTTTAGAGACGTGTTTTATTCTATACGAATGTGCATAACATTTAATATCTTTTCGTATCCACACTTATTTCAGAGTTGGAGCCCCATTCAAATATGTCAATTTTAGTATCCATACCATAACAGGTGATTTAACATCATTATAGTTTTAGTGATAATTGACATAACCGTCAACAACAAGATATTTATAATAAGGAAAAAATCCATTTTTGGCCCTCCAACTATGGCTGCAGTTTGTTTCTAGCCCTCTAACTCGAAAACCAGACACACGTTGTCTCTTAACTCTCTAAATCAGTTAAAATTAGCCCTCACGCCGGCGCGCCGGCGGTTTCCGCCCAGTCAACCCGCCATGACCGCGGTATCGACCCATTTTCCTTGTCTCGCGGCCAAAGTACTCCCGCACTCTCCTCTCACTCTCGTTCCTTCCCCAACCCCGAACCCTAACTCCCGACGGCGACGGCGGAGGGTGTTGGTGCGGGTGCGGATCGACAGCATGGCGAGCTCGAGCAGCGCAAGTAGCTGGAGGGGAGGAGGAAGGTCCGACCGTGGTGGCTTTCGGTTGTCCCCCTTGCAGTGTCGTTGAGGCCCTCTTGATTATTGGCCGCCCGTGATTTGCGATTGCGGAGCGAAGGCGACAAAGTGGACATCGTGGACCAATGATAATCTGGGCCACAGGTTCTACAATTGCTTCGGATCTAAGGTGAGTTCGATCGATGACTTGTTTAGGGTTTGGTTCTTTATTGGATGTCATGATTGTAGTTGTCTTGGTTTTGGTTGTAATCACGGTTGCAGAGCAATATGCGGCCATGCCAATTTTATCGATGGATTGATCCACCAACCCCGGAGCACCTTGTACCCGTTCTTATTGAGCTCCATGACCAAGTGCGAGCAATGAGGACGGCTAACAGATAGGGAAATGCCCACATGGATCTGACATTAGTTGATGCAGCATTCGTTGATGCAGAAGCATCAAGGAAGCAAGAAAGAGTCATGGTGGAAACATGATTTGCAGGCAGCAAGAAAGAGTCATGGTGGAAATAGGATTTGTAGGCACAGATGATGTGGCAGCAACGGTGCAAACAGCTAGAACAGAAGATGTTTAGTTGAAATGCAGGATGGTAGAGAAGGAACTAGGTTTGTTGAAGTTTGTATTGGCGACCTGTGTGATTCTAGTACTTTCTGTACTTTTTAGGAAGTAGATGTTTCTTGCTTTTTTAGTTGTGATGGAAGACAATGGTAGTAATGGGATGCTTGTTAGTTTGTGGTGTAGAAGTATGGAAGATGTATTGAATTGAAGATGTATTTTGCTATCTTTGAATCGATTATGAATTCCAAGATAAGGCTTTCAGGTTTTGGTTGCTTATCATCTCCCTGCTGTCATGCCTCTGCATGCTTGCCCTTTTTAATTCAATTCAACTTTGCACAGCTTCGAATTGCCAATGCTTGTTGAACTACAGAAGAACTTATAGCCTCAAAGGCAACCAAGGAGTGATAGAAACGACTGAACATTACAACCTGAAAGTCTAGCATTACATTACATTACAGGTGAAGAACATCACAAATGCCTTAAAAGTCTGGCATTACATTACAAGTTCAACAACCTGAAAGCCTTGAAAGTCTGGCAGTACAATGTAAGTTAACATCACAATATGGTAATACATGCTCTTAGGGATCAGCACGGTCTTTGAGAAGCAGCAGTTGCCTTGGTTGTGTGCGCTTCTTCACGGATTGCTTCTTCCTTGGAGGTTCCTCGGTAGTGACTGTAACACATGCTTTTCCACCTTTAAAACTCAAGTTCACAGAAGAACTTGCCTGGGACAATGGAACACTGGCTTTGTAAATGCATGTTAGCTTGCCCATGCGTTTGCACTCTAGCTGTGGTAGTGCACTTGATTTTTTTCTGTATGTGAGTTAAAATATAAGAAATTGGAGGCAAAATTAAAAAAAGGAAACAACATACGAAGTAGCACATACAATTACTTGGCATCACTGAGATGCTCTTCTTTTCCCTCTTCATCTACTACTTTCATTAGAGGTAGCAGTGGGCACAAAGCTACCATATGTAGAAGCATCAGCTGATAGATTACTTGGTTGTGGAGCAGCATGACCTATGCCTCCTGGAGTTTCACTGCTAGATGGAACCCCATGTCTCTTATCACAAGTGGACCTATTGTGGCCTATTCCCTTACATTTCCTGCATTTGATGACTATCCCTACCTTAGAAAGCCTATTTGCCTTTGGTTGTTCTTGTGGCTCCCTCTTCCTTTCTTTTTCAGGTCTGCCTAGCAATCTCACATATCCAGGTGCCTTCAAGGGTGGGAGATCAAACTTTGGCCAATTCTGCATACCCTCTAATAGGTTTAGGCAGTGAGAGTAAGTATTGTTGAACTCAGTAATATGATAACAAGCTATAATGTAATCATCTAGCACATTTGTGTTGTAAAAGATGCTACTTGTCCACTCTTCATGCTCTTCTTGAATTCCTTGAACTTCTTTTGAATCTGTACAACTTCTTCATCTTCCTCAGATGAATTGTCATCTCTAGGCAAAAACTCACTATCACAGTTTGATGAGGACATGGCACCTTCGGATACGAACAATGATTATAAGGTGCGCTAGTTCCTACATTTGCATAGTGGCTTTGGTTATAATTCACTTGGTTCCACATGTACATGTCACTATTTGATTGTAGGTTCAAATGTGTTTCATAATGGAAGTTCATCAAAGTTGAACTTTTGGTTCGTCGGCAGCCCGACAGTGCCTTATTGGGAAGGCCATAACTCATCCATCCGGATTGAGATCGAGGTCAATGAGTACTTGATGGAAAGCTTATTTGATAAGCTTTCAAATAGATCTGGTCCCATCTCAATATCACGTCAGCAAGGCCTCCAAATCACTAATATATTCTGTCGCTATTTCTGGCGGGAGCTACACTGTCGTCATGGGCTTGTTAGACATCCTTGGGACCCAGGCCCAAGTTAGAGCATGCCCCAAGAAGATGGAGAACACCTAAGAGATGGCCTTGGACGTCCTCCTCCTTGGACACCACCTTAGGAGGCCAGCAAGGACGTCCAAGCCAAGCCAGAGGCCCAGTCCAATCTGAGTTCAAGTCTACCTCGGCCATCAGGACCAGTCTGTAATAAAACGGACGCCCAAGATGCATCCGAACTCTGTTTTCAATGATCCACATATGGATGGAAAGCTAATTTGATAAGGAAGCCAACCCAAGTGGTTTCACGTCAAAACCTCTTCGGAATCAACGTAAATAGTCAAAACAAGTCAGCGTCCAGAATCTGCTAGGGTACTGCGACACCTACTTTTGGTCCGTTGGACCGTGTATCGTGTTTGGGCCCATTAGGTGGCACGTCCAGGGTAGGCGACGATCCGCCACCGTCATTAGGTTTTGGGTTTTGATTAGATTATTCTGTCAAGAACAGTTTCACCGTTCATCGGTTTGTGAGACCCCAACTCGTGAGATTAATCATTCATCTGCAATTTGGTTGCTTTCTTTCTTGTTCTTGCTTGTGTTCTTCGATTCGCATCAGGGATTAGTCTTCTTGGCGAGGTCAACCGGATTGTGACACGGTTGATAACTAGAGGAGACGTGGTGCTAAGGTTGCAGGGTTTGGGTCTTTGTGATCTGAAGCCGGATCGGTGTGTCGCTCTCCGAACAAATCGTTGTTTATCTTGAACCTGACGGAAGATTGGGACCCTCGTCTCCATTAAGTGGTAATCAGAGCTAAGGTATACCGTCAGGTTCACTTTTATTCCCTAGTTTGAGAGTTTTGCATTCGTCCTATAGTCCAGTGCCATACTTTTATTTCCTATCCTAGAACCTTCCGCGCCATAGCCTTTGCATATTTCAGTTTTAAATTCCATTGTTGAGTTTGTGTCCTAGGTCAAAGTCTTGTTGCTGGTTTAGATTATGTTCTTTTCTAGTTTGTGTTGATCCCTCCACCCGTCGCTATTCCGTATCACCATCGGTTTACATCTTGTGTCCACTAAAACCCTTATTTAAGCAGCTTCCTTAAAACAATCATAACTTTTGCATCCGAACTCGAAACGGGGAAAATTTTATATCTACGGAGAACGCCAGAAAATTTTAGATCTATTTCATCCCAGCATAGCTGGGTTCGCAAAAATTAGATTTGCGAAATTCGATTAGGAAAATTGAGTTTCTAGACCCACAAATTTTGGTATGCTTTTTAGAGCACAGTCCTAATTTTCTATAGGCCACATCTTTTATTCAATTGAGCTCAAATTTTTTGTGGTTTATTCTTGTGTGCTCCTTGCTGAGAAAAAATATCAAAAGAGCAAAAGCAAGAAAAAAAGATTGGACAAAAAAAATAAAATAAAAAAAATAGTAAAAGAGAATAGAAGATATCAAAAAGGAGCACATAAGGAACACTCAATAGCTCTATTGTTTGTGGTACCTTTTGCCTTGTTCATATCCGTTGCTACCTTTAATACTTGTTTCCTTTCATCCTTGTTTCCTCTCTTGTTTATCACAACTGGTGATAGGAACACGTATAGGCCAGCAACTAGGACAAGTGCTCTGGACATTTATTCAATATTGCTGTCTGTCACTGACTTGTGTGCCACATATATATATATATATTTTTTTGTGCCTCCCAAGCTCCACATATATACTTTAGATCAGTACAGAAAAAAGGTCCTTACAATCTCGGTACCACTACCTCATAGGTATCACAAACCAGCCGCCGGTTGTACCGTCCACTGCTTGCATTGGTAAGAACTTTGTAAGAGCTTAGTAAGACGCTTCCACTTGCTGTCAAAAGTGACACCACTGCAACCACGTAGTCATTTGATAGGGATAATATTTTTGTATTGTCTTTTGCTGTCTTCTAACAATGATAGGTTATTCGTATCCACCGACTTATGATGGTATAGGTGCTGATGAGTACACGGAGTGGAAAATTGCCATTGACAACATATTTGCTACTCGCTTTATGTGTCCAAAGAGGAAGGTAAAAAATGCAGCTAGTGTTTTACGACATTCTGCTTTATCTTGGTGGGAGTCTTTAGATCCTTCTGATAAACCTCAAACTTGGAATGATATGAAACTTCTTATGCGAGAAACCTTTGTTAATCCACCTCCTATTTTGATTTCATATGATGAGGTGCACCATTTGGAGGAAGAATCTGTTGTTATTCCTCTTGCTATGACTAACCTTCTGCAGGATAATATCCATAAGCGAGATGATGACATGGAAGAAAATGAGGAGCTCACAACCTCATATGTAAATTTAGAACCATCACTTCACAATGCACCTATTACTCCTGCTGAGAACACAGGTAATGCCCATGGTGCTACACTCATGGAAGGTGAAAATTATCTTAATGTACTAAATTTTTCCACAAACCATGCTATCATAGAACAATTATTAGTGGAACCCTCTCTTGATTTATCTTTGTCTCGTGATAATTTGCTTGATGTTCCTTGTGATAAAGATGAATTAGTTGATGATGCTTCAGTTTTCCATGTTTTGGAACCAATTACTTATGCTGAACATAAACGTTTGCTTCCCATTGCTACCGAAAAAAAGAAAAGAAATTATTGTATTCTTCAAATACTTTGGGTTATATTGAGTTTGATACTTTATATGCTCTTAGTAGTTTAGAAGAGAAACTTAAATGTGTTGAATTGCCATGGTTGTCTACTTGTACATATCATTTTATTAGAAAATATAATTGTAAAGGAGAGTATATGGTGCATTGTGTCTATATTTGTTCAACTCTGAAATATCCTAATATTGCGCAAAAGTATGATCAACCAAAGGATTCCAATTGCTATAATCTTGTCATGTCGAGTTTCCCTAGTTTTGTTATAAAGAAACATGTAAAATTTCAAGAAGGGGAGCAATGTTGGCTACTACCAACAACGTTTCCTTCAGCTAATCCCAAACCGAGGACGGTTTGTTGTCAAGAAGGGGAGGATGATGAGGACATGGCACCTTTGGATATGAACAATAATTATAAGGTACGCTCGTTCCTATATTTGTATAGCGGCTTTGGTTATAATTCACTTGGTTCCACATGTACATGTCACTATTTGATTGTAGGTTCAAATGTGTTTCATAATGGAAGTTCATCAAAGTTGAACTTTTGGTTCGTCGGTAGCTCGATAGTGCCTCATTGGGAAGGCCATAACTCATCCATCCGGAGTGAGATCGAGGTCAATGAGCACTTGATGGAAAGCTTGTTTGATAAGCTTTCAAATAGATCTGGTCCCATCTCAATATCACGTCAGCAAGGCCTCCAAATCACCAATATATTCTGTCGCTATTTCTGGCGGGAGCTACACTGTCGTCATGGGCTTGTTAGACATCCTTGGGACCCAGGCCCAAGTTGGAGCACGCCCCAAGAAGATGGAGAATACCTAAGAGATGGCCTTGGACATCCTCCTCCTTGGACACCACCTTAGGAGGCCAGCAAGGACGTCCAAGCCAAGCCAGAGGCCCAGTCCAATCCGAGTTCGAGTCTGCCTCGGCCATCAGGATCAGTCTGTAATAAAACGGACGCACAAGACGCATCGGAACTCCGTTTTCAATGATCCACATATGGATGGAAAGATAATTTGATAAGGAAGCCAATCCAAGTGGTTTCATGTCAAAACCTCTTCGGAATCAACAGGAATAGTCAAAACAAGTCAGCGTCCATAATCTATCAGGGTGCTGTGACACCTACTTTTGGTCCGTTAGACCGTGTATCGTGTTTGGGCCCATTAGGGGGCGCGTCCAGGGTAGGCGACGACCCTAAGACCTTTATAATCATATGCCACTGCCGTCATTAGGTTTTGGGTTTTGCTTAGATTATTCTGTCAAGAACAGTTTTGCCGTTCATCAGTTTGTGAGACCCCAACTCGTGAGATTAATCATTCAGCTACAATTTGGTTGCTTTCTTTCTTATTCTTGCTTGTGTTCTTCGATTCACATCAGGGATTAGCCTTCTTGGTGAGGTCAACCGGATTGTGATACAGTTGATAACCAGAGGAGACGTGGTGCTAAGGTTGCAGGGTTTGGGTCTTTGTGATTTGAAGCCGGATCGGTGTGTCGCTCTCTGAACAAATCATTATTTATCTTGAACCTGACGGAAGATCGGGACCCTCGTCCCCATTACAGTTGTCCTCTAAATTTTCTTTGTCATTCAAAACACTTGAAATATTTTGTTGACTAGCAACTGGCTGACTCCCTTGGTCATCGACCACCTGCTTCCCCTTGTCCATCTTGCTAGGGATGTACCACTCCCTTACAAATCTGATCTGTTTCTCTACATCTTCCCTACTTTCATTCTTATTATGATCAACCAAGATATCTTCACCTAGATATGTCAATTCCTCATATCCACCTTTAAACTCACTATCATAATGTTCTTCTTGCTCACCTTCAATCTCATCTTCAAAGTTGTTGTCCTCATCATCCTCTTCCTCTTCATCATCAACTGCATGTCCTTCAACATATATCTCTGCTACATTTCCTTCCTCAGTGTTGTTTGCCATTTCAATGCAAGCCTGATCATCCATCAGAACACGTAGGCCATTAGAAAGCTGTCTTCCAGGAACAAGCCAGCGCAAGAATGCTCCTTCTTCAACAGTGCAATTGAAAGCTCTAGTTTGGTTTTGGTGAATTGATGAAACCCTAAGTGCTAACCTAGTTTATCAAGTGATCATGACATAGGTAGCACACTTCAAGTAGAAGAAGCTAATGAAGATCATAGCATGACAATGGTGATGGCATGGCGATGATCAAGGGCTTAAACTTGAAATGAAGAAAGAGAAAAACAAAAAGCTCAAGGCAAAGGTATAAACCATAGGAGCTATTTTGTTTTGGTGATCAAGACACTTAGAGAGTGTGATCACATTTAGGTTTGATAGCCGTACTATTAAGAGGGGTGAAACTCGTATCGGAATGCGGTTATCAAAGTGCCACTAGATGCTCTAACTCATTGCATATGCATTTAGGATCTAGTGGAGTGCTAACACCCTTGAAAATATTTGTGAAAATATGCTAACACATGTGCACAAGGTGTTTGCAGGGTTGAGATGGGTTGAGACGGCGCTTTTGGAAAAATGAAATGTCTATTTTCTATTGCGCCGGATGCAAAATTCTTGGTGATTGGCTCATTGGAGCAAGGGTGAAGAAGTTAGAAGTGAAAACGAGTTGGTCGCAAAGATGCCAACGTCGGTCAACTGACCGGATGCTGGATCTGAATGCACCGGACGCTGGCAGGCTGCGTCCGGTCGCGCTGACGTACGGTGACACAGTAGCTGGAATGTGACCGGACGCTGGCTGCGTCCGATCGCATTCGACCGGACGCGTCCGGTCATGCTCGGGAGCTTACTGGAAACGACCGGACGCTAGGCCTTCAGCGTCCGGTTAGTTTTGATCGGAGCGTCCGGTCAGCTTCGTAGCCGTTGGAATCTGACGAACAGCGTTTGAAGGGGATGACACGTGGCGTCCATCGGACGACCGGACGCTGAGGGCCAGCGTCCGGTCAGTATGATCGGAGCGTCCGGTCAGAGCGCGTTTTGCCCAGTGAAGGGGTATAACGGCTCTATTTGATGGGGGCTCTATTTATAGCCCCATGGCCGGCTGTGGCTCACGATCTTTGGCCATTTTCATTGACATAGCAACCTTGTGAGCTAAGCCAAAGCCCTCCCACTCATCTACATCATTGATTCATCATCATAGTGAGATTGGGAGTGATCCAAGTGCATTGCTTGAGTGATTGCATCTAGAGGCACTTAGTGATCGTGTTTCGCTGCGGATTTCGCTTGTTACTCTTGGTGGTTGCCGCCACCTAGACGGCTTGGAGCAGCGAGGATCGTCGAGCGAAGGTGGTGATTGTCTCCGGCTCCGATCGTGGTGATTGTGAGGGGTTCTTGACCTTTCCCCGGCGGAGCGCCAAAAGGTACTCTAGTGGATTGCTCGTGGCTTGTGTGATCCTCATCTTGTGTTGGTTGTGCGGCACCCTATTGAGGGTTTGGCGTGTGAAGCCAATTAGCGCGTGAACCTCCAAGTGAGTGAATCACCACAACGAGGACTAGCTTGCCGGCAAGCAAGTGAACCTCGGTAAAAAATCATTGTCTTCATCATTGATTCCGAGGTGATTGGTCTTCATTGTTATTCATCTTTGTGATTGATTGGTTCTTCATCTACACGGTGGTATAACTATCCTAACCACTCTCTTTACTTTACCGCAAACTAGTTGACAAGCTCTTTAAGTGTAGCTAGTTGTGAGAGCTTGCTTGCTTGGTTGGTGTGGCTCTTTAGTTAGTCTTTGAGAGCACACTAACATAGGATAGTGTCTTTGCTATTGTGTGAATAGACACTATCTAAACTAGAATTGTGGTAGGTGGCTTGCATTTTAAGTAGGCTAGTGCAACACTCGCTTTGCCTCATAATTGTCTAACCATTTGGTTAAGTGTTGTTGTAGAAATTTTTATTAGGCTATTCACCCCCCCTCTAGCCATTAGGACCTTTCAGCAATGATCATTAAGGTGCCCCATAAACTCAGGGAGAGAGACTTTATCATGGTCAATGTATGACACCTCCACTTGTCCTCCCAAGTAATACACATTATTTCCTCTTCTCAAGAATTCTCCTCCATAATGAAACCAAATAGGAAGAGTATCTAGAGGGTCCATGGCGCAATGTCCTACATTACATGCAATAGGAAGATAATTAACATTAAACTTGCAACCGCATAAACAATTACACAGTTACACAACACATGAAGTCTGCTTAAAGAAACAGAATTCCTAAACTAATCATATACCATGTCGGCTAATATTAAAAATGACTTCAACTACCTAATCCCTAAAAAGGAACTTCCATTCCATAAAAAAGGCTTCGATTCAAACTAAAGAACAACAACCTGGTCCTTGGCGCAACACGGGGACCACCTAGCCCCACATCTGATGTCGATCTGTAGCCCTGGCACCCTCAACGTTGGAGCACCTACGCCGCACCCGCACCAGCACCCTTCACCGTCATCGTCGCTGTCGCCGGGAGTTAGGGTTCGGGGTTTGATGAGGACATCGCCAAGATGGAGTCGAGGATGACTCCAATTTGAGAAGGAGAGGATGATAAGGACATCGCCACGCTGGACACACCGACGCCATGGTCTTCCTCAAGTTGCAATTCATTCCCAACTCAGCTGCCACGTGGCCCTCGGATTCAGCAGACACGTCGTCACTGTTTCGGTCATAACTTTGTCATACGACATCGAAACGGGTCGTTCTTGGATGTGTTGGAAAGGGAACGACGACACCGTCGTTTTGGATCTAGTCCCAGCTCCAGAAGGTCCGTGGATCATTCTGTGTGACCACGGCAAGGTGCTGCGTCACCTATTTGGGCCAACTTAGCCATGTATCATGTCGGGCCTTAAGCCCAAGTTGTGGGCGCCCAACCCCTAGCCGTCCCAACCCTAGGTCGAGTCTTAGACTATAAACACAGCCGCCGCCACTGCTACACAATTGGGTTTTGTTTAGAGTTTAGTTTTCCATCGAAAAACTGAATCGTTCATTATAACTGTGGTGACAAATCCTTTTACAGTGATCCAGGGCCCTAGTTCTTGATCTCCTCCACTGTGTCGATTAGTCCTTTGGAACTGAGTTCTTGAATCCTCTATTGATATTCGCGTCATTCATATTTGCAATTTCAGATTGCGTGTTTTACCTTTTTGTTTGTGCTCTTCGATTCGCTTGTAGGAAAAGCCTTCTTGGCGAGGTCAATCAAGTTGTGCTTGGTTGATAACCAACGGAGCAGTGGTGTAACGGTTGCAGGGTTCGAATCGTGTCTGATTTGAAGCCAGATCGCCAACGTCGAGATCTCCACAAAATCGAACTTACCGGCTACCTCTCGGAAGATCGGGCCTGTACTCATCAGGGTTGGGGAAGGAACGAGAGTGAGAGGAGAGTGCGAGAGTACTTGGGCCGCAAGATAAGGAAAATGGGCCGATATCACGGTCGTGGCGGATTGACTGGGCGAAAACCGCCGTCGCGCCGGCGCGAGGGCCGAGTTAGAGGGCTAGAAACAACTGCAACCATAGTTGAAGGGCCAAAAATAGACTTTTTCCTTATAATAACTTTATCAATCTTTTGATTTGGCGGTTTTTTTTCTGGAGGTGCTCATAAATAAGGTGTGTTCGTTTGTATGTTCATGTGAGTGAGTGTTTGTGTGTACTTAAGAGCATTTAAGTTTGTAATGCGATTTACAAATGATGATGATATTTTATTATCCCCTTCGTCTCAAAATAAGTGATGTTTTAGATTTGTCGTTAGTCAAACCATTTCAAGTTTTTTGTCAAAAAATATTTTTATTTTTTTCAAAAATCATATCAAGTTTGATCATATTTATAGGAAAGAATATTAATATTTATGCCACCGATTAGGTAGAATATGAAAATATATTTCATGATAAATCTTATAATACTTATTTGATATCATAAACATTAGTATTTTTTAATATAAATTTGATCAAACTTGAAATGATTTGACCTAAGACAAATCTAAGACATCATTTATTTTGAGGGAACAGATTTTTCAGACTTGCTAGCACCCGGACATCTGATCTAGAGCACTAGCGTTGGACGGTGCTCCCTCGCTCGTGTAGGCCCCCGAGGCTGCTTTGTTTCGCGCGCTCGCATGCACACGCAACAGCAGCAGCAACACCACTAGCAGGCGTGTGTGATGACCCACAGAGACACGGTGACATGCGGCGGCATACGAGCAATATTAGGATGTGCTTCCTCGAGATCTACTTTTGAAACGTCCAAATGAAACACGTGCAACATACGTCTAAAACAGATGAAACACTTGAAACATATGCTTGAAACATGCGTGTATAGCCATAGCAACATGTATAACACCATATCTACTTTTAAAACATCCGGATGCAACACTTGCAACATACAAAAGATGACCGACAAAACACTTGCAAAAAAACACTTGAAAACCATAGCGGAGCATACGCAACATCTAGATAAAATACTTGCAACATATATGTGAAACATATGCAACATCCAGACAAACACACTTACAACATATATCTGAAAAACAGATGAAACATTGGAAACAAACGCTTGCAACATACGTGTACAACCCATTGCAAAAATTGTAATATCCCGATCTACTTTTGCAATGTCTATATGAAACAATTGCAACATACCTCTGAAATATTTGAAATGTACGTTTGAACATCTCTTTGCTGCTTGGGAGAAATGGAGGCACGTCGGCGTGTGAAGTTCATTAGTGTAAAGCTTGCCAGTGACGCGATAGCCGTTGAGCGCGGCGGCCGGAGTGGAGCTGCCCTCCGTTTCTTCGAGCCTGGCGATGGAGCTTTGCGTTGTCGACAGACTGACCAAGGGACACCACAGCCTTGGAGTAGACCGGGCAGGGCGTAGCTGCGGACCAGCCAAGGGGCGTGATAGGGTGATGGCTAGAGCAGAGTTGCCCTCCGTTTCTTCAAGCCAGGTGACGGAGTTTCGTGTCGTCAGCGGATTGGCCAGGGGACACCGCAACCTTTGACGTGGACTGGGCGGGGGTAGTTGCGGACCGGCCAGGGGGCGCGATGGGGCGGCAGCTGGCCTCGGGGCACTGTGGATTACGCGGTCACTGTGGACCACGATTTGCGGCGCTGTTACGGAGAGCCTTATGAAGAATAGAGTAACAGGATAAGGTTAAAGACGGGTAGATAAAAGATATGCCAATTGAGCTGTTGAGCTCGTGCCACGACACCCGAACGCAACCGTCCGAGACGCCCTGATCAAACCATTACCGCTTTTGAGAAACTTTTGAGGGAGTAGATAATTTGATAACTAATTTTAAAGCTACGGCCCTACCCGTGTTTTGTTGGGCTCTAACGGGCCTTAACAATCCATCTGGTGCGTTCACTTCACCCCTGCGTTCCCTTCTCCCTTTCGCGGCTAGCCCCGCGCGCTCGCGCTCTCCCTTTCCCTCTCCCCCTCCCCCTCCCCCTCTCTCTGGGCGACGACTCGGCGAGCGCCGCTGCCGCCCTACGCGAGCTGACCCTTCGCCAGGTTTTTGCCGTGCCCTTCGCCAGCGACGAGCACCCAACAAGTATGCTAACCTCTTCTCTTTCCTTCCTGCTGTATGAAACCGATCACCCAAAACCTAATGTAAGCTATTATATTCGGATCTGATCTAATTCCAAGCGTAGACATGTATTATGACTGGTAACTTCGTCATTTTTTTTTTGGCAAAAAATTATCCGGTGTACATCTAGACTGGGTCCGCCCTTGCGTCCAAAGATACATAAGCATCAGTGTGGACTTTGTAAAATAGAGTACGTGAAAAATCACTTTGAAGTTGAGCATAGCTTTTACTCGTCTTCTATTTCGAGCCCGACGAACGTCAAGTTCACCTATGTATCTCGAAGCAAAATTGGGTTCCTAATTCAGGTAACTCACAGTAACTGTAATGACCCATGGACGGAGCAAACGCCACCGACATGCGGATTACATAAGAGATCGCGAGATGGATAGGAGGAATGAGGAAAGGTTCCTCAGCTCCGTGTTTAACTTTTTCAGTCTGAAATTTGCTTAGCTTTAGCTGATACAAGCTGTGGCTGTAAAGCCCACATGTTACACTGCCCTCTGGGCCCCATACACGCTAGCTCTCAACTCGCTGTAATCTGTAGCTTCACGCCTCGTCCAATGCTTGCGCAGCTGCGTCTAAAGCAGGCCATTCAGTTTCGTCAGGCCGGAGATACAGCATAAGTGGCACCTTCCCCACCTGCAGATGTTGCTTGTCCCCAAGCAATTGAAGTTGGAAAACGCTTGCATACTGTAGAAATCTTCCCAAGTTGCTGCATCAGGTGGAAAATGATTCCATTTCACAAGAACTTGTGGAACAGCAGTGTTACATTTCTTTACCAAATGCCGGTCAAGGACAGTCTCTGGTTGCAGATACACGCTGCTCAAATCGACTGACTTGAACATGTCAGGAAGAGCTGGAGTGTAATCTGGAACAACCTGTTTGTGCTGGGACACATGAAAGACATTGTGCACTTAGCTTCGGGAGTAAGATCAAGACGATATGCTATTGACCAGGGAGGCAGGGACGTAGACATTAGGGGGACTAGGGGGGTCCATGTCTCCCTCATACTTCATCTAAACCCTTATGTATATATTTATTTGCAAGCTAAATTAGTTGACGATTAGTATTTGGTATTTTGGTCCCTTCTATTTAGAAGCTGATTACTAGCTGGCTCCCCCTTTGTACATTCTCTAGCTCTGTCCCTACTACTGATCCGATCTTCTCCAATATAGTATATGGGCCAAAGAATTTGAGAGAGAACTTGGGAAAGGGTTGATTCACCTCAGAAGCTTGGGTATATGGTTGGAGTTTCAAGCGCATCTTGTCCCCCACCTGAAAACTCCTTTCCACTCTGTGTTTGTCAGCCTTGCCTTTCATATGGTTTTGAGCTGTTGCTAGATGCTGCTTGAGTAATTCAGTGTAGGCTGCTCTTGTGTGGAACACATCAGTGACTGAAGGGCCAAGTCAGGAGATAGTTCAGGTAGAATTCCATAAGAGGTTAATAACCATACTATGCTTTAAAGCGAGAGCAACCAAGAGAAGTGTGGTATGACATGTTTGTAGCAAAACTCAGCCAATGAAAGCCACTGCCTCCATTGCTAGGAGAGTCAGGAACAACACACTTCAAAAGACGTGAACTTTATTCTTGGTTCTTGAATATACCACCCAAGGAACATAAGTGAATATATTCCAAGTACAAATCTAAAATAGAATAGGCTAGGAAGGTGCTTACATGGATATAATGGTTCTTGAGTCACATAGCCTTGTTCCGGGAGGACCAAATACGTCCACCTCACGTGCAAAATTAGGAACTAACAAACAGCTCACAATTATCAAGAGTGACCATATACGTTTAGTAGTAGCATCAGATGTAGCTTGCATGTCAGCCACCCACGAATACTGTTATTTCGCTGATGGTGAGATAAAATTTCAGCATTTAAGAATTTATGCAGCAAAGAGAAAATATTATTTATTTTTGTCCCTTAAGTTTAAAAGCGTGCTAATCTAATACAAGATACAACTGGGTAGGGTAAACACACGGTTGGTGTCACAAACATAGTCATGGCTTTGTGGTTGAAAGGGACAGCTCAACAATATTTGAGCGCCTATTAGGTGGTTGTACATAGAACCTTATATCAAGATTCAAGAAGACATGATTTTTTTAGCTAAGAAGACATGATTTGAACCCTTTCTAAACTGTAAAATGGCTGCAGATAATATGACAACAGGAACTAACCTTAAAGCTATCACCTCTCAATATATGTTTAGGAAAAAGTTACTCCACCCCCTCAACTATGGAAGGTGGTCTACGTAACCCCCTCAACTATGAAACCGTCTGTTTTATCCCCTGAACTTTTCAAAACCGTCTATTCTACCCCCTGGACGGTTTTCAGTGGCGGATTTACTACAGTAACAGTGGGTCTGCTACAGTAACATCTGCTTCCTACAGTGTCTGTGTTTTGAATTTTCTCTTTTTTTTATTTATTTTCGGTGAATTTTTGAAAAATCATAGTAAATCATAGAAAAATCTAATTTTATTGGACTCCACATGAGTAGATCTACATAGTGAATATATAATACGGTATGTTTTGGTACAAATTTTTTTTGTAGCCTTAGATTAATTGAAAAATCTAATTTTGTCTGTAATTAATTGGAATAATTCATAGCTGCAGCTTCTATGGTCCAATTGTGGTGAAATTTTTATGGTACGCTAATTATTGTATGCTTGAACTATAGTAAAAATTTCGTACTCATTGGACTATATATAACTTAGTTATAGATAAATTTTAATTAATTACAGATAAAATTGGATTTTCCAATTAATCTAAAGCTACAAAAAAATTTGTACTAAAACATACCGTATTATATATTCACTGTGTAGATCTACTCATGTGGAGTCCAATAAAATTAGATTTTTCATTTTATGATTTTTCTATGATTTTTCAAAAATTCATCGAAAATAAACAAAAAAAATTCAAAACACCGGCACTGTAGCAAATACGCTGTTACTGTAGCAGAGCCGCCGCTGAAAACCACCTAGGGGGTAGAATAGACGGTTTTGAAAAGTTCAGGGGGTAAAACAGACGGTTTCATAGTTGAGGGGGTTATATAGACCATCTCCCATAGTTGAGGGGGTGGAGTAGACTTTTTCCTATATGTTTATATGCAAATGATTTATCAACATCCATGTATTCTGTTCAGGGTTCAAAATTTCGGCGAAATTTCGCGAAATTGGGTAATTTCGGTGGTGGCCAAAAGAAAAATCCGAAATTTTGTAATACACTAATACATGTGTTATATAACTTTAGACTCAAATTTTTATTGTTTATATTGCATATTTTTGTATTCAATAGATGTGTAGTCATAAATCATACTAATATTTGTTTAGATTTAAATGTTTTTTTTAGAAAAAGCATACTTCATGTGCTAGTCTCTAAAAAAAATTTCGCCGAAATTTTGGCCGAATTTTGCGAAATTCGGTAGTTTCGGTGGTGGCCGAAATTTTTGCAATACCGAAATTGAAAACCCTGATTCTGTTAGCATATGACTGTTAGACCATCCTCGTCAATTTGCTTGCTGAAACCCCAGCGCCTAGACAAACTTGAAGCTTACAATCCAGATCCAAAAACATATATGCTCAATAAAATAAGTTTTGTTACATGACAAAGCAACTAGATAATATGAGATATCAACAAATTTGCAATTGCAAACCTTGTCAGTGTTGCTCAAATCAGAACTCCTTGTAGCAAATCTACTGGCACCTGTTCTAACATTACATTAAAAGAAAGAGCTGAAGCGCCGAAATAACTAATCCCATGAGCAAAGGCGAAACTTCTCTATAACATCATTTGCCTTCATAAAAAATGAAGTTGATTGCTCCTTCATTTGATCATGATATAGTATTTTCCTCCCCCTCCCCATCTTGTGGCAGATCCACTTAAGAGTTATCTGGAACATATAAGACCTATTAAACTGCGAGGAACAGACAACTACAGTCTTAATCAAATTTTAGGGTTAACCAACTATATTCAGAGAAAGGACAATCTGGGTACCTCCTTTGTCAATTAAATAAGTTCTGCGCCAGTAGAGTAATTAGAGAGGGCACAAACAAACCAACAATTGCACTATTTTTCTGCAATTAACTGCTAGTCTGCTAAAAATGCATGTGCAGAAAGAAAATTAATCTCTGAGGTAAATTTGATAATATGAATCTGCCGCATGCAAATTCCTAAATACCAACGAACAATGCTGAAGAACAAAAACAATTTCAGATCAGCACTAAACCAACTCCAAGAATTCATTTACATGAACGTTTGGCATTTTCATCACAGCTAAGGAACCCCTCTGTTGAAAAAAAGGGCCTTGAGTCCTATCGAGCTTCTTGCGTTCTTTTTCAGGCATCTCCTTTTACCACAGGAATGTTTCAAGACACACTGCTGCCTTCTGATGCCAGAGGATGGCAGAGTCAAGGGTTCAAAACAGGAACTGTGACATGCAGATGCAAGAATAGTGTAGAAATCTATCTCCACGTGAAATTGGGCTATGGTATTTGGGTGGACTATGACTTTGTGATGGGTTCCAACTTCGATCGCGATGATGGCAGCCGGCTGGTGGTGGCTTAGCAATAGGATCTTGTCGACACACACAGATGGTGGCTTGGCGATGCATTCCTATGTCCTATCATCAGCGATGAGGATAGCTGTGCTGGGTTTGTTGGGAGAGAGGCGGGTTTCTTGGCAATGTGGTAGACTTGTAGGGATAGGCGCATATAAGTAGGTGACAAAATCATCGTCGGTTAGCGAGTGAGCGCAGGCGGCAACGTGGGGTGAAGGGAACCAGGACCACAAGTCAACAAACGGGGAACAGGACGCTGTGATGGGCATGTGGATAAGGGAGCCGACACGGGACGATTTCAGTATGTAGAATGCAATACCTGCTTTTTAAGTAGTCAGAAAAAAAAATAGGATGAAATTTTGGGGTCAGACTGAAGCTGACCCCTCAAGCCTCAAGGTTGTCAAGGGCGTCGGGATTCAAAGTAGCTGGCCCTCGACTAGTAGCTTGTAGTCTTGGTTGATAATGGCGTGGGGTTGTTCCCCTGAACGTCGAATGGTGAAGGGGGTGGGATTGAGAGAGAAAGAGGGAGATTGGGAAATAACTGTTGTTGCTTAATTCTCAAATGTTCCGGATACAAGAGATAAATAGACGCTCAGCCTCCTAGTCAACTAAGATGGAAAGACTCCTCAAATTGAGGACATCCTTTTAACTAATCCCGGCTGGACTCGGTCACCATGCAGCCCAAACTGAGGACAGCCTTTTGCCCCTGTCTGGACGCGGTCACCATGCAACGCTGGACCTTTTCCTGCCACTCACCCCCTCCCTGGACGCGGTCACCAGCGCTGGAGTGGTCACCATGCAGCGCGACGCGGTCACAATGCGTATAGGGCGCTCCCTACGCAGGTCGTGGTGGTCCCACATGACAGAGGTCCATTGTCATACGCCTAATGGGGCCTACAGGCCCATTTGGCCCAGCTGGCCCGGACGCCAGCAGCAGCAGCGCCGACGCCTAGGGGGAGGCGCACAAGCAAGGGCGGATCCTCGCCGCTCCACTATCCATGTCTGGAGGATCTCCAATAGGAATAGGATTAGCTAAGATAGGAATGAGTCCATATCTACAAGGGCTTCCTTCGTTAGATTACTTAAGATACAAGTCTACCCAGGACTATAAGTAGAGGGGCTATGTAATCATTGGAATCAAGAAAGGATTGCCTCAAGGCTTATCTCTCTTTCCCTCTCCCTCTCCTATGACAACTCCCTCCCTCCTGCCCTAGCGCCGCCACCCTCTCCTAGCACCGCCGCCCACAGCTCCCTTCCCAACCCTAGCCGTCACCCTAGAGGCCCCCTCTTAACCGGCCTCTTACACTGGTATCCGGAGATTAGACGATCCATGGACTCCACCGCCCCCACCATGCAGCAGCTGATCGAGAAACTCGCCGCCGATCTTCACAAGAACTTCAGGGAGATGCACCGTCAACTCGTCAACCTCGACAGCCGTCTGCACGCTATCGAGCGTGCACACGACCATGGTGACGCCACCATCACCAACGTCCACACTAGATTGGACAAGGAAGCTGCCATCAACGATCTCGCCACGAAAACCAAGCGAGTCATGATCGCCGCCGGCAAAGCCTACCTCAAGCGCAAGATGGATGAACCCCAGTCCTCTAGCGCCCCGGAGATCATCCTGGCGGTCTCTGACACCCTACTGTCGGATGCACCTCCGTCACCTCTGTCACCGCAGCCTCTAGTGTCGTCGCTCTTTCCACCACTGGAAGGCCCCTCGATAATCCAGTCGACTACAGTCTAGGACCCGGACAACAACCAGCAGGAGCGTCCACCGAGAACACCACCAGCTGTGACTCCACCGACGACTCCGCCACAACTGCCAGCTGTCCAGCAAGTGTCACCCGCCAAGCAACAGGACACGCCATTGGCAGCAAATCCATCGACAGTTCGGCGTCACCCGTCGCCATGGGACTCGGCCAGCAGGCTCCCAGCCAGCCCAGCGGCTGCCCAGCAGACGAAGGCGCCTCCACAATAGCAGCTGGACACCTAGCCGCCGACACGGAGGGTTGATCCACCAATGCTGTCGACTACACCAACAACGCATGTACCACAACGATGACATGTCCCTGTCAAGACACAACTCACGATGCCTACATACGATAGCCTGACGGATCTGAGGCCATAGCTTTCGCGCATACAACAAATCTCTAACTTATACTGTCTGCCGGAAGCACAACAAACCTAGTACGTGGCCTTTCATCTGATAGGTGAAGCACACCGGTGGTACATGCGCGCTATGAAGGATACACCCATGACCGAGTGGGCGTACTTCACCGAGAGCATCATCCGCAACTTTGGCCCCAACCACAACACCACAAGCGACCTCGCACCACCTCGTCATAATGGCTTCGTGAACGACTACATCAACGACTTCATCGCCTACACTCTACGCATCGGCATCACCAGTGAACAGCACCAAGTCAGCCTCTTCGTCAATGGCCTTTAGCATGCACTCTAAGAGGTGGTTGTATGTCACCACCCTTGCGTAGTGGAGACGGCCATCGACCTCGCCCGTACCTTGGAGCCCCCGGTGCCTGCGCTCGCCAAGACGGGGCGATCCAACACCGCTGACAGCAACTGCCCCAACATCACACCATGAGGAAACACCGACCACCCCCACCATCGGCTTGGCGAAACAACCACCACACCGGCCTTCTGCAACAATTGACAACCCAGCATCAGCTAGCAATAACACCAGAGCAGCTACCCACATCGAATCGGATCCGAAGATCCTCGCTCAACTCTGCCTTGCCACTTCAGATGAGTGCGAACTCCAGATCATCTCTATCACCATTGAAGTCCAGGTGGCAACACCAGCTTGGTCCCTCCAACACGGTATCGTCTGCTACAACGAACGATACTATGTTCCGGTAACTTCACCTTTGTTACAGGACCTGCTCGAGTCGCTCAGAACTACAGCTCCGCATCTCCTAGTGATCGGCATCCACACAATGACTTCTTCACCGACAATGCAAGCTTTCCCCTTGACTATTCTACTCCTCGAGGCCTGGCCACAACGCATGCTTCCATCGGCCACGGTCGTCTTCTTCGACAACAACGGCCAATAGTTCCTCTTCATCAAGGACATCTACATCGGCAGGCAGCATGCTAACGCCCCCCTGATCTCCCCAGCAAACTCTGACACTGATGACCTCTTCGGCACGCTACAACACTTCACCATGACACCACCAACCATCGTCGTCGTTGCGTTGTGCCGGTGCATAAGGGGACAAGTTGATGCTAGCCAGATGCACTTGCTTCTACGACCTCCATGGGAGATGTAGACAATACACTTTCTAGGAACGCTTTCTGGTGCCACCATATACGTAGCTCACCACATCCATGAACCACTGGATGGCTTGGGAACCGACAACTATTACATCTCTGGCTACTTTGGCTTGTGCACCTACCGCTTCTAGTTCTCCGATTACCATGTCACCACCAACGAATTTGATAGCTATAATTCTTGTGCTTATCTACTTAGGATATTTATCTAGAGTAGTTAGTGGCTGTGTCAGCCCTTATCTTTATCCCTAGCATCTACTTTAGCATCTCTAGAATATGATGTAGCTTTCTTAAGGCTCAAGCAAGCTTTCTTAAGGCTTAAGCAAGCGATCCTATATGTATCCTAAACCTGCCATAGTTGTGGCATGGCTAATGAAATCTGAAATTCAGCCCCAAACCCGTGTTTTGGTTCTAACAAATGGTATCTAGAGCCTAAGTTCATCTAGTTCAACCCTTACCCCACCCCAATCCGTAGCCATGTCTCTCCACTCCTCATCCTCTTCCTCCAACCGTTCCACCACCTCCAGCATACGTGCTACAGCGGCTACAGTAGCCAGTCGCGAGGAGGCGGTGGCCAAGCGTGCAGCAGCAGCGGAGCGGGCGGCTCGCATCGCCCAGGCGGAGCTTGCTACGGCGCATGAGCTGAAGCCACCCACTAGGCAGCAGCAGAGGCGTGGGAGGCTGCAGTAGCAGCGGCTACGCTCTATGCGGAAGCGGATGCGGGCGAGCAGGAGGACTATGGCGCTTGGGTGGGCATGTCAGATGTAGGAGCAGCGGTGGCTCTATGCCATGGAGCGGACGCCGAGTGAGCCCAACCCGACGCGGTAGCCTGGGCAGACACGGTGGATGTGAGGATGGCGACCACGGTGGCTTCGATGACCGACGCGGACATGATGCGGGCCACTTAGATGGATGACGTCGCGACTTCGATCGGGACGCACAGGACCAAGACGAGCGGGCGGCACACGACGCCAACGCCTGGCTGGAGTGGGAGTGGTGTGAGGTGCAGGACCTAGGCGGACGGGACGCCGCCTCCCCTTCCCCGAACCAGTGCCGTGGTCACCGTGGCTGGCCTAGCTCCCCTCCCATCGTGCAGACCATCGTCAAGGATGCCGGCGGTGGATGGCCCATGCTCACCAGGACCAACTATGCTGAGTGGTCCATGGTGATGAAGGTGAAGATGCAGACGCGACGCATGTGGGATGCGGTATGGTACGGCGACGCCAACTTTGACGAGGATCGGCGAGCACTGGAGGTGCTTCTTGCTACTATTCTGATGGAGATGCACTCCTCCCTCACAAACAAGTGGACTGCTAAGGAAGCCTGGGACGCCATCATCGCATCACGCATCGGTAGCGCCCGCGCCCATAGGTCCATGCTTCAGAAGCTACGTCATGAGTGGGAAAACCTGGCTTTCAACTCGGGTGAGGACGTCGATGACTTTGCTCTCCGCCTCAACACCCTGATGTAGCAGTTGGCGCGGTATGGTGACAACGACATCGACAAGGAGAGAGCTGTTGAGAAGTACCTCTGCATTGTCCCCAAGAAGTACTCGTAGGTCGCCATCGCGATCGATATGTTGCTGGACTTCTCTGAGCTGTCGATCGAGGAGGTGATGGGTCGCCTCAAGGGCATCAACAACCGTGAGCAACTACCTCCCTTAGAGCCGGTCACCATCGGTGGCAAGCTTCTCTTCATCAAGGAGCAGTGGCTCGCCCGCCAGCAGGAGCAGAAGAAGGGGGAGGCTTTGAGTTTGTTGAGCAGCCGCAAGCGTCGACCACGCAAGTGGGACAAGGCACATGGTGGCGCTCCTGGCGGCGCCAACGGCGAGCACAAGGCTACCCACGATGACACCTGCAACAACTGCGGGAGGTCCAGCCACTAGGCCAAGGACTGCTGGTAGACGAAGCATGGTGGTCAGGCACACGTCATGCAAGCATAGGTGGGTGACGAGCTAGCTCTGTTCTTCATACACGGGAGCATCGAGCCACACTCCTCTCCCGGCTCGGCTGCCGCCGCGCTCCTCCACCTCGATGAGCCATGGGCTCACGTCTTCCTTGGTAATGGGTCTGGTGGCGACAAGATCGATAGGTGGTACCTCGACACCGCCGCCACCCGCCACATGACCGGGCGGCGGGAGTTCTTCTCCGAGCTCCACTCTGACATTCGAGGCTCCGTCAAGTTCAGGGACGCCTCTGCCATGGAGATCAAGGCGCGTTGGCTCCGTCATCTTCACCACCAAGACCGGTGAGCATCGACTGCTCACCAGTGTCTACTATATCCCCGCGCTGAGGAACTGCATCATCAGCCTAGGATAGCTAGATGAGAACGACTCGCACATGGAGATCGAGCACGGGGTCTTGCGTATCTAGGATCGCCATCATTACCTTCTCGTCAAGGTGAACAGTGGCCCAACCGCCTATACATCCTCCACGTGCAGGTGGCGCAGCCCGTGTGTCTTGTAGCCCACCACAATGATGACTCCTAGAGGTGGCACGAGTGCTTTGGGCACCTCAACTTCGAGGCCCTGAAGCAGCTCAGGAACAAGTAGATGGTGTAGGGCATGCTGTGAGTTGAGTACATGGAGCAGTTCTGCGACACCTACATCCTCACCAAGAAGCGGTGGCTCCCCTTTCCCCGTTAGGCGAGCTTCCACACCACGGAGAAACTAGAGCTCGTGCACGATGACCTCTGCGGCCCTGTGACACTGGCTACACCTGGAGACCGGCGTTTCTTCCTGCTCCTCATTGATGACATGTCCTGCTATATGTGGGCGGTCTTGCTTGACACCAAGGCGGTGGCTACGGATGCCATCAAGCGCCATCAAGTTGCTGTGGAGAAGGAGTGCGGCCACAAGCTTTGGGTGCTACGCACCGACAACGGCGGTGAGTTCATGGTGATTGAGTTCACGGCGTACTGCACCGATGAGGGGATCCAATGCCACTTCTCCACACCGTACACCCCACAACAGAATAGAGTCATTGAGCGCCACAACCAGACGGTGGTGGCCATCGCCCACGCCCTCCTCAAGCAGAGAGGGACTCTAACAATCTACTAGGGGAGGCAGTGATGACTGTTGTCCATCTCCTCAACCGCTTGCCCAACAAGGCCATTGACGGCAAGACGTACAAGGCCTGGCACGAGCGTAAGCCAGTGGTGAGCCACCTACGTGTCTTTGGCTGTCTTGCCTTCGCCAAGGAGCTCAACCACGGCGGCAAGCTCGATGACCGGAGCACGCCAGGGGTCTTCATTGGGTACGCGGAAGGGTAAGGCCTACCGCATCCTCAACCCTGCAACACAGCGTGTCCGCATCTCACGGGACGTCATGTTCGACGAAGGGTGAGGCTGGGCCTAGGAGAAAGCGGTGGACTGAAAGGATCAAGATGCCCAAGAAGGGGGGTGAATTGGGTTAATTCTAAATTTCTTTGCAATAATTAAGTCCTATGGTTAGCCCAATTAACCCCTTGTGCCTAGAAAGTGTATCCATTGATCTACCATACAAAAGTTTAGCAACCTATGTTCCAATTCTACTCTAGCATGGCAATTCTATGAATGTAAATGACAAGAATTGAATTGCTCAAAGTAAATGCTCAAAGTAAATAGAGAAGAAGGAACGTGGCGATGTTTTGCCGAGGTATTGGAGAGTCACCACTTCCCACTAGTCCTCATTGGAGCACCCGTGTAACATCCTAATGGGCCAAAGTGGGCCCAATTAAATTTCAGTATGGGCCGGTGCTACTGTAGCAGAGGGCGTCGGGTACTGCAGCAGCTGGACTCCAGGTTACTGTTCACCCGGAAAAAATGGGCCGGCCAAATTCGGAGTACTGTTCACGCGGTACTGTAGGACCGTGAAAACACTGCGCAACCAAAGTTTAGTACCATACTGGAAATCCTGAAATCGCCGGATCGACTTAAATACCAGGGCCAGGGACGCGTAGTAACCTTCGGTTAACCGTTTTGAATGAAGCGAGGACGAAAGTTCAAGCGGGTTGCTACGTGGGTGGGACCCACTCCTAGGAAGAGTGGGCCTGGGCCATGTATGTCGGGACTGGACGTTACATTTGGTATCAGAGCCGACTCTCGAGGTTTCACGGGCACGTGGGGACGACTGCGCGGGTATGTTGTGTGCATGTGCGTGGGCCCGTCGTGGACACGGCATGGCATACACATACACGGCACGGGGCCACACAAACGTGTTGAAGAGAGGAGGATCCTGGATTAAATGTCCCAAAAGGGTAAGCTGATCTGGCATTCGACGGGGACGTCGAATCTTTAGGGGGGATGATTGTAACATCCTAATGGGCCAAAGTGGGCCCAATTAAATTTCAGTATGGGCCGGTGCTACCGTAGCAGAGGGTGTCGGGTACTGTAGTAGCTGGGCTCCAGGCTACTGTTCACCGAACCACTGTTCACCCAAAAATGGGACGACCAAATTCGGAGCACTGTTCACGCGATACTGTAGCACCGCGAAAACACTGCGCAACCAAAGTTTAGTACCATACTAGAAATCCTGAAATCGCCGGATTGACTTAAATACCAGGGCCAGGGACGCGTAGTAACCTTCGGTTAACCGTTTTAAACGAAGCGAGGACGAAAGTTCAAGCAGGTTGCTACGCGAGTGGGACCACTCCTAGGAAGAGTGGGCCTGGGCCATGTATGTCGGGACTGGACGTTACAACCCGTGTAAGGTTGTAGCTCCCCCTTGATCCGCTCAAGGATCAAGTGCTCTCTATGAGTTAATTCTTTGACACTCCATCGCGGTAAATCACCCATAACCGCTCACAACTTGAGTTGGGTCATCCACAAGCTCCGTCGGATGATCACCAAACTTCCAATCACCACCAAGCCATCTAGGTGATGGCGATCACCAAGAGTAACAAGCATGAACTCTCACTTGACCACGACAAGCCTAATGAGAAGGGTGGATGCACACTTTGCTACTCTTGATCTCACTAATGAGGGCTCTCTTTGGGATTCTCAAATCTCAATCACCTCACTAGGACCTTGCTCTTCTTGGCACTCTCAAAGGTGTACCCCCACACATGAATGGAGGAAGTATTTATAAGCATGGCTGAAAAACGAACCGTTATGTGCCTCTGCGGGGTGACCGGATGCTCCGGTCATGTTGACCAGACGCACCGGTCAGTTCTCCCTGAACTCTAGTGTTTAAGTGGTGACCGGACGTTGGGCGGCGTCTGGTCAGCACTGACCGGACATGTCCGGTCATGAGTTTCTCTCTCTAGAACCTTACTGGAGTCGACCGGACGCTGGGACTCAGCGTCTGGTCAACACTGACCAGACGCGTCCGGTCGTGGTTTTCCCTCTCTGGAACCTTACTGTAATTGACCGAACACTGGGACTAAGTGTCCAGTCACTTCACCTCTCAGCGTCCGATCACTTCCAGACGACTTCACCTTGATCAAATGAACTGACTAGACTCTACACCAGCATTTGGTGACACCGAAGCTAGCGTCCGTCAGTATTTGATCCTCCATTCACTTTTAACTCTCAGTCATATGTGAATGAAGTTTGCTCCAATGGATCTAAGGGCTTTTTAGGAGCTTCCTAGTACTAGGTTTAGCAAGTGTGCACCACATCTAACCCACTAGACTCACCTAGGTCAAGCTACCTATCCATACCCCCCTTAATAGTACGGTCAAAGGAAAAACAAAGTCCTAAACTACTCTAAGTGTCTCTTCAACACCAAACGACACTTAGAACTACTCCATCCTTAACCTTATCATCCATCCTTTTAAAACCAAAATAATTTTCATCGTAGGGGCATGACCACAATGATAGCCCAATCGATCTCCATTGCCATGACCTAACTTAATTGCCTCTACAAAACACATATTAGTCATAGTAATCATGTATTGTCATTAATCACCGAAACCTAATTAGGGGCCTAGATGCTTTCAATCTCCCCCTTTTTGGTGATTGGTGACAATACCACCTCGAGTATGAGAAAGAGGTGAGGTTTTTAACATGCTTGATTCATATAAGCTTTTGACAATAAGAACAAAAGAGTTAGGCAAGCTTATATGACCCAAGCCAACATGATGTACTCAAAAGATATGAAATAAGCATGAGTACAAGTAATAAAGCTCATTTGCATCGGAGTAAAACACGGAAGCAAAGTAAATGAGCATAACATTAGTGATATGACATATAAGAGATTCAAAGTAGAGAGCACACATGTCACATATCACGATCATGTAGATATCACTATCACATAAATATAATTTGATGCATAAAAGTAAACATATGAATGCATAATAGTGTATCACACATAAAAACCAAATATAATAGAATACTAAGCTCCCCCTAAGTCGTCCCCCCTAAGTCTTAACATACTCGATCCCTCTCCTCCTTTGGCATCAAACACAAAAACCTAAGGGTCGGTCAGCAGGGCCGCAGCGGATGAGTCGGGCACCGAGGTACGAGGGGTGAGCTAGAACTATGTGTCATCATCATCTAACCCTGAGCTCTAAGCAGTCTGAACCTCTGTAGCTGGAAGCGATGCTAAAGCAGTCTGGGTCGGATCAAGGACTGGAGCGGCCGTAGACTGTGCAGGTATCACTGAAGCAGGCGGCTCTGATGATGCAACAGAAGAAGGGAGCGTCTTTGTAGTCCCGGTAATAGGTGCAACTATATAAGGACCTAGGACATGCAAATATGGCAGAGTAGGCTACCCAGTCAACTCACTAAAAGTCACTCCAAGACTCCTGGAGACTGAAGTATCTGGCACTAGCAGCGAAGAAGTCTAAGTTGGTGTGAAGCCCGTCTGAAGAGGTGTGAACTGTGGGGCTAATACTGGCGAGGCAAACCACTAGGACACCTTCTCTATAGGTGAAACAAACTGTGCTGGTGGCTGTCTCTAACTCTGAAGCCCACTAGGCTATAAAGCTAGAGTCATAGAAGTGGTGGCAGGCTAACCTAGCTGGGGCGAAGACTATGGCGGTGGAGCCCCAATAGCTGTCATAACATGCTGCATAAATCCAAGGCGCTGCTACTACATGAGGAGCTACTACTGATGCATGTCCTGCTGCTGCTTCTGTATAACCTGCTGCTGTCGCTAGAACTCATCCAACCTAGTCTGAAACTGAGCAAAAGTGGCAGCTGTCTCCTGAGCCTAATCCTGCCTCATCCGCTCAAGTATGGCAAGTAGAGCGAGGTCTGTCTACGGTGTAGGTGGAGCTGAACTGGAGCTACCGGCCTCATGGTCATGTCATCGTGGAGGCATCTGAGGAATAGGATGGTAGTCATCATTTGAGCTGTCACTAGGGTCGCTCGCAACAATCCCCTCCTACTGAGCATCAAGCTCCTCCTCTATACCTGCTATGCTCCTGATGGTCTCATCCTGCTAAGCTATAGCCTCTAGCACCTCTAGACATCGGCTTGGCTAGCTGGTGTCCTCACTACACTATGTCGGATCATCTGAGTCATGTTGTATGCAGGGAACTCTGTAGTAGCACCACTATACTCTGCCAGCATCTCTGGTGGCCTCACAGTAACTGCCCTGTGGATCAGGAATGTAATCCAGTGAGCATATGGTAGCTGCTTGTGACCCCTAAACCCCTCTACAATAGTATCCTCCATCTCTGATAGAAGGAGATCCCAAATGTCAAACACTGTCTGCTGCATTAGAGTGTTCAGTAACCATAACTATATGCGAGTCAAGCCCTCACGATACCCTATCCTCAGAAGCAGTGTCCTCATCATAATGGCATCAAGCACTCTAGCAGTGGGAGTGAGATCACAGGGTGTCCTGCTAGATCCCTCGCCGAATGGCTCTATGAAGCAATGGTGGACTAGATCTATAGGGGGCACCATACCATCATGAGGGCGTCTAAGGGGCGCTGTCTGTACATAGCAAACCTCATGTAGCCGGATGGGCTGCTTGTAAAGCCTGAGTATCTCTCTGACCCTAGTGCTCATCAGCCTGCAATCTTTGTCACTGAATGCAAAGTGTATAAATCTGTGCTGCGGGTCAATCCAGAGTGTAGCATAGAACTGACGGACCCAAGATGAAACATATAAGCCTGTCTGTCCAAGTAAATCTGTCAGCCCTGGCAGGTAAGATAGGTAGGGGCGAATGTGCTCTCCAGCTGCTGCTACAATGGTCTCACTGTTGCACACCCTCTGAGATATGAATACTGCCCCACTGTTAAGATATGCATTATAAAAATCTTCCTGCATAGGTGTGTAGAAACCCTCTAAAGCACGTTCATCCCACCTTGGTGGAAACCACTGCTCAAAGTCCACAAATCTGAGCTGCTGAACCTGCTTGGCCGTGGTGGCCCTCAAATCCAAGTCGGTCACTAGAGACGGACCCTATGGTCTAGGCGGTGGATGTGAACCCCTTCGCTATGTCTCTAACCTTGGAGTGGCTGGAGCACGAGTATGACCAGAGCGGCAAAGCTGTGGCTAAGGTGCCTGCTTTGTCTCCTCGGCCTGCTCTCCCTCCTAAGTCTGCTCTGCTGGCTTTGGCTCCTGCTATGACTCCCCATGAGGCTGACTCTCATCCAAGACAACTCACCGTCCTGCAACCATGACAGTCCTAGCTAGACCACCATGACGGTGCTCAACCTGCTCTAGTGCAACCCTCATAGATGGAGAGAGTTGATCTACGATCTAGAATCCACTCCTAGCACCTCCTGCCTCTACACGCTCTGCTACTACTGCAACTGCGGCTGCTCTAGCTATATCTACATCTAGATACTTCCGCTTCTTTGTTGCAAGCTTCTTCATCGCCTTACCTTTTGGATCTACAAGCAAGTGAGGCGAGGGTCTCGGATCCTTATCATCGAGACCTCCTCTGACATTCTTGACACGAGCCATCTGATGAAGCTGAAAGGAACAACTACCCTGACAAGAATCAACTGTCAACTTTCACTTCCGAGGCTTGGCCTTGATCCGTACTCGCGAGTTTGGCCCCAAGTTGACTGACAACTGCAAATAGGACCACAATGGCACTGACTCGCTGCACGATAGAATAGATAGGATATACAAATAATTATAATATATCTAAAGATGCAAAACCCTAAGAAAGCAAGCAATTAGGTATGAAATTAGAACCGAGGGCTTGCTACCTGATGAACCGGCGATCCGAAAAGAAGAGGAATGACAATCGAGGAACCACCAGGGGGTAATGCGAGGCTAGGGTTTCGGCGAAGTGCAGCGGCTGAGCAATGCAATGTAGGGTAGTGGATTAGGCACGGCGTGGAGCAATGGTATGGTGGCAGAGGCCCTAGGGCTCGGGCAATGCTGGAGCACAGCGCGGGCGAAGCTGTGGCGCTCGATGGTGCGGCACAGTGGCACGCGGGCAGCGCTGGCATGGAAGTGGGGCGAGCATGGTGGTGCAGGAGCAGGGCGCTGCTTTAGCGTAGGGATGGCGTCACTGGGCGCCACGGTGGTGCTAGCGTGTCTGTGCGTGAACGGCGCAGAGTGGAGCATGGGAGGCAGCACGGCGGCTTAGAATTGTGATGACGGCGCGGTGAGCTTGCAGAGGCGACGACTAGGGTTTGGCGCGAATGCGGGATAGATCAAGGCGGTGCTGCATTATATGGGGTCCCCCACGAGATAGAGAAGGAAATGGAGAAGTAGTCCTGAAAACACACGTTTCCTACTAACCGGACGCTCCGGTGGCAGTGACCGGACACCGCCACTTAGCGTCCGATCGATTCCAGAGAGGTCCAAAACCCCTAGAATTGTGACCAGACGCGTCCGGTGAACCCCGACCGGACGCAGCCAGAGTCCGGTGCAAGTTGCCTTCATCGTCTTCGATCGATCGAATGCTAGATCGCCATCTGACCGGATGCTGGGAAAACACTGTTTGAGCATCTAGTCACTCCTTAGCAGTAGTTCACCTCCTGTGAACTGATCGGACGCTGGACATCAGAGTCCGGTGCAGCGTCCGGTCACTCTTTTTCCAGCAAATCTTCGAAGTCCTTCGTGCTGCCTGTTCCCAATCAAGTCCCAACTCCAATAAGATCCAAACAAACACCAATTGGGACTGATATGAGTGACTTCTCTCAAACCCTCAAAAAAAATTTAAGATATTTTGCCTTAGGATATAATTCTTTTTAAGAAAACAGACAATAAGAGGGCAATTGAAGATAAACGATATAGCAACATTCATGCATATGCAATACAATACTTGAAAGTAAATCTAGTTGCTTATCAAATTTGATCCAAGGTTAAGCCTCTTCACACGTTTTACGGTGGTTATCTTAACCATGTTAAACAAGCCCTATATGCATTACCAAAAAATAAATATGTTGTATATATTATAATGCAATGCAAGGGACAACAAAAGCTCATTTTTTAGTGAAGTTACTAAAATCAAGAACATTGAGCTCATTCCGTAATTGACAAAAAGTCGCCTCATCTAGCGGTTTAGTGAAGATATCTGTCAATTGATCTTCGGTCCTTACACCTTCTAGTGAAATATCATTCTTTACAACATGATCTCTAAGAAAGTAATGACAGATATCTATGTGTTTGGTGCGAAAGTGTTGAACCGGATTATTTGCAAGTTTTACCGCACTTTCAATGTCGCACAAAAGAGGTACTTTTTCTAGAACTACACCATAGTCTAGCAAAGTTTGTTTCATGTAAAGAATTTGTGCACAACAAGCACCTGTGACAATGTGTTCCGTTTCGGCGGTGGACAAAGCCACACTATTTTGTTTCTTGGAGGACCAAGACACAAGTGATCTACCAAGCAAATGGCACCCTCCAAATGTGATTTTTCCATCAACTTTGCAACTGGCATAATCCAAATCAGAATAACTAACTAATTCAAATATAGCTCCTTTGGGATACTAAAGGCCAATGCTTGGTGTGTGCTTAAGATACCTAAGAATTCTTTGAATGGCAATTAAATGAGTTTCCTTAGGATTAGCTTGAAATCTAGCACACATACACACACTAAACATGATGTCGGGCCTAGATGCGGTTAAATATAAAAAAGCTACCAATCATAGAGTGGTAGAGAGTTTGATCAACCGTGTTACCTCCCTCTTCGATGTCGAGATATCCATTAGTTGGCATTGGTGTCTTGATTGGCTTATATTCATCCATCTTGAATCTCTTGAGAAGATCATTTGTATATTTCTCTTAAGAGATGAAAATTCCTTCTCTCATTTGCTTTACTTGAAAACCAAGAAAGAATGTAAGCTCTCCAATTATTGACATCTCGAAATCCTTCGACATCAATTCACCAAACTCTTTGCATGAGTCTTCATTTGATGATCCAAAGATGATATCATCAACATATACTTGACAAATGAAGATATGTCTATCAAGCTTCTTGGTGAATAGTGTGGTGTTGACCTTTCCAATGGTGAAGCCCTTCTCAATGAGGAAGTCTCGAAGATGCTCATACCAAGCTCTTGGGGCTTGCTTAAGCCCATATAACGCCTTGGACAACCTACAAACATGATTATGATATCTAGGGTCTTCAAACCCTGGAGGTTGATCAACATAGACTAGTTCATTAATAAAGCCATTTAAGAAAGCAATTTTCACATCCATTTGATATTGTTTCATGTCATGATGTGATGCATATGCAAAAAGGATACGAATGACTTCTAGTCTTGCAACCGGTGCAAAGGTCTCTCCAAAATCCAAACCTTCAACTTGAGAGAACCTGTATGCAACTAGTCTTGCCTTGTTCCTCACAACAACGCTTTGATCATCTTGCTTGTTGCAGAACACCCACTTTGTTCTAATGACTCTTGCACCTTTTGGCCGCTCTTCAAGAGTCCAAACTTTATTGCAGGTGAAGTTGTTCAACTCTTCATGCATAATATTTATCCAATCTAGATCTTGAAGAGCTTCTTCTATCTTAGTAGGCTCATAGCAAGAGACAAAAGAGTGATGAGCAATAAATGAAGCAAGTTTTTGTGAGCGAGTCATTACACCCTTTGATGGACTCCCTATGATAAGATCTTGTGGATGATCTTGTAGTAGAGGTGTATTTCTTCTATTGACCACTTGAGGAGGAGGTTGTGGAGCATCAACATCTTGTGCTTGTACCACCATTTAATCATGGGAGACATGAGTGTCTTCATTTTCTACTCTCCCATCTTTATCACCATCTTGTGGCACACTTGATGAAGGTGGATCAATCTCTTGTACATCATCTTCATCATCTTTAGGCTTGATGTCTCCAACCGGAATGTTCTTCATAGCCTTTCTCAATGGTTCATCACCTACATCATCAAGATTCTCATGTGCTCCTTGGGAGCCGTTAGATTCATCAAATTCCATATCATATGTTTCTTCAACAAAGCCGGTGGCATGATTAAATACTCTATATGCTTTGGACTTTGATGAGTAACCAACAAGAAAACCAATATCACAACGTCTTTGAAACTTCTCTAGGTGTTGCCGCTTCTTGTAGATGTAGCATTTGCAACCAAACACCCTAAAGAAGGAGACATCCGGCTTCTTCCCATTGAGCAACTCATAAGGTGTCTTGCCAAGAAACTTTTGAAGAAATAGGCGGTTAGATCCATAGCATGCGGTGTTGATAGCTTCCACCTATAGAGCTTCGGGGGTGTTGTACTCATCTAGCATTGTTCTTACAAGAGTGATCAATGTCTAATTTTTTCTCTCAACTTCACTATTTTGTTGAGGAGTATATGTTGCGGAGACCTCATGCTTAATCCCAACTTCATCACAATAGGCTTGAATGTTTGTGTTGTCAAATTCTTTCCCATTGTCACTTCTAATCTTTTTGAGCTTCACTTCAAATTCATTTTGTGCTCTCTTGGCAAACTTCTTGAAGCAAGATGCAACTTCAGATTTGTCATGAAAGAAGAATACCCATGTATACCTTGAATAGTCATCAACAATCATAAGACAATAGAGATTTCCTCCCAAACTTTTGTATGTTGTTGGTCCAAATAAATCCATATGAAGGAGTTCTAGCACTCTTGTGGTTGACATGAAAGCTTTGGTTGGATGAGTATTTGCAACTTGCTTGCCGGCTTGACATGCACTACAAAGCTTGTCCTTCTTAAACTTCACATCTTTTAACCCTCTTACCAATTCATTCTTCATTAGCTTCTTGAGTGAGTTCATCCCAACATAAGCAAGTCTTCTATGCCATTACCACCCAAGTGTTGTTTTGGTGAATAGGCATATTTTCAAGTTAGCATCTTCAGATGTGAAATCCACTAAGAATATGTTGTTGTATCTAAATCCTTTGAATATCACTTGATCATCATCCTTCTTAGATACAACAACTTCCTTCTCGGTGAACAAGCATTGGAAGCCAAGATCACACAATTGTCCAACGGATAGCAAGTTGAAGCTCAATGAAGCAATATATAGCACATTTGAGATAGAATGATCATTTGATATTGCCACTTTGCCCAATCCTTTAACCTTGCCCTTTGAATTATCTCCAAGTATGATTCTTTCTTGTCCATCAACTTCTTCATCTAGTGAGGTAAACATACGAGGATCACCGATCATGTGTTGTGTGCAACCACTATCAATAACCTAATGACTTACACTGGTCTTGTAGTTCACCTACACACAAGAGATCAAGCTTTAGGAACTCAAACTTGTTGAGGGCCCTTCACCTTCTCAACAAGTAACTTTGCAACCCAAATTTTTTTAGACCTATTCTTGTTTGGAGGTCCTAAGAACATGACTTTCATCTTTCTACTAGAATCCTTTCTAAGCATGTAATGAGCATTGAATGCAAAAGGTCTAGCATGCTTGGGCAAGGGTTGTGGTGGTAGAGTTTGGCACTAATGGGAAAAGTGACCTTCTTGTCCACACTCAAAGCATCTCTTTGGCTTCGGCTTTGATTTGTGTTGTTGTTGAGCTAGAGCCTTCTTCTCTTGGTTTGCCAAGTACCCAATGCCACTTCTATCCATCTTCATGATGGTGTTCATAAGTAGCTCACTTTGAAGATGCTTGCCTCTTGTGAACTTGCTCAAATCAATCTTGAGATGCTCTTTCTCCAACTTGAGCTTCTTGTTCTCTTCCTTGAGAGCATCATTGTTTTTCTCTTCCTTGAGCTTCTTGTTCTCTTCTTTTAGCTTCTCATTCTCAAGCATCAAATCACCATCATGATCAAGAGTGTCTAGCACAATAGTGTTGTGGCTTTTGATTTGTTCAAGATCTTTCTTGAGTTTTTCATTGTCATTCTTGAGCTTGACAAACTCATAATAATCATCGGCCTCAACCACTTGCTTGCCCTTGTTACTAGAACTTTGCTCAACGCTCTCAATGATCAAATCATCACATGATGTAGCTATATCAATCTTAAAAACATCGTTAGTAGCATCATGTGGCTCATTGGATAGAAATTCTTGAGCAATAACAAGATTATTATGATTAATCTTAAGAGTAGTGTATTCTTCTTTTAGCTTGTTGTGGCTAGTGATGAGCTCTTTGTGCATCCCCTCGAGTTTATCATGTTTATCTTTAAGCTCTTTCTTAGAAAATTTGAGCTCCTTGAGTTTGAATGATATAGCATCATTTGCTTCTCTAAGCTCAATACTAGCATTTTCCGCCATATCACATTTTGCTAAAAGTGAATCATTCTTAGCTTCTAGATTTTCATTCTTAGCTCTAGTCTTTATAATAATCTTAGTATATTGTTTTAGCAATCTAGCAAGATCATCATAAGAAGGTGATTCATATTCATCATCATCACTATCGCTATCATCATTACTAGCATGTTCATCACCACTACTATCATCATCATTTGATACCTTGCGTTCACCCTTGGCCATAAGGCATAGGTGTGTAGAGAACGATGGCAGTGGTGGCGGTGAAGATGATGAAGAGTCAATAACAATGGCGGCCACCTTCTCGTTGTAACTATCATCATCGAATGAGCCACTAGATGAATCAATATCCATGAGCCAATCACCGATGATGTATGCCTTTCCACTCTTCTTCTTGTGGAAGTCCTTGCCATCTCTCTTCTTGTATGGCTTGTTTTTCTTCTTCTCATCTTCTTCTTTATTACTTGAGTCATCTTTCTTTTCCTTGTACTTGTTCTTGAACTTGTCTTTCTTGGGCTTGGTGCATTGGTGTGCTAGATGACCAAGTTTTCCACAATTGTAGCAATCCATCTCAGAGATTGGCTTCCTTCTAGAGCTAGTGAAGAACCTCTTCTTCATGCCATTGAACTTGATGCCACTCTTGTTGAGCTTCTTTAGCATCTTGGCGATTTTTCTCACCATGAGAGCAAGACTTGCATCATCAACTTCATCATCACTTTAGCTCTCATACTCAAATCTTGCTTTGTCCTTTTCTTGGCTAGCTTTGAATGCTAAGTCCTTGTCTCTCTTCTTGGTAGAGGATGAGCCATCTTGTGGCGTGATGTGCATATACATCTCATAAGCATTGATCTTTCCTTAGATTTGTGTCGGTGTAGCGGTGGAAAGATCACTTTGATGAAGCACGATCACAATATGCCCATATTTATCAATGGGGAGGACACTCAAAATCTTTTTTACAACATCAGATGGTTGCATTTGAGTGAGTCCAAGCCCATTGACTTCCTCTACAAGAACATTCAAACGTGAGTACATCTCATTAGCACATTCTTTAGGAAGCATCTCAAAAGAGTTAAGCTTTTTCATGACAAGATGATAGCATTCCTCACGCTCACTCTTTGTTCCCTCATAGAGTGCACAAACGTCCGACCATAGTGCATGGGCATCTTTGTGGTTCCTCACCCGGTTAAACACATCTTTGCAAAGGCCTCTAAAGATGGTGTTTCGAGCCTTTGCATTCTATTTCTCATAATTCACATCATCGCCTTGTAGGTTTGTGGTATCCCAAGGTTTTAAGAAGGCTTGTGAGGCGGCTCTAAGTATTCCAACATCTAGAGCTTCTAAGTACGCCTCCATGTGAATTTTCCAATATGGAAAATCATCCCCCTCAAAGATAGGAGGAGGTCCATCCCCGTGAGACATCATTCTCTAGGCGGTTAAGCCTAAATACGTGAGCACGAGGCTCTGATACTAATTGAAAGGATCAAGATGCCTAAGAGGGGGGTGAATTGGGCTAATTCTAAATTTCTTTGCAATAATTAAGTCCTATGGTTAGCCCAATTAACCCCTTGTGCCTAGAAAGTGTGTCTATTGATCTACCGCACAAAAGTTTAGCAACCTATGTTTTAATCCTACTCTAGCATGGCAATTCTATGAATGTAAATGACAAGAATTGAATTGCTCAAAATAAATGCTCAAAGTAAATGGAGAAGGAGGAATGCGGCGATGTTTTGCCGAGGTATCGGGGAGTCGCCACTCCCCACTAGTCCTCGTTGGAGCACCCACACAAGGGTGTAGCTCCCCCTTGATCCGCACAAGGATCAAGTGCTCTCTATGGGTTGATTCTTCGACACTCCGTCGCGGTGAATCACCCATAACCGCTCACAACTTGAGTTGGGTCATCTACAAGCTCCACCGGATGATCACCAAACTCCCAATCACCACCAAGCTGTCTAGGTGATGGCGATCACCAAGAGTAACAAGCACGAACTCTTACTTGACCATGACAAGCCTAATGAAAAGGCTGGATGCATACTTTGCTACTCTTGATCTCACTAATGAGGGCTCTCTTTGGGAATCTCAAATCTCAATCACCTCACTAGGACATTGCTCTTCTTGGCACTCTCAAAGGTGTTTCTCAGCTGTTGGAATGAGCAAAAGTACCCCCACACACGAATGGAGAAAGTATTTATAAGCAAGGCTGAAAAACGAACCGTTATTTGCCTCTGCGGGGTGACCGGACGCTCTGGTCATGTTGACTGGATGCACCTGTCAGTTCTTCCCAAACTCCAGTGTTTAAGTGGTGACCGAACGCTGGGAAGCGTCTGGTCAGCACTGACCAGACGCGTCCGGTCGTGATTTCCCCTCTCTGGAACCTTATTGGAGTCGACCAGACGCTCTGACTCAGCATTCGGTCAACACTGACCGGACTCGTCTGGTCGTGATTTTCCCTCTCTGGAACATTACTGTAGTTGACCGGACGCTGGGACTCAGCGTCCGGTCACTTCACCTCTCAGCGTCCGGTCACTTCCAGATGACTTCAACTTTATCAAATGAACTGACCGGACACTGCGCCAGCGTCCGGTCACACCAAAGCAAGCGTCCGGTCAGTATTTGATCCTCCATTCACTTCCAACTCTCGATCATATGTAAATAAAGTTTGCTCTAATGGATCTAAGGGCTTTTTAGGAGCTACCTAGTGCTAGGTTTAGCAAGTGTGCACCACATCTAGCCCACCAGACTCACCTAGGTCAAGCTACCCGTCCATACCCCCCCTTAATAGTACGGCCAAAGGAAAAACAAAGTCCTAAACTACTCTAAGTGTCTCTTCAACACCAAATGACACTTAGAACTAGTCCATCCTTAACCTTGTCATCCATCCTTTTAAAATCGAAACGATTTCCATTGTAGGGGCATGACCATAATGATTGCCTAATCGATCTCCTTTACCATGATCTAACTTAATTGCCTTTGCAAAACACACGTTAGTCATAATAATCATGTATTGTCATTAATCACCAACACCCAACTAGGGGCCTAGATGCTTTCATGGACGACGGCTCGACTTTGACACTCAGAGACTTCGTCGTCGACTACGTCCACTTCGAGGGAGCCGGGGGAGCTAGCAGCTCATCTTCACCGAGCTCGTCTACCTCAGCACCCGGCTCGCCATCAGCTCCGGCGAGTACTTCACCGCCTAAACCATCAGCAAGTCCTCCACCACCTATACGACCGGCTATGCCCCGCTCTCCTACACTGGCTCCCCAATTTCCTGCATCAGCGCCCACACCTCCAAGATCAGCACCAGCAGCCTTGGTCCGTGATGAGTAGCGCACGGTGGAGTTCGTCACTCCGCTGTCCGACGACGAGGATCACATCGATGCCTACCACGACGACGAGCCTCTGCCCTACCGCACCTTGGACAACATCTTCGGTGATCAGCCCGTCCCTAGAATGGTGGTGCACGACTTCGAGGCGGAGCTGCGCCTGGCGCACGAGGACGGAGAGCCCCTCTCCTTCGCTCAGGTGGAGGGAGATGCGACATGGCGCGCCGCTATGTAGCAGGAGATGGACGCGGTCGAGCGGAACCGGACATGGGAGCTGGCAGTTCTTCCTGCCGGCCACCGCGCCATCACCCTTAAATGGGTTTACAAGCTCAAGAAGGATGAGGCCGGGGCAGTGATCAAGCACAAGGCGCGTCTGGTGGCGCGTGGGTTCGTCCAGCAGGAGGGAGTCGACTTTGACGACGCCTTCACACCCGTTGCGCGGATGGAGTCCATCCATCTCCTCGCACTGGAGGCCCAGGAGGGTTGGCGTGTGCACCACATGGACGTTGTGGCATGGCTAATGAAATCTTTAGAATATGTTGTAGCTTTCTTAAGGCTCAAGCAAGCTATCCTATATGTATCCTTAATCTGCCATAGTTGTGGCATGGCTAATGAAATCTGAAATTCAGCCCCAAACCTGTGTTTTGGTTCTAACAGAATTCAATGACACCTTGGGCCACATCACAGTTCAAATGACACAGATACCCAGGGATGCCAGACCACCACCAGAGGCAGTCAAAGATTGGACAATGATTCAGCGAGGACGCGTTGATCGGAGAAGGGGGGAGTGATGTCATATGCCTAAGGGGCCTACAAGCCCATCTGGCCCAGCTAGCCCGGACGCTAGCAGCAGCAGCAGCGCTGCCGCCGCCGCAAGGGGCAGCAGCAGCGCCGATGCCTAGGGGGAGGCGCACAAGCAAGGGCGGATCCCCGCCACTCTACTATCCATATCTGGAGGATCTCCAATATGAATAGGATTAGCTAAGATAGGAAGGAGTCCATATCTATAAGGACTTCCCTCGTTAGATTACTTAAGATACAAGTCTACCTAGGACTATATGTAGAGGAGCTATGTAATCATTGGAATCAAGAAAGGATTGCCTCAAGACTTATCTCTCCTTCCCTCTCCCTCTCCTGCGCCAACTCCCTCCCTCCCTCCTGCCCTAGCGCCGCCGCCCACAGCTCCCTTCCCAACCCTAGCCACCACCCTAGAGGCCCCCTCCTAACCGGCCTCTTACATCCATGTTGATTAATCCCTCATCATGAAATTAGGGAAACAAACAAATTCCTCAGGGAGTCCATGGGTAGTTTGATCTGAAGCCAGTGAATTCCTAAGAAGTACTAACCTCTGATCGCTGTGGCTAAGAGTAATCATTTGTTCTCTAATCAGCATATCTGCTTCATTTCAGAATACAGTGTGTGTCTCGATTTGGAAATTGTCATAGGTCGGATAAATAAATCAACAGCTAAAATTCAGTTTATTCAGTAGCTACATTAGGAAACTCCTCCGTTTCTGAAAAAGAAATACTGTTATGTTACACTATCAATGAGAAACTGTGTCATATTATTTTCTGCTTGTTCATCAGAGTTGGGTAATCTTCTTCTTCTTCCGGGTTATACAGATTAGCTTGATGTCTTTCCTGAGACTGTTGCCTCAAAGACTACCCCAACTTATCAGGTATGTTTTAACTGAGTTTTCACTAACCCTACGCAATATAATAGATACTTCATTTCTGTGTGTCCATAATTTCATTGAAAATGAAATGGGGTTATGTTTTCATTTTCTTCCTTGATGCTCTCTCTCAGGCAGGTGGAGCAAGATGTTGAGACTGTAATCCACGTTATCCAGCCGGGTCCAATAGGGATTGTGGAGCACAAATTCACAGATGCAGAGATCTTGGAGGCCAGGGCCACAGTGAAAAGAGCAGTGGATAATTGGCGAAGAAATTGGACCCTTGAGAGAAATCTTGGCAGCACTACTTTTGATAAATGGAAATAAGATACTCCTCGTGTCTTCTAGCAACAGTACTTGAAATAATAGGGTGCCATGGCTGGGTGCAGCTGTTGCCATTTTTTAGTTAGATTTGAGCAAGATCTGCTTATCGGGAGTTATGTAAACTGTTCTAAATGATCAGTCTATTTCTCTTTATTACATGGCTTGAAAGGTTCATATTTAGAGAATGCAGTAATTCGACTCGGATTCATTGCTTGTTTGAAAATTATCTCTTTTTTTTTTCATCATACTGCTATACAGCACATTTTATTTTTGTTCATTGTATTGTCAGCAGGCGGCTGGTTATTGAGTGCGATCCTGAGGATACTAAACATCACCTTTTAATAGTCTTTGCTGTTAGTTTGGTCTGTCATATATTATAGGATACTTAAATAATAGGGTTAATTAGATCTATGTCATTATAACTTCTTCATTTCTGAAGAACGCCATTACTATTCGTCTATTTTGAAGCATGCCATTACAATTCTTCGTTTTTCACAAATATGTCACAGAATACGTATGGACACGCCCTGGGCTCAGCTGCAGCGTATACAAAGACGTATACTTCATCACCCATGTCACCGACACACGGGCCCCACATGCCATCTTCTTCTTCCTCCTCTCCCTCTCCATCCCGACGCAGCCACGGCCATAGCGAGCAGCAGCAGCACGCCGGTAGCCCGCGAGCAGCAGCAGCAGCACGCCGAGCAGCGCCGCAGGCGAGCAAGCGGGCGAGCAGCAGTGCGTCGGACTGGGCTGGGGGCGGGGAAGGGGTCGTGCCTAGTGGAGCTCGCGGGGACGGGGATGGGACCGCGCCTGCTGGAGCTCGCGGGCATGGGGATGGGGTTGCGCCTGCTGGATCTCGCGGGGACGGGGTCGCTGCAGCGCGCAGGGACGGGGCCACGCCAGCCGGAGCCGGGGATCGGGAGCCCGCGGTCGACCTGCACCGGATCCGGTGGAGCCCGCGGTCGCGCGCGGCCATGGAGGCACTTGTGAAGCTCGACCTGCGCCGGATTCATGGAGGAGGAGATGTGCCGGGCGCCAGCCATGGAGGTACTCGTGAAGCCCAACCGACGCCGTATCCATGGAGGAGGAGGTCCGCCGGACGCCGGCCATGGAGGAGGAGGCACCCGCCGCCGAGGAAGGCCAGCAGCATGCCGAGCTGCAGCAGCAGCACGCCGAGCAGCGGTGCGCGGGGTCACGACAGCGGCTCGTCGGCTCGCCTGCAAGCCCGCAGCCACCGCCGCCGGCAGCACCCGCCGTGGCCGCGTCGGGATGGAGAGAGAGACGAGGAGAGGAAGAAGAAGATGACATGTGGGGCCCGCGTGTCAGTGACAGGGGAGATGAAGTATACGTCTTCGTATACTCCTGCAGCTAGGCCCAGACTGTGTCCATACGTATTCAGTGGCATTTTTGTGGGAAACGAAGAATTATAATCGCATGCTCCAAAATAGACAAATAGTAATGGCGCTCTTCAGAAACGAAGAAGTTATAATGGCATAGATCCAATTAACCCATAATAATACATGCGCAATAGCTGGAGTAGCTTAGTTGGTTCGAAGGTCGGAGGTTCAAGCCCTCCCTCTATCGTTCTTTTTCTCTTTTTTTATGTTTTTCTATTTCCTGGATTCTCTCCTTTCTCTTTGTTTATTTTTAAGTTTCTTTCTTTTTCCTACCTTTTTTTATGTTTTTTCTATTTCCTGGATATCCTCCTTTCTCTTTGTTTATTTTTAAGTCCTGTCTCTTTGTTTATTTTTAAGTTTCTTTCTTTTTCCTACCTTTTTTTTATGTTTTTTCTATTTCCTGGATTCCCTCCTTTCTCTTTGTTTATTTTTAAGTTTCTTTCTTTTTCCTACCTTTTTTATGTTTTTTCTATTTCCTGCATTCCCTCCTTTCTCTTTGTTTATTTTTAAGTTACTTTCTTTTTCCTATATTGTTCATTTTTAGTGCATGTTTATTTTTTATGTTTTCTATTTCCTAGATTCCCTCCTTTCTCTTTGTTTATTTTTAAGTTATGTTCTTTTTCCTATTTTTTCATTTTTAGTGCATGTTTATTTTTTACATTATTTTCATTTTTCTATTAATGGTGTTGGATGCATTTTCTTGTTAGTGACTATTTTTTCATATTTTGAGTTTCCCCTTTCCTTCTTTCTTAATTTTCAAAAATTATTTTTGGTTTCCTGTGTTTCCTCCTTTATCCTCCTTGTGGTTAGTGCAAGTTGTTGTCTTTTCCTACTAGATGGTGTTGAAGGTAGGCTCTTTTAAGTACATGTTTTCCATTTTTTCCCTTTCCTCTTCCTCTTTCTTTACATGCAATAAGATTTATTGTTACGCTGTGCTCATGGTGTAATGAGCTAGCTATTTTTTTATTTAATTAGACTACTCGATCTAACCTTAAATCAAATAAATTCTAACACTCAAAATAAATGCTAGTGTAATAAATGATTAATCTCGTATGAGAAATTCATGAGAGATTGACTCAACATAAATGAGTGGTTATTGTGTGCACCTGTCGGGTATCGATATTATGGATACCCAAACCAAGGAAGTTAGCACCCACGCTAACTTTTCCGGATGGCTCGAGATGTATTAAAAGGTCTCGCTCGACCCCAAGGTCGCGAGCTCTGTCTCGTTCGACCTCGAGGTCGCGGGTTTCATCTCGCCCGCCCCCTTAGGTGCGGTCTCCGTCTTGCCCGACCTCGAGGCCGCAGGCTCCAACTCGCCTGACCCAAGGGACATGGTTTCCGTCTCGCCCGAGGTCGAGGGTTCCGTCTCGCCCGACCTCGAGGTTGTGGGTTCCGTCTCATCCGATGGGGACCCATACCGTAGTCAACCACTCCAGGTCCAAGCGTATGGGCCCTGGGTCAAAACTCTGACGCTAGGGAAGAGGCTGGCATGCCTCGATGTAACCTATGGCCACGATGGACCATGCCTGGGATTCACATCAAGAACAGTATCGGGCGTGCCGATGTTGTTCTGCCTAATCCTCGTACAAACGCTGACAGGCGCGTCAGTTCACCACGACATCCGTCGGGACGGAGTGGAACGCCATTGAAAGCATCTAGGCCCCTAGTTGGGTTTCGGTGATTAATGACAATACAAGATTACTGTGACTAACGTGTGTTTTGCAGATGCAACTAAGTTAGGTCATGGTAATGGCAATTGATTGGGCAATCATTGTTGTCATGCCCCTACGATGGAAATCGTTTCAGTTTTCAAAGGATGGACGACAAGGTTAAGGATGGACTAGTTTTAAGTGTCGTTTGGAGTTGAAGAGACACTTATAGTAGTTTAGGACTTTGTTTTTCCTTTGGCTATACTATTAAGGGGGGGGTATGGATGGGTAGCTTGACTTAGGTGAGTCTAGTGGGTTAGGTGTGGTGCACACTTGCTAAATCTAGCACTAGGTAGCTCCTAAAAAGCCCTTAGATCAATTGGAGCAAACTTCATACACATATGATTGCGAGTTGGAAGTGAATGGAGGGTCAAATGCTAACCAAACGCTGGTTCTAGTGTGACCGGACGCTAGCACAGTGTCCGGTCAGTTCATTTGATCAAGGTGAAGTCGTTTGGATGCGACCGGACGCTAAGAGGTGAGTGATCGGACGCTGGGTGCCAGAGTTTGGTCAACTCCAGTAAGGTTTCAGAGAGGGAGAATCCTGATCGGACGTGTTCGGTCAGTGCTGACCGGACACTGGTCAGGTTCTAGCTACTGACCGGACATTGAGCAGCAAAGTGACCGGACGCTGGGGTTCGAGAGTCTGGTTAACATCAGTAAGGTTCCAAAGAGCAGTTTTTGTGACCGGATGCGTCTGGTCAGTGCTGACCGGACGCTGATCAGTGTTCGGTCACAACTTAAACTACTGAGTGGCAGGTGAACTGACCGGAGCATCCGGTCAACTTGATCGGAGCGTTCAGGCACCCCGTAGAGGCACATAACGGTTTATTTTGAATGAGTGGTTATAAATACTTCCTCTATTCACTCAAGGGATCACTTTTGCTCATTCCAACAGCTGAGAAACACCCTTGAGAGTGCTAAGAAGAGCAAGGTCCTAGTGAGGTGATTGAGATTTGAGAATCCAAGAGAGAGTCCTCATTAGTGAAAGCAAGAGTAGCAAAGTGTGCATCCACCCTTCTCATTAGTCTTGTCATGGTCAAGTGAGAGTTCGTGCTTGTTACTCTTGGTGATCTCCATCACCTAGACAGTTTGGTGGTGATTAGGAGCTTGGTGATCATCCAATGGAGCTTGTGGATGATCCAATTCAAGTTGTGAGTGGTTGTGGGTGATTCACCATGACGGAGTGTCAAAGAATAAACCCATAGAGAGCACTTGATCCTTGCGTGGATCAAGGGGGAGCTACACCCTTGCACTGGTGCTCCAACGAGGACTAGTGGGGAGTGGCGACTCTCCGATACCTCGGCAAAACATCGTCGTGTTCCTCCTTCTCTCTTTACTTTGAGCAATTCAATTCTTGTCTTTACATTCATAGAATTGCCATGCTAGAGTAGGATTGGAACTTAGGTTGCAAGACTTTTTATGTGGTAGAACATTAGAAACACTTTCTAGGCACAAGGGGTGAAGTGGGCTAACCATAGGGTTTAATTATTGCAAAGAAATTTAGAATTAGCCCAATTCACCCTCCTCTTGGGCGTCTTGATCCTTTCAATTGGTATTAGAGCCTCGTGCTCATGTTTTTAGGCTTAACCGCCTAGAGAAAGATGTCTCACAGGGATGGACCTCCTCCTATCTTTGAGGGGAATGATTTTCCTTATTGGAAAATCCGCATGGATGCGTATTTAGAAGCTCTAGATGTTGGAATACTTAGAGCCGCCTCACAAGGATTCCCAAAACCTCAGGATCCCATGCACCTTCAAGATGATGAAGTGAACTATGAGAAATGGAATGCAAAGGCTCAAAACACCATCTTTAGAGGCCTTTACAAAGATGTGTTTAACCGAATGAGGAACCACAAGGATGCCCATGCACTATGGTCAGACATTTGTGCGCTCTATGAGGGAACTAAGAGCGAGCGTGAGGAAAGCTATCATCTTGTTATGAAAAAGCTTAATTCTTTTGAGATGCTTCCTAAAGAAAGTGCTAATGAAATGTACTCATGCTTGAATGTTCTTGTAGAGGAAGTCAATGGGCTTGGACTCACTCAAATGCAACCATCCGATGTTGTAAGAAAGATCTTGAGTGTCCTCCCCATTGATAAATATGGACATATTGTGACCGTGCTTCATCAAGGTGATCTTTCCACCACTACACCAACACAAATATTAGGAAAGATCAATGCTCATGAGATGTACATGCACATCACACCACAAGATGGCTCATCCTCTACTAAGAAGAAAGAAAAAGACTTAGCATTCAAAGCTAGCCAAGAGAAGGGCAAAGCAAGAATTGAGTATGAAAGCTCAAGTGATGATGAAGTTGATGATGCGAGTCTTGCTCTCATGGTGAGAAGATCCGCCAAGATGCTAAAGAAGCTCAACAAGAGTGGCATCGAGTTTGATGGGAAGAAAAAGAAGTTCTTCACTAGCACAAGAAGGAAGCCAATCTTCGAGATGGATTGCTACAATTGTGGAGAACTTGGTCATCTAGCACATCAATGTACCAAGCCCAAGAAAGACAAGTACAAGGGCAATAAAGATGACTCAGGTAATAAAGATGAAGATGAGAAGAAGAAAAACAAGACATACAAGAAGAAGGATGGGAAGACTAGAGCAAAGAATGATAAGCTAGAAGCTAAGAATAATTCTCTTTTAGCTAAATGTGGTATAGCGGAAAAGGCTAGTGTTGAGCTTAGAGAAGTAAATGGTGCTATGTCATCCAAACTCAAGGAGCTCAAATCTTCTAAGAAAGAGCTTAAAGATAAACATGATAAACTTGAGAGGATACACATTGAGCTCATCACTAGCCATAATATGCTAAAAGAAGAATATACAACTCTCAAGATCAATCATGATAATCTTGTTATTGCTCAAGAATTTTTATCCAATGAGCCACATGATGCTACTAACAATGTTGTTAAGATTGATATAACTACATCATGTGATGACTTAATTGTTGAGAGCATTGAGCAAGGATCTAGTGGTAAAGGCAAGCATGTGGTTGAAACCAATAACTATGATGAGTATATCAAGCTCAAGCAAGATAATGAAAAGCTCAAGAAAGATCTTGAAGAGCTCAAAACCACCAACACTATAGTGCTAGAAACTCTTGATCATGATGATGATTTGATTCTTAAGAATGAGAAGCTCAAAGAAGAAAACAAGAAACTCAAGGAAGAGAAAAATAATGATGCACTCAAGGAAGAGAACAAGAAGCTCAAGTTGGAGAAAGAGCATCTCAAGATTGGATTGAGCAAGTTCACAAGAGGCAAGCATCTTCAAAGTGAGCTACTAATGAACACCATCATGAAGATGGATAGAAGTGGCATTGGGTATTTGGCAAACCAAGAGAAGAAGGCTCAAGCTCAACAACAACAACACAAGTCAAAGCCAAAGCCAAAGAGATGTTTTGAGTGTGGACAAGAAGGCCACTTTGCCCATGAGTGTCAAACTCCACCACCACAACCCTTGCCCAAGGATGCTAGACCCTTTGCTTTCAATGCTCATTACATGTTTAGAAATGACTCTAGTGGAAAGATGAAAGTTATGTTCTTAGGACCTCCCAACAAGAATAGACCTAAGAAAATATGGGTAGCAAAGTCACTTGTTGAGAAGGTGATGGGCCCTCAACAAGTTTGGGTTCCTAAAGCTTGATCTCTTGTGTTTAGGTGAACTATAAGACCGATGGAAGTCATTGGGTAATTGATAGTGGTTGCACACAACATATGACCGGTGATCCTCGTATGTTCACCTCACTAGATGAAGAAGTAGATGGACAAGAAAGAATCATATTTGGAGATAATTCAAAGGGCAAGGTTAAAGGATTGGGCAAAGTGGCAATATCAAATGATCATTCAATCTCAAATGTGTTGTATGTTGCTTCATTGAGTTTCAACTTGCTATCCGTTGGACAATTATGTGATCTTGGCTTTCAATGCCTATTTACCGAGAAGGAAGTGGCTGTATCCAAGAAAGATGATGATCAAGTGATATTCAAGGGATTTAGATACAATAACCTATATCTAGTGGACTTCACCTTCAAAGATGCTAATTTGAAGACTTGCCTATTCACCAAAACAATACTTGGGTGGCTATGGCATAGAAGACTTGCTCATGTTGGGATGAGCTCACTCAAGAAGCTAATAAAGAATGAATTGATGAGAGGGTTGAAGGATGTTAAGTTTGAGAAGGGCAAGCTTTGTAGTCCATGTCAAGCCAACAAATAAGTTGCAAACACTCATCCTACAAAAGCTTTCATGTCAACCACAAGAGTGCTAGAGCTCCTTCACATGGACTTATTTGGACCAACAATATACAAGAGTTTGGGAGGAAATCTTTTTTGTCTTGTGATTGTTGATGACTACACAAGATACACATGGGTGTTCTTCCTTTATGACAAATCCGAAGTTGCATCATGCTTCAAAAAGTTTGCCAAGAGAGCACAAAATAAGTTTGAAGTGAAGCTCAAGAAGATTAGAAGCGACAATGAGAAAGAATTTGACAACACAAATATTGAAGCCTATTGTGATGAAGTTGGGATCAAGCATGAGGTCTCCGCAACATATACTCCTTGATAAAATGGTGTAGTTGAGAGAAAGAACTGGACATTGATCACACTAGCAAGAACAATGCTTGATGAGTACAACACTCCTGAAGCTCTTTGGGCAGAAGCTATCAACATCGCATGCTATGCATCCAACTGCCTATTCCTTCAAAAGTTTCTTGGTAGGACACCTTATGAGTTGCTCAATGGGAAGAAGCCAGACGTCTCTTTCTTTAGGGTGTTTGGTTGCAAATGCTACATCTACAAGAAGCGGCAACACCTAGGGAAGTTTCAAAGATGTTGTGATATTGGCTTTCTTATTGGTTACTCATCAAAGTCCAAAGCATATACAGTATTTAATCATGCCACCGGCTTGGTTGAAGAAACATATGATGTGGAATTTGATGAATCTAACGGCTCCCAAGGAGCACTTGAGAAACTTGATGATGTAGGTGATGAACCATTGAGGAAGGCTATGAAGAACATTCCGGTTGGAGACATCAAGCCACAAGATGATGAATATGATGTACAAGTGATTACCTTCTTCATCAAATGTGCCACAAGATGGTGATAAAGATGGGAGAGTAGAAAATGAATACACTCATATCTCCCATGAGCAAATGGTGGTACAAGCACAAGATGTTGATGCTCCACAACCTCCCCCTCAAGTGGTTGATAGAAGAAATTCACCTCTACTACAAGCTCATCCATAAGATCTCATCATAGGGAGTCCATCAAAGGGAGTAGTGACTCACTCTCAAAAGATTGCTTTGTTTATTGAACATCACTATTTTGTCTCTTGTTTTGAGCCTACTAAAATAGAAGAAGCTCTTCAAGATCTGGATTGGATAAATGCCATGCATGAAGAGTTGAGCAACTTCACCCGCAATGAAGTTTGGACTCTTGAAGAGCGACCACAAGGTGTAAGAGTCATTGGAACAAAGTGGGTGTTCCATAACAAGCAAGATGATCAAGGAGTTGTTGTGACGAACAAGGCAAGACTAGTTGCAAAGGGGTTCTCTCAAGTTGAAGGGTTGGATTTTGGAGAGACCTTTGCACCGGTTGCAAGACTAGAAGCCATTTGTATCCTCCTTGCATATGCATCACATCATGAAATGAAACTATATCAAATGGATGTGAAAAGTGCATTTTTAAATGGCTTTATTAATGAACAAGTCTATGTTGATCAACCTCCCGGGTTTAAAGACCCTAGATATCCTAATCATGTTTATAGGTTGTCCAAGGCGCTATATGGGCTTAAGCAAGCCCAAGAGCTTGGTATGAGCGTCTTCGGGACTTCCTCATTAAGAAGGACTTCACCATTGGGAAGGTCGACACCACACTATTCACCAAGAAGCTTGATGGATATATCTTCATTTGTCAAGTGTATGTTGATGATATCATATTTGGATCATCAAATGAAAATTCTTGCAAAGAGTTTGGTGAATTGATGTCGAAGGAGTTCGAGATGTCAATGATTGGAGAGCTTACATTCTTTTTTGGTTTTCAAGTCAAGCAAATGAGAGAAGGGATTTTCATCTCTCAAGAGAAATATACCAAGGATCTTCTCAAGAGGTTCAAAATGGATGAATGTAAGCCAATCAAGACACCAATGCCAACTAATGGACATCTTGACCTAGATAAGAGAGGTAACACAGTTGATCAAACTCTCTACCGCTCTATGATTGGTAGCTTATTATATTTAACCGCATATAGGCCCGACATCATGTTTAGTGTGTGTATGTGTGCTAGATTTCAAGCTAATCCTAAAGAAACACATTTGATTGCCGTTAAAAGAATCCTTAGGTATCTTAAGCACACACCAAGCATTGGCCTTTGGTATCCCAAAGGAGCTATATTCGAATTGGTTGGCTATTCCGATTCGGATTATGCCGGTGAAAGGGTCAAGATGGCGACTAGAGGGGGGTGAATAGTCCTTTTTAAAATTAATCGCGTCAGCTAACCGAAACAAGTGCGGAATTAAAACTATCGGTCTAGCCAAGACTACACCCCTCTGTCTATGTTCTCTAGCACTTTTCAAAGATACTAATTAAGCAACTAAGGTGCAGGGCTAGCTAGAGCTCTCCTAACCAATTCTAGGAGCAAGGTCATGCAAACCTATGCAACTAGTACTTTAAGCAACAAGAGAGCTCCTACACATGCTAGTAAGCAAAAGCACAAAGCCACCTAAGCTCACTAACAATGCTCAATAACAAGGCAACTAATGCCAAATTAGAGAGCGCAATTACTTAGCAACACAAACTAAGCAATGTGACTAACAAGGTTACACAAACTAAATTAGCCATGCAAGGGAGCTACTTCTATGCTACACAAGCAAGAAGGTAACTAGCAAGCTACACAAGCTAACTAATTATAAAAGCAACAACACAAGCTCAATGTATATGAAAGTAATCGCAAGCTTGTGTAACGGGGATGCAAACCGACAGGAAGAACAAGGTTGACACGATGATTTTTCTCCCGAGGTTCACGTGTTTGCCAACACGCTAGTCCCCGTTGTGTCGACCACTCACTTGGTGGTTCGGCGGCTAATTGGCATCACCCACCAAGCCTACATGTCGGGCGCCGCAAGAACCTACCCCAGAAGTGAGGGTAGCTCAATGACACGCTTTACTAAAGTTGCTCTTCGCGGCTCCCGTGGGGCGAGCACAATGCCCCTCACAAAGCACTTCTCCGGAGCGCCGCACAAGCTTCTTGCGGGCTTCAATGGAGACCACTACCAAGCCGTCTAGGAGGTGGCAACCTCCAAGAGTAACAAACACCACCAGCTTACAACTCGATCACCTAGTGCCACTTGATGCAACCTCATGATGCAATCGCACTAGAATCACTCACTCACACAATCGGATGATCACTATCAAGTATGTGTGAGATGGAGGGCTCCCAAGCACTACCACACAAGCCACCAAGGCTCTAGTGTGCTCTACTCATCCAAGCTCCTAGCCAAAGGCCAACCACGACTTCTATTTATAGCCCCATGGGCTAAACTAGCCATTACCCCTTCACTGGGTGTTTTTTGGGTCGACCGGACGCAGCACCGGACGCACCGATTGAGAATACCAGACGTGTCCGGTCGCTATACCGGACATGTCCGGTAGCTACCAGACAGCCACGTGTCCCACTGTTGCCTCCAATGGCTCTCTAACAAGACGACCGGACGCTCAGCACGAAATGACCGGACGCTCAGCCGCTGCGTCCGGTCGAGTCCAGTAAGCCTCCAGGGCCAACTGGACGCGATAGTTAGAAACTGATCGGATGCTGAGCCTCAACGTCTGGTCGAGTATAGTAAGCTCCCACGGATGACCAGATGCGTCCGGTCACACCGGACCGGACACTACTAGCGTCCGATCAACTATTCCACCGAACACCGATTTTGCTGATTCGTCCGGTGTGGCGACCGGGCGCGTCCGGTCGCACTTTGCAGTCTAGTCCTAAGCCACATACTGGACGTGTCCGATCTCCATACCGGACGTGTCCAGTCACTCTATGACCAGCGTGACTAACTCGTTTTCAACTCTATCTTATTCACCCTTGCTCAAATGTGCCAACCACCAAGTGTATCACCTTGTGCACATGTGTTAGCATATTTTCACAAACATTTTCAAGGGTGTTAGCCACTCAACTTGCCACGCCACTCGATCCTAGCGATGATGCAAAGTTAGATCACTCGAGTGGCACTAGATAACCGGTATGCAAACAAGTTTGCCCCTCTTGATAGTATGGCCATCTATCCTAAACCCGGTCATCACCTTCTTTACACACCTATGACCGGTGAAATAAAATGCCCTAGGTTATACCTTTTCCTTGCGTATTTCATTCCATCTCCAATGTTGATGCAACACATGCACCAACATGATCAACAATGATATGATCCATTTCATATCATCATGTGATCATATTGGTTCATCGATCTTGACATCACTTGCTTTTCACCGTTGCCTTCGTCCATCAGCGCCAAGTCTTGCTCAAGCTTCACCGCCACGCGGTCCATCGCTCCAAAGCCTCCGACTTGCCCTTCACGCTTGCAACTGGTCCATCAAGCCAAGTCTTGTCTTGATCTTCTCCACCTTGATCACATAACTCAATGTCATGTCTCATGTGCAATGAGCTCCTTCATCATCACATGTGTGAGCTTTGCAACATCTCCAAGCCATTTTCACCTTCATGGCATATGTTGCTCACACATATGTACCTGTGGACTAATCACCTATGTATCTCATAGAAACACAATTAGTCCACCTAGGTTGTCACTCAATTACCAAAACCACACAAGGACCTTTCAATCTTCCCCTTTTTGATAATTGATGACAACTCTACAAAGATATAGAAATTAAGCTCTTTTGGATTCATGTTGCTTGCCCAAGCAATTTTACCATGTGAAAATAATTTTGGACAAGTACCATAAACCAGAGATGGTAGTATTAGCTCCCCCTACATATGTGCTAGAGTGTTTGATTTGAAGGTCGCGCATATGCATAGATTCAAATTGTGGGAGAGTAATTACTACAAAATAATGCTAAGGTGTATAGAATAAACCTTTGAAGTGTGATACCAATCAGAGTTGCACCTTTAAGTTCATCCTTAGCACCATGGTTAGCTAGATATCACTTGGAAATAAAAGCACTAGATACCTTGTGAGATCAACATTAAAAGCAAGGTACTAGCATTACTTGAAAAGCATACCAAGTATCTAGCTATCATCCTGTGCATGCTAGTTATCAAATCATCATTCAAGTTCTACAACTAGCATACACCACACAAGCATGCATAATGAATTTGAAAGCTTATGCAATGCAAGCAAGCACATGAATATGCACATATCAAATGCAATCAATCAAAGTTCATGGGCTTGCCCCCCTACTTGTGTGCTTCTCTTGTCCAAGAATTTTGATCCATCTATTTTCTTCAATGTTTCTCCCTCTTTGTCCATGTCCATGTCCAACCTCTACTTCTTTGAGCTTTTATATCTTATCTCCCCCTTGTACAATCTTAATCTCAAAGCTTTCATATCTTTGTACAATCTCTCCCCCTTTGTCATCAATTTTCATAAAAGGTGTGCTTCTCATTGATGCAAAGGTATGCATTTGGGGTAGATGGTTGAGGCTTGAATCTTGCATTTTTTATGGACATCATTTGATCGTTGGAATGACACCACTTGTAGATACCACTTGTAACTCATACCACTTGTATCTTGTGTAAGGCTTCTTGAGATACCACATATAGGATCTTTGATCTTGATACCAATTTGTGTGACACCTCTCCCTATGTGATAGCATGGGTCATCCATTTGATACACTTGAGCTCTTGTAGGTGAGGGATGCATTCTTCATTTGATGATCACTTAAAGTTGAGGATCACTTGTGGAACCATTTTCTTGCATGATTGATATTATGTGTAGATGTGATATCACTTGAAAGAATCTTCTAGTATGGAACCACTTGTTGGATTTTTCAATAAAAATCATTTCTTGAATATTTGCTATCTTCATGAGTACCACTTATAGGATATCACTTGTGAGTTGATCTAGACATCATTTGTAGATTCTTGATAAAAAAACTTGAGTCTAGATACCATTTGAAACAAACAAACTAGATATCCATTTGCATTATTGTCTTGTGCTTGTACTCTTATCACTATCATGAGCTTCTATGATTGACTTAAACTAAATTGATTTGCCTAAGCTTCCAAGTCCGGTTTGAACCAATGACAAGCTTCTTCACACCTCTTGTAAGGGTTATCTTGTCAATGTTGTACTTGTCACTTGTTAGCAATCCAAATTAAGTCAAGTAATTGGGTTCACTAGCTCATGAACAAATTCATATACTAACCACTAGATCAAGTAATCATTCAAACAATAGTGATAGGCTATGAATTTAAGCATTTCATTTGTTATGCATTATCCTATGAAGCATGTACTATATGCACTAACCGCATACTAGTAAGGGATGAAATGATCATGCACATTACAATGATACCTTTGCTATGTTGGAGTAGAGGATAGTCACATAGATTCCAATTCATTACTCCAATAGCAATGTGAAGTCCAATTATAAGCTTGGTGAAGACCAATAGATACCATGTTGAATTTCATTCTTCACCCATATAAAATGAATACCACTTATGATCAAGTGCACTTTCTTGTTGTGGTTGGCTTACTTTATCTTTTGATCTTTGCTTGCATGAGAGCATCAATTTGAGAATACTACTTGAATTATCATGACTAGCTTTCTTTTGGGTGTTGCTTGCATTTCTTGATCAACCCTTTTGATTGCTTAAACTAAGCATCTCAAATGTTCCTCGGATCACCACTTCTATGTTAGCCTTCCAAGTACCACACTTGGTTCACCTACACATAGGCGGCAAGCCCCTACACTAGGGAGAAGTGACCTCTCTCCAAGAATCATTCTTCATACTCACTTGAAATGACTTGATTCATTGATCCAAGTGATGGACTTAACTTGATGAGTGACCTTGATTCCTTCTTTAAGTCCTTTTCTTTCTACTTGTTTAAGTCCTTTTATTTCTACCAAATGATCTCCAATCATATCTAGAACTTAAACTATATCTTCATCTTAAGTTTGATCTTGATCTTTCAATTTGAGTACCGAATATGTGCAAAGTACACTCCACAATCAAATAGCCTTGTACTCTTTGCTTGTCATGCTTCTAGATCATCTCAAAAACCAAACTTAGGTACCTCAAACACTTGTAAACATGTTTCCAACTTGAGGACCTTTCAATCAAAGTGACTCTAGATCAATCCAACATTTGTCACTTTTCTGACAGATTTTGTACCCTTCAAAGAAATAAGCATATCTTCCAAAGTACAAATCCAAATACCACAAAATTTGGTGGAGATGTTCTTTACTAAGTTATCTAGCAGCTGTAAAAATTTGAGCTTTATTTGACTTCTATATTGCTACTAGATTTTAATTCTTCCACCACTGCTACATGCTGAAAACTGCTGCACTATAGCTGACAAGATCCACTCCAAAACCAAAGCATTTCTTATCCAATCCTTATGAAAGTTGTACAGCATCTTATACCATAAGTGTAGAGCATGTACACCAATTTTTATGCCAATCCAATAAGTGTTGATTACTCAAACATGGCTAAGATCACAGCTAGCTCAGATTCTCAATTATAGGACAGATTTCAACAATTGAGCTATACTTCATCAAATATGAATCAAACTTGAAACTAACTTGTTTGAATATTTCCATAAGACATAAATCCATTCAATCCACTTTCTAAATGTCATCTTATGAACTTATCCAACACAAATCAATCCAAACTTGACTACTAAATTAATTTATCCATTCAAACATCTCATAGCAAGCAACATTGCATATTTATCCAATTCAATCAAGTCATATGCATCCAAATGAAATGATCAACAAGAGATATACCTTGGTTGGCTCACGATCATCCAATTAGCAAGCTTCAACTCAAATATTTGCAAGCCATCAAATAATCCAATAAATCACCACAACTTGAATATGACACTTGTATGTTGTAGCACTTGGACTTCACTCAATTTTCACTTAGCATTGGGTTGGATATGCACTAAGCTTCAATGCTTGATTCAACAGATGATGATTAATATGAAAACAATTTGAATCAAGCCTCCAATGCCATGGTACCTACACACATTCATCCACTTTTTGATGGTACCCAAATAATTTTGGGTCCTCTCAAGTTAGGAGCAACATACTTAGGCGATGCCTGAGTATGAGTAGCGGGATGTTTTACAATAGCAACCATAGAGGTACCATCACCATCCTTTCTAAGCATATCATGATCATCAATTGAAATAGGCTTAGAAATTTTACCTAGGGGACATGAATGTACCATGTGTCCCCTTTCCTGGTATGAGTAGCACTTTCTCTTTGATTGAGCCTTCTCTTCCTTGCTCATATGGTGCTTCTCATTGCCTTGCCTCTCATGGATTGCTTGAGCCTTCTTCTCAAGCTTGGTAGGACACTTAGAGGAAAAGTGTCCTATATTTTCACACTTGAAGCACTTGATGTGAGCATAATCTTTCTTCTCATCTTCATTTTTGCTCATCATCTTGGCATCTTGAGTTTGCATTGGATGCCTTGCCTTTCCACCCCTTCTTGTTTTCTTCTTCTTTATCATCAAATCACCACCATTTTCATGGTTGATCTTGATTTGAACTTGGGGTGTCTTCTCTTGCTCAACTTGTGGCTTTGGTTGAGGCTTCACTTGTTGCTTCACCAATTGCTTGGTTGGGCACATTGAGGTAAGATGACCCCAAGTGCGGCACTTAAAGCACTTAACATGCCTTAGCCTCTCTTCTTCTTTCTTCAACTTGAGCATTTCTTCATTGGGGCAACTATTTGCAAGATGTCCCACTTTATGGCACTTGAAGCACATGAAATGAGAGAGCTTCTCTTGTTCTTGCTTCTTCATTTCTCTTTCATATCTTCTCTTGCCCCACCTTTTTCCCTTGATCTTACTCTTGTTGAAGCCAATGCCACTTGTGTCATTGCGGCTTTCTTGATGATTGACTTTGCTAGTCTTGAAGCCAACTCCACTCTTGTCACTAAAGTTTCTTTGAGTCTTCAACATATGCTCAAAGGTGACTTGAGAGTTGTAGCACCTCTCTAACTTGTTACTCAATTTCTTCACTTGTTCATTTAGCTCATTATTCTCCTTCAAAAGGTTAGTCTCACAAGATATAGAAGTAGAACAAGCATCTATATGTGAAGAGCATGGCATATCTATCTAATAAGTCATCGTAAGAGGTGGATACATGCTTCTTGCCTACATCACAAGGGTTAGCAATAATATGTGATTGATCAATTGACCCATGTGATGAGCTCTCACTAGTTTTAGTTGTTCCATTTGAAATCTTCTTAGTGAGAAAAGCATGGTCTTGTACCAAGTTATCATGAGCAACACTAAGTTCCTCATGAGCCAATTTTAGCTCCTCATGTGAACAAGTAGTAACATAAAGTAGATGCTTTTGTTGTTCACATGTGTTCTTTAGAAAAGAGTTTTCATTTTTCAATTTCTTGGTTTTAGCCATCTCTTTTTCTAAAGCTTTGATCATGCAACCATATCTATCTAGAAGCTCCTCATATGAATCAAGATCAATCACATTTGCATTAGATACCTTAGTGTCACCTTATGACATGAAGCAATGTGATGTAGTTGGAGAGCTTGAAGAAACATCACTCTCATAGCCCCAGCATGATCCATCATTATCACCATCAAGTGTGCATGGAGTAGCATCATCATTGGCATTACTTGTGGCATCATCATCAATCTTGTCAAGTGATCTTGTGATATGATTATTATCATCATCACTTGACCATGAGGTGCAGCAATCTTCCACAATCACCAAATTGTGGTTATGCTCAACACACTCATGTGCCTCCATCTTGGGCTCATCATCATCATCAGAGACCATCCCATATTTCTCATTGAGATAACTCCAAATCTCATGGGCGGTCTTCATGTCAATGATCTCTCCAAATATACAATCATGCAAAGATCTATACATAATGTTAGTAGCTTGGATGTCGAGATCTAGGCATTTCTCTTGTGCTTGAGTTAGATTATCTTCATCCAACACATGAGAAAAGCCTACATCTACCATCCACCACATTTGAGGGCAAATAAACTTAAAATTGTATATCATCCAATTTTTCCATCGTATAAAGTGTGTGCCATCAAAAATGTGTGGACAATCAACATCTAGCCCATAAGCCACCATCCTCTCGAGTCAGTGAAGATCACAAATGAGAGACCTAGCTCTGATACCAATTGAAAGGGTCGAGATGGCGACTAGAGGGGGGTGAATAGTCCTTTTTAAACTTAATCGCGTCAGCTAACCGAAACAAGTGTGGAATTAAAACTATCGGGCTAGCCAAGACTACACCCCTCTATCTATGTTCTCTAGCACTTTTCAAAGATACTAATTAAGCAACTAAGGTGCAGGGCTAGCTAGAGCTCTCCTAACCAATTCTAGGAGCAAGGTCACACAAACCTATGCCACTAGTACTTTAAGCAACAAGGGAGCTCCTACACATGCTAGTAAGCAAAAGCACAAAGACACCTAAGCTTACTAACAATGCTCAATAACAAGGCAACCAATGCCAAATTAGAGAGCGCAATTACTTAGCTACACAAACTAAGCAATGTGACTAACAAGGTTACACAAACCAAATTAGCCACGCAAGGGAGCTACTTCTAGGCTACACAAGCAAGAAGGTAACTAGCTAGCTACACAAGCTAACTAATTACAAAAGCAACAACACAAGCTCAATGTACATGAAAGTAATCGCAAGCTTGTGTAACGGGGATGCAAACCAATGGGAAGAACAAGGTTGACACGATGATTTTTCTCCTGAGGTTCATGTGTTTGCCAACATGCTAGTCCCTATTGTGTCAATCGCTCACTTGGTGGTTCGGCGGCTAATTGGCATCACCCACCAAGCCCGCACGTCGGGCGCTGCAAGAACCTACCCCAGAAGTGAGGGTAGCTCAATGACACGCTTTACTAAAGTTGCTCTTCGTGGCTCCCGCGGGGCAAGCACAATGCCCCTCACAAAGCACTTCTCCAGAGCACCGCACAAGCTTCTTACGGGCTTCAATGGAGACCACCACTAAGCCATCTAGGAGGTGGCAACCTCCAAGATTAACAAGCACCACTGGCTTGCAACTCAATCACTTAGTGCCACTCGATGCAACCTCACAATGCAATCGCACTAGAATCACTCACTCACACAATCGGATGATCACTATCAAGTATGTGTGAGATAGAGGGCTCCCAAGCACTACCACACAAGCCACCAAGGCTCTAGTGTGCTCTACTCATTCAAGCTCCTGGCCAAAGGCTGACCATGGCTTCTATTTATAGCCCCATGGGCTAAACTAGCCGTTACCCCTTCATTGGGCATTTTTCGGGTCGACTAGACACAGCACTGGATGCTGCACCGGACGCACCGATCGAGAATACCGGACATGTCCGGTCGCTATACCAAATGTGTCCGGTAGCTGCCAGACAGCCACATGTCCCACTGTTGCCTCTAATGGCTCTCTGACAAGACGACTGGACGCTCAGCATGAAACGACCGGACGCTCAGCCGCTGCGTCCGGTCGAGTCCAGTAAGCCTCCAGGACCGACCAAATGTGATAGTTAGAAACTGATCGGACGTTGAGCCTGAGCATCCGGTCGAGTATAGTAAGCACCCACGGACGACCGGACGCGTCCGGTCACACCGGACCGGACACTGCTAGCGTCTGATCAACTGTTCCACCGAACACCGATTTTGTGGATTCACACCGGACGCATCCGGTGTGGCGACCGGATGCGTCCGCTCGCACTTTGCAGTCTAGTCCTGAGCCACATATTGGACATGTCTGATCTCCATACCGGACGTGTCCGGTCACTCTATGACCAGCGTGACTAACTCATTTTCAACTCTATCTTCTTCACCCTTGCTCAAATGTGCCAACCACCAAGTGTATCACCTTGTGCACATGTGTTAGCATATTTTCACAAACATTTTCAAGGGTGTTAGCCACTCAACTTGCCACGCCACTTGATCCTAGCGACGATGCAAAGTTAGATCACTCGAGTGGCACTAGATGATCGATATGCAAACAAGTTTGCCCCTCTTGATAGTATGGCCATCTATCCTAAACTCGGTCATCACCTTCTCTACACACCTATGACTGGTGAAATGAAATGCCCTAGGTTATACCTTTGCCTTGCGCATTCCATTCCATCTCCTCCAATGTTGATGCAACACATGCACCAACATGATCAACAATGATATAATCCACTTCATATCATCATGTGATCATATTGGTTCATCGATCTTGACATCACTTGCTTTTCACCGTTGCCTTCGTCCATCGGCGCCAAGTCTTGCTCAAGCTTCACCGCCACATGGTCCATCGCTCCTAAGCCTCTAACTTGCCCTTCATGCTTGCAACTGGTCCATCAAACCAAGTCTTGTCTTGATCTTCTCCACCTTGATCATATGACTCAATGTCATGTCTCATGTGCAATGAGCTCCTTCATCATCACATGTGTGAGCTTTGCAACATCTCCAAGCCATTTTCACCTTTATGGCATATGTTGCTCACACATATGTACCTGTGGACTAATCACCTATGTATCTCACATAAACACAATTAGTCCACCTAGGTTGTCACTCAATTACCAAAACCACACATGGACCTTTCAGCCGGTTGCAAAGTTGATAGAAAAAGCACATTCGGAGGGTGCCATTTGCTTGGTAGATCACTTGTGTCTTGGTCCTCCAAAAAATAAAATAGTGTGGCTTTGACCACCGCTGAAGCGGAATACATTGCCGTGGGTGCTTATTGTGCACAAATACTTTACATGAAGAAAACTTTGCTAGAGTATGGTGTAGTTCTAGAAAAGGTATCTCTTTTATATGACAATGAGAGTGCGGTAAAACTTGCTAATAATCTGGTTCAACACTCTCACACCAAGCACATAGACATTCACCATCACTTTCTTAGAGATCATGTTGCAAAGAATGATATTTCATTAGAAGGTGTAAGGACCAAGGATCAATTGGCAGATATCTTCACTAAACCGCTAGATGAGGCGACTTTTTGTTGATTTGCGGAATGAGCTCAATGTTCTTGATTTTAGCAACTTCACTAGAAAATGAGTTTGTGTTGTCCCTTGCATTGCATTGTAATATATAATATGTTTACTTTATGGTAATGCACTTAGGGCTTGTCTAACATGGTTAAGATAACCACCGAAAAGCATGTGAAGAAGCTTAACCTTGGATCAAACTTGACAAGCAACTAGAATTACTTTCAAGTATTGCATTGCATATGCATGAATGTTGTTTTTATCGTTTCCCTTCAAATCACTCTTTTATTGCCTATTTTCTTAAAAAGAATTATAGCCTAAGGCAAAATACTTTGAAAATTTTGAGGGTTTGAGAGAGGTCACTCACATCAGTCTCAATTGATGTTTATTTGGATCTTATTGGAATTGGGACTTGATTGGGAATAGGCAGCACGAAGGACTTCAAAGATTTGCTGAAGAAAAGTGACCGGATGCTGCACTAGACTCTAATGTATAGCATCTGGTCAGTTTATAGGTGGTGAACAGTTGCTGCGAAGAAGCGACCGGACGCTAAAACAGTATTTTGCCTGCGTCTAGTCAGATGGTGGTTCAGCGTTCGATCAAGCGAAGGTGATCAAGGCAGGTTGGAATGGACTCTGGCTGTGTCTAGTTAGGGTTAACCGGACACGTCTGATCATGACCTGAGAGGTTTTGGACCTCTTAGGAGTCGACCGGACTCTGGGTGGCAGCGTCCGGTCGTTACCACCAGAGCGTCCGGTCAGTAGAAATCATGCGGGATCCAAATTCTTCTCTGTTTCCTTTTCTATTCCATCACGAGGACCCCATATAACGCACCACCATGACCCAAGGCCACATCCCATCTGCCATCGTGCCATGTGCCCTAGTTGTGCTCTGCCGCTCGTTGCGCCGCCCTGCTCCTTCGCTAGCGCCGCCTAACAGCGCCGCATTGCTCACTACGACCTCATCCCATGCCACCCCTGCATAGCCGCGCTCACATGCTACCTCTAGTCCTATGCACTGCCCATGCCATGCCCTAGTGCCGCCACACTCGTGTCCTCTACTTGCGCCGCCTCCCTGCTCCGCCGTGACCACTGAAGCAGCGCCACCGCCGTACCACTGAGCTCGTGCCCTAGCGCCCGCACTGCCATCCATCACCTCTCCACGGCTGATTCACCACATAGTGCCAACCCTAACCCTAGTTTCATAGTGCCAACTTGGTGGTTCTCCGTGATCCGTTCCTTGTTCTTCGGTTCAACGGTTCATCAGGTAGCAATCCCTCATCTCTAAATTCGTACCTATTGCTTGCTTCTTAGGGTTTTATATCTCTAGATGTATATTGAAATTATTCATATATCTAATGTATTCTATCATGTAGTGAGTCAGTGTTTCTGAGGTCTCTTTGGTAGTTGTCAGTCAACTCGGGGCCAAGCTCATGAGTACGGATCAAGGCCAAGCCTTGGAAGTGATAGTTGGCAGTTGTTTCTTGTTAGTGCAGTTGTTCATTTCAGCTCCATCAGATGGCTCATGTCAAGAACATCGGAGGTGGTCACAGTGATGAGGATCCAAGGCCTCCACCTCACCTGCCTTTTGAGGCAAAAGGCAAGGTGACGAAGAAGCTGGTGACTAAGAAGAGAAAGTATATAGATGCTGACATAGAGAGAGCAACAGTAGTCGTAGCCACCGTAGATCGTGTAGAGAGAGAGGAGGTTCTAGGAGTGGAGTACAGATTGCAGATCAGCTTTCACCAGCACAGAGTGTAGCTATTGAGCAGGTTGAGCATCATCATGGTAGTCCAGCTAGGACTGTCATGCTTGAGGGATGCCATGTTGCTTTGGAGGAGCCTCAGCCTCAGGGGGAGCCACAGCCAGCAGAGTAGACTCAAGAGGGAGAGCAGGCCGAGGAGACAGAGCTGGCACCTCAGCCACAGTTATGCCGCTCTAGTCATAATTGTACCTAGGTGACACCGAGGCCAGAGACACAATGGAGGAGTTCTCATCCACCTCCTAGACCACAGGGTCCGCCTCTAATGACTCATCTAGATTTGAGGGCCGCCACGGCCAAGCAGGTGCAGCAGCTCAAGTTCGTGCAGTTTGAGGAGTGGTTTCTGCTGAGCTAGGATGAGCGTGCATCAGAGGGCTTCTACACACCACTATAGGAGGATTTTTATAATGCATATCTTAACAGTGGGGCAGCATTTAGATCTTAGGGGGTTTGTTCTATTGAGGCCATTGTAGCAGCAGCTGGAGAGCAGATTCACCCTTACCTATCTTACTTGGAAGGGCTGATAGATTTACTCGGACAGACAGGCAGATATGTTCCATCTTGGGTTCGAGAGTTCTATGCTACACTTTGGATTGACCCGCAACACAGATTCATTCACTTTGCATTCAGAGGCAGAGATTATAGGCTGATGAGCTTTAGGGTCAAGGAGATTCTCAGGCTTTAGGAGCAACCTGTCTGGCTACATGAGGTTTGCTATGGTCAGACAGCACCTCCCAAACGCCCTCATGGTGGTATTGTGCCTCCTACTAATTTGGTCCACCATTGCTTCATAGAGCCGTTCGGTGAGGGGTCAAGCAGGACACCTAGTGACCTCACTCCTACAGCTGGAGTGCTTGATGCTATCATAGAGAGGACCCTACTTCTAATGATGAGATATCATGAGGAGTTGACTCACATTCAGTTATGGCTATTGAATGCCCTGATGCAGCAGACTGTCTTTGATATTTGGGATCTCTTACTTTCAGAGATGGAGGATACTATTGTAGAGGGGTTCAGATGTCACCGACAGTTGCCCTATACTCACTGGATTACTTTTCTGAATCACAAGGCAGTCATAGTGAGGCCTCCTGAGATGCTGGTAGAGTATAGTGGTGCTACTATAGAGTTCCCTACATATAACTGTTGGTGCGGGGCCCACGGGATACCCCGTAAGGAAGGGTAAAGACCTAGTCTAATTAGGATTCTTTCCCTGTAATCTTAGTAGCAGTATTACTCTGTAATCCTACTAGGAACTCTCATTGTAAACTGACTAGGACTCTAGCCTCCTGACTATATAAAGGAGGGCATGGCTCCTTAGATTGAGATTAGAAGAAAACAACTATACGACACAACACTTTACGATCAATCCAACACAAAGGCTAACGCCAACTGGACGTAGGGCTATTACTCGATCAGAGATCGAGGGTTCGAACCAGGATAAATCGACTATCTCTTGCATTAACCATTGAGTTTCGCATATGCTGAAGCCCGAACATACTGCCCTGGGTACCCCTATGGTAGGCTATCGGTGGTCAAACATCGACAGCTGGCGCGCCAGGTAGGGGCTTTCAGCGACTTTGCGTCCGAGAGCTCGATGGACCTCAACAACATGATCTTCTCGAAGGGATCAATCTTCATCTTTGGTTCATGGATCTGCGAGGCAGGCGACGATGGCAAGCTCCAAGACTATCTCCTCAAAGATTCAGATCATCATCAGGACTCTTTCAGTTCGACGACAACGACAGATTAGCTTGTTGGAAGATTCACGCAGCTATCGATTTCCCATCCAACTTGGATTCCACGACTTCACGCATCTGATTTGAACTCAGTTTCTGCTTCCGAGACGAAGTCTTATCCGAGTTCTTTTGGAAAACCGAGTTCTTTTCTGACAAAGCTCTAGAACATGACATCAACATATCAAGAATACTACTTGAAGTTCACTGAAAGTACTTCAAAGAAGTCGGGTCCTCTTCCATTCAGACTCCACAACATGGCAACACCTTATTAGACATGGCATGAAGGACCCACCTATCCTGTGCTTAGAATGCTACTGAAAGGAGCCTAGGAAGGTCTCGTTTTAACTATAACATCTCAAGACTACATCGTTCACTGGCTAGGTACCGTTCCTAAGGATGACGACACCTAACTAGTCGACGATACGACAACAGCAATCCTACCCTACCAAGAAGGAGATTCGATCTATGACCTTGAAACCTCTATTGAAGTTATCAACAGTTCTGGCTATACAAAAATCAACGACGATGACAGAACAACTCATGCTAGAGAAGTATTGATGATTCGCCGCCTTGATCACCATTGATACCCCCAGAACCACCCAACATAAGATCTTTAGATGAATCCAAATCTAACATATCACCATTTATCCAGGGGCACGATGGTGAGACTGAAAGTCAAAGGCAAGCGAGGGAAAGAAAGAATAAATTAAAACAAGGACGTCAACACCGTGCTAAACAGCGAAAGGACATTTGGATCAAATATGAATCAAACCTAGCCGAGTACAATAGAAGGAAATCAGAACAAGAGGTCGAAGAAGGACGAGCAGTGAATACACCCTACGATAAGATTCGAGAAGCATTAGAAGAACTCAGAGCAACTTCGCATCCAAATGAAAAACAAGAACAGCTCCGGGAATTCCTCCGATCAACAGTCCTTAGGACACGCGACAGAAGAGCAACATCTTATGAACATGAAGATCAAAATCAAAGGAAGTCTGCTTTTGAAAGACTTGGACCAAGTGGAAGTCACAATGGAGAGAGCCAAAGAAATCACAGTCAAAACAACCGAGTTGAGCAACCAAGAAAGGACAGAAGCTGAGCACCTACTCGGACGGCCACAAAGAACTACTCTCACCAAGACGACAGTTGGCAAGAAGGGGGCGCAGAATTAGAATATACAAAAGCTAGAACGCACGATAGATTCCCCTATTTTGCAAACAGACTTGCTTTGATACGACTACCTCACAAGTTCAAACCATCCAACCACTCCAAGTACGATGGCAAGACCGAACCAAAGCAATGGCTCAAGATTTACTCACAATCGATTGAATTAGCCGGGGGAGACGATGACATCAAAATCTTGTTCTTTCCCATGGCCCTAGAAACCATGCCGCTTCAATGGTTTGACAAATTGAATCCAGGATCAATCAGAAATTGGGAAGACTTGCAAAGAGCTTTCTGTTAAAATTTCATGGGAATTATTACACATCTAATCACCCACGCAGAATTAAAAGGACTCAAGCAGAAAGGAGGTGAAAGTCTCAAAAATTACTATCGAAGATTTGGCGAACTATGAGCTCAAGTACATGACATCACACAACGAGAAGTAATCGAAGCTTTCTCTCATGGAATCATGGCTAGGTGGCAATTTCAAGACTTCTGCAAAGAAAACCCAAGAAACAATGAAGAATTCAGAAGAACAGTGGAAAAGATGATTATTGCAGAGGAAAAAACAAGAGAAAGATTCTCGGATAGAAACAACAGAGACAACCCGGACAGGCAAAATCCTCGAAACAACAGACATCAGGAGAGAAAGCGAGGTCCAGATAACACAGTAGTAATGGCTGACAAATCAAAGAAATTTACCAAGCCCAGAAGATATGATGACATTGAGAACATACGTTGCCCCTTGCACCCCAATGGAAAACACACCATCGGAAATTGCTACACCTTCAACGAAAGATACACTAGAAAAGATAGCAAGGGAAACAATAAAGAAGACAATCAGAAAAAAGAAGGAGACAACCATGAAGGCAAGGGATTCCAAAAATCCAGAGGGATAGTGGCAGTAATCTTTGCCGGAGTTCTAGATTCCAGAAGCAAGCATCAAGAAAAATTAGCGTTACAAACCATCATGGCAATAGAACCGGCTACTCCAAGATATCTCAATTGGTCGGAATACCCAATCCAATTTTCAAGAGAAGACCAATGGACCGACGTAGGAAACGCATCCCATTACCCATTGGTTCTAGATCCAACCATTGCCGGCATGACTGTTATGAAAGTACTAATCGATAGAGGAGCCGGACTCAACATCATTTTCTTAGAAACTCTAAGGAAGATGGGACTACAACTCACCAGGATGATCACACCAACAAGCACGCCTTTTATGGCATAGTACCCAGCAAGGCAGCAATGCCACTTGGATAAATCACTCTACTGGTTACTTTTGGGACTCCCTCAAACTACCACACAGAATTCATCAAGTTTGAGGTCGCAGACTTCGATTCATCATATCACACAATCCTCAGGCGCCCAGCACTAGCAAAATTCATGGCAATACCACATTATCTGTACCTATTGCTTAAGATGCCAGGGCCTAACGACGTTCTTTCTCTTTGAAGTGATTTAAAGTGTGCATTTGACTGTGATGTTCAAGCAATCCAAATTGCAGCAAAAGCACAGGTAGACAATGGAAGAAAAGAAATAGCCACCATTGCCGTAGAAATAAGCCAAGAAGAACTAGAGATACCAGCTAAAAGACCGAGCATCCTAGCACCACCAAAAGAAGCCAATGTCAAGCAGATCGACCTAGGCACCGGTGATCCCTCAAAAATGGCAACCATCAGTGCCCACCTATCAGCAAAATAGGAACTCGCGCTCACCAACTTTCTTCAGAACAACAAGGATATCTTCGCTTGGAAGCTGGTCGACATGCCAGGGGTCCCAAGAGAGTTGGATGAGCACGGAATTGATGTCAATGAAGGCTCCAAGCCTGTAAAGCAACGACTATGATGATTCTCTCCTGACAAGAAGGCAGCAATAAAAAAGGAAATTACAAAACTAATGGCAGCTGGATTCATCAGGGAAATCCTCCATCCAGATTGGCTAGCAAATCCAGTTCTGGTACAGAAAAAGAACACGGACGAGTGGCGCATGTGTGTTGACTACATGGATCTCAACAAACACTGTCCAAGGGATCTGTTTGGACTACCACGCAGTGATCAGATAGTTGATTCAACAGCAGGATCTACCTTATTATCCTTTCTTGATTGCTATTCCGGATATCACCAAATGTCACTAAAAGAATAGGACCAAAGCAAGACATCTTTCATCACTCCGTTCGGCACCTACTACTACAAGACCATGTCATTTGGACTAAAGAATACTGGAGCCACCTACCAAAGAGCCATCCAAACATGCCTTGGTGATCAGATCGGCGAAAATGTAGAAGCATATGTGGATGACATGGTTGTAAAAACAAAGAACCCGGATACACTGATTGAAGACTTAAAACAAACCTTTGAGAATATGAAAAGATGGAGATGGAAATTGAACCCAAACAAGTGTGTATTCGGAGTTCCTTTAGGACAACAACTCAGATTCTTAGTCAGTCATCGCGGAATAGAAGCAAGCGCCAAGCAAATTCGAGCCATAATAGAGATGGGCCCTCCTCGAAGCGTCAAAGACGTACAAAAACTAACAGGCTGCATGGCGGCACTCAACCGTTTCATATCAAGACTCAGCAAAAAGGGTTGCCTTTCTTTAAACTGCTAAAGAAGACAGACAAGTTCGAATAGATGGAAGAAGCCAATGAAGCTTTCAAGAAACTTAAGGCATACCTCACCTCCTCACTAGTCCTCACACCTCCAAAGAAAGACAAAGACATGATGCTATACATGGCAGCAACTTCTACTGTAGTCAGCACGGTAATAGTAGTGGACAGGGAAGAAGAAGGGCGCGTGTACAAAATACAACGCCTAGTATACTACATCAGCAAAGTACTGTCAGAATAAAAAATCCGGTACCCGCATGTGCAAAAACTACTCTATGCCCTGCTGATTACTTCACGCAAGCTTCGTCACTATTTTGAAAGCCACAAGATTGCCGTGGTAACAGATTTTCCACTAGGAGACATCTTACACAACAAAGACGCAACAGGACGCATATCCAAGTGGGCGGTTGAACTCGGTGCTCTCAACATCGATTTCACCTCGCGGAAAGCAATTAAATCTCAAGCCCTTGCCGATTTTGTTGCCGAATGGACAGAAATTCAACAACCCGTGTCAAGCGCCATCCTTGAACGGAGGTGGGACAAGGGTGATACATTCGCTAGCTACATGGCGTCGTGTGAATGGGGTGGCATGTTCGAGCCCTGTAGCCTATTACTATGGTGGCGTGGGTGATGGAGTGGTCTCGTCCTTGAAGTACTAGGGTGACACGCCGGTCACATCCGATCCTGTGCGTCGTGGGGGCTCTAGTGTTATCTTGAAGTGGGCATGGCGGTCGACGTGCTGGCCACTGTGTGTTGACTACACGAGAAGCCAAGGCTTAGTTGGTGCCAAGGCCAAGCCATCATGGGAGGCTCGGCAGACGTGAATCCCAGGGTTGCCGAGACCCTGAAGTAGATTGCCGAGGCTTGGAGGGAGTAGTTGGTCTCATTCACTAATTCTGAGGCTATGGTGACCTAGACTTGACTCCCCATGCTGTGTTGTCTCTAGGGTAGGGGTTAGGTGGCACAGTGTAGTATAGGCGCTGATCGTGGGCACAGCACAAGAGCACAGTGGCCGGTAATCCCCGCCGCGCCCTGTCTAGGATGGTATGGTGTTGACGTGACTTCCCATCTCGTCGACCGCTTTGTAGTGTCAAGCCATCGTCTGGCTGATATCGTGGGAGTGGTTGGCGCATTAATGGGATGCGACGCACAGTCGAGAAGACTGGTCAAGGCAGAAGCGACGGGTTATTACCGAGCCGGCCTCAAGCGATACAGAGAATCGCTGTCTTGTTTCGAAGCTTTACACGCAGGGCCTCGGGCAAGACAGAGAATTGGTTCCTCGTCGAGGCCTCCCATGCGACACCTCACGTGGGGCGGAGATTTGGTAGGCTGTCGAGGCCTCCCATGTGAGGCCTCGTGCGAGGTGGAGAGCCAGTGGGCTCAGACAATGCCGGAGGTCAACCGATGGTTCACCTTTTGGCTTTGTCTTCGATAGGGCTTAAGTGATTCTTTTGGTAAACGTTCGGGGTACCCCATTTTATGGTACCCGACAGTAGCCCCCGAGCCTCAGGGAGAGAGCGAGCGCTCTTCTTGAGGTTTAAACGAGGCTTGTCTTGCGGTAGCTCCTGGTGGAATAGTGTTTCATACTTCAAGGTCTCGGTGAGTGCGCGCGAGCGCACCCGCCGAGTGTAGCCCCTGAGGCCCTGGGGGAGTGGATTCATTCCTCTAGGGTCTTTTTCTCATGTTGACCGAGGGATGTTATCGTATTTGCCGAGCCTACAAATGCGAGTTCGGGTCATGGGGTCTCGGTAAGATCATAGGAAGAACCCCCAAGCCTCTGCACGGAGCGAGAGGGCGATTAGGAGTTTCCCTGACTTTTTGTGTGACCCTCGCGCTTCCTTTTCGCTTGGAAGGAGGGGTGGAATATGCCAGGCTACCCTCGGTGGGCGCGAGCGGTGACACTTCTGGTGAGCTGTTATTAGGTAAGTCCGAGTGGAGGCCCGTGCCCTGTTCACTGGGGGTCGGCTAGCAGTCTAGAGATGCACTCCATGAGTACCAGAGGGTTTCTCTAGTGGGTGCCAGGGCCATTCGCTGGGCCCCGATGGCTCGGTGCCTCCCTACGGTGGGATCCCATTTGGAGACCTCCCTGCCGGTCTCAGACACGACTTAGGACGTCCCAAGCATTTCGCTTGCTTAGGCCATGGCCCCGTACGGGCTTGGCCATAGTTGTCCCTGACTCTGTTGCCCTGGGGCGGCTGTCAAAACTCTTAGGGGCCTAGCCTTTGAACCCCTGGACCATAACGGGCTTGATACCCTTTATCACGTTTTTTTGAGTCTTCAAGTGTGGGCTTGGGTTGCTTGTCTTTGTCTTGGGTGCAGGAGAAGCCCTGGAGCCTTCGCATGGAGCGAGAGGGCGGTCAGGGGTCCCCCTAACTTTTTTATTTGACCCTCGCTCATCCTTTTTGTTTAGATGGAGGGGCTATTTGCCGAGCCCATTCGTGTGCGAGCCTGGGTCGCTGGGTCTCGGCAAAGCTATAGGAAGAGCCCCTGAGCCTCTACACGAAGCGAGAGGGCGATTAGGAGTTCACCTAGCTTTTTTGTACGCCCCTCGCGCATGAGGGTTTGTTTGCCAAGCCCCCTCGGGTGCGAGCCTAGGTCACGGGGTCTCAGCATATCTGCAGGAAGAGCTCCCTAGCCTCTGCATAGAGCGAGAGGGCCATCAGGAGTTCCCCTAGCTTTTTGAATGACCCTCATGTGTCCTTTTCGCTTAGAAGGAGGGGTTGTTTTGCCGAGCCCCCTCAAATGCGAGCCTAGGTCGCTGGGTCTCGGCAAGGTTGCAGGAAGAGCCCCTTAGCCTCTGCATAGAGCAAGAGGGCCGTTAGGGGTTCCCCTGGCTTTTTGTATGACCCTCGTGCTTCCTTTTTATTCAGAAGGAGGGGTGGAATATGCCAAGCTACCCTCGATGGGCGCGAGTAGTGGCACTTCCGGTGAGCTGTTATTGGGTGAGTCCGAGTGGAGGCCCGTGCCCCATTCACTGGGGGTTGGCTAGCGGTCCAGAGACGCACTCTAAGAGTACTAGAGGGTTTCTCTAGTGGGTGCTAGGGCTGTTCACTGGGCCTCGGTGGCTCGGTGCCTCCCTACGGTGGGATCCCATTCAAAGACCTCCCTGTTGGTCTCGGACATGACTTAGGGCGTTCCAAGCGTTTTGCTTGCTTAGGCCTCAGCCTCGTGTGGGCTCGCCCGCGGTTGTCCCTAACTCTGTTGCCCTAGGGTGGCTGTCGAAACCCTTAGGGGCCAATCCTTTGAACCCCTGGACCATAATGGGCTTGGCGCCTAGTTCCTTGAAAGGAATAGGGTGGGGGATATCTCCCCCATTGGCTCGACAATGGCTGGCGCACCTTTTGAGGTGATTTTCTTGGGGAGGCGGAATGATGCCTGCCGCTGCAGCGGTCAGACGTGACATGGTGTCAGTGGATGGGACGTAACTATTCCCACGATTAACGAGGAAAAGGTGGGCATGTGGGCGGTAAAATCGGATCGGGATTAACCGTGCCGGATCTAAGGGAAACTTCCCCGATTTCATCGCCCGTACGTTTCGCCTTCATCCTGCATAAATATGCAACAAGCCTTGCCCCTCCCCTCCTTATCTTGCCTGCATTAGATTTGCCACCTTTGAGCCATCGGTAGAGCAGAGAGCCCTAGGAGGAAGAAGGGAGAGAGGCAAGGCAGAGAGAGAGAGGGAGAGAGAGACTCACCGCTGTAGTCGAACCCTCCATCGCACTCATGGCCGGTGACATTGTTGTCATCGAGGTGGACCCCTAGGGTCCATCCGATGTCACCGTGGAGATGCTTCAGTCGCTCGTCGATGGCGGACTTCTTTGTCCGGTTACCAACCCCAACAGGCCGGAGTGGATCCCTCCATTAGGCGAGCTGGAGCCGAGGCCTTGCGACGGTTATGTCATGAGCTTCATGTCTTTTCACAAGCGTGGCCTCGGCCTTCTAGTGGACCGGTTCATGCGGGCGCTCCCGCACTACTATGGCGTGGAGCTCCACAACTTCAACCCCAATTCCATCACGCAGGCGGCCATCTTCATCGCTGTCTGCAAGGGATATCTGGGGATTGCTCCCCATTAGGAGCTATGGCTCCACCTCTTCTGGGTGGGGCATACCACCAAGCCGACGGGTACGTCGGGCACGAGGAAGGTGGTAAGGGCCGGCGGCTGCACTCTCTAAGTGTGCCAAGACCGTCAGCACTTCTACATCCCGGCCCAGCTCACGTCAACCAATCGCCGATGGTACACGAGTTGGTTCTATCTTCGCAACGACGATGGTGGACTTCCCCCTACACCGGGTAGATCATGGGGAGCTACCCGGAGAGGTGGAAGTATGGCGTCCTGAGGGAGGATCAACCCAAGCTGCAGCCGCTCTTGGAGGGGCTAGAGAGGCTATGGGACCGCGGCCTTACTGCGGCTATGGTCGTGGCTGCCTTCCACCGCTAGAGGGTGCTACCACTGATGGCTCAGCATCGGCGCCTATTTGAGATGAGGCCGGATGAGCCGATCGAGGGCATCTGGATGTCTGCCTCCTCCCTTTCCGATGAGGAAATTCTTCGCTGGGTGAGGGAGATGGTGGAGGCGAAGCTGAGGAGCAGTGGCTTGACCCCCTTCGCGATGCGCCCGTCATGGGGGTTCCTCTCGCTGGTAAGTCACGTGCTGCTGTAGCCCCCGAGGCCTCCCCATTTCTCATTATTTCTTGTTCCCTTATCTGTGTTCACCGTTCTTGCTGGGGATGAGGGACGTGTGAGCCTCCCCGCCACCCGTTCCTGAGGACGCAAGGCGGTGGGCGGCCAACTAGGCGCACGCCGAGGCGTAGAAAAGGCGGAAGGATACCAAGGTGGCAAAGCGCACAAAGAAGATCCTTGCACGCAAGGAACTAGAGAAGCGCTGCCGGCAGCAAAGGAAGGACGGTCTCCCGTTGGAGGCGTCCCCATCGCTGTCGCTATCGATAGACACCTCGCACGGAGATGACGAGGGCGAGATGGGGTGGGGTCCCTGTCGATGTTTTACTACCGATAGCCTGCCACGGGGGTCCCTGAGGCAGTATGTTTGGGCTTCAGCGTATGCAGAACTCGATGGTTAACGCAAGAGATAGTCGATTTATCCTGGTTCAGGCCCTTGATCGTGGATCGAGTAATAGCCCTACGTCCAGTCGACGTTAGCCTTTGCATTGGATTGATTGTCAAGTGTTGTGTTGTACAATTGTCGTTCTTCTTTGTCCAGGAGCCCTGCCCTCCTTTATATAGTCAGGAGGCTAGAGTCCTAGTCGGTTTATAATGAGAGTTACTAGTAGGATTACTAAATAGTACTACTACTAGGATTACAAGGGAAGAATCCTAGTTAGACTAGATCTTCTCTTTCCTTTGTGGGGTATCCTATGGGTCCCATATCGACAAGCCCCCGAGCACTTCAAGGTTGAGCTCTAAAAGTCTCGTTTTGCTCCTTCAGGTCTTGATGAGTAGTAACAAATGTCATCCGAGTGCTTTCTGGAGTGAAACCTTGTAGCGCTTCTTGGGACCTTCGAGTGGTGAGTGCTTTTTTGAAGAAAAAGTACATCCATCTGGTTGTAGCCCCCGAGCCTCTTGCTATTTGGAACAAGGAGCTGGAGGATCTTGTCTTGAAGTTGCTCTGTTTGTTCGTTGAAGTTTTATCAAAAAGAACTTGAATATAGCTCGTTCCGGGTTCTTTTTGTTGTAATGTCTTGAAGTGGTCTGCGTTGAGGAAGTCTTTTGGTGACGTGCGCTTTTTTCGAAGAAAAAATGCACTCACTGAGTGTAGCCCCCGAGCCTCTTGCTATTTGGAACAAAAAGTTGGAGTGTCTTGAATCTTTATGTTGTTTGAAAATTTATGTTCTGAAGTAGTTCCTGAGAGTTGGGTTATGTCATCATCTGAGTAGTTTTGCGGCATCTTTTCGAAGCAGCCCTTTAGTCTTGGATTAAACCATCATCCGAGTAGTTTCATAGCATGCAGCCTCCGAGCGTATATCCTTGTTGTTTTGTTCAGAAAGAACTCGGATGCGAGGTCTTGGCGTATTCTTTGATAGTTTGCTGTTGTCAGACATAGTTGTATGGTGGTGATTAAGTGTAAATGCCTTTTGTTCATGGGTTGTACTGTGCTGGTATATTCTTCCGAATATGCCCGTCTTCGAGTACTGTTCTCTTTTGCTTGAGTCATCCATTATTGAGTCATGTCTTTTCACTATGTCCTTTGTTAGGCTTATTTCGTTGGTACTCCTAGTCCATGTGCGCCACTCCTTTGATCTATAAATACTGTCCTGGAGTGCTTGTTTTCATCCATTGGACATTCTGTTGAAACCTTCGTGGTCATGAACATGGTAGTTTGTGAAGTAGAGCAGCCCCCAGGCATATTTTGTAGTTCCTTTACGTCTTGTCATAGTTGGAGGAAGTCTTGTGATTGGGATTAGAGGTAGGCTAAATCCGTGACAGCATTGTGCCAGGATGTATGTGGCGGTAGTTGGAGGAAGTCTTGTGATGTGGGCTTCGTTCCTTCATCTGGTAGTTCTGGGTTGATCCTCGTCGCCTGTCCTAAGACTGTCCGGTGCAGATCAACACCTTATCCAGCATCACATCAGTCTTGGGTAGATAGATGCCCGCCGCCCTTCTCTGCTCCATGTTGCCTTACCGTGCTACCGATTTCCGCCTTGGATGCACTGCGTCCATCCTTTGAAGAAAACAGTGTAGCTGATGGCGGTTTGTCCTTCCGAGTAGCAATTTGGGACATGTAGTCGTTCCAGAGCCTAGCCATGTCCGTATTCCTCTTTGCTACTTTGCTTTTCATGGTACCGAGTTCATTGGGTCTTGTAAGATTTGTAATCTTCTATTTTTGAAGCCGCTTGTAATGGAATGAATCTTGTCTTCTGAGTTGTCTTTTACTTTTCTGCTGTGATCCCTGTCGTTCATGAGGTTACCGAGTTCTTTCTTAAATAACTAGGTTCCTTTGTTCCTTGTGAGGTAGCCCTTTCTTTCTTCTTGGTTTGATGAGTTGTTCTTGTAGCGATCTAATAACCCTGTCGTGGCGCTGGACGGATAAGTCTGAAATCTGCCCGTTGGTTTATACCGTTGTGTGGATTTGTGCCCTCCATTATTTTAGCTGCGTCGGTAAATGGACCGTTGCGTTCTCGCACTGTTTTTAACGGGCCTTGTGGGCTGTTTTTATTACTGAAAAATCTATTTAAAGACCTTTTATCTTCCTTTCCTTTGCTGCCCAGCTCTTGCCTTTAAACCCTAGCTTTCAGAAACCCACCGCCATCATCGTTGCTGTCACCTGAGCACCATCGTCCTAGCTTCATCTTCCCTAGTGCCTTTTTGCTTCCGCCAGTTCATGGGAAAGAAGAAAACCACAAGCAAGTCCTAGGCGACCTTTGTGGACGAGGAGTCATCCCTTTCTTTGATCGAAAACCAGGAGTTCGTGGCCATGAGGGCTGCTTAGAAGGTTTGGCTGGCTCCAACAACAAGCGAAGATTAGCTGCGTGAGCTTGTCAGCGACGGCTTGATCCAAAGCAAAGTCATCGCTGAATGGAGAGTTCCAGGCGAGCATCGGGTTCCAGCTCTGGGTCCTGGTGAGATTGTCCTCTTCGTTTCCTTTGTCCGCGCCGGACTTTGCCTTCCTGCTTTCGCCTTCCTTCATTAGTTTCTTGGTTATTTTGGGGTTAGTCTGAACCATCTAACCCCTAATGCCGTTCTCCATCTTTCTGTTTTTGTTCATCTTTATGAAGCTTTCCTTGGAATCCCTCCTTCTCTATCTCTTTTCGCTTTTTCTTTCATCTGAAACCTCAACCCCGCCGTGAAGAAACCAGCGTTCTTGGCGGTTGAGGGATTCAGTTTCGCCAGGGTCTCAAGATTAAGTTTTTTGACTATGACCTGGTCGATTCTGTAAAAGATTGGTGTGCCAAGTGGTTTTACGCTGCCAATTTGATCCCTTCCCTTGTTGTCCACTCTAGATCTGGTCCTGTGGTGAATGATCGATGGGACAAGAAACTTGAGTCACCTACTGAGATTCAAGTGATCCAGCCACTCCTTGATAGGATTAGTATGCTGAAACAGCAGGGTTTGACCAGCTTTGGTATTGTTTCGAGCTTTCTTCGTCACCGAGTTCAGCCTTTGAAAGAGCAGGAGCACCTTGGCTTCGAGTATTCTGGGGCCGAGGATCCTTCACGCATGGTCCCGGCTCTTGAGCTGACCGGTGAGGAGGTACTCGAGCATCTCCAGAAGATGCTAAAAGGAGTGAGCATCATTCCTCCTACTGTCTCCAAGTTCTCTGCCAACAACCCGCCCCTAGCTGTGAGTTGTCTGTCTCTTTGTTTGGGTACTTTACGTACTCTTGCTGCATCCATTTTTGCTTAGCTTTTCTTTGTCTTGGTGTTTTATCCTTTTTCGTAGGAGCTTGGGCAGAACTTTGTCGACCCGATCCCTCTTGATGTTCTCCCCGTCGTTGCGGAGACTGGGGATAAACTTGCTGGAACCTCTGCAACTAGTAAGTCCCAAACCTCTACAGCCCTTCCTAGGGTTTCTTCCGGATTTGTTGATGTATATGAAGAATATGTTCCTGGTCTAGTCCCTCGTGGTCCTCGCAGTGTCCCAAAGAGGGGGCGAACGGATGGGTCTTCATCTGGCCTGCCTGTCTCCAAGAAGCCTCGCAAACCAAGTACTCCCTCAGGTACTCTAGTTGTTGCTGGCATGCTCTTAGGTGAGCGCATTTAATACTCTTTGCTCCTTTGTTTTCCTGTTTCTTTCTTGAATCGAGTACTTTTTATTCTTTTTTCAGCAGGTGCTCTGGTTTCCTTAGCTAAGGGAGAGGAGGATGATGAAGTACCCCTCATCATGCGGCGGTGAGTTGTTTTTCATATTCCAGTTGCATTGAATTTCTCTTCTTTGCCTTGACTTTTAGTCTTGAACTTTTTGAAGTAATCGAACGTCGGGTATGAGTTCTTTTGAGGCTCCCGCGCTGACTTCTTCTAAAGCTCCAGCGTCGAGTTCTTTGGTAGCCTCGGTACCTAGCTCTGCCGCTCCTCTAGCACAGAGTTCTTCTGTGGCTCCAGCCCCGGCTTCTTCCGTGGCTCCTTTATTTGCTATCCTGCTCCCATTGCTGGGTGGCGGGGATGTTTTCGCCGTCGTGGTTCCCCCTGCGAGGCCTTCTTTTGGCTTCACAAAGAAGAAAGTGGTTGGGTGAGTAGATTCTGGCTTCATCTTTTTTGCTTCTGTCTTCCTTCTTTTGGTTCTCATCGGTGCTTCCTTTTATCAATTTTCAGTGTTTCATCTTCTCTCGTTTCTTCATCGACTTCTTCTCAGCCTTCCATCGTGCCATCGAGTTCTGAGCCTCAGGACTCACAACATACTATTGATGAAGTTACTATAGGGGCTTCGGAGCTCCCTGGCGAAGTTGCGAACTTGGCCGCCCTGGAGGTAACTGTAGCCGTCGCGTCGGGTCCTTCTAAGGGATTGGCTCCGGCTTCCCTAGAGGTTGCTTTGGTCATTCCTTCTTCGCCCAAGCCGGCCTCTCCTTCCCCTTCTCTTGCTTCTAGCGGTCCCTCTTTTACCGGTGACGTGGTGCAATAGTTCGATGCCACCCATCGGCTATCGGAGCTGACCGCAGCCTAGGGGAGCTTGTCGACCCTTGCGACTTCTTTTGGTGAAAACCTCCAGGTAAGTTTTACTGCCACTCCTCCTTTGCATGCTTGTTTTTCTTCCGTCCTTACGCCTTGTTTCTCTTTGTCTCTTTTTGCTCAGTCTTTCTTTCATGATCATTCTGGCTTCTTTTTCTCATCTGAAAATGAGAGAAAGTTGTCTTCTGAGGTGAATGCTCTGAAAGCCAATCTTGACCTCCTCCGGGCTAAGTTGGAGACAGAGCATCAAATGCACCAAAAGGAGGAGAAGATCCTTTGTGCCCAGGTAGTAGAGACGAAGAAGCAGAGAGATGCTTCGGTGGAGTCTGCGAAGAATGAATGCAAAGGTGCCATGTGTTCTGCTTGTTTCTTCTTGTATTTTGACTTCTTTTTTTGCTGACTTGTTCTTCGGTGTCTTGTCTAGTTCTCCGAGTTGAAAAGCAGAAGCTCTCGGAGAGTATCGATGAAATGAAGGCTCTTGTCCGCTCTAGTCATAACAAGGCTGAGGAGGTAATTACTCATGCTGAGGAAGAACTCGCCCTTGCTAAGCTGATTAGGCATGGAGCTAATAGAGATCTTGTGCAGGCCCAAAAAACTATTGAAGGCTTGTCCGGGAAGCTGGCGATGGCTACTGAAAATTGGAATGTTTTGTGGAAATCTTTTCGTTCAGTAGCTGATGTTCTCCGGACTCCAGCGGACGATGGGCAATCTTGGGTGCAGTTCATTCCCTGGATTCCGACTCGTTTCCAAGAGTTCACGAAGAAGTGTGCTCAAGTATGTACCAAGAATGTGCTGGCCCAGGTCCGGGTCCTTGCTCCAGAGGCGCCTCTGTCCAAGATAGCAGAGGAAGCTGATAGCCAAGAATACCTTGATGCCGTCGAGAGGATGGAGCCTGAGGTCGAAGGTTTAGCCAGTAGGGTTGTAGATAGTCTAAATATTGATATTTCCCTTCCTGATGACAATGCCTGATCCAATTGACCAGCCTCTTGTAATATTACACTCCTCTTTATGTGAAGATTTTTTATTTTCGTTGATGTATTCTTTGCCTGGGTGTGGTCGAAGTTACTTGACTTGCTGGGTACTTTGTCCCATTTTCGTCTTTGCTCTGTAAACAACTCCGTGCGTTATCCTGACGAAACCCCTCGATTTGTCGAGTACTTTTCTTTTCTTCCTCTTTTGTGATCCGTCGAGTGCTCTGTCCACGCTATGACTTGTTAGATGTAAATCTTTGTGTTGACAACCTTCCGTCCGCGCTATGTAAAACGACTCAGCATAGAATGCTGCCTTGACAAACTTCAGCATCCGAATGCTTTCTTGAGTGGCGCTTGTGCCTTTCTGAGGAAAAAGTATTCCTATCTGGATGTAGCCCCCGAGCCTCTTGCTTTTTGGAATGAAGAGCTAGAGGGTCTTTTGAAGCTCAATTTCGGTCGACTAGTTTTAGGTGTTAGCTTTTTGCTACCCTCATCGGTGTGCTCAAGCATCTTTTCAGCTATTTTGTTCTCGGCCGGGATGCTCAGGCATGTTTTCTGCCATTTTACTTTTTGTTTCAGGTGTTAGCTTTTAGCTACCCTCATCGGCGGGCTCAAGCGTGTTTTTAGCTATTTTGCTCTCGGCCGGGATGCTCAGGCATGTTTTCAGCCATTTTGCTTTTTATTTTGGGTGTTAGCTTTTAGCTACCCTCATCGGCGGGCTCAAGCGTGTTTTCAGCTATTTTGCTCTCGGTCGGGATGCTCAGGCATGTTTTTAGCCATTTTGCTTTTTATTTCGGGTGTTAGCTTTTAGCAACCCTCATCGGCGGGCTCAAGCGTGTTTTCAGCTATTTTGCTCTCGGCCGGGATGCTCAGGCATGTTTTCAGCCATTTTGCTTTTTGTTTCAGGTGTTAGCTTTTAGCTACCCTCATCGGCGGGCTCAAGCGTGTTTTCAGCTATTTTGCTCTCGGCCGAGATGCTCAGGCATGTTTTCAGCCATTTTGCTTTTTGTTTCATGAAAACAACTCGTTGAAAGTCATGACAAGACATGCTGTGGATGAATATCATCTTTATTGATCATGAATATAAACTAATACATATGTTGTCAAAGAATATTGCCCTTCGTCGACTGTGAACGTTGGTCCCTTGTGGCTTGCATCTCTGTTTTTTCTTGAGTTGTTTTTACGCGTAGAATCTTCTTAACTGGCTGATGTGCCATGTATTGCTGACTTCTCTTCCATCTTCGGTTATTAACTTGTATGTGCCTGGTCCGGTGACTTTTGTGACAATGAACGGACCTTCCCATGGACTGAGTAGCTTATGTCGTCCGTTAGTCTTTTGTATCCTTCTTAGCACTAAGTCTCCGACTTGTAATGATCGAGGATGGGTACTCTTGTTGTAGTGTCGTCTTAAACCTTGTAGGTATCTGGCTGATTGGAGGGTAGCGTTCACTCTGACTTCTTCTGAGCTGTCGAGTTCTAATCTTCTTGTGTGTTCTGTTTCTCCTTCATCGTATTGTTCTATCTTTGGTGATGTCTAGATCAAGTCAGCAGGCAGTACGGCCTCTGACCCATAAACTAGGAAGAAGGGTGAGTATCCTGTTGCTCTGCTTATTTGAGTTCGTAGCCCCCATACTACTTTCGGTAATTCTTCAATCCATTTGGACCCATAGTCCACTAGTTCTTCGTATAACCTTGGTTTTAATCCGGCTAGTATGAGTCCATTAGCCCTTTCTACTTGTCTGTTGGCTTCCGGATGTGCAACAGACGCATAGTCTATACTAAAACCACAGTCTTGTGCCCAGCTTTTGAATTCTGTAGCTGTGAAGGGGGAGCCTAGATCTGTGATGATTCGATTGGGCATGCCGAAGTGGTGCGTAATGTAACACCCTAAAATTAGCTACTTTCTAAAAAGAGTAAAACGATTTTTGTTAATTGTTTTGTGCTCATAAAAATATAGGTAAAAGAAAACTTTCTTTAAATTAAATCCAACATAAGGGTAGCAATATGTTTGCACATACATGCAGTTGCATTGGTACTTTTGTGATGAGTGGTTTGGATGCCGTTACATTGGTACTTTTGTGATGAGTGCTTTGGAAAACAAATTCAAATCTCAATCTTCAAAATATTATTTTCAAGTAGTGGTTTAAAAAGAAATTGAAAATTTGCAAAAACAAAAGTTAGATAAGATGCTTGTTTTCAAAATTCAAAGGCTTGGAAAAGGTTTTAAGACACGTTAGAACGATGCCTCTCTTTCCGGGAATCTTTCCGACCTTTTTTAGGATTAAATTTCTATTTCTTGGAGCCTTGTCTTTTTCTCGATCAATCCAAAAGTCTTTTCGGGAGCTAAAACCACTTTGGTTGTGTTCCTTATCCTTCTATCTATCCCTAGGAATTTTTATGGAATTTTTCGGAGCTCAGAGATATTTTTCGGAGCATAAAAAGTAATTTCCGATTTTCTGTAATTATTTTAATTCCAAAAATCAATAATTAATAAATATCTTCACTTTCCAAAATCTCCAAACCCTATGTATATATATATGCCGGTGTAGCCCTCGATGCGAGGATTCTAGAAGTACAGCCTGTTTTTCGAGCCGCCACTCGTAGCCCCGCAGATCGGCCGCCGAAGTTTGGAAAAGCTAGGTTTCCGGCGAACTTCCGGCGAGCTTTTCCGGCCAAACCGTCGTGTTTCGGCATCAACCACCACCACCACGAGGTAGATCTCGTTGTCCTCTACACTATCTTGCCATCCTTTTCACGAATCCGTGCCCGTTCATCGTTTCCCTAACCTCTCTTTTTCTTCTCCGGCGAGAATCACCATGGCTGGCTGATAGAGCTTCTTCGTTCTTCGTCGTCCGGCGCTGCAGCACCATCTCCGTCCCTTGACTGCACTCCTGCGCCTTCACCACGCAGACCCCGCACCCCTTCCCCGGCCCCGCGGACTCCCACGCCCTGCACAGTCAGCGCCGCCGCCGGCCTGTGCGGGCTCGGCCGTGCAGACCCTGCGCTGGCCAGCCACCGCCGCCGCCTCTTGGGCGAGGCGCACATGCGCCGCTGCCAGCCTCTGTGGCCGGCCACAGCCCCAGCCCGGCCACCTTCTCTGGCCGGCAGAAGCCCCAAGCCAAGCACCCTCCTCCCTGTCGTTTTCACGTGAACTGCACAGATGACACAAGGTAGAAGATGAGTTATTTACGTGTTTGCCACCGGTCGTTAAATAATCGTAGTTTATTTATTTTAACTCTGTTTCAGTTCATTCCAGTTGCGTTAGTTTCGTTTCATGGAGATCTACACAGTAGAGTTATTAGTTTTCATATCATATGTTTATGAATTTATTTTATTAAAATATTAATTGTGTCTATAATTAATTAATCGCTGATTAATTAAAGTCGATTTAGGTTTTTAATTTTGATTTGATTGCGCGAGTTTTATCGCAATGGGTGATACGTGTTCATGACGATGTGTTCCATGTTACCTTATTACGCTTTTATAATTAAATATTAAAATGATTAAGTATGCGTGCAAACAGTTTTATAATTGAGTAATATATGTTTCATATCTCGGCAATTTGTGTATAATATTAATATGATTAATTGTTGATATTAATATTTTTTTCAATTATAAGTTTGGTTAGTTTAAACCCGTTGTATATATGATAAACTTGTATAGATGTTCTCACATGCATTTTACTGCTACAAAGTTTAAGTTTAACTTGCTTAATCTACCTGGCAACATTTATAAATAAAACATGATTACTCTAACTCAGTTTCTAAATTAAAATATAATTTGACTAATGCTACATGTTAGCAGTGATGTTTAACATGTCTCATATCTCAAAAATTTATAAGATAAATGTTAATTTGTTTAATGGTTATGCAACTGGGTTTATAATTAAAAGCAACTTAGGTGAATACATCTGTCTTTCATAAATCACTATCATTATGATTAATATCGACATTAATACATTTTTAATTAATAGCATGTTTAGTTCAACTTCAACACATGATGCTTTCATATGGCTTTTGTCACATGTCCTTTAATCTTTCTAGTTAAATGTTTAAATAACTTAAATGATATGAGATATTTTTATAAATAAAATATAATTAGCTTTAACTCAACTTTTCAAATTGAATACGTTCTGAGTAACCTGAGTGGGTACTACTCATATAGTTTTTCTTAATTAACATGAATCACGTTCGTAAATGTTTCTTTTGTAATATATATAAAACTGTTCGGTAGTTGTTTCTTCTTAACGATAGTTTCGTTATCGGCGTGTTCTACGCAGTGGCGTTAGTGGTTTTATACTACGCTCTTTCTTAAGCAATGAATCAAGTTGATTAATGAAAATATTTACATGTGTTTCTACGGTTAAAATAAGTTAAATGGATAGGTTTTATTTTCTGTTGTACTGAAAATCCTTCGATGGTCGCTTTTTCGTTGAATCGCATATAGCGTGTCTTTTGCGTTTGTGTGTTCGTAGCGATACACCGTTTTGCTTATTTTATTGGTTGATGTACTGTTCTCATATATTCTTATTTGTATGCCATGTATGGATGTTTGTGTGGTGATATATGGTTCAGTCAATCGGTGAGGTTTACGTGGTGATTAAGAAGCAGTTCTCTAAAGACTAGAAGCTGAAAATTGGAAGCAGAAGATTGAAAGTGGAATACTAAAGGCTTTTGAGCGTATTGCTTTGGGGGAAAAGCAAGTTAAGGCAAGTATAGCATGGGACCATCCTTGTTACCTATTCACATTTAAACACTTAATTCATATTGCATGTGTCTACCTTGTTGCCAAATAGGATATCCTAGATATTTGATAACTTGTACCTTGATACCTTTGGGATATTGCATGGGATAGTTTTTGCTAGTGCTTAATCAAAACCATGATCTTGTAACTTGACTAATGATATATGCAATAAACATTAAAATATGACTTTTTAGTAACATAGAACCAGGGGGCTGGAGTGTTTATATGTTTCAGATTTCTCTCCCTAAGGACTTATCTGTAAGCGATCATCCGAGACTTACAGTACAGCTATGAGGGCCAAATGGCTCTGGCTTTAGCTCAGTATGAGGATCTTTTCTAGCTTGTTAGTGGTTACCTTTCAGGCGCGAGGTATGTTTTCTTTGCTGCTAGGAAGTGTGTACCGTGCTGCGATGCCCACGCATGCCACTCCTAGAGATGGGCCACATACGCCTGGTGGCCCTAACTTGTTAGACGAGTCTTTTGAAAGGCTTCATAGTGAACCCTGCCGACCTTCCTTGGTAGTGGGTCAAGAGGCTGATCACCTCGGGCGAAAGGGTAAATCACGACTCACAGTGAACGTGTACAAACTCTGCAGAGTATAAAACTAATATATCAGCCGTGCTCACGGACACGAGCGGCCTTGGACCCTTATGGAATAGAGATGATCACAAATGGATAATTATACTAATGATCAACTGTTTATGCTATACATTATTCATGTTTACCCAATCATGAGTTTAAGGGAATGATAAATCATTTGCTACTCAATTGCTTAAAAAGATGACCTATTAAAGCTAATCGCAGTAAACCAGTGTTAGCCTTTTGAGCCTCATGAACCCCATGATATAATTGTTAAGTACGACATGTACTTACGCTTGCTTTATTTTTCTATACTTTGGATAAAAATCCCGGATGGGTACCAGATTGCTGGTTTGGAGGAGTTAGGCTTGTGGTCAACTAGTCAGTCGTCCCTGTGGATTCGGAGTCTTCACTAGAAGATCGGAGTCAACTTTCCGCTGTCTTTACTCTGAGGTTATTTTTTTTACTAATACATTATGTAATAAGTATTGTCTCTTGATATTACCCTGATTTGTGGCTATATGTGAGATTTGACTTCCTGGGCTCACATATAGTGTGTATCTGGTTTTGTCTTTAAAACCGGGTGCTACAAAGTGGTATCAGAGCAATGCTGACTGTAGGACGCAAGCCTAGTTAGCACTGGTCGTTTCTAAAAACCTATTCTACTATAAAACTATTTCTCCACCTCCTTGACTCATTGAATTGAATATTTCCAATCCTTGTCCTATTGTCTCCCCTCCTTGATAGCTTCTTTTGAGCTATACTTTCTTATCTCCTTGAGTCATTGTTCTTGATCTCTTGCAAACTTTCTAGGCTCACCTCTATTCAATTACCGAAGCCCTGATAAGAAAGTTTTCCCTTAAGAATGCCTACCAAGTAGCTAGAAGGAATGATTAGCAACGAGCTTGTATTTTGTGTTTGATGGTTTATCCTTATGTTATGGTTGAGTTGGATCTTTGTAATGAGTGCAGTGAATTTGTGGGTTATGCTCACAATTTCATTTATATTGAAGGTTTAAAGTATAAGGGATAAGGAAATAAATAGTCTGGGTTCTCTTTCTCTTGTTTCCTGCTTTCTGTCTTTTGGAGCAGTCTGACTTCTATGACCTATGTCTCCATTCTCTGGGCAACCAAGAATTCTAAGAAAATTCTAGGTGAAAGTAGACTTCAATATCTTTCTTTTGCCGCAAGAGTCACCTTGATACCATTTCTGGTTTGGGAGATATAAAAATCACAAGGCGATACATCTGTGCTGTCTAGAATCTGGAATAGTTTCTGTTGAGCAAAGATTTTGACCAAGTTAACTGCAGAATCTGAAGAAGTGGTCTAAAAGAAAGTTGTGAGGAATTTTATAATCTTTCCAACGGTTCAAGATGAAACTTTATTGGATAAATGGAACTCGAGATATGGATGTTTTTCTGCGCTGCTATTTTCTATCTACGGGAAGGATCGATTTTTCTTATTCTTATCTATGTCCACAAGCTCTCTAGGATGTCAGAGGATGATAATACACCTTGAAGAAAGTTACATGTTGGATGTTGGTGCCCCTATCTCATCTCTTCTTAAGGGGGGTAGCCAAGCTAAGAGTGTTGCGAGTTGGTGAACCACAAGGAGTTCAGATCTATGTCAAGATTGATCTTTGAGCTAGCTATGGTTGGGAGTTTGATCTTCACGTACCTAGGATATAGACAGTTGCAAGAATGCTCAAGACTAAGATTAACTCTTAAAAACAATTGGATTGGTTTTGATTTCTATTTAAAGCTCTTTCCTTGAAATGAAATCTTCAAAAGACGTTGGAAAATGAATTAACAACCTTTTCATTCAAGAACTTTAAAAAAATTCTTCAAAAGTTGATTTGAACTAAGTTCAAAAAGGGTTTAAGTTTGTTTTCTCATTTTCAAGAGTTGGTATTCGAGACTTAATTTCAAAAGTGTTTCGCCAAAGAATAAGAGTTGATTTGAAAAGAGTATTAAAGTTTAAAAGATTCAAAAAGAGTTGCTAAAGACTATATTTGAGACATTCAAAAGTTTTGATTTGAAGTTTGAAAGACTCTTTTGCCTTAAAAACTCATTCAAAAGAAAGTAATTTGATTTGAACTGCTTCACTCAAGGTTTAAGTTTAAAAACAGATATTCATAAAAAGTTTGAAAGTATTTTATTTCTAAAACTTCAAAAGTTGAAAGTGAAATCAGATTTGAAAACCCACTTTGCTTTGAACTAAATTTCAGAAAGAGTAAAATGTATTCGGTTACTCTTCAAAGTGTTATTCTAAAAACACTTTTGAACCATTTTATTCTAAAACACTTTGAAAATGGCTCTAAAGTGTTTTTAAAATGGGTTGTTTGGAAAAGACCGATTAAAAAAAATAATTTGAGTTGTCTTATTTCAAACTTTATTTGAAAGTTGTTCAAAATGATTTGAAGATATTTTATAAAAGTTTGAAAAATTTGGTTCAAAAGTTGCAACAATTTGCATTTGGAAACAGAGCACTTTTGGCTTTGAATTAGAATTAAATTTGATTTCAAAACAAAATTTGAACAGAAAAGGTTTGAGTTGATTTCAAAAGTGTATTTCTAAAAGAAGTCTTCCAAAATAGTTTGAAAGGGTTAAAAAATATTTGATTTGATTTGATCCCCAAAAGGCTTATTTCAAAAAGAATTTGAAAATGTGGATTAAATCTTTTGTTTGAGTTCAAAAGAAAATGGGAATTGAAAACTTACTCTCTTTATTTCTAAAGTAGTTTTGAAATTGATTTGGTTTGATTTTAGAAGTTCCAAAAGTGTTCATTCAAAATGATTTGAAAATGAAGTTCGAATGTTTCATTTGTTTTCTAAAATCTTGAAAATCCCTTGTTTGAAACAGATTTCAAAAGAACCTGAGTTGATTTGTCTACTCTTTATCTGAGATTTGATTATAAAGTTGAGGTTTCAAAAGAGTTCGAAAAACAAAGCTTAGTATGTTTACCTGAGTTTTCAATGATTTGAAAATGGTTGGGTTTATTTCAAAACCTTAAAAACATGGTTGAAATATTTTCTTGAGTTCTAAACATAAAACATATTTTGAAAGCTATTTCAAGAGGAGTTGGAAAGGAAAATTTGTTCGGTTTTGATTTAAAGTCTTCCTTTTCAAAAGTAAAACATTTCAAAATGCATAAAAATGAACCATATAATTCAAAAGTTCTGATTCAAGCTAAGCAAGATCTTTTAGAAGCTTAACATATGGATAATAAGATTCATTGGAATAGATTAAGAGAAGCAACAAGATCGGACTTGGAATAAGATGGAACAAGAATCTGCAAGAGTAGCCACGTGATGAATTATCATACAACACAAGGTGAGTATCAAGATTGTGTTGCTCAAGGAAGTGAAGAAGATCCCAAGTTGAAGTATCCCTCTCTTCTTTGCTCTTCTTCTCCAAATCTCGGGGACGAGATTCATCTTAAGGGGGTAGAATTGTAACACCCTAAAATTAGCTACTTTCTAAAAAGAGTAAAACGATTTCTGTTAATTGTTTTGTGCTCATAAAAACATAGGTAAAAGAAAACTTTCTTTAAATTAAATCTAACATAAGGGTAGCAACATGTTTGCACATACATGTAGTTGCATTGGTACTTTTGTGATGAGTGGTTTGGATGCCGTTGCATTGGTACTTTTGTGATGAGTGCTTTGGAAAACAAATTCAAATCTCAATCTTCAAAATATTATTTTCAAGTAGTGGTTTAAAAAGAAATTGAAAATTTGCAAAAACAAAAGTTAGATAAGATGCTTGTTTTCAAAATCCAAAGGCTTGGAAAAGGTTTTAAGACACGTTAGAACGATGCCTCTCTTTCCGGGAATCTTTCCGACCTTTTTTAGTATTAAATTTTTATTTCTTGGAGCCTTGTCTTTTTTCTCGATCAATCCAAAAGTCTTTTTGGGAGCTAAAACCACTTTGGTTGTGTTCCTTATCCTTCTATCTATCCCTAGGATTTTTTATGGAATTTTTCAGAGCTCAGAGATATTTTTTGGAGCATAAAAAGTAATTTCCGATTTTCTGTAATTATTTTAATTCCAAAAATCAATAATTAATAAATATCTTCACTTTCCAAAATCTCTAAACCCTGTGTATATATATATGCCGGTGTAGCCCTCGACGCGAGGATTCCAGAAGTACAGCTTGTTTTTCGAGCCGCCACTCGTAGCCCCGAAGATCGGCCGCCAAAGTTCGGAAAAGCTAGGTTTCCGGCGAACTTCCGGCGAGCTTTTTCGGCCAAACCGTCGCGTTTCGGCGTCGACCACCACCACCACGAGATAGATCTCGTCATCCTCTACACTGTCTTGCCATCCTTTTCATGAATCCGTGCCAGTTCATCGTTTCCCTAACCTCTCTTTTTCTTCTCCGGCGAGGATCCACCATGGCTGGCTGATAGAGCTTCTTCGTTCTTCGTCGTCCGGCGCTGCAGCACCATCTCCGCCCCTTGACTGCACTCCTGCGCCTTCACCACGCGGACCCCACACCCCTTCCCCGGCCCCGCGGACTCCCACGCCCTGCACAGCCAGCGCCGCCGCCGGCCTGTGCGGGCTCGGCCGTGCAGGCCCTACGCTGGCCAGCCACCGCCGCCGCCTCTTGGGCGAGGCGCACATGCGCCGCTGCCAGCCTCCGTGGCCGGCCACAGCCCCAGCCCGGCCACCTTCTCTGGCCGACAGAAGCCCCAAGCCAAGCACCCTCCTCCCTGTCGTTTTCACGTGAACTGCACAGATGACACAAGGTAGAAGATGAGTTATTTACGTGTTTGCCACCGGTCGTTAAATAATCGTAGTTTATTTATTTTAACTCCGTTTCAGTTCATTCCAGTTGCGTTAGTTTCGTTTCATGGAGATCTACACAGTAGAGTTATTAGTTTTCATATCATATATTTATGAATTTATTTTATTAAAATATTAATTGTGTTTATAATTAATTAATCGCTGATTAATTAAAGTCGATTTAGGTTTTTAATTTTGATTCAATTGCGCGAGTTTTATCGCAATGGGTGATACGTGTTCATGACGATGTGTTCCATGTTACCTTATTACGCTTTTATAATTAAATATTAAAATGATTAAGTATGCGTGCAAACAGTTTTATAATTGAGTAATATATGTTTCATATCTCGGCAATTTGTGTATAATATTAATATGATTAATTGTTGATATTAATATTTTTTTTCAATTATAAGTTTGGTTAGTTTAAACCCGTTGTATATATGATAAACTTGTATAGATGTTCTCACATGCATTTTACAGCTACAAAGTTTAAGTTTAACTTGCTTAATCTACCTGGCAACATTTATAAATAAAACATGATTACTCTAACTCAGTTTCTAAATTAAAATATAATTTGACTAATGCTACATGTTAGCAGTGATGTTTAACATGTCTCATATCTCAAAAATTTATAAGATAAATGTTAATTTGTTTAATGGTTATGCAACTGGGTTTATAATTAAAAGCAACTTAGGTGAATACATCTGTCTTTCATAAATCACTATCATTATGATTAATATCGACATTAATACATTTTTAATTGATAGCATGTTTAGTTCAACTTCAACATATGATGCTTTCGTATGGCTTTTATCACATGTCCTTTAATCTTTCTAGTTAAATGTTTAAATGACTTAAATGATATGAGATATTTTTATAAATAAAATATAATTAGCTTTAACTCAACTTTTCAAATTGAATACGTTCTGAGTAACCTGAGTGGGTACTACTCACATAGTTTTTCTTAATTAACATGAATCACGCTCATAAATGTTTCTTTTGTAATATATATAAAACTGTTCGGTAGTTGTTTCTTCTTAACGATAGTTTCGTTATCGGCGTGTTCTACGCAGTGGCGTTAGTGGTTTTATACTACGCTCTTTCTTAAGCAATGAATCAAGTTGATTAATGAAAATATTTACATGTGTTTCTACGGTTAAAATAAGTTAAATGGATAGGTTTTATTTTCTGTTGTACTGAAAATCCTTCGATAGTCGCTTTTTCATTGAATCGCATATAGCGTGTCTTTTGTGTTTATGTGTTCGTAGCGATACACCGTTTTGCTTATTTTATTGGTTGATGTACTGTTCTCATATATTCTTATTTGTATGCCATGTATGGATGTTTGTGTGGTGATATATGGTTCAGTCAATCGGTGAGGTTTACGTGGTGATTAAGAAGCAGTTCTCTGAAGACTAGAAGCTGAGAATTGGAAGCAGAAGATTGAAAGTGGAATACTAAAGGTTTTTGAGCGTATTGCTTTGGGGGAAAAGCAAGTTAAGGCAAGTATAGCATGGGACCATCCTTGTTACCTATTCACATTTAAACACTTAATTCATATTGCATGTGTCTACCTTGTTGCCAAATAGGATATCCTAGATATTTGATAACTTGTACCTTGATACCTTTGGGATATTGCATGGGATAGTTTTTGCTAGTGCTTAATCAAAACCATGATCTTGTTACTTGACTAATGATATATGCAATAAACATTAAAATATGACTTTTAGTAACATGGAACCAGGGGGCTGGAGTGTTTATATATTTCAGATTCTTCCCCCTAAGGACTTATCTGTAAGCGATCATCCGGGACTTACAGTACAGCTATGAGGGCCATATGGCTCTGGCTTTAGCTCAGTATGAGGATCTTTTCTAGCTTGTTAGTGGTTACCTTTCAGGCGCGAGGTATGTTTTCTTTGCTGCTAGGAAGTGTGTACCGTGCTACGATGCCCATGCATGCCACTCCTAGAGATGGGCCACATACGCCTGGCGGCCCTAACTTGTTAGACGAGTCTTTTGAAAGGCTTCATAGTGAACCCTGCCGACCTTCCTTGGTAGTGGGTCAAGAGGCTGATCACCTCGGGCGAAAGGGTAAATCACGACTCACAGTGAACGTGTACAAACTCTGCAGAGTATAAAACTGATATATCAGTCGTGCTCACGGACACGAGCGGCCTTGGACCCTTATGGAATAGAGATGATCACAAATGGATAATTATACTAATGATCAACTGTTTATGCTATACATTATTAATGTTACCCAATCATGAGTTTAAGGGAATGATAAATCATTTGCTACTCAATTGCTTAAAAAGATGACCTATTAAAGCTAATCGCAGTAAACCAGTGTTAGCCTTTTGTGCCTCATGAACCCCATGATATAATTGTTAAGTACGATATGTACTTACGCTTGCTTTATTTTTCTATACTTTGGATAAAAATCCCGGATGGGTACCAGATTGCTGGTTTGGAGGAGTTAGGCTTGTGGTTAACCAGTCAGTCATCCCTGTGGATTCGGAGTCTTTGCTAGAAGATCGGAGTCAACTTTCCGCTATCTTTACTCTGAGGTTATTTTTTTTACTAATACGTTATGTAATAAGTATTGTCTCTTGATATTACCCTGATTTGTGGCTATATGTGAGATTTGACTTCCTGGGCTCACATATAGTGTGTATCTAGTTTTGTCTTTAAAACCGGGTGCTACACGTAATGTCTTGGATGAACTCGACTGCTTTGGTTGCGCTGTATTTCACGAGTGGTTTGTATTCAATCCACTTAGTGAACTTGTCGATTGCTACAAAGATGTACTCGAAGCTACCTTTTGCTTTCTTCAGGGGTCCTACTTGATCCAGCCCCCAGCAGGAAAAATGCCAAGCGGGTGGGATGCAGATAAGATTGTGAGCTGGTACATGGGCTTGTCTTGCAAACATTTGGCAACCTTTGCATTTTCTGACAAGTTCTTCTGCGTCTTTCAAAGCGGTTGGCCAGTAGAATCCGGTGCGAAATGCTTTGCCAACCAGTGTCCTTGAAGCGGCATGATTTCCACAGCAACCTGAGTGTATTTCATCTAGGATCTCTTTGCCTTCTTCAAATAAGACACATTTTAGGAGTACTCCTGATGATGTTGCTCTTCTGTAAAGTCTATCTCCTACTAGAACGTAGTTTTTGCTTCTGCGAACAACTTGGGTGGCTTCTGCTTTATCTGCAGGCAATTTATTTTCTTTGATATAGTCGATGAAAACTTGGCTCCATGAAGTGTTGATTACCAAGATCTAAACGCCTTTAGCCTAAATTTCATGGGTTGTTTCACCGGGTTGTTTGATAGAGGGAACTGATAGCTCTTCTATGAATACGCCAGGTGGAACCTTCGCTCTGTCTGACCAGAGCTTGGCAAGGACATCTGCTGCAATGTTGGAATCACGTAGGACGTGTAAAATTTCTAATCCTTGGAAATGTTTTTCAAGTTTCCGTATTTCGGCACAGTAAGCACCCATGTTTTCTTTGGTGCAATCCTAATCTTTGTTGACTTGGTTGATGACTACTGCTGAATCGCCGTATATGAGTAATCTCTTTATTCCGAGGGTAATTGCCACTCGTAGCCCATGGATGAGGGCTTCATATTCTGCTTCGTTATTTGTAGCTTGCCATAATATCTGAAGGATGTACTTGAGTTGTTTTCCTTCTAGAGAAATGAGGAGAACGCCTGCACCGGCTCCGCCTAGTTTGAGTGACCCGTCAAAGTACATCTTCCAGTGGTCAAGGATTGTATCTGATAAAGGCTGTTGAATCTCTGTCCACTCGGCCACAAAATCGGCAAGGGCTTGAGATTTGATTGCTTTCTGCAGGGTGAAATTGATGTTAAGAGCTCTGAGTTCAACTGCCCACTTTGATATGCGTCCCATCGCATCTCTATTGTGTAAGATGTCTCCGAGCGGGAAGTCTATCACCACTATGATCTGGTGGCTTTTAAAATAGTGGCGAAGCTTGCGTGAAGTGATCAATAGGGCGTAGAGTAGTTTTTGTACATGCGGGTACCGTATTTTTGATTCAGATAATGCTTCGCTAATGTAGTATACGGGTCGTTGTACTTTATACATACATTCTTCTTCTTCTCTTTCTACGACTATTGTCGTGCTGACCACAGCAGTAGTCATCGCAATGTATAGCATCATATCTTCATCTTTCCTTGGGGGTGTGAGAATTGGTGAGGATGTGAGGTATGCCTTAAGTTTCTTGAAGGCTTCGTTGGCCTCCTTTGTCCACTCGAACTTATCTGTCTTCTTTAGTAGTTTAAAGAAAGGTAACCCCTTTTCGCCGAGTCTTGATATGAAACGGTTGAGGGCCGCCATGCATCCTGTTAGTTTTTGCACATCTTTGATACTTCTAGGTGGGCCCATTTCTGTTATAGCTCGAATTTGCTTGGTGCTGGCTTCAATCCCGCGCTGACTGACCAAAAATCCGAGTAGTTGTCCTGAAGGAACTCTGAATACACATTTATTTGGGTTCAGCTTCCATCTCCATCTCTTCAAGTTTTCAAATGTTTGCTTTAAATCTTCAATCATAGTGTCTGGGTTCTTTGTTTTCACCACTACATCATCCACGTATGCCTCCACATTTTCACCGATTTGATCCCCAAGGCAAGTTTGGATAGCTCTTTGGTATGTGGCGTCGGCGTTCTTTAGTCCAAATGATATGGTCTTGTAACAGTAAGCACCGAACGAAGTAATGAAAGACGTCTTGCTCTGGTCTTGTTCTTTTAATGCGATTTGGTGATACCCTAAATAGCAATTGAGAAAAGATAATAGTGCAGACCCTGCTATTGAGTTGACTATCTAGTCAATGCATGGTAGCCCGAATGGATCTTTTGGGCAATGTTTGTTGAGATCTGTGTAGTCGACGCATATACGCCACTCGTCCGTGTTCTTCTTCTGCACAAGGACCAGGTTTGCTAGCCAGTCTGGATGAAGGATTTCTCTGATGAATCCGGCTACCATCAGTTTTGTGATTTCCTTTTTAATCGCTGCCTTTTTGTCGGGTGAGAATCATCATAGCCGTTGCTTTATAGGCTTGGAGCTTTCATTAACATCAATTCTGTGCTCAGCCAACTCTCTTGGGACACCTGGCATGTCGGCCGGCTTCTAAGCGAAGATATCTTTGTTGTCCCGAAGAAAGTTGGTGAGCGCGAGTTCCTATTTTGCCGAGAGGTGAGCACTGATGGTTGTTGTCTTGGAGGTATTGCCAGTACCCAGGTCGATCTGCTTGACGTCGGCTTCTTTTGGTGGCATGATGATGCTGGGCTTTTTAGCCGGTATTTCTAATTCTTCTTGGCTTATCTCTACAGCAATTGTGGCTATTTCTTTTCTACTTTGGTCATCTTGTGCTCTGGCTGCAATCTGGATTGCTTGAACATCGCAGTCAAAAGTGCGTTTCAAGTCACTTCAAAGGGAAAGTACTCCATTAGGTCCTGGCATCTTGAGCAGCAAATACGGGTAATGCTGTATCACCATGAATTTTGCTAGTACTGGTCGTCCAAGAATTGCGTCGTATGATGACTCAAAGTCCGCCACCTCAAATTTGATGAATTCCGTACGGTAGTTTGAGGGTGTTCCAAAAGTGACTGGTAGAGTAATTTGTCTGAGCGGCATGGCTGCTTTGCCGGGTACTATTCCATAAAAAGGTGTGCTTGTTGGTGTGATCATCCTGGCAAGTTGTAGTCCCATCTTCCTTAGTGTTTCCGAAAAGATGATGTTAAGTCCGGCTCCCTCGTCGATTAATACTTTAGTGACAGTCATACCAGCAATAGTTGGATCTAGAACCAGTGGATAATGGCCTGTGTTTCCCATGCTAGTCCATTGGTCTTCTCTGGTAAATTGGATAGGATATTGTGACCAATTGAGATATCTTGGTGTAGCTGGTTCTACTGTCATGATAGTCCGTAGTGCTAGTTTTTCCTGATGTTTGCTTCTGCAATCTGGAGCCCCTGAGAAGATCACTGCTACTGTTCCCCTGGGTTTTTGGAATCCTTTGTCCTCATGGTTGTTTTCATCTTTTTCTGATTGTCCTCTTTGGTGTTCTCCTTACTATCTTTTCTTATGTATCGATCATTGCAAGTGTAGCAATTTCCGATGGTGTGTCTCCCATTGGGGTGCAATGGGCATCGTATGCTTTCAATGTCATCATATCTTCTGGGTTTGGAAAACTTCTTTGATTTGTCAGCCATTGCCATAGTATTGTCTGGTCTACATTTTCTTTCTTGATGTCTGTTATTTCGATGATTTTGTTTGTCCGGGTTGTCCTGGTTGCTTCTATTCGGGAACCTCTCTCGTGTTTTTTCTTCCGCAGTAATCATCTTTTCTACTGTTCGTCTGAATTCTTCATTGTTTCTCGGATTTTCTTTGTAGAAGTCTTGAAATTGCCATCTAGCCATGATTCCGTGAGAGAAAGCTTCAATCACTTCTCGTTCGGTGATGTCGTGCACTTGAGCACGTAGTTCACCGAATCGTCGATAGTAATTTCTGAGACTTTCGCCTCCCTTTTGCTTGAGCCCTTTCAGTTCTGCATGAGTGATCGGGTGTGTGATGATACCCGCGAAATTTTCACAAAAAGCTCTTTGCAAGTCTTCCCAATTTCTGATAGATCCTGGATTTAATTTGTCGAACCATTGGAGGGGCATAGCTTCTAGTGCCATGGGAAAGAATAGGGTCTTGATATCGTCGTCTCCTCCGGCTAGTTCAATTGATTGTGAATATATTCTGAGCCATTGCCTTGGTTCAGTTTTGCCATCATACTTAGAGTGGTTAGACGGTTTGAACTTGTGAGGTAATCGCACTAACGCAAGCCTGTTCGCGAAACAGGGGAATCTGTCGTGTGTTCTGGTTTCTTTGAATTCGGATTCGGCATCTCCTTCTGGCCAACTATCGTTTTGATGGGAATAACTCTGTGAGGCTGTCTAAATAGGCACCCTACTCCTGGTCTTTCTTGGTTGTTCAAATTGGTGGCCTTGATTATGTTCCTTCCTACTTTCTCCGTTATGGCTTCCACCTGGCCCAAGTCTTTCAAAAGCGGACTTTCTTTGATTTTGATCTTCTTGTCTGTGGGTTATTGATCTGGCGGGTAGTCTCGATCGGGCTCTTTCTTCATGCGTTCTTGGGATCATCGATCGGAGCAAGTCCTGGAGCTGTTCATACTTCTCTCTGGGATGTGAAGTTGCCTTGAGTTCTTCTAATGCTTCTCGAATCTTATCGTAAGGCGTATTCGCCGTGCGTCTTTCTTCGACTTCTTGTTGTGATTTTCTTCTATCGTATTCAGCCAAATTTGACTCGTATCTGATCTAGGCTTCCCTGCACTGTCTAGCGCGGTGTTGGCGCCCTTGCTTCAACTTGTTTTTCCTTTCTCTAGCCTATTTCTGACTTTTAGTTTCTTCGTCGTAGCCCTGGGCAAAGGGTGATATGTTGGATTCTAATTCATCTGATGACCTAACATCGGGTGCTTCTAGGGGATTTAATGGTGACCGAGGACGTCGAACCATGAGTACTTCCCATGCGTGAGCCGTTCTGTTATTGGTGTTGGTTTTCATACTGTCAGAGTTGCTGATGACTTCAGTAGACGCCTCGATGTCGCAGATCGAGTCTCCTTCTTGGTAAGGTAGAATAGCTATTGTTGTTGTGTCGACTAGTTGGGTTCCGCTATCTTTAGGAACGGAACCTGGCCAGTGGATGATACAGTCTTGTGATGTTATCGTTAGCACGAGACCCTCCTAGGCTCCTGTCAGTGGTATCCCAAGCATTGGATTGAAAGACCTTTCGATCTATTCCTGATAGGATTTTGCCATGCTGTCGAGCCCAAATGGAAAAGAACTTGACTTTTCGAAAGAACTCTGAGGGTAATCTAAGTTGTTTTGGGTTGCGCTCTGGAATCCTGCCAAAAAAGAACTCAGTTTCTTGAAAGCACTCGAATAAGACTTCACCTTGGACACGGAGCTTGAATTCGAGTCGGATGCACATAGCCATGAAATCTTATTCGAATCAGATATTATGAGCTGCGCGAATCTTCTGGTGAGCTAATCCATCGTAGTTGTCGAAATAGGAAATTCTTCATGATAATCTGGATCTTTGAGGAGATGGCCTTGAAGCCTACCATAGTTGTCCGCCTCATAGATCCATGAGCCGAAGATGAAAGTTGATCCCATCGGGAAGATCATGTTATCGAGGTCCATCAAGCTCTCAAATGCAAAGTCGCCGAAAGCACCTACTTGGTGCACCAGCTGTCGATATTTTACTACTGATAGCCTACCACGGGGGTCCCTGAGGCAGTATGTTTGGGCTTCAGCGTATGTAGAACTCGACGGTTAACGCAAGAGACAGTCGATTTATCCTGGTTCAGGCCCTCGATTGTGGATCGAGTAATAGCCCTACGTCCAGTCGGTGTTAGCCTTTACGTTGGATTGATTGTCAAGTGTTGTGTTGTATAATTGTCGTTCTTCTTTGTCTAGGAGCCCTGCCCTCCTTTATATAGTCAGGAGGTCAGAGTCCTAGTCGGTTTATAATGAGAGTTACTAGTAGGATTACTAAATAGTACTACTACTAAGATTACAAGGGAAGAATCCTAGTTAGACTAGATCTTCTCTCTCCTTTGTGGGGTATCCTATGGGTCCCATATCGATAGTCCCCTAGACCATCTCCCTGACATTGGGGAGACGGTGCCTGGGGCATCGGCAAGCAGCCCGGCGCTCCTAGGGGGAGGAGGAGGAGCTACCCCGGGGTTGGCAATCACCCGCCTCGGGGCCGAGGCCGACACACCCGAGGCGTGGGCGCGGGGAAAGCGTGCTATCAGCCCAGTGGGCTTGATGGCAGCGGTGGAGCAGGTGGCGGCGGGGGTGACGCAACTGCCCCTGCAGAGGACCGAGGGGGCATCGGGGTCCATCGAGGACCGATCGCCACCCCTTTGCAGACGATGGTTGCCATGCCGAAGCGACTATAGCCCTGCTCGAGGTAAGCGTATTTTTGGTGGAGCCACAACATTTTCTATTCGTTCTTTGGTCTCGTGCTGACCCTGTAAGTGTTTTATCCTTAGCCAGAACCGACCTACGGAGGTGCCTACCTTGGCGCTCGTTAAGGCGCTCAAGGTGAACCCCAGCTCCACCACCCACTGGGTGGTGGAGGCGCAAGCTGCCATACAACGTGGTGCGGCATCGGTGAGGGCTGATCTGAAGGAGCCAGCCACCCAAGGTGGGGCTACCGAGGCGACCCCGACACAGACGAGGGAGGGAGTGCCTCCGCACCGCGAGGGTGAGGCTCGTGAGTCAGATGAGGCCAAGGTGCCCTTAGTTGTCGAGGCCACCAAGGTCAAGGCCCCTAGGGTCTCTGAGGCTGAGGCGACGGAGGCTGGGGCGCCCAGGACCGCCGAGGCCGTAGCGGCGGGGGTCGGAGCCCCCATGACCACTGAAGCCACGATGGTGGAGGTTGGAGCCCTCGGGACCACCGAGGTCGATGTGATTACGGTGAGGCTATCGGCCCAAGAAGTGGAGACGAAGGTGGCAGAGGCCTCGGTAGCACCCTTGGTTCAAGGCCCGCCGTCGTTGCGGGAGAGCGCCCGGGAGGCGGAGGTCCATCCGATCTCCTCCGACAATACTTCCTAGGCGCAGGAGGAGGTCGACGCTGAGGTGGCCAGTGCCGTGGAACAGCCAGTTCTGACCCCGGGCGAGGGAAGCTTGGCCCTCGTGTGGGTACGACCCGAGCCCCGTGGGTGGGATCACCCGCGTGTCCTATGGCAGAGCCAGGATGACCCTGAGGGGGAGCTTCTGTTCGCCCTCAAGGACACGGCCGAGGGCGGGCGCTGGGACACCTTCGAGCAATACCGCCAGCTAGCGGAGTGGTCACTACAGACGGCGCTGTCCGTGGTGGCCAACGATCTGCCCGGAGTCACCCAGGTTTGCGCTTTCTTTTCTTATGTGGCGTCATCTTTTTCTGAGTTTTCTTATAGTGAATGACCCCTGTTCTGCTCACCCAGGAGCTCGAGACCTAGTCCCTTGGGAAGTCGGTCTTTCTCTAGTGGGAGAGGGATGTCTAAGACCAACTCCAGCGATAGAAGGGCCTGCTTGTTGGCGCCAATGAGCTTCTGGCGGCATGGAGCATGGAGGTGGAGGACCTCCATCTTCATTGTGCCGATGCGAAGGTCGAGGCAACCATGGCCTAGGAGCAGGTCACCCCTTTGGTGGCATAGGTCAAGGAGTTGGAGGAGGGGCTGACCCGCGTTGCCGGTGATCGGGATGCCTTTAGGTCCCGGGCTGAAGAAGCGATGGCCTCAGGCAAGGTCCTTGCTAGGCAACTAGGGGCGGATCAGAGTGCGCACTAGTTGACGAAAGGTGCCTTGGATGAGGCCCTTACGGTGGCTGAGGCTTCCCGGACCGAGGCTATGGTCTAGAGGGGAAAGGCTGAGGGTGAGTCCTATTCCCCTCGTTTTATTCGCTTTTCTTGTGTTCACCCCCTAACTCCCTGGTGTGATGTAGAGCTAGGGAGAGAGGCTTCTAGGGCAGCCAAGGCTTCTTAGGTCAAGGCCCAGCGCCTAAAGGAGAAGGCTGAGGCTTCCTGGGTCAAGGCCCAGCGCTAGGGAGAGAAAGCCGAGGCCTCTCGGGTCAAGGCCCGACGCTAGGAGTAGAAGGCCAAGGGTGAGTCCCATAGGCTTCCATCCCTATTTGGCTTGTTTTCCTTTGCGCTCAACCCCACTCCATTTCCTTTAGCGCAGATTTGGAGGCGGATGTCACCTGGGCAGCCGAGGCTTCCGTCGCGGTGCAGGCAGTGCTCGAGACCAAGATCAGGGAGCACGACGCGCTAAAAGGTGCCGCCCGTACCGCCTATGAGGCCCTAGAGGTTGAGGGGGTTCAGTCAGGTAGCTCCCTTGGGAGCCGTCTGATTGCATTGAGCGGCCAAGTGCGCGAGCGGCTCTGAGGAGCATTGCACATGGGTGTCAAGGGCGCGCTGGCCGTCATTGCCTCGCACTACATCAGCATTGACCTCCAGGCCATCAGTGATGGCTACGTCCTATCCGACGATGATGAGGAGGTCGATGAGGTGGTCACAAAGCTGATAGAGGCGGCGGAGGGCCCCGGTACGACGCTAGCCAAGCTGTTTGAAGAGGAGGTGGTCCCTCCCCCACCATCCACTAATGCTGGAGGCCCTGAGACTTGACCTGGGCCCAAGAGGCCATGTAAATAGAATGGGGATTAACTTTGTTTCATAACGCTTGTGGCCGTCGAGGCCTTTTTTAAAGTACTCATGCTTCTTAATCGTTTTTCTTGTATTTCCAAGCCTCTGCCCTCTGTTGTCTCTGATCAGATGTCTTTTACAAAAAAAGCCCCCTTGGAACCTAAGCTGCCCCTTGGGCAAAAGGTGGTGAGGGAGTGTCGTAGCCCAGAGGCGTAGGCCATCTCACAACTCTACTAGCCTTCTAGCCCTGAGACAGACTTTTGGTCCTTGGGTTTTTCACAACCGATTCATCAGAGCGTGCTAAAGAGTTTTGGTGTAGGAATTTTTTCAAAAAATGACTAAAAATGGTGCGTGTGACTTAGGGGGGAATCCCCCATCTAGCCCCCGAGGGAGGCTCAGTTCTGCAGAAGCAGAGTCGTGTCTCCCTTGTGACGTTATCGTAATGCCAAGGCCTTTGATGGGCTCGTGGGGTTTCTTGAAGAATTAGAACAACTGAAGAATGCTTCTTAATTGTATTTCAAGAAACAATGTATACAATGCTTAGAAATTTAAGGGTAAAAGCGACGTAGCTGTTCTATGTTCCAAGTGTTGTTGAGAATTTTGCCCTTCTCATTGGCTAGTTTGTAGGTCCTAGGCTTCAGCACTTGGGCGACGATGTATGGTCCTTCCCACATCGGGGTCAGCTTGTGGCAGCCCTTGTTGCTCTGCCTTAGCCTCAACACTAGGTCGCCTACCTTCAGGTCTCGGCTTCGAATGCGCCGGGCCTGATTGGCAAAACCGGGCTAGAAATTGAGCGCCACGGATGGCCCTGCTAAAAACTCAGGGGCCAAGCGGTTCAGGAGAGGGGCTGCGGTCCTCCCCACTATCATAGCAGCCACCTCTATGTGGATGGTAGCCACAGGCAGGCCCCTCATTGTTGTGGCATCGTCGCCTGCTGACCACCTCGTGGTCGTCCCATGCCTCGCGTCGGTTGTCGAGGCAGTCGTGCAGCAAGGGGACCCTATTGATTATCAGCACCCGAGTAGGCTCGGGACGAACCGAGGCCTCCCTATCCTGCTGATGCGGTGCCAAGGGGAGGTCCAAGGCTGCTTCGCGTCGTTGAGAGGCGGGACTCTCGGCTTGCTGCACCGCGGTGGTCTCAAGGAGATCCCGGAGCTCACCGTGGACCCGTCGCCCCTCCGTGGTAGAGGGCTCAAGCATCGTGTGGACTAGCATTGCCGTAGCCATGACATTCTGGCTAGCATGATTGAAGATTGGGGGATGCTCACCCCCTTCATCATCGTTGATGCGGCGGTGGACGTCGCGGGCCTGCCACCGGGCTCCTCCACCGTCACCGTGACCCTGTTGCTCCTGCTCGAGAGTGTTTCAGACCTGTTGCAGAAGGAGTCGATCTTGCTCAACCTTGGCCTGAAGCTCACGGAGCTGCTCTAGGTCTGGGCATCGGAGTTGTTCGAGGGCAAGGTTCTCGTTCCGCGCTGCTGTTGGGACAATGTGTGAGGGCATGGCATCGCCCATTCCCTAGTGAAGCGAAGTATGGTTGCCTGCCCCCTCGTCCTCATTGCCCGTGCTTGGCATCCTAAGTCCGACGTGGAAGCACTCACGAGTGGGATCATAAGTACCTTCATCGTCAGAGTCGGAGTAGCCAAAGCAATAGTCACTCGTGGCCAGGAAGCGGCGCATGGCTTCAGGGTCGCGAAGCCTGGAGAAATCCACTCCGGCCCACGCCTCATCCTCCTCCAAGGAGTCAGCATGGGAGTGAGCCAAAGTCGCAGTACCAAAGTCGAGGGCAAAACGTTGGTGGTGTCCCGAGGACTCCACGTGAGTAGAAGCGTAGGCATAAGCATAGGAGGCGGTGGCATTTCTTAACCCGAAGGGGTACAGAGATGGTGCCATCGCCGGGTTCTGCTTCGCTAGAGCTGGCTCCTCAGGAGGTGGCAGGGCAGAGCTTGATGATGGGGCATTGCCGCACGCCACCGGCGTCTTTCCCTTCTCTAGGCTCAGGCTAGACAGGTCCCCAACCAAGGACCTTGTGCCAACAGCTAGGCATGGGATACTGGCGGAGCACAGCGTGTTGCCCTGGGTTCGCGTGGTGTCAGTGTGGCCCCGCTCACGTCATGCCTAGCGAGCGCGACGAGAGCAGCCACCCGGGCGCCGCCTGCACCTAGGCTGTGGGTGCGTGATGTCGTCATCGGCTGATGGGGCTCGGGGTGTGAGGAGTACCATGTCGTACACATGCCCTAGAGACATGAACTCTAGGCTTCCAAACTAGATCACCATGCTGAGACATAGTGGTCGTACGGGGTCTGCTATCCAGAACTTGTTGGGATGACGAAGTTGACACGCAGAGGCCCCTACCTGGCGCACCAACTGTTGGTGTTTCGGACCGGCGAGTCCTCAACCAACTAGTAAATTTGTACTACATGTTCCTAATCCTAGATGGTGATGCAAAGAGACACAAGGTTTATACTGGTTTGGGTAATGAGTACCCTACATCCAGTGTGAGAGATCGATCTTGTATTCCTTGCACCAAAATGCTCATAGTAGGGGGTTACAAGCAGGGCGAGAGAGAGAGCTAGTCCTAGGTCTCTATGCAAAGCGGCGTGGATAGCTTGAGATGTTACTTTCAGGCAGCGGGGAAGCTCGAGCGTTTGTCTGTGCATTTATGCGTGAGTTCGTTGCGTGGGCATAGGCCTAATTGTTAGTGTCCCATCCTAAAAATGGCCCAGGTCCCTCCCTTTTATAGTTGAAAGGGGGACAAGGGTGATACATTCGCTAGCTACATGACATCGTGCGAACGGAGGCAGCATGTCCGAGCCCTGTAGCCTGTTACTGTGGCGGCGTGGGCGACGGAGTGGTCTTGTCCTTGAAGTACTGAGGCGACGCGCCGGTCACATCTGATCCTGTGCGTCGTGGGGGCTCCAGTGTTATCTCGAAGTGGGCGTGGCGGTCGGCGTGCTGGTCACTATGTGTTGACTGCGTGAGAAGCCGAGGCCCAGTTGGTGCCGAGGTTGAGCCATCATGGGAGGCTCGATAGACATGAATCCCAGGGTTGCCGAGACCCTAAAGTAGATTGCCGAGTCTTGGAGGGAGTAGTTGGTCTCGTATGCTGATTCCGAGGCTATGGTGACCTGGACTTGACTCCCCATGCTGCATTGTCTCTGGGGTGGGGGTTAGGTGGCATAGTGTAGTGCAGGCGTTGATCATGGGCACAACACCAGAGCATAGTGGCCGGTAATCCCTTCCGCGCCCTGTCCAGGATGGTATGGTGTTGACGTGACTTCCTATCTCGTCAACCGCTCCACAGTGTCGAGCCATCATCCAGCTGATATCGCGGGAGTGGTTGGCGCATTAATGGGACGCGATGCGCTGTTGGGAAGACTGGTCGAGGCAGAAGCGATGGGTTATTGCTGAGCCAGCCTTGAGCGATGTGGAGAATCACTGTCTCATTTCAAAGCTTTACACGTGGGGCCTCGAGCGAGACGGAGAATTGGTTCCTCGTCGAGGCCTCCCGTGCGACACCTCATGCGAGGCGAAGATTTGGCAGGCCGTCGAGGCCTCCCATGCGAGGCGGAGAGCTAATGGGCTCGGACAATGCTGGAGGTCAACCGATGGTTCACCTTTTGGCTTTGTCTTTGATAGGGCTTAAGTGATTCTTTCGGTAAACGTTCGGGGTACCCCGTTTTATGGTACCCGACAATTTCGATTTTCAAAGGATGGACTAGTTCTAACTGGCGTTTGGAGTTGAAGAGACACTTAGAGTAATTTAGGACATTGTTTTTCCTTTGGCCGTACTATTAAGGGGGCTATGGACGGGTAGCTTGACCTAGGTGAGTCTAGTAGGTTAGGTGTAGTGCACACTTGTTAAATTTAGCACTAGGTAGCTCCTAAAAACCCCTTAGATCAATTGGAGTAAACTTCATTCACATATGATTGCGAGTTGGAAGTGAATGAAGGGTCAAATGCTGATCGGATGCTGGTTCCGGTGTGACCGGACGCTGGCGCAGTGTCCGTTCAGTTCATTTGATCAAGGTGAAGTCGTCTAGATACGACCGAACGCTGAGAGGTGAGTGACCGGACGCTGAGTGCCAGAGTTCGGTCAACTCCAGTAAGGTTCCAAAGAGGGTGAATCCTGATCAGACGTGTTCAGTCAGTGCTGACTGGATGCTAGTTATGTTTTGACTACTGACCGAACGCTGAGCAGCAAAGTGACCGGACGCTAGGTTTCTAGAGTCTGGTCAACATCAGTAAGGTTCCAAAGAGTAGTTTTTGTGACTGAACATGTCCGGTCAGTGCTGACCGGACGCTGGTCAGTGTTCGGTCACAACTTAAACTACTGAGTGCCGGGTGAACTAACCGGAGCATCCGGTCAACTTGACCGGAGTGTTTGGTCACCCCATAGAGGCACATAACGGTTTGTTTTGAATGAGGGGTTATAAATACTTCTATTCACTCAAGGGGTCACTTTTGCTCATTCCAACAGCTGAGAAACACCCTTGAGACTGCCAAGAAGAGCAAGGTCCTAGTGAGGTGATTGAGATTTGAGAATCCAAGAGAGAGGCCTCATTAGTGAAAGCAAGAGTAGCAAAGTGTGCATCCACCCTTCTCATTAGGCTTGTTGTGGTCAAGTGAGAGTTCGTGCTTGTTACTCTTGGTGATTGCCATCACCTAGACGGCTTGGTGGTGATCAAGAGCTTGGTGATCATCCGGCGGAGCTTGTGGATGACCCAACTCAAGTTGTGAGTGGTTGTGGGTGATTCGCCGTGATGGAGTGTCAAAGAATGAACCCGTAGAGAGCACTTGATCCTTGCGTAGATCAAGGGGGAGCTACACCCTTGTGCAGGTGCTCTAACAAGGACTAGTGCAGAGTGACGACTCTCTGATACCTCGGCAAAATATCACCGCGTTCCTCCTTCTCTCTTTACTTTGAGCAATTCAATTCTTGTCTTTATATTAATAGAATTGTCATGCTAGAGTAGGATTGGAACTTAGGTTGCAAGACTTTTTGTGTGGTAGAACATTAGAAACACTTTCTAGGCACTAGGGGTGAAGTGGACTGACCGTAGGGTTTAATTATTATAAAGAAATTTAGAATTAGCCCAATTCACGCCCCTCTTGGGCATCTTGATCCTTTCAGCCATGATCGACAGATGATGCCTATGCATGGCGGCAGTGGCGAATAGGGCCACGATGTGGAGCCATCCCTATTGACATCTACAGGATCAGTGGGACCTGCATGAAGGAGAAGAAAGAACCGACAACACTAGAAGCCTTCTTCTCACTCGAGTTCTTCTCCTTTTCCTCCTCTGCAACCTACGCTTTCCCTTTGCCTATAAAAGGAGAAGCAGGGTGCCCCATAAGGGGCGAATGTTGACACAAGAGCACGACATGAGCACACAGCTCAGCGGCAAGAGAGCTCTCAGCACTCGTTCACTCCTTCCACCAGAGACTTGGGATCCTCTCCCTCTCTCGCCTGTTTGTAACCCCTACTGCAAACCAAGTGCCGGTAACATGAGCAGCAGCGATCTGGATGTAGGGACGTTCTTCCCAAACTAGTATAACCCCTTGTGTCCTCCGAGCACACCATCCGAGTCAGACATGCAAATACAAATTTACTCGCCGGTGGTCCAAAAACACTGACAGTTGACACGCCAGGTAGGGGCTTTTTGTGCGTCTTGATATCCACATCAGGCCTCGGATGGCTAGTCATGGCGTCAGCTGGGTCCCGGGCGCGCATGTACGCTTCAGGAACCTAGACTTCATCGTTACAATGGAGGGAGAGTTGGCGTAGGTTCCCGCCGCCATCCAGCCTCTCCACTCCGCTGGCCTCAACACGATCATCGAGGCACTTGAGGAGTTGTAGCTGCATGCACCGGAGGCCCATGCCCCTAGGAGCGACCAACTCCTCGGCTTCGATTACGAGAGGCTAGAGCACCAGCTCGGTGCCTTCCTAGGACTCCAACCATCCCGGGAGGACCTACATCACCTCACCTTCTCGTTCACCATCATGACGCAGCTTGCTAGAGGAGAGCCGCTCTCCCTAGAATACCTCATTCGGAGCATCTCGAAAATGCTCCTATTTGGTCTACACAAAGCCACAGAGACCATTGGCCACCTTGTGGCGCAACGCACGCCCCATCCCCAATGGACGACACTTGCCAGTTCATAGGGGATGACCAAATACATCGCATAATCTTTCCATGACCTTCGCGTGGGAGAATTGGAGTCACCCTCTGACTCTGACTTCAGCAAGGGGAGCCATCACCCCTCACGAGAATGTTTCATGGCAGGTACCCACAAGGGATACATTGAAAGCATCCACAAGGGAGGGGCTACCCTAATAGATGACGCTCACCAGTTCATAGGGGATGACCGAATACATCATAGAATCTTTCCACGACCTTCTCGCAGGAGAATCAGAGTCACCCTCTGACTCTGACTCCAACAGGTGGAGCCATCACCCCTTATGAGAATGTTTTATGGTAGGTACCCCCAAGGGATACATCAAAAGCATCCACAAAGGGAGGGGCTACCCCAATAGATGATGCTCACTAGTTCATAGGGGATGATCGAATATGTCGCAAAATCTTTCCACGACCTTCTCGCGGGAGAATCAGAGTCGCCCTCCAACTCTGACTCCAGCAAGGAAAGCCATCACCCCTCGCAAGAATGTTTCATGGTAGGTACCCCTGAGGGATATATCAAAAGCATCCATGAGGGAGGGGCTACCCCAATGGATGACGCCCTCGCTAGTTCATAGGGGATGACCGAATACGTTGCAGAATCTTTCCACGACCTTCTCATGGGAGAATCAGAGTCATCCTTCGACTTTGACTCCAATAGGGAGAGCCATCACCCCTCGCGAGAATGTTTCATGGTAGGTACCCCCGAGGGATACATCAAAAGCATCCACGAGGGAGGGGCTACCCCAACAAACGACCTTGACGACGAAGTCTTCATCAATGCCTAGAACATCGAACAACTACATCGCTTTTACCCTTAATCTACGCACACTTTCTCTTATCAGTTTCGCTATTGACTCCTCGATCTTTAGTGACACCCGACTCCAGCAACGGTAAGGGGTCAGGCCTCACTTGGGGGCTAATAGGAGCATATCTATCCGGTAGACATTCTCTATGCCTAACTCTTTCTCATGTTAAGATCTAGAAGCAAGGGTTGTGAAAACAAACACTGAGTAAAACTGGTTGGACCGCAAGAAACCTACGCCTCAGTAGCTACAACGTTTTTGCTCACCAGCGTGGTCAGAGTTTTTTACCCGCACCCCAAGATTTTTAGCCTTAACTACGGAAAGAGTCGAAACGCATTAAAGAGTATATCTACCTGGCAAACATTCTCTATGCCCAACCCTTTCTCATGTTAAGATCTAGAAGCAAGGGTTGAAAAATGAACGCTGAGTAAAACTGGTATGACTGCAAGAAACATATGCCCCAGCGGCTACGATGTTTTTGCTCACCAGCGTGATCTGAGTTTTTTCACCCGCACCCTGAGCTTTACAGCCTTAACAACGAAAAGGGTTAGAACGCATTAACCTTTTTATACAAAAGGGGAGAAGAGCCAAAAATATGTTTGGCCATAACAAAATTTAAGAGCTTGTCCACTTATTACAAGTTCGCCACCTGGTTTATCTACCTAACTAATTTTTTTGGGGGTGATATCATCCTCTATCTCGGCAGGTAAGTCCTAGGCTAGACGGGCCACCTTCTTCTCGATGTCGTCCATCTCAGCGTCGGTGTAGATAGGCGCGAGAACCGTCACAGGTAAGGAGGGATACAGAGCTGAAAATGCTCCTACGGCCTATTCAGGCCTAGAAGTTCAAAGGCTGGCCCTCCGATGGGTTCACAGCCGCTCTGAGGCGCCCTTAGAGTGAGGGGTGGAAAGGGATGGGCCCACTAGCGGCTAGTACCCAGGCACATGAGTGTCGCGGGCATCGTGGCCCATGTTTGAGTATTGGTCGGTTCCTAGTTCATGGTTTTTCCTCGAAGAAAGGCAACGAGCCCTTGGGACTGGTCGAACGGACCCGAGAACTATATGGATTGGCCACTGAGAATCTAGAGTCGGTCACCAGCTGACCCATACCGGATCCCCGTGAATGGGAAGCTGGGGCCCCACTCGAACTAGCCCGTTAATAGCTCACCGAGCACCATGTTTCGTCCATCGAGGAAAAATGTGGCACGGCTTAGCCCCTCTATTTTATAGAAAAAAACGCTTGAGGAATGACGATCACCAAGACAAGCCGACCCTCGACCGAACCCCTGCTATGCATGGGGGCTAGAGGAAAGTTGGACTCGCAAGGAGAATGAACGCGCGGTTGCTGTACAGCGGTGGACCGATCGGATCCTAGGGGGACCGGAATCAAGAAAAATCTTTTTGACCTCCCAAATCCTACCGTTACATGCCTCCAAGAAGACCGATCATGACAAAAGGGAATCGTTGTCCTACCAGGACACACCACGAGCTACAAAAAGAAGGCGAAGGCCCTTAGAGTCCTCCTGTCCGGAAAAGTCTCAAAAGGAGTATTCTACTCCTCCGTAGGTTCGGGGGCTACTGTCAGGTATCGATATTAGGGATACCAAAAGCAAGGAAGTTAGCGCCCACGCTGACTTTCTTGGATGGCTCGAGACGTATTAAAATGTCTCGCCTGACCCCAAGGTCGCGGGCTCCGTCTTGCCCGACCTCGAGGCTACGGGTTTTGTCTCGCCCGACCCCTTGGGTGTGGACTCTGTCTCGTCCGACCCCAAAGACGCGGGTTCCGTCTCACCCAAGGTCACGGGCTCCGTCTCATCCGACCTCGAGGCCGCGAGCTCCGTCTCGCCTGACCCTAAGGATGCGGTTTCCATCTCGTCCGAGGTCGCGGGCTTCGTCTCACCCGACCTCTAGGACGTGGGTTCTGTCTCGTTCGATGGAGACCCATACCGCCGCCAACCACTCCAGGTCCAAGCGTATGGGCCTGGGTCAAAACTCTAATGCTAGGGAAGATGCTGTCATGCCTCGATGTAACCCGTAGCCATGACGGGCCATACATGAGGATTCACATCAAGAACAGTGTCGGGCGTGCCGGTGCTGTTCTGCCTAATCCTCGTATAGACGCTGACAAGCGCGTTAGTTCACCACGACGTCTGTCGGGACGGAGGGAAATGCCATGACCAATAGATGATGCCTGTGCATGGCGCTAGTAGGTGAACAGGGCCACGACATGTAGCCATCCCTATTGACATCTACAGGATCGGCGGAACCCACATGAAGGAGAAGAAAGACCCGGCAATACTGGAAGCCTTCTTCTCTCTCGTTCTTCTCATTTTCCTCCTCTATAACACGCACTTTCCCTTTGCCTATAAAAGGGGAAGCAGGGCGCCCCATGAGGGGGATGTTGACACAAGAGCACGACACGAGCACACGGCTGAGCGGTAAGCGAGTTCTCAGCACCCGTTCAATCCTTCCACCAGAGACTTGGGATCCTCTCTCTCTCATCTGTTCGTAACCCATACTGCAAACCAAGTGACGGTAACACGAGCAGCAGTGAACTAGACGTAACCCATATATGGTTCAGTCAATCGGTGAGGTTTACGTGGTGATTAAGAAGCTGTTCTCTGAAGACTAGAAGCTGAGAATTGGAAGCAGAAGATTGAAAGTTGAATACTAAAGGCTTTTGAGCGTATTGCTTTGGGGGAAAAGCAAGTTAAGGCAAGTATAGCATGGGACCATCCTTGTTACCTATTCACATTTAATCACTAAATTCATATTGCATGTGTCTCCCTTATTACCATTAAGGATATCCTAGATATTTGATATCTTGCACCTTGAAACCTTTGGGATATTGCATTGGGTAGTTTTTGCTAGTGCTTAATCAAAACCATGATCTTGTAACTTGACTAATGGTATATGCAATGAACATTAAAACATGACTTTTTAGTAACATGGAAACAGGGGGTTGGAGTGTTTATATGCTTCATATTCCTCTTCCTAAGGACTTATCTATAAGTGATCATCCAGGACTTATAGTACAGCTGTGAGGGCTATATGGCTCTGGCTTTAGCTCAGTATAAGGATCTTTTCTAGCTTGTTAGTGGTTACCTTTAAGGCGCAGGGTATGTTTCCTTTGCTGCTGGGAAGTGTGTACCGTGCTGCGATGCCCACGCGTGCCACTCCTAGAGATGGGCCACATACGCCTAGCGGCCCTAACTTGTTAGACGAATTCTTTGAAAGGCTTCATAGTGAACCCTACCGACCTTCCTTGGTAGTGGGTCAAGGGGCTGATCACCCCGGGCGAAAGGGTAAATCATGACTCATAGTGAACGTGTACAACCTCTGCAGAGTGTAAAACTGTTATAACAGTCGTGCTCACGGTCACGAGCGGCCTTAGACCCTTATGGAATAGAGATGATCACTAATGGATAATTATACTAATGATCAATTGTTTATGCTATACATTATTCATGATTACCTGATCATGTGTTTATGGGAATGATAAATTCTTTGCCACTCAATTGCTTAAAAAGATGACCCATTAAAGCCAATCGCAGTTAAACCAGTGTCAGCCCTTTTGAGCCTCATGAACCCCATGATATAATTGTTAAGTACGACATGTACTTACACTTGCTTTATTTTTCTATACATTGGATAAAAATCCCAGATGGGTACCAGATTGCTGGTTTGGAGGAGTTAGGCTTGTGGTCAACCAGTCAGTCGTCCCTGTGGATTTGGAGTCTTCGCCAGAAGATCGGAGTCAACTTTCCTCTGTCTTTACTCTGAGGTTATTTTCTTTTTACTAATACGTTATGTAATAAGTATTGTCTCTTGATATTACCCTTATTTGTGGCTATATGTGAGATTTGACTTCCTGGGCTCACATATAGTGTGTATCTGGTTTTGTCTTTAAAACCGGGTGCTACAATTTTGGACTTCCAGTCTCCCACACTCATGAGTGAATGGGTGTAATCGATCAATACAAACTTGAACAAACTTAGGTCAAACGACCGCTTTCCGCCAAGTGGAGCACACAAACCACCAAAACAAAACAACTTCCACTCTAGTCAGAACAGATCACACATCCTGCACCCTCTCTTATGTGCCAATTATTATAGAAAGATGAGGATTTTACTGGGGGCTCCATGTGCCCACCCTTTATATATGACCATTGAACTATCAAAATCGTTCTACATTTAGCCATCTAGCAGATTTGAAAGTGTTTTTCACTGGTATGGGCAACATGTGGCCAATGCCGGTCCTAGGATTTTAAGGGCCCTCTGACGATCTCGTCGTAACGGGCCCTCTTGACCATGTATAAAATCTTATAATATATAGACACTAATTTTACTTGCAAAACGAAAGCAAATTCAATAATATATTTTTAATTTAACATGTCTGATAATTATAGAGGAACAATGTAGATTAAGCAATATATTTGTAGATGTATGATAATTATCGAGGAACAATGTAGATTAAAAAAGCAATATATTCATTTTCTTTTCTCACCCATGACAAATGTTTCTTAGGTAGCATTCTAAAATTCTAACACCTAAATTAGAAAAAAAAAATGACTATACGGTACAAAGTACTAAAAGTCTAGAATACTATACAAATAATTAATTTAAATTAAAAATAAAAAGAAAAAAATACCTTGGGTCTAAATAATTGATCGGTGATCGCAATTCGTAAGAAATCAAGAATCAAGATGTCGTCGTTGTGGAGCCATGCCTGGTCGCCGTCCTCGTGCGACGTGTCCGTGTCTCCGGTAGTCTAGCTCTTCGCGGCGGCGCGGCTCGGCAGCTCCGCGCGTGTAAGGCGCACGTCACGAACTCACGATCAGAATGTGCTGTGTGTAACGTGAGTCCTCGCCTCCTCTCTACCCGATGGTCGTGGGGAAAGAAAACTAGGAAAGAAATACCGATGTTGTCTTTTTGGACTGTCTGACCAGTTTTATGTCTCTCTTCTCATTAGTTTGTTAATGCCTAATGGACTATAGGACATGGGGGTTATATATCTGGACTTGGACCCCTCCTCCGCTTAAGTCCTCAACCGTCACACCTCGTGCCCTACCCCTAGAGCCAGCACCGCATGTGGCAGTGAGCTCACTTGTCTCTTCTCTCTCCCATCCCTCTTCTCCGTTTCCTATCTTGCTCTTGCACACCCTATCGTCACCATCTCCTAGTGGACTTCACCAAGGAATGCTGGAATAGAAAAGACAGACACAATGATGACACGATATGCCTTGGTAGACCACAACCAAGGATAAGGAGCATGAGGACGAGGACCCTATGGTGGGCCACAGGCTGCATTGGCCTTAGCCGAGGACGACGAGCATGAAAGACCTAATGGTTTCTATTGCCATTTTTTGCCCATGCTAAAGAAAACCACCTTCAAATCTCTCAGATGGTCAAATGCGAATGATTTTGGTACTTGAGTGGTCAAAGATTTCTGTTTCTGTGTTTCTTTAGTGTAGGAACTCTATATTTTAGTGTTTAGTGTAGGAACTCTACATTTTAGTTAAAAGAGGAAATATATTGTAGGTTGGTTTTGGATTTGGTAGTTGAATTTAGACCCATTTGGCACGGCTCCACTTCACCCGTGAAACCGTTTTTTTTGGACTTCAGCTCTATGAACAGCTCTATCTGTGGAGCCGGAGCCGTTTTGGTAAATCGTTTGGCAAAACAGCTCAACATATAGAGTTCCTTAAAATATGCTCTCACACACCGCCACGTAAGATGAGGTGAAATCGGAAGAAGGCACTATTTTTGTTTGCTTCCCACCACAAGGCTCTATGAGAGCACGTTTTTAGGGGCTTCATCGATGGAGTCGTTTATTTTACTCCATTTGATAGAAAACAGCTCCAAACAGCTCGTCAAAAGGGGCCAAAGTTGTTTTTGAAGCATCTCATCTACTACCTACAACTATATACACAAATTAGAAACAAGCGCTCCTTCGTCATCCATGGCTCTACGCGGAAGACACTGCAAAGTATTATATATTTATTGAGAATAAATCCTGATAAAAGACAGAGTCTAATTCTGAGAATTGAACTCAGTGCCGGCAGAGAGCACACCTGGCTATGCTAGCCACCCGAGCACCAGCTCGGTTCTCAGTTGAGAATGAACTTTGATGATAGTTCAATGGTTGAAAAATACGTGTAATAATCCGGTCAAATATGAACAGAGCTAAGCGACTTACCGGATTTGTGAAAAGACCAAGGGCCAGTTTGGTTGCCGAATTTTTTTGGCAAAACGACACTGTAGCGTTTTCGTTGTTATTTGGTAATTAGTGTCCAATCATAGTTTAATTAAGCTTAAAAGATTCGTCTCGTGGATTTCGTCTAAACTATGTAATTAGTTTTATTTTTTATTTATATTTAATGTTTTATGCATGCGTCTAAAGATTTGATGTGACGAGAAATCTTAAAAAATTTAGCATTTTGAGAGGGAATTAAACGTAGCCCAAGTAGAGCAAAGTTCAGGTTTAGGTTGGTCATGGGCTCATGGCAAATTCCGCACTGGATTGGATCCGATCAGCTACTGTCCCGTCGTGCATCCGTGAGTCGTGACCGGACAAGGCTGGTCGCTCCAGGATCGCGTGAATCTGGAACCGGTGCACTCGTCGCCGTCCGCGGTCGGCGCGTGGCTCTCTCCCTGCCGGCTGCGCTGCACAGACGTCGTGCTCTCGTGCCACGTACTACTAGGCCCAAGCAAAACAACAAAAAATTCGTCACGCTCGCTCCGCGCCTCACCTCCGCGGCTCCGCGTCCAACGCCCATCCAATCGCGTGCGTCCATCTCCGCCAGCACCAACAACACCAGCCTAAAATCCGGGTCTCTGGCGGCCGAGACACCTACGGAGTACCTGAGAATCCCCGCACGGGTCTCGAATTAATATTTTTGGGTCCTATTTTCTCCTGCCCTCCTCTGCTCTCCTCCCCGACGAAGGCGACGAGCGAGCGCAGAAAAAAAAAAGACAAGAGAATTAAATAAAAATATATAAAAAAGGACAACGTGAAATACCCTAGGCCGCGATCTGGGCGGCGCGGCGCGGCATGTCGGCGATCGGCGGGGGTGGCCCCGCCGCCGCCGCCGACGTCATGCTGGGGCGGCGAGGGGAGATGGGGTTCGAGGAGGGCGAGCTCGAGCTGGAGGAGGGCGAGACGGCCTCCGCCGGCGGCGGCGCCCGCGAGCTGGTTGTACCCGACGCGCTCGCCTACATCGTAAGAACGTTCTCTGCTCCCTTCCTCTTCTATTTTTTTTTCCGTGTGATTATTATTATTAATTGTCGCAGCGTTGCGATTGTTTTTTGTTTTCTTTTGCTTTACGCTTATTGTGATATATAAGTACTTGGTAGCAATGCTGCAGGGATTTAGGTCGATTTTGCAGTGTATTTGAGGTCATCACTGATTGGCATGAATGCGTGATTGTTTTTTCAATCTGACATAAATGCTGTGTGAAGGGAGGGTTCGGATTTGGCTAACCTGTTAGCTTTACCTGGCAATGTATTGGAGCTGACGTGACAATGCAAGACTAGTTCGTAGTTACTTCTGCAATCCTTGAGTCATAGTACTAGTTTACAGCGATTTATGGTACCCCTTGGGTTAATTATGAAGCCGTCTTAATTTCAGGGCTAGATTTAGCAGGTCGCTGGGACAAGTTAGCTGGTGATTGGTGGTAGTATGGTTTGTACGGTTGGTTCACGTGCACTTCTTCAGTTTCATTTGCTTTTGTCGATTTTGCAGTGTATTTGAGCTTATCATGGATTGGCATGAATGCATGATTGTTTTTTTTTCAATCAAACATAAATGCTGTGTGAAGGGGGGGTTTACGATTCTGCCAGTTAATTGCTGGCCTCTGGGGGGGGATTCGGATTTGGCTAACCTGTTAGCGTTACCTGGCAATGTATCGGAGCCGGCATGAGAATGCAAGACTAGTTCGTAGTTACTTCTGGAATCCTCGAGTAGTAGTACTAGTTTACAACGATTCTGGTACCTCTTGGGTGAATTAGGAAGCCTTCTGAGTTTCAGTGCTAGATTTAGCTGGTCACTGGGACAACTTAGCTGGTGATTGGCAGTAGTATGGTTTCTACGGTTGGTTCACGTGCACATTTTCAGTTTCATTTGCTTTTGGCTGGTTTTCCGTTACCTGGCCTGCTTGGTGAAAACTCTGCTATGTTATCATGGATATGTATGAACAGGACGGAGTGATCAACTTCCTAGTTGGTGTTATTGTTAACAAGGACAAGACTTATTGTGCATACCTCATACTTTTTTTTTGGGTGGGGGATTACATTTGACCTTGTGATATCAGATTTCGTAGATCATTATCCACATTCCTAATTGGGTAATAGAAGCAATGTGCAATTAAGTTTTTAGTAGAGCAAAAAGTTTTCAGTTTCCCTGTTCTTGTCTGCTAATTCCAAAAAGAAGTTTCTTTTGTAGTTTTTATTTGGAAAGCACCATTTGGTGCGGCCTTCACAGGAGGCCAGGTGCGGGATGGGGGATCGAACCCCCGCCGTCCGGCTCCTCCCGTGGAGCCTTCACCACTGGGACACACGCCCATCCGCTAGTTTTTCGATTATTCGATGCATGCATATGGAGCTCATGCTCCAAAATATACCCCTATAATTATGTTAACTTTAATGATACCATAATCGCCTTAGTTACATAGTTCTGTATGTCTAATGGGGGATATTTGACTAAAACTTGAAGTAGTTTGCTATTTTATTTTTCTAATCGTAAACTGTATGAATTTTTATTCCATGATGTGGGGGCCAATGAACTGATAGTATTAGTTGAAAGTTGTATATGCTGAAGGAAAAATAACCATGTATTTTGGTAGGCCCTTGTACTTTACAATTTATAGGTTGGACACAAATCAATTTCTGCTGTCGAGATCAGTGACTAGAGGCAACGTATAGACACAATTTTTCTCTTATACTCTGATTTTTTCTTTGGAATTTATTTATTCATATTTTCAACTCATTTTTCGTTTTTTGACTGATGTAGGACTTTCTAGCTTTTTAGCTCAATAGGATTTGTGTGGGGGACACTACTACAACAAAAGAGTCACTAGTTCAAGCTAGTTGGGTCAGGCTAATTGAAACCCAACAAGACAAGATCCATGTAAACCAAAGAGGAACAAAGAAAGAAAACTATTGCAATAAAACAAAATAGTGATACTAAAAAGTTGTAATGGTTCTTGATTTCTAATTTCCATATGTCTATCCAAACACTACTATTATGGTGTACAAAGATTAATATTTTTTTCATTTGGAATGCAATATTATATGGTATGTTCATTCTTATTCTGGAATTTGATTCATCATTGATAACTATTGGTACATTGACATTTCTTACTTTATTGTGCTGCTTCATGTTCCTGTGTCCAAGTGAAGTGTTTTGGGTTAAAAATACCATGTAGTCAACAGTTTACAGTTCACAAGTGGATTTTGAGTCCAGCTTTCAGTTCTTAAGAGTGAGGGAGTTGATTGTACATCTAAGTTACGTGGGGAGGTAACTCATACAGGTTTGTTTGGATTCAAGGGATTTAATATATTTGGTATATGATACTTCTGGGGTTACCTCAATAACTATGTAAGTGATAATGGGTATTTTGAGGGATGAATTATTCCTTCTAGGCTTATGCTTCACTGCTTCTATTGATAGTGCATTTAACTTTGTTGCTCCATACCTGTCTATACTTCAAGAAACTGCTTTGTCCTTTTACATACATGCTTTATCTTTTTAGTATACACTCTCATAGTACAGTTTCATCCTTCTGGATGTTCAGCCTTTAAACTTTTACTTATAACTATGTTCCTTGCGCTAAAAGACTAAAGCATGTTGTATTATTTACAGGATGAAAGAATTCAAAATGTGTTGGGCCATTTACACAAGAAATTTGAAGGTGAAATAACTCATACGAATTTGGGTAAGAGGAGTAAAAATTGCCAACCTGTTCGCTCTTTAGAGTTATTGATGTTGTATTGGCTTACGTGAAAAATCGTTCACACTACATATAGGTTCGATGTATGGATGCCATGGTTCGTTCTTGCCAACTTACCCACGTTCCCCTTTGGGCTTTCCTCAATATTGGAACACTGCAGATCCAAAAAACCATGGCAGTGCCTCTAGATCACCTTATCTGCCAACAGAGGTACACTTTACAAAATTTTACATATATTGACTTACTAAGATTGCTGCCTACATGTGACAATATTACAATGTGCTTCCAGAATGCGCAAAAGAACCATTTTGTTAAGACCGAATTAGACAGCAGCAGGAAAAATGACTACTGTCGAATATCCAATGAGAATGATGGCAATACTTCTCAACAGATGTTAAACAGAGCAGTCAATGGTTCTGAGCAGAAAGCACCGAAAATACGTATCAAGGTGAATAGCAATAAAAGTTCGCCAAGAAATACTGCTGCTATATATAGTGGCCTGGGCCTAGACATTTCCCCTTCATCATCTACAGAAGGCAACCTAGATGAGACTGCTCGGGCTCTGGTGCCCGAAATTTTGCCTGATGAATCTCCACGTACCATATTTGAGGTTAAGTTTTACCCTGTCCGTGTTATTGTGGTAAAGCCTTGTACGATTGATTTTTTAAGAGTTAGTGCATTGTGTTGTTTGAACAGATAATGACCTGCCATTTTATTCCTGGAGGACACTTGCTCTCACCCCTCACTGGAAATGTTCTAGAATTGAGGCAAAAGCCTAAAGTGATGGTAAAACAAGAAGCACCTGAATTTCAAGTCAAAGTAGAATTGCACGGAGACTTGGGCCATACAACCTCTGCTACTCTGGATAACAAAGATAAGTGTACCAAGGAAATCAAGTCTGATGGAAAGAAAGACAGTACTCACAATTTCAAGAGTTCAAAATCCAGAGTTAACAAACCACCTGCTGTGAATAAGGGAACTAAGCCTATACAGGATGTTTTAGATGATACTGGTTCAAACTTCTTACCTACAATTGTAAAGATAGAACATTCAGTCGAGGACTCAGCGAAATTTACAGGAGGGATTTCAGATAAAATGAAGGGATCAAAAAATGGTCCATCAAAAGGACACATTAGTGACAAGAACAAAAACAGTAAGGAAGAGCCTTCGCTTGATCATGGATTTTCTTGTAAAAACAAATGTGATTCTGATGAGTACAATGATCAACCTTGTGCCAGTTCAAGTCAGTTGCAAAACATTCCCAACAAAACTTCGTCACTGGAGAGGGACAGAGGAAAAGTATTGCATATGGAAGATGAACCATCTCAGTACAAAAGCAAGGAAAATGGAGGCCCTTTTAGTGCAGATTCCATGGCTGTCATGGTAGGAAATGTTGATAGAAATTCTTTAGGGATGATGAAAGGGAAGAAGAAGAAAGTTTCCTCTCCGCAAGCTGCCCTGTCTGGGAAGAAGCTCAAGTTCAAGACAAAGAAACAACTGAATGACAACATCGACAGAAAATCTTATGGTGAAGATGAGGATTATGCTTTAGACCATAGAATTGATTTGGCTAATTCATATCCAACAGATAAGAGTGTGAGGCTTGAGAAAAAGACCATCTCATCTGGGGAGACTGGTAACAAGTCAGATGTTGGAAATGACGGTGACCCCAATATCTCTGCGATGTTTGATGAGAAATCAGATCCTTTGCCATTAGTATATAGGAATGGGACTACGCAATCATCCGCAACCCTTCCTTCTCCGGAACCCATTTTAATAAATGAACAATGGGTGTGCTGTGACAAGTGTGAGAATTGGCGCCTTTTACCCTATGGGATGAATCCAGATATACTTCCCAAAAAATGGCTGTGTAGCATGCAGAGTTGGCTGTAAGTTCATCCACTTTGTTCATATTTCAAGTATTGTTAAATGCTTTATTTGGTTTATAAGTGTTCTTATTTTGGTATTTGCAACTTATTGTAGGCCTGGAATGAATAGCTGCAAAATAACTGAAGACGAGACTACAACAGCCCTTCGGGCACTTTATATGGTTCCTGCACCTAAAAATAACATTAAGGATGGTGGTCATGATAATGCTATGTCAGGCATAGGCGCAGCTATTGCTCCAACTTTTCAGGGAAATATACAGTCCATCAGTTCACTGGGGAAGCTGAAAGGTTCCCTTGATGGAGCCAATGTGACAAATACTTTGGACTCAGCTGGTATGTCAAAGCCCTCAAAGAAGCTACATGCTCCTTCAAGTAGAAACTTCCCTAAACTGAAGGAAAAAAGGAAGCTAGTGGAATCATCAGATAAAGGTGCGCCACCTATAGTTTTGTTGAAGTTTACTAATACCTTTCTATTGTTTTGATTCTAATGGTTCACATTTCTGCAGGAGAAATTATTGGAAAAGATCAGTCACATAGAATGAGAAGCAGTGTAGGGGTTGATCATGATAACGTGAGGGCATCAAAGAAAATGAAGAAAGAATCCAATGGCCCTGTGATGAAGCATCAGTCCTCTGAGTTTGAAATAAGCAAATGTAGTCCTGCCAGTGAGACTCTGAAAAACATCCAGAAGCGCAGTGGTATTTCTCCTGGCATGGGAAAGTATGGTTTATCTTCATCAGGTAATCATTCTCATGGTGAAGATAAAGGTTTCTCAGATGTGGTCATTAAAACATCAGATACAGAGAACTCTGGCCCTCGAGACTCATCATCCATTAAGAAGAGAAAATTGAAACAAAGGCAGTCAAACCAGCATGATCTGGACCCAAGCTGTAGCAATACTGACACAAATGATATTACAAAACAAAATATTAGTGAAACTAATGCTGTGAAGAAAAAAACCAGGCCAGAACTGAAGTTGTCAAAGACAGATAGGACAGCTACCGATTCTAGAGGCACAGTTACTGGAGTTGATGATAGTATATCTACTGACAAAGAGTGTTTAAGTGAGCAACTTCAGGAAAATACCCATTTCCAGCATCCATCACTCTCAGAAGGCACCACAAAGAGGAAGATTGGTCATGCACAAACATCTACAGCTGCAACTTCGAGTTCATCCAAGATGTCTAACTCCCACAAGTATAAAGCTGATTTCCAGGAAACGAGGGCCTCCCCTGTAGAGTCAGTTTCTTCCTCACCCTTGAGATCTTCTGATAAGAATCCTTTAGGTCGACATCGAAGCTCTTCATGGACAGTTACAGAAAATGTGCAGTCTAAGGAGTCAGGGAAGAAAGGTTCTTCATGCTCCAACAGAAACTATGATCTTGGGTCTGATTGTGATAAAGCTAAGGCTCGTATTTCTGGTTGCTTTAACGGAGATGTGGGTCATCATGTTCAGAAGGATAGGGACTTGCTGAAAGATAAACAAGACGTGATGAATGCATGCCTTATAAACAAAGGTTCTGGACTCGGTATTAGAAATGTCCAGTTGAATCCTGAACATAAAGTCAATCCAGATGTCCTCTCATCACATGACAACCATGGTCACAAGCAACCAACAGGTCGTCAGAATGGGAAAACACCGCTCCATTTCGGTTCAAACCAAGGTGACCATGCAAACTTGACTTATGGGAATATTAAGCCTGATAAAGGGAATATACCACATAAGGACCAGAAAACAAATCCATCTGCAGTCAAAGGAAGCAAGCAGCAGCCATCCTTAAACAATGCATCAAATGGTGATGCCTCTTACAAGGCAAAGCAAATAGAAAAGGCTGTTATCGAAAATTTGGAAACTAGGAAGCAAGTAACTCTTAATGGTGATGCTTCAAATCTAACAAGCGCATCTGTTCTACTGAAGGAAGCTCGAGATTTGAAGCACTTGTCTAAACGTCTTAAGGTTCGTTTGCGCAAAACATTTCTTATATTTTTACTGTTGTTCCCATTCAAATCCTCTCTTGTTGCAGGAAAAAGGGGACGACTTTGAGAGTACAAGCATGTGCTTTGAAGCGGGTCTGAAATTTCTCCATGTTGCTTCGCTGTGTGAGGCTCCAAATGTTGATAGCTCCAAACAAGGGGATTCTGTACAAGCTATGAAACTGTATTCTGAAACAGGAAACCTCTGTGGGTAAGAACATCCTTCTGGTTTTATTTCTTTGAGATGAGATCTAGACAACAGTTGATTTATCATTCTTTTATTTATGATATTTGTGTCTATTAGACCAAGTTTCAACAGCAATTTTTATTCTTGCAAGGAAAATTTATTATATTGGTTAATGACCATTTTATAAATGATGATTCTCTATAAAGAGAGCCTAGATTAGTTGTTTGATGGTGTGGATGCATGTTAGGTGCTTCTTTCTTATTAATGAAAAGTTTCCTAGTTCCTCCTGGTTGGTCTCTAAAAGAATAGATGCTTGTTTATGTGGTTATAGACTTCAGTATGTCAGAACTTTCATCCTTTGTAAGCCTTGGTTGATGATATTTCATAATTTAAGTTACATAATAAAGACTCTAATGTGCCTTGTCATTTGGTACTTGCGTTGCATGATTAACTAATCTCTTCCTGTTGGCTTTGTTGTTTTCAACAGATTCTGCGCTCATGAATTTGAGCGACTCAAGAAAATGGCAAATGCTGCTTTGGCATATAAATGTGTGGAAGTGGCATATATGAAGGCTGCTTTCTTTAAAAGTCCTGGTGTAATTAAAGATAGGCATGCATTGCAGGCAGCATCCTTGATGGTTGCTCCAGGTTTTTGTTTTCACACATGCTTTGGCTCATGTATCTGAATTTGAATGTAGCAAGCCTATAAGGTCATTACAGCCTATTTTGTTTGAGGAATGTCCTTTAGGATGGGTTTGTCCATTATGAGAATATCCAATTGTTTTTATTGATTGATCTTATTATCCTTTTCGTCTGTAATGGGTCAGACCCATTCTCAAACCAAGCTGGATTTAGAATGATGAATTATTCAGTGAAACCTAAAAAATTGGGGATGCTGCAATTCTGAAGGATCTGATTTGTAGTATATGAAGTAGCATTGTTTCTTTCAAGATCTTGGCTTGAGAAGTAATATTTTTGCACTTCACTAATCACTAGTTTACAGCTTAGCATTGTGATGAAGTAAAAGAAGTTCTCTAATGATTCTAGCATTTCAACCTTACACAGATTTGGTAAATCTTGCATCAAATTTTCAATGCATCTCTTGCTCAGAGAGGTAGATGCCTAATCTACCTTTCAGATGCATGAAACAATGCAAGCCTTCATTTTATTTAGGGTGGCATCAATGCAATTAAGTTTATCTTGATTAAAATTCTGATTTTAAAAATTCTCCTTTTTTTTTTCTAGTGGAGTCTCCATCATCTTCTGCTTCAGACATCGATAATTTGAATAACCAGAGCACAGTTGCTAAGGCTGTTTCTGCAAGGGGTGTATACTCTCCTCAGATTTCTAGCAACCCCATATCTCGGAACAATCATCACTTGATGGGATTGCTTTCTTATGTAAGTTCCTGATGTCATTTTCAGTTCTACCACTAAGTGAACAATCATCTTGTTATTGAAATATGCTCCATACATTGTGAATATCAGAATGTGCAACAGTCTGTTCCACATCAGGCCTTTTTTTTTTTACTTTACTCACATATAGATCAACGGGCCGCCCCTTTTTAGATAGTTCACCTATGCAATTGCATACACAGTTCTGCATGTCCTGTTTGTCATCTGTGGAGGCACTTGCTGCCCTTTTCCAATATATTAGAGGTTAGGGTAATAAGACCATGGAATTTTAACCTAGTTTGGGCAGCAAACTTCCTCAAACATGGAGCATAATTGGCCTCTCTTTTGTAGTTTTTGTTTGCGCTTCTAATACTTCCCCACCTTCAGATGGCCCCCACCTATTAGTGATGCAAGTCTGGTTCAGATTTATAAAGTGTTGCCCTCAGTCACAAGAAAGTGACATCAAAATACTGCTCTAGCTATCAATTTTTGCTGTACCATGTTAGTAAAATCTTCAATCTGTTTGTTGGATATTCATTTGTTAATTCAGGTGTTCACTAGGTATTTATTCCTCAATGGATAATCTACAATCAATGGCCCTTGATTCTGTATCGCAAGCTTGTTATGATTTCACATTTTCATGAAATGGTGCACACAACAGAGCTAAATGTATCTTCATATTGTGACCTGTGAGTAAGTATTCTAGTTTCTGAATGTTCTTTTCTTTTTACAGGCAGAGGACATAAATAATGCATTCGAGGGAACCAGAAAATCTCAAACTTCATTTTCAGCTTATCTTTCTGGTATTGGAAAGAATCAGGTGGATGAAGTTGCTCTTGTAAGGGAAGTACTTGATTTCAGTTTTCATAATGTCAAGGGATTGCTGCAACTGATTCGTCATTCGTTGGAGTCTATCAACCATGAAAGTGGTAAATAATCTAACAAGTATAGGTCTCTCTGAATAGAGATTTATGATGGCAAGGTTGCTTTGGCATTTTTGCTATACATTGGTACCTCCTCCAATCTGGATGTAGAAGTAAACAAGTTTGGAGAGTAATCGGTTGTGAGCGGAAAGGATTCACATTGCCTTCTCTTGGTTGCATGGAAGTATTATCTTGTGGGTGATCAATTTTGACCAGCGCCAAACTGCCAAAATGGGTTTCTTTACCAAGTCATATTGCTACTTTTGTTGCCCGGAAGTATTTCTTGTAGATGATGGTTTTGACTAGTGTCAAACTGGCAAAGGGGATTCTTACAAAGAATTATCCTGCAAATGTTAATTGCTAAATCCAACATTCTCGGTTTCAGTGTCTTGTGAGTGATCAAATCCAAGTCCTCAATGGGAATCTAATATACATCTTCCGTAGCGGTAAGAAATATTTGCGCAGTTATATTATGTTCTTTGGAATATTGCCCTGTTTTTACACAGTCCTAATCTCTCAAGTGACTTTCTCATTTTGTGTTTGTTTCTTGACATGAAATGTCAGAAATGTTTTTCTAGAGAATATTTGTGTAGCCCTAATATCATGCACTAAGCAAATATCCTTTCCTAGATGTAGTCTCCTTTCAGATTAATTCCATTTCTAACAGATTTGCATTCCTTGAATGCAGTTCGAGGGCACAGTCTCAGTTTTCTTTCCAGGGCGCCAGTGTAAGCTTAGGTCAGCACTCTTGTCCTAAAGTCTCCACACCTTCTATTGGCCTTGCGGAGAAGGTTCTGACAGGCAAGACTCCACCATTTGCTTGTTTACAGTGTTTATCACTTTTGCTTTGTTTCAGTCGTGCACTCTGCATTAGTAAGGTTTGCAAGCACCCAGTTGGTGTTTTTGTTCTAGATATGAGTGAAGTAAATTAGGTGGTGAAGGATGAGGATAAAGTTCCTTTCCACGAAATGTGAGAATAGGGCACATGAAATTTCAATGGCATTCCATGCTGTGTTCAATTGATCAATTCACTGGTTAAAATTTGTTTTAAGCTGCCTTTAAAGGCTAGTGTAATGTAAGTCTTAATAAAATAGAAGGATACCCTGCACGTTGCAGCGGGACTTTAGAAATAAAGCTGTTAACTGTTATATGTATGCGCTGGACCTGTATGTTATTGTATTGGTTCTGGTTAATGGGCAAGCTAGTGCGAAAGGGCCTCTAGCTGAGTTGGTTAGGTGGCTCGAGTACTCCTCCCATGGGAGCGAATTTTCAGGATGGGATTAAAAAAAACTCCTCGTCTATCCCACACCAAAGCACAGGTCTAAGGTCCGGCCCAGGTCGTGGTCGTTCTCACATGGGCTATGGTGCCGTTGTGTATGGGTGGGGCAGGGGTTCAGGGGTTTTCTCGACCTGTGTGAGGTCTTCTTGTTAATGCAATGCCTAGGGGCCGTCTTACCACCTATAGGTCGAGTTTTTTTTTTAATGGGAAAGCTAGTGGAAGATTCTAATAAAATGCCTAATAGAATATTAGATCGAATTATAAGATGATGGAGCAGTAAAACGAATCTATGTGATGATGTGGATGCCTAGTATTATGATAGATTTAAAGTAATTGCACTTAGTGGGAGATGATGTGGATAACTTTTGTACTTGGTTGTGGATGATGTGGATAGTTCTAGTACTTAGTGGGGGATGACATGAATAGCTTTCATGAAGATATTGAAAGTTAGTGGGAGGACGATGTGGATAATTTGCATGTTGAGATTGAAAGCTAGTGGGGGTTGCTTTTATAAGATATATGGATATGGATAAAGAGATTAGTGTCATGACTCATGAACTGCAGAGGAAATGCATCTTACGGGTTTGGTCGATGCGCCTTTGATGGCATTCTCCCCAGTTTAGCTAGAGTGCTTTTGCTCGCTAAGGAGGAAATGCATCTTTGGGGTTTTGCTAGGGCCGAGGTCTTTCTGTCAGAATAGGTTTCGTTGAGTTTGGTCAAGGTTGGTGTATGTATAACCAAAGGCGCGAGCGAATGTAATCTAGTTTCCTCTGTGTACGTGCATGTGTGCCTGTGCTCTTATCCCTCCCACACGTCTTCGAGAAAAAGAACTCATAAACTGAAGTACTTAGTCTAAACTTTCCTTTTTCATATTTGTTTGTTGGCACATTGCGTTATATCTTGCTTACTTTCAGCGAGCTGCCCAAATCGTAGTCACCAACCATAAGATAAATGTGAGGAACAATGGCACAAACAAGAGCTCATTTTAGTTTGGCTGTTTGTAAACAAATCCTTTGTCGGCTTGTCGCTCTAATTTTCTTTGGTGGTTGATTGTTGACGCGAGACTTGTTGATTTCAGCTTTGGAGGTGCTTCAGGACTCGGCAGTGTCTAATACTTTACAAATTTGCGGAGGTTCAATGAGGATTGTCTGACTCCAAATGTTAGGTGTATATATAGGCCAACTTTTTAGTTAATTCCTTCCCTTTTTCTCGATACCTGTGTGTATATTATACGAGAAAAGGAAGAAAGCAATTTTGTCATATTTTTAGCTAATGGTTGTAATTATTGTTCAGATGTTGCAAAATTCATTCTTTGGTGGCCTGGGAGAAGCTAGTCTAGCCCTATTAACTTTACAATTGTTTAGGCGCCTTGTAACTATAAATGTTTTTAGCGTTTGATACATTTTTCCTTGTGGGGCTGGCCTAACAACAAATGATGATGGCACTATCTGCTGCCTATCTGACTGTTGTTTGGGTTCCTGCTTGAGCATTGCCATTGTAACGAGGAAGTGATGTAAAAGCTCGTGCTGCTATGCTAATGTAGAGGTTTCCTTTCCATTATTACACGTTGAGTCCGATTGCTTTGTTTACATGTTCTCTGTCTCCATTCAGACTGAAAGGCAGTGGCTCGTTCAGTTTTAAGGCATGAAGCCTTCTTTCCGTTGAGAATTTTAATATCTTTTTTTCTCTCTGCTGAGACAGGATTGTAATATAGTTCTGGGTGTACTTGCTCCAGAGAGTAGCATCTCTTATTTTTTGCAGTAAAAATGGTTTGTCCTGTTCAAGTATGTAGAAACGAGAACAAGAATGAATTGAAGTATGTGTTTTCCATTGATTGAGTTGGGTTTAAATACAGTAGTTGCAGGAATCGGCCGGCGACGCATCAGGGGACGTCTGTATAGACTATCTCTGATGGAGGATTTGCGAGTTAGAAATAACAAACAGAAAAAGATACAAAGATATCCGCTTTAGGGTATGTCCTTCATTTTTATTTTTATTTTTATTTTACAGTTTAGACAATCAGCTTTTCTAGCAGAGGTAAAACTGTTTTGAAAAACATTTAGCAAAAATGACATCATGAACAGTTTTGTAATAATTAGTATTCGGCTTGTGAGGAGGAGTCGTGATAAGCCGCGTCTAGCACGGCTAAGACTTTTTGCTCCTAGCGCCTTGCTAAATGGGCATCTATAAACCAGCTCCTCGCAAAGAGGCAGGAGGAACCAAAGTCGAAAAAAGCTGGCTTCTTTCGCTTCTAAAAAAACTCAATACAAATTATTACAAAACTGCTATGGAGATATTTTTATTGAACTTTTTCAAAAATGTCTTCAACTTCACGGGAGAAGTTGCTCAGGAGCCCGAGACCAACCAAATAGGGTCTTTTTTTTTGGCTCTAACTCCTTATAGTCCATTTGGTGCGGCTCCCGCACTAGCCCTTCCACGGGCTCTGGCATTGGAGTTGGCACAACCGCACAAAACGCAGGAAGAAGCACTTCTGGTCGTGAATGGGAGGATTGTGGCCCAGTTCTCATCTCGAAAAAAGTAGCTTCATCTTGGAGGCCACGGCATCGGAGCCACGCGGGAGCAGCCCTTTCAAATAGGTCCACGACAAGTTGTGTGGGAAACCCTTTCAAATGGGCCCTCAATATAAAAATGGTTTTGGCTCTTCTAAACTTGTTATAAGAATCCATTTTTAAGAAGGCAGTGCTAGTGTCCGGATGTTCTGATGGATGCGCGCGTCTGAACACCTGCGCAGCCTGCCCCCATCCACTATTTTTTCCCACCCCGTCGCAGCGCCCGCGTGTTCGGATGACTCGCCTCGCACGCGCGGCCCACCCTGTCCACCTCAATTCGAGGCCGTTCACCCCGCCCCGTCCGCCGCCCCCAGCTCGCCGCGTCCCATTCCCCGACGCCCGTGTCGTGCCACCATCACTCCCCGCGCCCTTTGACATACACTTGCAACATGAAACACATGTAACATATGTGTGAAACACGTGCAACATGAAACACTTGAATGAAACATACGTATGAAATAGATGAAACATACACTTGCAATATACGTGTAAACATATCTAACATCCAGATAAAACACTTGCAACTTGCAACATGAAAATACTTACTACAACATAAGATTGAAACAACAGAAACAGTTGGAACATATTGTTGCAGCATATGCAACATCCAGATCATAATGCTTGCAATATATGTCTGGAATAGATAAACATTTTGAACAAACCTCTCAAACACTTTCAACATGCCTCAGAAACACTTGCAACATATGCAATATGTGCAACATTCCTGATCTATTCTTACAACACCATATAAAACAATTGCAACATATCTTAAAAACGTCTAAAACACTTGAAACATACACTTACAATATGCGTTTTCATCGCAACATCTCCTTGCTGATGTCGCGCATCGCGACGGCTATGACGTCGAGAATGGCCACGACATGGTGCACAGCAAGCTGGAGTGGGCACGGCGATGGAGGGGCACAGCGCGGGATGGAGCGCGATGCTGGATGGGGGAGCCGCACGGCATGGGATGGGGTGCGCGGCAGGGAAGACAGCAGCAGAAAGCGCACGACACAGTTGCACGCGATGGGTAAGCACGGGAGTGGGAGATATTTTTCTAGAGAGATGGGGGAGACGCATAGAGAAAGCAGCTTGTTGAGTCGTAGCACGTAGGCAAATGGACTAACGCCGTTTTGGTGATTTTTTTTTAATTTTAACACTTTTTGGAAACTAATTTTAAATCTAGCACGGTCGGGTTTTTTTAAACTAACACTTTTGGCCGCGCCTATTGCCCTAGCGCTGTCAAATGCCTGTGCCATGCTATGTATGGTGGCGCGGCAGAGGGCTGATATGGCGGCGACCGGAATCGCTGACCGCTGACGGGGCAGGGCCTACCGCGCCACCGATCTTGGCGCGGCACTGCCGTGCCCTGATCCATGGCGCGGCAGAGCCGAATAAAACCCCCACGGCTAGTCCCGGCCCCCGCTCGGCCCTCCATTGCCGCCTCCCTTCCCTTCCATTCCTTGGCCGCCTCCCTCCCTCCTCATCCTCGTGCAAGGTAATAATGCACATTTTATTTTCGTTTGAATGGTGGATAGTATATTATGAATGGGAGCTAAGTTTAGAAGGAAAAAATTATATTTGGGAACTATGGTCTATGATTTGAAGGAAGATATTAGTTTGATTTTGTCAATGTTAAGGTTAATTATTTAGTTAGAAGTATGTTTACCATGTATATTTTTGTTGCTATAATTGTCGGTTATATTATTTTAGTTACATTGCAAATGATTATATTTTACATTAATTTGTGTTGTTTTGATTGATGTTTAATTTGAACCGTTTTATTAGATGGAAGACATGTTTCAGGAGCAGTTATGGCGAAAACGGGGTCGTCCTAGAGAATTATACCCCGACGAGTCTAGCAAAGATGCCCCCGTCCCTCCTAAACTCCCTGTCCCTAACTGTGACTGTGGTCATCCGGCCGACGTGTTTCAATCGAGACATCCGAACACAGCGGCTCGTTGCTTCTACACGTGCAGTCGTTTTAATGTAAGTAATTATTTCCGTATGTTTTTTCTTCTTCATTTGTATTACTAGGTTACTAATATTTTTGTTGGAATTTTGTTGCGTAGGTCCATGAGAGGTGCTTTTTCTTTCAGTGGATCAACGATGCAGACAAATTTGACCCTAGGTACCTCCTTTTCGACGATTAGTGGAGAGGGCGACATCCACGAGAGCACTTCGAGCGGTGGGTTCCACCTCCCCCTAACTCCCTCCAATGACGGCTAAGGATAAGCACTTAGCCGTAGTTAGACGACTCGAGGAACCTCCTCTATGCCATTGCGGAGACCGAGCCGTGATAAACCCTGACAATACATTGGAGTTTGTGTGTCCAAACAAGCATGAAGTAAGCGCAAAGTGTATGTGTTGAAATGTTGAGCTATATGTGTCATGTACTAATGTCACGTTATTTAGGTGTATTCAATGGCGAAGTGTCGTTTCAAGGAGTAGTTGTATGGTCCTAAGAACAAATGGCCCAAAGAACCTCCAAAAGCAAAGCAAAAGAAGAAAGAAATGTTAATTTACAAAGCACCGCCAGTCAAGTGTGAATGTGGTGTTAAATCCAACTACGGTCTAGTCCCTTCGGAGCTTGGAATAGGCCATTATTGCGGCCATATGATTGACTATGATGAGGTTGGTTATTTTTGTGGTAACCATGGAATCGTATTTTGTTTCTTTTGCTAAGACATATATGATATAATTTATCGTTTGAACAGAGCACTAGGAAATACAGGTGGGAATGTTATGATGGTCAAGCTAAGTTCTTGGATGAACTGAAGGGGAAGTAAGTAATTGCATGAAAGAGGGGATATGGACCTGACTACGTCAACCTTTTCGTTAAACATCACAAAGACAAGATGCGTGAGTTTGCTAGATAGTGTGGTATTTGTAACCTGGTCGATGTTGGGCTTGTCAAATGGGGATTGGAGAGACGGATGACATTAGAGGAGGAGAGGGCAAGGAAGGAGGCAAGGTGAAAGGTCCTTGTGTGGTTTTGGTAATTGAGTGACAACCTAGGTGGACTAATTGTGTTTATGTGAGATACACATGTGATTAGTCCACAGGTACATGTGTGTGAGCAACATATGCCATGAAGGTGAAAATGGCTTGAAGATGTTGCAAAGCTCACACATGTGATGATGAAGGAGCTTAAAAGCACATGAGACATGACATTGAGTCATGTGATCAAGGTGGAGAAGATCAAGACAAGACTTGGCTTGATGGATCGGTTGCAAGCGTGAAGGGCAAGTCGAAGGCTTTGGAGTGATGGACCGCGTGGCGGTGAAGCTTGAGCAAGACTTGGCGCCGATGGACGATGGCAACGGTGAAGAGCAAGTAAAGTCAAGATCGATGAACCAATATGATCACGTGATGATATGAAGTGGATCATATCATTGTTGATCGTGTTGGTGCATGTGTTGCATCAACATTGGAGGAGATAGGAATGGAATGCGCAAGGCAAAGGTATAACCTAGGGCATTTCATTTCACCGGTCATAGGTGTGTAGAGAAGTTTATGACCGGGTTTAGGATAGATGGCCGTACTATCAAGAGGGGCAAACTTGTTTGCATATCGGTCATCTAGTGTCACTCAAGTGATCTAACTTTGCATCATCGCTAGGATTGAGTGGAATGGCAAGTTGAGTGGCTAATCCTTTGAAAAATGATTGTGAAAATGCTAACACACATACACATGATGGTGTACACTTGGTGGTGTTGGCACATTTGCAAAGGAGAAGAAGTTGGTGATGAAAACGAGTGAGTCGTGCTGGTTACAGAGTGACCGGACGCGTCCGGTATGGTGACCGGACACGTTTGGTATTTGGCGGCATACTCAGCGATCGGACGCGTCCAGTCACCACACCGGACGTGTCCGGTGTGAATCAGAAAACGCGGTGTTCGGCAGTACAGTCGATCGGACACTGGCCGTGTCCGGTCCGATGTGACCGGACGCGTCCGGTCGTCAAAGGATGCTTACTGTACTCGACCAGACGCTGAGGCTCAATGTCCGGTCGGTTTCTAACTGTCGTGTCCAGTCGACCCTGGAGGCTTACTAGACTCGATCGGATGCAGCAAGTGAGCGTCCGGTCGTTTCGTGCTGAGCGTTCGGTCGTCGTGTTAGAGAGCCATTGGAGGCAACGGTCGGACACGTGGCAGTCAGACAGCTACCGGACACGTCCGGTATAGCGACCAGACACGTTCGGTATGCACGGCCGGTGTGTCCGGTGCAGCGTCCGGTGCTGCGTCCGGTCAGCCCGAAAAATGCCCAGTAAAGGTGTAACGGCTCTATTTATTCGTGGGGTTATAAATAGAAGCCATGGTCAGCTTTGGGCAGGCAGGAGAGCACACTAGAGCCTTGGTGGCTTGTGTAGTAGTGCTTGGGAGCCCTCCATCTCACGGATACTTGATAGTGATCATTCAATTGTGTGAGTGAGAGATTCTAGTGCGATTGCATCGTGAGGTTGCATCGAGTGGCACTAGGTGATCGAGTTACACGCTGATGGTGCTTGTTAGTCTTGGAGGTTGCCACCTCCTAGATGGCTTGGTGGTGGTCTCCGTCGAACCCCGCAAGAAGCTTGTGTGGTGCTCCGGAGAAGTGCTTTGTGAGAGGCATTGTGCTCGCCCCACGGGAGCCACGAAGAGCAACTTTAGTAAAGCATGTCATTGAGCTACCCTCACTTTTGGGGTAGGTTCTTGCGGTGCCCGACGTGCGGGCTTGGCGGGTGATGCCAATTAGCCGCAGAACCACCAAGTGAGCGATCGACACAACGGGGACTAGCGTGCTGGCGAACACGTGAACCTCAGGAGAAAAATCATCATGTCAACCTTGTTCTTCCCGTTGGTTTGCATCCCCATTACACAAGCTTGCAATTACTTTCATATATATTGAGCTTGTGTTGTTGCTTTAGTAATTAGTTAGCTTGTGTATCTTGCTAATTATCTTCTTGCTTGTGTAGCATAGAAGTAGCTCCCTTGCGTGGCTAATTTGGTTTGTGTAACCTTGTTAGTCACATTGCTTAGTTTGTGTAGCTAAGTATTTGCGCTCTCTAATTCAGCATTGTTTGCCTTGTTATTGAGCATTGCTAGTGTGCTTAGTTGGCTTTGTGCTTTTGCTTACTAGCATATGTAGGAGCTCCCTTGTTACTTAAAGTACTAGTGGCATAGGTTTGTGTGACCTTGCTCCTAGAATTGGTTAGGTGAGCTCTAGCTAGCCTGGCACCTTTGTTGCTTGATTAGTATCTTTGGAAGGTGCTAGAGAACATAGATAGAGGGGTGTAGTCTTGGCTAGACCGATAGTTATAATTCCACACTTGTTTTGGTTAGCCGACGCGATTAATTTTAGAAAAGACTATTCACCCCCCTCTAGTCCGCCATCTCGACCCTTCACAAGGGAGGAGACAAGAGTATAGATGTAGGTCTTGAATGAGCATGTTGTTTCATTATGTGCCAGTGAGTACTTTGAAGCATTTTTTCCGTTGCCTGATTTTAAATGTAATATAGTCACGTTGCTAACTGATTGCATTTTATACATGAAGGGATTGGATGCAGCGAGGACCATGTTGCAGAGGTGGCTCGTGCAAGGTATGAGGAAAAGAAGTTAGATGAGCATAGAAAGTGAGCTGGTCGCACTGTTGAATCACTGATTATGTTGTCTGATGAGAGGGACGAGGATGAGGATGACACTGCTAGACTCAGTGAGCTCATCGCTCTAGCAGAGGTGGCTTGTAGGTGAAGGAGGCCGAGGATGACACTGACAGACTGAGCGAGCTCATCGCTCTAGCAAAGGCGGGCTTGTAGGCGGAGGAGGCTGAGGATGACATTGACAGACTAAGTGAGCTCATCGCTCTAGCAGAGGTGGGCTTGCAGGCGGAGGAGGATGACGACGCGTTCTTCACTCAGGCCGTAGAGGCCGCAGATGAAGCGGAGGCTGCTTACTATAGGCAAAAGGCAGATCAGGGCAATGCAGGTGAGCCTAGCCATAGCAACAGGGTTGTGGTTGAGGATTGGTACTCGGACAATGAGTTGCTTACTCAGTATGTTTCTGACTGAGGGTTTTTAATTGCGCCGACTGTTTGTTTCATGCTTTATTAATGATCAATGTAGCTATGTAGTAGAAATTCCATTATGTTGTCTTATATTCCATTTGAACTACTGATGTATTGTACCCATGTGTCATGTACTCGGATTACCCATGATCGATCTTAAGTGATCACATCTGTTTGTATCATGTGTTCAAAATTTCTAAAATGAACGTAATCGAGTGAAATTATCTCAAATACAGCGCCGTAGCCCACTGGTTCAGCCACATCATAGCCCAGGTTCTTCAACGCTAGAGTCCACGACGCGTCAGTGCCATGCCATACTAAACAACGCGGCAGTGACACGGATAGACAACATCCAGCTTCAATTGAGTTGTTATTGGTGTTGTACAAAACTACAAGTGGTGCCGCGACCATGCACAAGTTGAAATGAACATGAAGCAAATAAATGGACGATAAGTTGCCACATAACATTTTCATTGGTTTATGAGTTTGCAAGTTTTCGACGACAATATTCGTTCAACATAAGTTCGACGTAATGAACTAAGTCCCTGGAATGTATGGATCCCTCGAACGCCTCTTAGAAACCTCGTCGTCCGGTGGAGAAGGGGGTCGTCGTACTCCACCTCAAGAAGGGGGTATAGCTAGTGCGGTGTGGCAGAACCACCCAAAATAGTGTACTTACAGAGGCGCTTGTCTTCCACTAGACACTAAGCACCCCAAAAGCCACTACCGCAAGCGGTATCCGTCGAACACACCCCGAGGGAGAGCCCAAAAGATCCACATTTTTCCCCAAGGATCCAATAATGAAAACAAGTTACAACACAAGTCCATCTCATACATTAGAGTTTCTGAAAAGTACACTATTACAATACCAAATACAGAGTTTGAAATGATAAACAGCGGAATATTAAAAGATAACATCTAGCGATAAGATAACGAGGATTCCGTCTGAGCCCACCAGAAGAATCCTCCACACAAGGTACTCCTCAAGCATCACCTGCAACAGGGGTAAATAAACCCTGAGTACACAATGTACTCGCAAGACTTATCTGATAGTGGGAATACTTTCCCGACTCCAAGGAATATGCTAAGCTTTATGGGTGCTGGTTTTTCTTTTAGCCAAAAGCAGTACTAATAGTGAGTCCTTATTGATATATTATTATTATCAGCCGTATTAAGTTTTTATCTAGTCAATCTATATAAGTACCTGTGCTACTTTCAAGCAAGAGTTGAGCAATCGATACTGTTCCTTCTCCTTTTCCACTTCCAGTTCTTACTACGGTGCTAAACCACAGACAAGCCGTACTGGGTAACCCGGCGATTCGTGAATCAATGTGCCCAGCTGGGTGCCCCAAAGACACACGCCCCGCTTGTACCCCGGGCATAAGCGGGACTAACCCACCACTCTACTGTCCTGGGTGTCCAGGTCCTCGTCCAAACTTGGACTCCAAGCCCCCGCCTCTGAATCCTGGACTCAGTGCGGCGCAAGGACCTCCACCACCTCCTCTTCCCATCAGTCGGTCCGAAAAGAGCCGGATCCGTGACAAGAGAGTAGCAAGTCTTCCCTGCGCCCATACCCAAGTATGTGCTCGGGACAAAAGTCTATGACTTGCCTAGAGTCATATGCAACGACCGGTCCTTAATCGACATAGATAGGGAAAAAGTGTAACCGGGCTATGCCCTGTTGGCCACAGGACACAACCCCTCACACCCACCAGTATCAAATCCACATCCCTGTCCGGTCACCATTTTTCCTTCCCATTATTTCATCATGATAATATAGTGTAATCACCTATTTGCGAGTAACGTCAGGTTACTCACGCTACCGACATCCTGAGCATAGCAGCTACTCGACCTGCACTAGTAGGACTCAGGGTGGATATATCTATGCATGTAGTTTCCATAAAATGCATGTAACGTAAATGCATATCATATAAATATATTCAGTGATCATTTAAAAATAGGGGTTATGCACCAGGGCTTGCCTTGGGCAGGTGTCGAGTCAACAAAGTCAGTACCAACAGGCTCCTAGGCTCCCTCCTGTGTGAAAAGCTCCTCCTCATACTCCTCGATTACCTCGTCGTACTCTGGATCACCGACGGGTATGAAGTCTACCTGTTCGTGATCTACATGAAATGACGATGCAATGATTACACTATGGCAACAGAAATTCTCAATGCAAAAGTACCTCTATTACATTACTAAGCGAGGTCTTCCTACTAAAGTCTAAGCTATATACCAGTACTACTAACATGTATGACCGCGTCCTACATTCTTACGATGACTACGGATATTCATACTCCTAATGCCAGTTTACAATAAAGCAAGGATAATAACTACGTCATTAAACGACTCGTTCAATGATTACCATTTTTACATCAAGTATATAAATGCCTAAGGAACCTATGGTAACGATTTCAAAGCTAAAGCTATCGTCAGTTTACCACAACAAATCTTGCAATTAAAGATCGATATACCGCTAAGCTTTCTACTTCAAGCTTATGAGCCTACCATCCTAACCACTAATGGGGAACCAACTGTACTAACAGGTAGGCGACATTTTTGTGAACCTAACAAACTTTGTTTTGCTATTTTTGGACAACCATGCAATTTACTACTAATTATTGAAGTTCAGCTCATAACCTAAATAGATAAACAATTTCTAATACAATGAAATAGAGAAAACCGAAACTTCCTTGGCCGGCCCACGACGCGCGGCCCGATCCAACTTGTCATCCCACCCGCGTGGGACAGAAAGCCAGTGCGTGGCCCACGCGGAGGTGCGGCCTAGCCGGCCAGTGGCCCGCGATGGTGACGGCCTACGCGTGGAGTCGATTATGCACGGGCACCCCTGAACTACAACGAAATCGCAGCAAATCCTAAGCCACTATTGAAACAGTCAGCGCTTTTACAACAGCACCCTCCGAATACCCCGTCTTCACCGCGGTGAAGTCCCTAACCATCCAGAGCACTCACCGGCGCGACGGTGCGGCACTGGACGCCTACGTCGGCCACCCCGGCCCTCTCCATGCTAAAATAAAGGGGCGATACCCACCTACGTGCGAACGCAAACCACCAGGCGGAGACACACGCGCCGCAACATCGCAGCAAGCTCGGACCACGTCGGTGGGCTACCTGCAAGAATGGTAATGCCATTTCGGTGAACATTAGCGCTGCCGGGACAAAACCAGGAGTGGACGAGTACCAGTGACTCACCACAGAACTAGAAGACATGAAGAAGTGATCGGAGGTGGCTCAGGCCAAGCCAGCCACGTGCGCGCGATGAGTGCAGCAGAGCACGACAATGGCACGGCCGCGCCACGAGATGCACTACAGCGGTAGGGTCTAGGATATGGCGAGCATGGTGACAATCGACGGAAGGGGAGGCTAGTGGTGCGAGGAATTTGACCGAGCTGCTTTGGTGGCGAAGAAAGCCGACGGCGCAGCACTCCGGGTCTTAATGGCCCGAGAGCTCGGCCCTTCAAAATTGGTGCATAGGACTGAGCTACAGGCTGCTATGTGGGGCAGGAAGGGTTACCGGCTGCCCAATGGAGCTGCGGGCCAGACCAATTGGAACGGGGTGCAACCACTACGGCGAATTGGAAGGAAACGCTACGGTGGCAAGGGGACAGCGGAGCCAGAGGATCTCACGGCGTGGCATGGCTCATTTGCGGTTGTCAACGCAAGGTATCGCCATGCTTGGCCCTGGGGAACCCCAGGGCGTGCTCCTGATAGCCGTCCGCATGGCCGCTGTAGCAAACGACGAGCCGTGGCATGGCACATCTGCGGACAACGCTAGGCAAGGACACGGCGGACACGACGCCAAGGCGACAGTGCAGCGGCAGTCTTCTAACGTGCAAGCGGCCAAGGAGTCAACTGAGTGGTGCCGAGCGTAGCCGCTAGCGATGCAAACGTGGGACCCCACCTGACCATGGCCACAGCGGGGTAGGGCAAGGTGCAGGCAGAGCATGGCCGGCGGTCCGGGCACCACGCGTCGGTTGGTGAGGCGAGCAGCAGCGAGGCGGAGCGCGCAGGCGGCAGCAGCGAGCAGGTGGTTAGGACGCGTGGGTCGTGCACGTGAACGGTGCAGCGAGCATAGCCGGGCGTGCAGTGGCTCTGGCCCACGCGACAGAGCGCGCTGGCAAGCTAACGGGGTGGTGACCGCGCCCAGAGCTAAGCCAGGTGACGTGCACGACTTTTAAAGCAGCTAGAAAATGAGTACGCCACGCTCCAAATGCTATTCCAATTGCTCGATGCGAAAAGGAGTACACCAAGCCATCACTCTCAGTCGCGACATTGCGCTACTCCTTAAGCCGATTGTTCTACAACTAATGCCAAAGGTGGCTTCGTCGACCACTTCAAACACTTACGCGGAGGACGTCGATTTGAAAGATTTCACGCCGAAACCCCAAACTCGCTCCCTGGGACGTACTCGCTAGCCCTACATGTCCCCGACCACAACTTTTTATCGCCATTCCCAAAACGTTTTATAACATTTTGTGTTAACAAAATTTTGATTCAGGTAATAAACGCGTTATGTGACATGAAACATAACCTTTTTCTTTCCGTTTCGTAAAAATGTTTCCAAGCCAAACATGGATTATAAAGCCTATCATACACCAATGCACATAAATCAGATGCTTACAACATGTTTCAGCAAAACGTTATAATGTAACACCAGGGTGTTACAAATCTACCCCCCTAAAACAAAATCTTGACCCAAGATTTCATGTGCCTAGTGTGAGAAAGGGTATGGAGTACATTTTTGCGCAAAACTAACTCTCCGACCCAAGGAGGAGATGGGGGTAATGCTTTGATAAGTAACTCTCTTGCTCCCAGGTGGCTTCGTCCTCTACATGGTTTTGCCATTATACCTTGTAAAATTTTATCACCCTGTTCCTGGTCACTCTCTCCTTCTCATCCAAGATTTTTATAGGATGCTCCACATAAGACAATCAGGTTGGAGCGGAAGTCCTTCTATTTCCATAGATTCTTCAGGAACTCGTAGGCATTTCTTCAGTTGCGAGACGTGAAATACCTTGTGAACTGCCGAGAGAATTTCAGGGAGTTGGAGACGATAAGCAATGGGACCACACTGCTGCAACACCTTGTATGGACCCACATACCGAGGGGCTAACTTGCCATGAACACCAAACCGATGTACCCCTCTCATAGGAGATACCTTGAGATACACATAATCTCCAGCTACAAATTCTAAAGGCCTTCTTCGCTTGTCTGCGTAAGCCTTCTGTCGACTCTGAGCTGACTTCAAGTGTTCACAAATTATATTTACTTTCTCTCGAGCCTCCTTTATGAAATCAGGCCTGAAGTACCCACAGTCTCCTACTTCAACCCAATTTAGTGGCGTCTGACACTTCTGTCCATATAAAGCTTCAAATGGTGCCATACGGATACTCTCCTGATAGCTGTTATTATAAGAAAATTCGGCCAGCTTCAAACACTGATCCCACTTCTCAGGAAAAGAGATTGTACAAGCCCGCAGCATATCCTCGAGCATCTGGTTCACCCTCTTAGTTTGACCGTCTTTCTATGGGTGGTATGCCGAGCTCCTGAGAAGGCGAGTACCCAAACACTCCTGGAGTTTCTCCCAGAAACAAGAGACAAAAACTAACCCTCTATCAGAGATGATGGTGAGAGGAACCCCATGTAGGGTCACAATCCGATCAAAGTATAACTCCGCATACTTCTTTGCATTGTATCTAGTGTCCACCGGAAGGAAGTGGGTAGACTTGGTGAGATGGTCCACGATGACCCAAATAGAATCAAAACCAGAGGAGGTGCGGGGTAAACCCACAATGAAATCTAGGGAAATATCCTCCCATTTCCAAATAGGAATGGGCAAGGGCTGCAGATATCTAGGAGTACGCATATGATCTACCTTGATTCTACCACAAGTGTCACACTCTACAACGAACTGGGTGATATCTTGCTTCATGTAAGACCACCAGTATAGTTGGCATAGATCATGGTACATCTTGTTGCTACCAGGGTGGATAGATAGCTTGGAATGATGGGCTTCTTTTAGAATCTTTCTTTTCAGCTCCTCATTAGACGGAACCACCAGTCTATTCTTGTATCTCATGACTCCCAGCTCATCAATGCTAAAATGAGGTCCACGCCCTTCTGCTAGCAACTTCTTGATGTGAGGAATCTCTTCGTGATCTCTCTTCTGTTCCTGAATAATTTGCTCCAGCAATTCTGAGGTCAAAGTAATCTGAGCTAGCACCTCAGTGTGGTGGAGTGACAAGGGTATTTCCTCAACCTGATGCAACTTACGACTCAAAGCATCAGCCACCACATTGGCTTTTCCTGGGTGATAGTGAACTTCCAAATCATAATCCTTGATCAACTCTAACCATCTCCTTTGTCTCATGTTTAACTCAGACTGAGTGAAAATATACTTAAGGCTCTTGTGGTCAGTGAAGATATGCACTTTGTTGCCCAACAAATAATGCCTCCAAATCTTCAGAGAGTGAACTACAGCAGCTAGCTCTAAATCATGGGTAGGGTAGTTCACCTCGTGCTTCTTCAGTTGGCGTAAAGCATAAGCTATCACACGCCCTTCTTGCATAAGCACACACCCCAATCCTGTCTTTGAGGCATCACAGTAAACATCAAAGGGCCTCTCAATATCGGGTTGAGCCAACACAGGGGCAGTGGTCAGAAAAGTCTTTAGGGACTAAAAAGCTTCTTCACAAGCTGGACTCCAAACAAACTTAGCTTCTTTTTGGAGCAGCTTAGTCATGGGCTGGGCTATCTTGGAGAAATTAGGGATGAAACGTCGATAGTATCCAGCTAGCCCAAGGAATTGACGGATCTGGTGCACAGACCTTGGAGACTTCCAATCTAATACATCTTGCACCTTGCTGGGATCCACATAAACGCCCTCAGGTGTCAACACATGTCCCAAAAACTGCACTCGATCAAGCCAAAACTCACACTTGCTAAATTTAGCATACAGCTAGTGCTCCCTTAGCCAAGTCAGTATTATCCGGAGGTGACGGGCGTGCTCTTCCTCATTCTTGGAATAGATTAAGATGTCATCAATGAAAACTACCACAAACTTATCTAGCTCCGGCATAAAAACTGAGTTCATCAGGTACATGAAGAAGGCCGGGGCATTGGTGAGGCCAAAAGACATCACTAGGTATTCGTATAGCCCATACCTAGTAGAGAAAGTTGTCCTTGGTATATCCTGTGGCCTGATCTTGATCTGATGATAGCCCGATCGGAGATCTATCTTTGAGAACACCATGGCACCAGCTAACTGATCAAACAAAGTATCAATGTAGGGCAAGGGATACTTGTTCTTAACTATTACCGCATTGAGGGAGCGGTAATCCACACACATCCGCAGTGTACCATCCTTCTTCTTCACGAAAATCGCTAGGCAACCCCATGGTGAAGAACTTGGGTGGATGAAACCCTTGTCCATCAACTCCTCCAGTTGCTTCTTCATTTCTGCTAGTTCTCTTGGGGCCATGTGGTATGGACGTCTAGAGATAGGAGCAGTACTAGGCTCAAGCTCAATAGAGAATTCTACCTCATGGTCCGATGGCAATCCAGGAAGATCTTTAGGGAAAACATCAGGGAACTCATATACTACTGGAATGGAGGTAAGATCAGGAACGGCTTCAGCATGGGCAGCAACAGGTAAGACCGGTTCTGAGGGTATGATGAGAGACATCCTATCCTCAGAAGACGAAAGCCATAACTCTACACTTCTTCTCTTCATATCCAATACTACCCCATACACCCGCAACCAGTTCATCCCAAGAATAACATCAATGCCTTGCCCAGGCATTATCATGAACTGTAGATGGTAAGTGTGGGTGGCTAATACCAAACTTATTGTATCCATGCGGGTGTTGATGAATATCTGAGAACCCACAGTATGGATCTTATAAGCATATGGTATAGCCACAAGTGATAAATTATGCCGCTCTACAAACCCCATGCTCATAAAGGAATGCGATGCACCAGAATCAAACAACACCAAAGCTGGATGGGATTCGATGGTAAACATACCAGCCATAACTATCTCTTGATGCACAACCTGCTGAGCATCTGTGAAGTGCACCTGACCGGATCTGCTGGGCACCTTCCTCTTGATGAAAGTCCTCTTAATCAGCCTGGAATTTGTAGACGGCTGAGACGGCTGAGCTGTCTGCTACTGAGGACACTCCCTGGCATAGTGGCCCTCCTTGCCACACTTGAAACAAGCACCAGGCTTGTTCCCGAATCCCTGACGAGGTGGGACCTATTGTCCCTGAGTCTGCTGGGGCTACACCTGCTGCTAAGGTGCCTTGTACTGAGTAGCGGAAGTCTGTGAGGTCTGCTGGGGTGACCGGAACGGAGGCCCACCGAATGGTTGATAGGACCCCCGCCTCACAATTTGCACCTTCTGAGTATGAGGGTGGCTGGAGGATCCAAATGCCACCCTCCTCCGCTTCCAATCCGCCTAAGATGCCCACTGAAAACCCTCAAGAGCAATGGCGGTGTTCATCAGAGCCCCAAAGGTCTGATAGTTTCCCAGGTACAGTTTCTCCTGAAGAACAGGAGTGAGACCACAAAAGAAGCGATCCTTCTTCTTGTCATCCGTGTCCACCTGACTACAACCATACTGAGCCAAGTGGTTGAACTGATTCACATACTCCATTACCGTCCTGCTCCCCTGACGCAACTCCATGAACTCGGTCACCTTCTGGTGGATAACGCCAGCAGGTATGAAGAACTCACGGAAGGCGGTGGAGAACTCCTGCCACGTTGCTAGATGATCCGGCAGCTCTACGGCTAGGAAAGTCTCCCACCAGGCACCTGCGGACCCCAAAAGCTGCTGGGATGCAAAGTGCACCTTCTGCTCGTTGGCCACTCTGAGCAGCCGAAACTTCTGCTCCAGCGTGCGAAGCCAGTGCTCCGCCTCCAACGGATCATCCGACAGCGTGAACATGGGCGGGTGGGTCTTGAGGAAGTCCTGATAAGAGGACTGTCCCTTAGGATGGCGAGCACCACCCCCATTCCCACCGTTGCCTCCAGGGCCTCCACGGGCGAGACCCGCGACGGCCTATGCCATAATCTCCAAGGCATGAGTAGTCTCCTGTCAAGCCGTGGCTGACTCCCGACGAGCAGTGTAACACCTCGGGTGTTTAAATATTAAAAACAGGACATGTCATCATATGCATTGCAAGGCATTGGTCATATTGCAAACTTTCATATGCATTCACTAAAACAAGTTTACATTTATGTTATGAGTGTTGAATTGAATTGTTTGAATCAAGTTTAAAATTTTGGTTTGGATTTGGAATTTTTGAGACAACCCGGATTTTTAGCATTTAAATTCTACCCTGAAAACTCATTTCTAAATCTAAGCATATTTTGGGGTTGAGCCCAAAAGCAAAAGTGTAGAGCTTGTCAAGTTATACAAAGTTTGTTTTTGGAGTTTTTAAAGTTGTTATGAAAAATTTGAAGTAATTCGAAAAGGCGAAATTCTTTAAATGTCCCATTTTTTTTATTCAAATTTGCATTTCAAAATGTAAACCGAATTAGGGGTTGGTTATAAAAGCAAAGTTGTAGAACTTTAAATTTTAAACAACTTTTATTTTTGGAGATTTTTGAGTTACCATGCAATTTTGGGAGTAATTTGAAGATTTTGGCGAATGGCAATTCTGTAAATTCGATGAACAGTAACCGTGGAAGCTAGTTCACCGTCGGTGATCTTCGATCATCTTCCAGTCGTCGCGGTGGCTGCCTTCGACGTCGCGCTGGCGTGGAGGAGCTGCTGGGTGTCGTCTCCGTGTGCCTTGACCGCGTTATAAAGGCTGAGACGCCATCGCCGTCGCTCTTTCTCTTTTCTCTGTTTTTTTCCGACATCGCCGATCATCTCCGTCGTGCCCGCGCCGTCGCCATAGTGCTTCACCGTCGCAGCCAAGCTTGCCACAGCTTCGCCTTGCCCTTGTGCCTCGATTGAGCCCAGCCTAGCTGTTGCTACCGACCGGAATTGCCTTGTTTGCCGGAACGCCGTCGCGACGTCGGTGCGAACTACCATGAACGCCGCCGTCGTCGGCAGGGAGCTCCAGCACGTCTCGGCTTCATCTAGTTAGCTGCTCAAGTCGTGGTGAGTCTCTTCATGCCTAATCCAGCTCCATCTTGATCAATTTTGCGCCGTAGTCGCCATTCCAGCGTTGCGCCGCCACGGTCAGCCATGTTCGTCGCCTGCTGCCGTGGTCAGCTTGTCTAGAGCCACTGCACGCCACGCCAAGTCCACCTATCAGTGCGGCCAAGTCTTGCAATGATCTTGCGCCACCTCACCACCATTTTTACTGCCTTGATCGGCCAGCAGCATCGCCGCCGTGTTCCTTGCGCCGTTCGGCTCACGGAGGAAGACGATGGCAATGTAGCGATGCTAAATGAAAAGTCCGTGATTATTTTAAATAGTGCCATGATTTGTTATTTTTGTGTAGAATTAAATAGAGCTCCAAAAATTATGAATTTTTTTGTGTAACCTCTCTGAGATGTAAACTATTTAGGAAAAATATGAAACCATGAAAATCAATAGTTTTTGGATGCTTAAAAATTAGTCCTTTTAATTAAGAAATGCTTGCTGTGTAATTTTTATAGGCCAAAATAAATATCCAGTGACCATGAAACTTTTATTGTATCTGTTTATTGTTAAAACTTGCCTCCACAAAAAGTTTGGGATTAATTTGATGATGTTTAATTATACTCTTATTTATATGCCTTAATTATTAGTTAATAATTGTCAAAATGATAAGCATAGATCATAAGATGTCTTGATTGATTTTTGGAGTTGATTATAGATCATGAAACACCCCACCCCTGTTGTGTCATGGCCAAGTGATTACCTTCTTGATATGTTTAGGTTCGCCCTTTAGTTAATAATTCTAAATGACTTAGTTAGGAATTTCGTTAGTAAATGCATGTTAATAAACTTGATTGCTTCTTAGATGCAACCTCTTGGGTAAAAAGTAAAAGTTATACATTTCCTTGTATATTGTTTATACATGTCTTTTCATGATAAAGCTTTAGTTGGTAAGCAGGTTTGATAAGTGAACCTTTGACTTGTTAGAAGAACGACTAAAAATGCTTTATGATAATGGTTTGTAACTATACCGCGAAGGAAAGTTGTATTCAAGTTATTAACTTTTGCATCCATCATCGAGCATCATGTTTTATATCTCGCATCATGTTAAACATGGCATTGTTACTACGTGTAGTGAACGAAGGTGAACACGTGGTAGTTAATCAAGTGGTCGAGGAGGTTAATCCGTCTGTTGAGGTCGGATCAGATATTTGTGGAACGTCGTAGGAACCGGACTTTTCCGTCAACGAAGGCAAGCCCCGGATGCATACAACCCTACCTTGTGTTTTACAAATTAATTTCGCTTTTGCTTTCCGTTACTGCATTAAGTGATTAGTAGTTAAGTAAGAGCCTAATTGGTGCATTACCACCCTTGTTATTCCATATTTACCATATTACCAGTCCTAAACTCGTATATGCCTAGTTTTGCTTAGTTATGCATAGAACGATGAAAGTCGGGTGATTACCTGCCACCTGCAAGTTTTTAATGGAACCTTGGTTACTTATGTTATCATGTGATATGAGAATGTGGAGTAATAAATCTAGACCGGGCGGACTCGGTGTGTGTGAGCCACAAGACATGGAGGTCTTGTGAGCGGGTTCTTTCCGCCTGTGTCAATTAAGGCACGTCCGTTGTTAAATTGCATGAGGTGAGAATTTGTAGTACTAACCACATACTCCGGTAAGCCTAAACTTGGCGATTCTATTACGAGAATGGCTACTCACGCACTAGGAGTGGAGAGATGGCGGGAATAGCGTGTACCCACGTGGCTATGGGCTGGATTGGTGGAGTACTGTATTCTCGGGTGGCGCGGACCCGTTCTTGTTTTAGAGGATCTGAGGGTAGGTTGGTATATGTAGGTCGGGGACCTGCATATGTCGTGTGGTCTGGAAGTCCCAGCTGGGTTTTTAATCGGTTCGAATCGTCGTTGCTCCTCGGTTATGGAGACTCAACTCACTGTTCATCATCGTAGTATTAATAACTGGAACTTGAGAATGGTTGATGAAGGTGTTGGATATGAAGTTTCATGATCTCATTACGGATTGTGTCATCTTGGTATATGATTTTATGAAGTTTAAACTGTTAAAACAAAGAATTTTGTCAAAGAGCTTTTACGCAAAATAACTTTAATTATTGCTAAAACCATACCTTGAATCCCTGAGCCTGCATTCCTGAGTTATCAGTTCTTATTTCGGTTAAGTCTTGTTGAGTACTTTTGTACTCAGGGTTCGTTGACCCTTGTTGCAGGTGAGCCTCATGAGCAGATCTGTTGTGGATCGTGCTGCATGACAGTTGTACCTTGTGATGACGATGTGAAGTAAATGTGTGGCCCTTGGGCAGGGCAGTCTCATTGTGTGTTTTGTATTATATTATAATGCCGCTCCACTATTTCGTTTTGTAATAATCATCGAACTTAGTTATGAGGTTTGAAACCACTGTTTTGTAAATTATGTTATTGTAAGACTTCCGCTGTTTTTACTCTGGTGTAGATATTTGAATAAATGTTGTAATACTGCAATGACTCTGTAACGTGATCCTGCTCGGAAATCGTGGATGATTCGGGGTTCCCCGAGGACACCCGATAGTCTTTTTAAGTTATTGGAAACGTATGCATAAATGTCAAAGGTCATCGGACAGTGACAGGTGCATGTGGGCCCTATAACTTAGGAGGTTCTGCCACAAGCAGCCAACAACTCCACCATGACCTCCGCGGCAGACAGCGGCAGAGGCGGTGGTGGCAGCGGGAAAGGATGAGGAACCAAAGGTAGAACCTCCCGAGCTCCCTCGTTGTCACGCTCAAAGGCCCGAGCACTGTCACCATGGCCCTCGTTGGCCGCTCCCGAATTGGTGCTCCCACGTCTGGACCTCAGATTCATCTGTAAGAGAGACGAACCACCCATTAGGATACCCTCCCGATTAGACTCTAGGGATTAAAGAGATGGCAGCACATTTATTAAAGTATTCATTAAGTTAGTCCTACCCATTTACTACTTTCATTATATGTGAAGGGGGGTTCCTAGTTCAAAAGATGCTATTATATGATGCATGCTTCGACCTATACGTTCACTCAAGCCGGAATATAGCGGCGTTCGTAACATTTTCGGCACATCGCACACTCACTTTCTGTATAATAAGCGATTTCTTACGCAACGTAAGTTAGTGTACCTACAGAAAACTGATTAGGTAAAACCAGTGCCGCTATCCTAGATATACCATATAGCTAGGGCTTATACTTATATAACTTAACTTAATCGCATCCTACTTTTCGCAAAACTTTTGTTGGTCAAACTTTTAGTTTTGTAAAAAAGTGAGGAACTCGTGACCATTATTGGCTCTGGTACCAACTATGGCAGAACCACCCGAAATAGCGTACTTACAGAGGCTCTCATCTTCCACCAGACACTAAGCACCCCAAAAGCCACTACCACGAGCGGTATCCGTCGGACACACCCCGAGGGAGAGCCCGAAAGATCCACATTTTCCCCTAAGGATCCAATAATGAAAATAAGTTACAACACAAGTCCATCTCATACATTAGAGTTTCTGAAAAGTACATTATTACAATACCAAATATAGAGTTCAAAATGATAAACAGCGGAATATTAAAAAATAACATCTAGCGATAAGATAACAAGGATTCCGTCTGAGCCCACCAGAAGAATCCTCCACACAAGGTACTCCTCAAGCATCACCTGCAACAGGGGTAAATAAACCCTGAGTACACAATGTACTCGCAAGACTTATCCGATAGTGGGAATACTTTCCCGACTCCAAGGAATATGCTAGGCTTTATGGGTGCTGGTTTTTCTTTTAGCCAAAAGCAGTACTAATAGTGAGTCCTTATTGATATATTATTATTATCAGCCGTATTAAGTTTTTATCTAGTCAATCTATCTAAGCACCTGTGCTACTTTCAAGCAAGAGTTGAGCAATCGATACTGTTCCTTCTCCTTTTCCACTTCCAGTTCTTACTACGGTGCTAAACCGCAGACAAGCCGTACCGGGTAACCCAGCGATTCGCGAATCAATGTGCCCAGCTGGGTGCCCCGAAGACACATGCCCTGCTTGTACCCCAGGCACAAGCGGGACTAACCCACCACTCTCCTGTCCCGGGTGTCCAGGTCCCCATCCAAACTTAGACTCCAAGCCCCCGCCTCTAAATCTCAGACTCAGTGCGGCGCAAGGACCTCCACCACCTCCCCTTCCCATCAGTCGGTCTGGAAAGAGCCGGATCCGCGACAAGAGAGCAGCAAGTCTTCCCTGCGTCCATACCCAAGTATGTGCTCGGGACAAAAGTCTGTGACTTGCCTAGAGTCATATGCAACGACCGGTCCTTAATCGACATAGACAGGGAAAAAGTGTAACTGGGCTATGCCCTGTTGGCCACAGGACACAACCCCTCACACCCACCAGTATCAAATCCACATCCCTGTCTGGTCACCATTTTTCCTTCCCATTATTTCATCATGATAATATAGTGTAATCACCTATTTGCGAGTAACGTCAGGTTACACACGCTACTGACATCCTGAGCATAGCAGCTACTCGACCTGCACTAGTAGGACTCAGGGTGGATATATCTATGCATGTAGTTTCCATAAAATGCCTGTAACGTAAATGCATATCATATAAATATATTCAGTGATCATTTAAAAATAGGGGTTATGCACCGGGGCTTGCCTTGGGTAGGTGTCGAGTCAGCAAAGTCAGTACCAATAGGCTCCTGGGCTCCCTCCTGTGTGAAAAGCTCCTCCTTGTACTCCTCGATCACCTCGTCGTACTCCGGATCACCGACGGGTACGAAGTCTACCTGTTCGTGATCTACATGAAATGATGATGCAATGATTACACTATGGCAACAGAAATTCTCAATGCAAAAGTACCTCTATTACATTACTAAGCGAGGTCTTCCTACTAAAGTCTAAGCTATATACCAGTACTACTAACATGTATGACCGTGTCCTACATTCTTACGATGACTACGGATATTCATACTCCTAATGCCAGTTTACGATAAAGCAAGGATAATAACTACGTCATTAAACAACTCGTTCAATGATTACCATTTTTACAGCAAGTATATAAATGCCTAAGGAACCTACGGTAACGATTTCAAAGCTAAAGCTATCGTCGGTTTACCACAACAAATCTTGCAATTAAAGATCGATATACCGCTAAGCTTTCTACTTCAAGCTTATGAGCCTACCATCCTAACCACTAATGGGGAACCAACTGTACTTACAGGTAGGCGACATTTTTGCGAACCTAACAAACTTTGTTTCGCTATTTTTGGACAACCATGCAATTTACTACTAATTATTGAAGTTCAGCTCATAACCTAAATAAATAAACAATTTCTAATACAATGAAATAGAGAAAATCAAAACTTCCTTGGCCGGCCCACGACGTGCGGCCTGATCCAACTCGTCATCTCACCCGCGCGGGACAGAAAGCCAGCGCGCGGCCCACGCGGAGGTGCGGCCCAGCCGGCCAGCGGCCCGCGACGGTGACGGCCTGCGCGCGGAGTCGATTATGCACGGGCACCCCTGAACTACAATGAAATCGCAGCAAATCCTAAGCCACTATTGAAACAGTCAGCGCTTTTACAACAGCACCCTCCGAATATCGCGTCTTCACCGCGATGAAGTCCCTGACCATCCAGAGCACTCACCAGCGTGACGGTGCGGCACTAGACGCCTACGTCGGCCACCCCGGCCCTCTCCATGCTAAAATAAAGGGCCGATACCCACCTACGTGCGAACACAAACCACCAGGCGGAGACACACGTGCCGCGACGTCGCAGCAAGCTCGGACCACGTCGGTGGGCTACCTGCAAGAACGGTAATGCCATTCCGGTGAACATTAGCGCTGCCGGGACAAAACCAGGAGTGGAGGAGTACCAGCGACTCACCATAGAACTGGAAGACGTGAAGAAGCAATCGGAGGTGGCTCAGGCCAAGCCAGCCACGTGCGCGCGATGAGTGCAGCAGAGCACGACAATGGCACGGCCACGCCACAGGATGCACTACAGCGGTAGGGTCTAGGATATGGCGAGCATGGTGACAATCGATGGAAGGGGAGGCTAGTGGTGTGAGGAATTTGACCGAGCTGCTTTGGTGGTGAAGAAAGCCAACGGCACAACACTCCGGGTCTTAATGGCCCGAGAGCTCGGCCCTTCAAAATTGGCGCATAGGACTGAGCTATAGGCTGCTATGAGGGGCGGGAAGGGTTACCGGCTGCCCAATGGAGCTGCGGGCCAGACCAATTGGAACGGGGTGCAACCACTACGGCGAATTGGAAGGAAATGCTACGGCGGCAAGGGGACAGTGGAGCCAGAGGAGCTCACGGTGCAGCATGGCTTGTCTGCGGTCGTCAACGCAAGGTACCGCCATGCTTGGCCCTGGGGAACCCCAGGGCGTGCTCCTAATAGCCGTCCGCACGGCCGCTGTAGCAAACGACGAGCCGTGGCATGGCACGTCCTTGGACAACGCCAGGCAAGGACACGGCGGACACGACGCCGAGGTGATAGTGTAGCGGCAGTCTTCTAACACGCAAGCGGCCAAGGAGTCAACTGAGCGGTGCCGAGCGTAGCCGCTAGCGACGCGAATGCGGGACCCCGCCCGACCACGGCCACAACGGGGTAGGGCAAGGTGCAGGCAGAGCACGGCCGGTGGTCCAGGCGCCATGCGTCAGTTGGCGAGGCGAGCAGCAGTGAGGCAGAGCGCGTAGGCGGTAGCAGCGAGCAGGTGGTCAGGACGCGCGGGTCGTGCGCGTGAACGGCGCAGCGAGCGCAACGAGCGTAGCCGGGCACGCAGTGGCTCTGGCCCACGTGGCAGAGTGCGCTGGCAAGCTAATGGGGTGGTGACCACGCCTAGAGCTGAGCCAGGTGACGTGCACGACTTTTAAAGCAGCTAGAAAATGAGTACGCCGTGCTCCAAACGCTATTCCAATTGCTTGATGCGAAAAGGAGTACACCGAGCCATCACTCTCAGTCGCAACATTGCGCTACTCCTTAAGCCGATTGTTCTACAACTAATGCCAAAGGTGGCTTCGTCGACCACTTCAAACACTTACGCGGAGGACGTCGATTTGAAAGATTTTGCGCCAAAACCCCAAACCCGCTCCCCGAGACGTACTCGCTAGCCCTCCATGTCCCCGACCACAACTTTTTATCGCCATTCCCAAAACGTTTTATAACATTTTGTGTTAACAAAATTTTGATTCAGGTAATAAACGCGTTATGTGACATGAAACATAACCTTTTTCTTTCCGTTTCATAAAAATGTTTCCAAGCCAAACATGGATTATAAAGCCTATCATACACCAATGCCATAAATCAGATGCTTACGAAATGTTTCAGCAAAACGTTATAATGTAACACCAGGGTGTTACATGCAGCGTGGGAGGGGCCATCCTGTTACAAATTAATAAAAAAGGGTTAGAGTATTCAAATTAACAATATTCAGATTAACATTATGTAGCATTGCAAAATTTGAACTACTTGTTATGCAGTACGAACACAATATGAAATCACCTGCTGCCCTCGTCTTCTATGCCGACTAGCCTTGTGACCAGATTATTTTCAAACGGAGCAAAGATTCCTGCCACGGGTCTCGTTGAAGTCTCCCCTACCGTACATGTCTTCGCCGTACCCTCTCATAGCGTCCATGTCCCCCTTGAGTCGCTTCTTCTTCCTTCTACCCTTCCCTACCTTCATTAGATCCGGATGTGGCACGTAGTCATAACTATTATAAGGTGGCCACTGTGTCAGGTCAAGGTATGGCTCGAAACTCATCTCCCAAATATTAACGGTATTCGAACGGAGATACAAGGGTAACATATATGGTAGATCCTCATAGTTGTATCCATGAACCCTATAGGTTGTGATCATATGAGAGCAAGGGGCATGCATGATCTAAGGGACGTTGCAACTGCACTCTACCTTTTTAAGATCAACTCGGTAGTTTCGACCACCATAACATTCGCCGCCCAAGCTTGTGCCACCCTTGCCCCGTACACTAAAGATATGGTGGCGGGGTCCATACGGCTCAGCGGTGTGCTGCTTGGCCAATTCCTCGGCCTTCTTCAAATGTTCAGCTCTGGCCTTTCCAAAACGCCCCTGATCAGCTATATTCCTCTGCGCAAGTTTCCACCTCTTCACAAAATATTCGTTGCACTTATGAAACAAGAACTCAACAATTCTAGACACAGGCAATGATCGAACTCCGGTGAATACACAGTTGAAGGACTCTGAGGAGTTAGTGGTCATGATGCCATACCTGAAACCCCCATCGTCATATGCTAACGCCCACTAAGCCTTTTGTTCCATCTACGCCTCTAACCAGGCCTTTCCCACTGTATTTACCCTCTTGTCTAATTCTCTCTTTGTCTCCTTGAACTGGTGCTCTGTACGTACACAACATAGAGTCTTTACCTTGTAACATACCTCCTGCTTCCGCTAACGCCGACAGAAATTAGCGGCAAAGTGTCTCATGCACCATCTATGTACTAGAGGCAGAAACCCAATTATATGCTTAGCTGCAGCATTAAGAAGCCTCGCATGACGGTCCGAGATCAAACATATAGTACGAGTTGGGCCAAGCACTTGCACACATAGAAGCCGCATGAACCATGACCACGATTCATTGTTCTCTCCCTCTGCCAAAGCAAAAGCCATGGGTACTATCTGGTCCTCAGGATCAACAGCAGCAGCCATCATCAAGGTGCCCCTATACTTTCCTGTCAGGAAAGTGCCATCAACAAGTATGACTGGTCGACAAAACTAGAATGCATGTTCCATTTACGCGAATGACCAGAACACACGATGGAGGACATGCCTCAATAGGTCCCAAAAAAACATTCCTCCAGTGTCCACAAATCATTTCAAGCCAGGGTTGTAGTAATGCATTGCACATAAGATGCAGGGCACCTTGTTGTATGCTTCCTCCTAAGTACCCCATCGAATTGCCAGAGCAATTTGCTTAGCACGCCAAGCCTTTCTGTATGTCACATTGTACCTAACGAATCCAAATATGGATTATTGTAAAGAAGACACTGAGATGTCGTTATTATCATCAATGAGCCCTAATATACGATGGGCAAGATAACGTGTAGTGAGCTGATGATGATTTTCCTTCCCCCTATTATCTAGGCAAGTGTGGGGTTCGACACCTTTAGTTATCCTCCACTTGCCATCACTCTGTCTCTTTCGTGCATTTAACCTCCATATACAACTGTTTTTGCATATCACGTGGTACCTCAACTCCTAGTCCAAATGAGTGACGGTGTATGGCCTATGGTGGTACACAACATAGTCCTAAAGGAAGAGTTTCATCTATGACATTGTGTTGAATATTATCTCCTTCCTAAGGGTTTCTTTCTCATGGTTATACAATGAATTCCTACACAACTGAAGACCGGTGTCACAAACTGCCATATCTGTCATGCTGACATCTCTATAGTTCAGAATGCCCATGAAAGGTACGTTCTTGGACCTTAGTTGCTCAAGCTTAGTCACTGTGTAAGGTGGTGGTGAAACATACTGCTGCGCTTCACTAATTCTGGCCTATGAATCATATGGGGTATCATCTGCAGCTAAATCTGTGACTAGTCTACCCTGAGTCTAGACACCATGCAAAACCTCAATTGGTACTGGTAATGGCATAGTATGAACCAGTACTAGCATGGCATCGGCCGGTGTTGGTGTAGCATCTATACCTACTTGGTCATCATTAGAATCGTCTGAATCACTGCTAACTACATCACCGATCCTGTCCTCCTCCTCCTGCTCCTCCTCTTCCTGTTCGAAATCATTCACATCGAAGTCATTGCTTATACAACCTACTGCAGTTGAATGAAACTGCTCCTGCATCAAATGACCATCCAAATCCATGCTACCCTGAGTTGTTTCCCCTTCGACCCCCAATTCTTGCTCATTGCCTCCAACACCATCAATGGACAGACCGTCCTGAACGCCTTGCATCCTGTACCCATTCTCCACCACCACCTCAGCCATGGGCACATTGGAACCTTAGAGAACCCTAGTGTAGCAGGACCAGTGAGCAGTGTCGTGCAAGGCATGAGGACATAGTGTGCCCTAGTCTTTCTAGTATCAAACCTCCCCTTTAGTGTGAAATCACCGTCAAAACTTTACATTCAAACGGACACAAAGGTCGTTGAAGCCAGGAGATTCATCAAACCATTCCAATTCTTCTTCCATATCCTCAAACATACCATCTTTTCTTCTAACACTTCCCCCATATAAAACTCTAACGCAACAATCCATCTGCAAAAGCATTTCAAAAAACTTCATCAAGTCATCGAAATCGCCGTACGTAATGTCTATAGTAATATTAATACATATTCTAACTATAACTGTACTAACTAATCTATTATTAACATCTATACAAGGCTAACTACAACAACTAATTAGACTAAATCCAATGTATAACTAGACTCAATAATTGTACTAACTAAACTACCTAACTTTACTACCTATACTAACTTACTATATTACCTATACTAACTAAACTAAGTAACTTTACTAACTCTACTAACTATACTTTAATAATTTTACTACCTATTAGGGGAGTACCTCGCTGCAACACGCTAGATCGGGCCAGGAGGCGCGGGCGCAGTCCTCGGCGGGCAGCCGCCGTGCGTGGCTGCAGGGGGTGGCGCACCGGCGTGGGGGCTCGGCGGCCGGCAGCCATGCCATGCTCGGCGACGGGCTGGCTGGCGCGGGCGGACGCCAGGCGGCCTTGCTGTGCTGCTCAGGCAACGGCGGCTGCTTGGCCACTAGCGGACGCGGACAACGATTGTCGGTTTTATTTGGCTCTGCCGCGCCATGGATCAGGGCGTGGCAGTGCCGCGCCAAGATCGTGGCGCTGCAGGCTCTGTCCCGTCAGCGGTCAGCGATTCCGGTCGCCGCCACGTCAGCCCTCTGCCGCGCCACCATGCATGGCGCGGCACAGGCATTTGGCCGCGTCAGGGAAATAGGCGCGGCCAAAAGTGTTAGTTAAAAAAAACCGACCGTGTTAGATTTAAAATTAGTTTTCAAAAAGTGTTAAAATTAAAAAAAAAATCGTTTTGGCAGGGCTTGTTAGTCCCAACACCACAGAAAATTGGGCCAGCCGTTACCTCAAATGGGCTGGGAGAAACTATATAGGCCTACCTTGTGTAGACTATTAAAGTGTCCACGGAAGCCCAAACACAGCGAGTCACGGAATAACCCTAGCCCACACCGCCCTCGCTATATATACTCTCTATTCGCGAGGCTCACCACTCATCTCCCTCGCCTCCGCCGCCTCTCCGTTGAGCGGTTTCACCTGCGCACTCACCTGCGAATCGTGCATCCAGTTCTCATCGCTTTCCGGTTCCGGTTTGTTTGATGCGTTATGTTATGTAGGTGATCGATTGTTTTTCACTTGCATTTTCGTTTGCTTTGTGGCTTGGATCTTGCTGTTTGGAGGCTGTGATGCGTCATGATAAGGGATTTTCTGAGGGACGGGGTTCCGCCCTGCTGATTGAGAATAACCAATGGATCCTTCTGAGCCTGCCCGATCCAGCGATTTTCCAAGCTAAGTTCTTGTTGAGATATCTTCGACTGAATTTGCTGTTACTGTTTCTTCTTTTCCCCTTGTAAAGTGCTACATGATTTTCCCCATTTTTTTTAGTGCAGTAGACCACGATTTTGCCCAGTTGATGTGAGGATAAGCCTTCATAGAAACGCATAGTTGTGTTGACTCGAAAAATCAGACTACAATTATCTGATCAACTGATAAACATCCATTCTTCCATTCGATTTTCACGAAAAAAATTCAAAAGATTCTTCATTTTGTGATGGTTCTGCTTCTTATATTGGTAAGAATAAGAATAAGAAGCCGTGCACAATAAGCCGATGCTCTGGATGAGAAAGAGGAAGGAAGCATGGTTGTGTGCACGGAGAGCAGAGCACCAGCTGGTCTGCTTGTCTGCTCGCCGTGACGCCTTCGGGCTTTGATCGTGCGGGCCTGGATTCGACCCACATTTTTTTATTTATTTTGCTTCATTTCATTTCTTTGCTTCCACTACCCGTAGGAATTCAACTGAAACAATTCCGTCGCAGGAAACAGGCATGGAGCTTAACAATCCCAGCATATCTATAGTGTTCTCTATTGTCCCAAGATGAAAATGCAAATATTTATGTCGACAGAGGCTGCCTACTTCGGATTCAAAATAATTAGCATAATGGATTTTAAGTTTTTAACCCTTCACACATTGAGTGACTGATAACGTTTGTTTAAATATTCAGCTGAACTAAACAAGAAAAGGACGATTGTTCTCAATGGCATGTCAATTATTGCAACGGTGATTCGCGCTGTTTTATCATCTCCTTGCGGCTCGGTCTTCTTAGCATCATTAATCATTATAACGTATCACCAGATTCTGCTTTGGTGCAATTGAGTGAAGACACGCAACAATTTAATATGCGTTTGGGACGATTGAGGTATATCAAGTGGTGTGTCATGTGAAAGCGAAGCGGAAGGAAAACATAACAGGGCGTCCCGAAAGTACCATCAAGCAGGCTAGCTGTTGCTGTCTCTACCAAAACTTGTGTTACAATGAGACCGTTCTGTCTGATCGTATTATGCTTTCATCAGTCGGATTCACACTGCTGAAAGGTTTTACTCTCGCCCTATTTATTAATTTATTTATATAAATATATTGGCTCCATTCGTGTGCCCTTAAACCCGACGTGATTCGCTTATTTTTTCATCCGGAACAGTGTTTTTCTCTCATAAATTCATCCAGCATTCCTCCAAACCATCTACATTCCTCCAGAATGTAGACAAAAACCATCATGGCAAGGATGAACAATATCGATTTAAAGGAAGAGGATTCACACCTGTTCGCTTAAGCTCTTTTACAGCCAGCTGCTGCTTTTTGTGCAGTAAATTGTGACAAATTTGGCAGCAGCTGCTGCAGCACAGTTGCTTCTAAAGAGCAGCCGAGCACTTTATTAGTCAACATAAGTGGAGGTATTTTGGCCCTGTTCGCATTTTTTATAATCCACCTTTTTTAGATTGTTTTTTCAGTCGAAACAGTGTTTTTCTCTCACAACAAATAAGCCGGAATAGTGTTTCAGCTTGTTTTTAACGACACTCGCGCCTTTCTGCGTTTTTTTGGTTTTGTATTATATAGGAGGATTAATGGAAGACAAACAATACAATCTTGATAGGTTGTGGTGTAGGTTTTGTACTAGACGGTGTAAGGGCATTCACAATACAGGAACTATAGGTAGTTTCTATAATCTAGGACATTGTATCGGGAAATCACTTTTCTTATTGCAGTTTTTCTATCTAGAGTCCAGATAAAAATCAACCAATTATCTTCTCTCCCATACAAGGATCCTCTGCGCCATGAACCCGTGCGCAGCGAGGCGATGATAGGGGAAACGTGCTGCCTCAGCAAGGGAGATACGTAGGCTCGGCGGATTGGCCAGGCAGCCGTGGATCTGCGGAGCAGGGGAGACGTGGGCAGATGCGCTAGAGCTGCTAAGCAGGAGACGCAGAGCGGGGAGGGAGACATTGGCGCGCGAGGTCGATGGCAGGAGGTGGTGCCTGAGCTCCCTGTGACCAGCGGCGCGCGTGAGCTCCTTATGGTTGTTGGCGGCCGTGCGAGTTCCGCGCGAGCAGTGTTGAGGGGGGGGGGGGGGGAGGGCAGGAATGGATGGCAACGGTGATGGGGATGAAGGCGCACGTGATCTGGGAGGCTCAATGGAACCCCCGAATCATAGATGTCGTGTCTATCCTACAAACAATTTTGACTCTCTTTCTTCAATAAATACAATGCCACATTAGCAAAATTCAATAAACAGAGGGGTAATAAATGGTCATAGAAACTATGGTGGTGTATGCATTAAGAGTGCCCTAATGAATGATTAGAAATGTGGCCTGATTGTAGCAGTGGGGTTTACATTAGTGTAATGAATGTAGATCAAAATGTTCATATATAAGATAAATGGTCTACCTTTACTGATAATAATACATGATACAAAAAACAAAATGAATGTCCAAAAAAGATAATTCAAGCAGATAGATGCACTCACTACCTCAGTTCTTGACCTCACTGTCGGTTTAAAACCTCATTCACTGCTGGATTTTGAACCGACAGTGGCGTACCGACAGTGATGGGGGTTGACATCACTGTCAATTCCTAAAAACCGATACTGATAATAAAAATGGGCTGAAAAATAGGGGAAATGTTTTGTTATACTGGGAGAGACCCGACTGGACAGAGAAAAACACTCTTCGCGGCCACCAACGCTGACCTCATGCTCTGTCTTCGGCCCCTAATCACTCCACCATTGAGATGTTTGTGTCCAGATGAGATAATCGTCCTAACAATTTTATGTTCATCTGATTTTAAAATGAGTATTTAGGACCCTAAATAATTTCAAATGAAAAAAATTATCAACTACAAAGTTTTAAAACTCTTCAAGATCTACAACTTTGGTTTTGGTCATTTGTCCATCCGAGGTCATTTGAGAAATTTGAATTTCAAATGTGAGAAAATTCAACTGTAATTTTCGTTGGATAAATGATTTCAAATTAAAAAATTGTCAACAGCAAAGTTGCACAACTTTTTGAGATCTACAACTTTTGTTTCGGGTGTTTCTCCATCCGAGGTCGTTTGAAAAAATTCAAATCTTAAATTTAAGAAATCAAACGTAATTTTCGTTAGATAAATGGTTTCAAATGAAAAAAATTATCAACTACAAAGTTACATAATTTTTCGAGATCTATAACTTTTGTTTTGGTTGCTTCTCCATCTGTGATTCTTGTAACACCCTAAAATTTGTATGGTTTTAAAAATAGGAGAAAATGATTTAATTATGCATATGTGTGTGCATGCAAATGTAGAAAAGAATGATTTTTATGAAATTAAAATCAACTATAAGGTCTAGCTACATGTTGATGCACTCATGCTATTGCATACTGTATTTTGTCATGTCTGAATTTGCTCAAAATTCAAAAGAATTCAAAACCCTATTTGAAAATGGAATTGGAAAAAGCATTTCAAGAAAAAGAAAAAGGAAGAAAAACATTTCTCTCCTCTCCCTCCTTTCGGCCCAGCCGACCTGTTCTTTCCCTCTCTCACTCCCCCGCTTGGGCTTCTGCTCCCGGCCCAGTCCTTACTCCTCTCTTCTCTCTATTCAGGCGCCGGTCCAAGCACTCTCTTCTGTCTCCTCACTCTCTCAGCCCATTCCTGCAGTCGGCCTAGCTGAGACCGCAACCCAGCATTGCCATGGCAGCGCGGCCGCACCCTCACCGCTCTCGGTAACTGGCAGCCTAGGCCCGCCTGTCAGCTGTTTCCCCTACCTTCGCTTGTATGCAGCCCAGACTCCACGCCATGGTCGTGTCCGCCTCCGCTACGAGCCCTCTCGGTAGCGTGCTCCATACGCCACGCGGCTCATAAATACCAAGCCCTGACATCGCTCTACCCTCATCGAAACCTAGAACAAGCCGCTAAGCCATCCTGTGCCCTAGTGCCACCGTCGAGATCTCGCCGTGAAGAAGCTCTACGCCACCGTGCCGATTAGCTGCTCCTCCGTGCCCGTAAGTACCACGCAGAGTTTCTCATCCAGTTTGTGAACCTGTTAAGCCCCTTATCTCTCTCTGTCTCGCTCTATGTTGCTTACCCTGCGTCGCCGTCGCTCCAAAGCCGCCATTGCTTGCAGCCAGCTGCCTCAGTTTACTCAAAGCCGCCATAGATCGCCGTTTCCCTCTCTAGTTCCCAGTGCAGATCCCAAGCCAAACCGAGGTCTCTATGCCCTTTACCCCTTTTCTCCGACGAAGAATAACCATCGCCGGTGAAGACGCCGTCGTGCTGTCCCTATTCCCGACTGGTGTTACCCTATTCCCCTGCTCTGTTTTAATCTTGACCATACAATGAAGATCCAACAACCGACAGAGCCCGATACCCCTTCGCCTGCCTATTTTTCAAAAGAGTCCTTAAATTTTTCTAGTATAGAACCCGCTGTCCCTGCACTTTTCCTAAAGAACCCCTGTACTTCTTCTTTATCATGCCCACCATCCTTGGCTCAGTTTAAAATCTGATTTTATTAATTTAAATTCTAAAATCAAGTTTCATCTATTTACAGTTTTGCCACTAATCTTGTTTTAGCCATAAAATCTTCGTTTTAACTCCGATTTAGTCCGTTCAAGTTGCGTTTGGTTCATAATTGCGTAATCTACATGTTCATACTACTGTTAAGTATGTTTTCAACTTTTAAAATTCAAGGTTAGATTTAATCTATTATTTTACTAAAGGAAATCTTATTTAATTCATAACTTCTTCATTTTTGTTCTGATTTTTGTGATCTTCGCGTCTGTGTGTTCGTAGCAAGACGTAGATTTGTTTTACAAACTTTTCATCTTGATTTCATGCTATTGGTGTACTATTCAAATCTATAGCCTTTGTTTGCTATACATGATTGCTTCTTGATGCTTGTATGTTGCTATAATTATCGAGTATAGATGGTGAGCAATTCGTTGGTGATTAAGAGTACTACTTTGACGAGCAGGATCAGTAGAAACACTTTGTTCAAGGCAAGTATAGCATGAGATCATCCTTGTTTCCTATCAACTTTAATATATTTAATTCATATTGGATGTGTCACCTTGATAGGGATTCCCTAGAATTAAACTTATACCTTATGTCCTATGAGATATGCATTGGGTAGCTTTGCTAGTGCTCAACTAAACCATGATCTTGTAACTTGACTAATGGTATATGCAATAAACATTAAAATATGACTTTTTAGCAACTTAAAAACAGGGGGCTAGAGTGTTTAGCTACTTTCTAAATGCTTCATATTTCTCTCCCTAAGGACTTATCCATAAGCGAACATCGGGACTTATAGTACAACTATGAGGGTTACATGGCTCTGGCTTTAGCTCAATATGAGGACCTTTTCTAGCTTGTTAGAGGTCACCTTTATGGCGTAAGAATGGCTTGACGAATCGGGTATAGGACAACCTCTACTCTTATGTGTATAGCCATGATGGAATTATGCCATTCGACAGGGGGTTCCTATGTCTGCTTGCTGAGTGAATCTAATGGCCCTAACTTGCTAGACCTTGGAAGTGTTTTGAGAGTAATTAACCTAGGCATATGGGTATCACAACTCATAGTGAAAGTGTACAACCTCTGCAGAGTGTAAAACTTATATATCAACCGTGCTCACAGTCACGAGCCACCTTGGATCCTTACGGGATAGATGATCACTAAGAATTATCCATTTATGCTATTCATTATTCATGTTTACATTGATCATGGACCATTACGGAATAGATGATCACGAGTGGCCTTGGATCGTAGAGCTTGGTCCTACTCTCGTAATTGCGCACGTCTGGAGGTCGAGTGGGAGTCCAGCTTCACACCAAGCTCGCCACTGTTGTAGCCGTACGATGTTGGGGGTGTTAATTTGAGTTTTCCCCTCGTCGGCCACCATAAGACCGAGTTGAGTCGTCCGTCCAATTGGCATTGCATAGTCCACCTCTGTCCAATTAGCCATGCACCCAATTAGCCTTGGTAGTTAGCTTGCGATTGGAGTCAACCCGACGAGCTTTCGTAGTCCAGTGCGGTAATGTTGCGCTTTCTCCTCGCGGTGGTCCGCCATGGCCGTCGAGGCGGGTGATCGACCAGGATGTCACCCATTGCTCCTTTGTCTCAATTGAGCAGGGCTTTTGTGTCTCATTGACTTATTTGCCTCACCCATGCAGCGGATTTGCTGGCGGTGCAGTTGATCACCGAGAACGCCTTCGCCACAGTTGGTGTGAACCGGAGTCACCCCACGCTCGTGGCCAACCATCTTGCTGAGCCCCACAACATCTTCTAGTCTATTCTACATGTATCTGGTGAGGTCCTCTTGCTCCTAGGATAGGTGATTGAGACGGTTAGGGCCAGGGCTCGTCGGAGCGCGTGGTCACCTCCGTCGAACGTAGTGTAGATGCTGTGTACATGGCCGGCTCATTTGGGAGTAGAATGGGTATGTCTAGGACCTCTAGGATGTTACTAGTACGTTAAGCATGGAGTCTAGGTAGTGATGCTAGTGTGGTGTTAGGTGATTCTACGGGCGTCGGTGTTGCCGCTCCTAGAGCCCACCACGGTGCATGGCCACACCTATGCGCTATACCGTTTTTAGTGTATGATACCTCTATCGATGGCGCTGCACTCGTAGAGTGCTAGGGAGGTGTTGGTTGAGGCCAAGGAGGCTTAAGCTCGCTGGCATTTGTCTGGAGATGTCGCGACCTCGGTTGAGTTCTGGCCAGGGACTTTGTTACGTGAATTCAAAGCGACCTGATGGGTTAAGTGCGAGAGTCAGTGAGAGAGGGGAATAGTGGAATGAACTATGGTTCCATTTGATTGGAAGCCGAGGGTTCTTTTGCATAATGCGGTGCACGCGGGGTCTTCCCTCCATGGGCCGCTGTCGCGCGTGGGCCAAGCCCTGCTGGGCCACATCGGTGTGCGGGTGCGCGCGCGGGCGTTGCGAGAGTGGGCTGAGCCATGAAGTGGGCTGTGAGGTGAAGTTTAGTTTCTTCTTTTCCAATGAATTAAAAAATGCTTATTCAATTTAGTTTTGAGCTAAACTTTGATAAATTATAGTAAATCTTATAGGTGTCCAAAAATAGTGAAACAAAATTTGTTAGGTTCACAAAAATGCCATATATCTGTTAGTGTAGTTAGTTTACAGTTAGCTATGATACTGATAGGTTCATAAATTTGATTTAGGAAGCTTAGTATTACGTAGCTCAATATTTGTAGGAATTTTTGTGGCAATTGATGATAGCTTTAGCCATGAAATTTTTTCAGTAAGATCATTAGATTATTATGTACTCACTGTAATTTTTGTAGCCCTAGAGTAGGTTGATAAATAGAGTAGCTAGTACCCCTTGTTTTATCATATATAGAGTATATCAGTATTAAGAGTAAGAATACCTTTAGTTGCTAAGATAATATATGACATGCTTCATACTTGTTAGTGTTAACAGTAGGTAACTTAGCACCTTAGTCGGTAGAACTCGCCTAGTAGCTTGATAGATGTATTTTTATTTTAAGAGCTGCAGTTGTCGTATTACTAAGTGTTGCATCATCATTTCATGCAAGTAGATCACGAGTTGGTAGAGTTCATGCCCGTGGACGAATAGGATTACGAAGAGGTCATTGAGGAGTATGGGGAGAAGATCCTCGTACAGGAGGGAGCCCCAGAGCCTTTTGGTGCTGACTTTGTTGACCCACCGCCTACCCAAGGCAAGCCCCGGTGCAAAACCCATATTTTTACTAATCACTGAATATATATATGATGTGCGTTTATGTTTCAGGTATTTTATGGAAACTACATGCTAAAATACATCTACCTATGAGTCCTACTAGTACAGATTGAGTAGCTGCTATGCTCAAGATTTTGGTAGCGTGAGTAACCTGCCATTACTCATAATAGGTGATAATTATGATCACTCATGATAAATGGTGGAAAGGAAAAATGGTGACCGGATAGGGATATGGTTTGGATATTGGTGGGTGTAAGAGGTTGTGTCCTGTGGCCAACAGGGCATAACTTGGTTACACTTTTTCCCTATCTATGTCGGTTAAGGACCGGCCATTGCATAAGGCTCTAGGCAAGTCACAGATTTATTATCCTGAGCATATACTTGGGTATGGGTGCAGGGAACACTTGTTACTCTCTTGTCATGGGTTCTAGCTCTTTCCGGACTGTTTGATTGGAGGCGGGGATGGTGGAGGTCCTTGCACCGCACTAAGTCTAGGACTTAGGAGCAGGGGCTTAGAGTCCAAGTTTGGATGGAGACCTAGACCCTAGGACAGGAGGGTGATGGGTTGGTCCTACTTGTGCCTAGGGTACAAGCAGAGCGTGTGTTTTTAGGGTACCCAGCTGGGGGCATTGATTCATGAATCACCGGTGTTTTGGTATGACTTGTCTATGGTTTAGCATTATAGTAAGAACTGAAAGATGAAAGGTGATGAAATGGAACTGATGGCTCAACTCTTGCTTGAAAGTAGCATAGGTGCTTACATAGAATGGCTAGATAATAAATTAATCATGGCTCCTAATAATAACATAAATAAGGACTCACTATTAGTATTGCATTCTGCAAAAAGGAAACCCAGCAAACCATAAAGCTTTGCAGATCCCTTGGAGTCAGGAAATTATTCCTACTAGTTGAATAAGTCTTGCAAGTACATTGTGTACTCAGGGTTTATTTACCCCTATTGCAGGTAATGCTTGAGGAGTACCATTGTGTGAAGGATTCTTCTGGTGGGCACAGACGGATCCTTGTTTCTTGTCGATAGATGTTTATTTACATTCCGCTGTTTAATCTTCCGCACTCTAACATTTGGCAATGTAATAATGAATTTCTAAGAACTCTAGATGTATGAAATATATTAAGTATTGTAACTCATTCTCATTATTGGATCCTTAGGAAAAAACATGAATCTTTTGGGTTCTCCCTTGGGGTGTGCCTAACGGATACCGCCCGCTGTAGCTTGCTTTCGGGGTGCTTAGTGTCTGGTGGAAGATGAGCACCTCCGTAAGTATGTTATTTTAGGCGGTTCTGCCACAGTTGGTATCAGAGCCAATAATGGGTTACGAGTTCATCACTCTTTTCCAAACTTAAAAATTTGACCAACAAAAGTTTTGCGAAAAGTAGGATGCGCTAAAGTTATGTAAATAAGTATAAGCCCTAGCAATATGGTCTATCTAGGATAGCAGCACTGGTTTTATCTAATTAGTTTTCTATAGGTACACTGACTTATGTTGCGTAAGAAATCGATTAGCATACGGAAAGTGAGTGTGCGATGTGTCGAAATATTTGCGAATGCCGCTATATTCCGGCCTAAGTGAACGAATAGGCCGATACATGCATCATGATAGTAGAATCTTGCTTAAACTAAAGTCCCCCCTATACTTATAATTTGGATTAGTAAATTGATAGGATAACAATAAGAATGCTTTAATAAATGTCTTGTCATTTCTCTAATCCCTTGCTTCTGATCTAGAAGGTTGTCCTAAGTGGTTGGTTCCTATCTCTTACAGATGAATCTAAGGTCTGGATGCGGGAGCACCAGTGCCAGTGCGGGCCTCAGTCTTGGTGAAGGCCAAGGTGAGAGTGTCTGGGCCAACAAGCACAGCAACGAGGAGAGCCATGAGGCTCCACATCTGGCTCCTCCTCCTCCTATGCCACCGCCACCGCTTATGACTCACACGGAGATGATGGCGGAACTAATGGCTGCTTGCCGTGAGTCAGCCCGTGCCATGGAGCTGCTAGCATAGGCTATCGGTGGCTTCGCCCATGGAGGCCACAGGGGCAATGGCGGGAATAGGGGTGGTGCCCGAGGTCTTGAGGGACCCTACTCATACCAGAATTTCCTCAAGATGCACCCATCCATGTTCACACCATTGGCTGAGCCCCTGGATACGGAGCATTGGCTTCGCATTCTAGAGCAGTTCTTGTTGGTCAACGTGACTAATGAGCAGAAGGTGCGCTTTGTAGTGCAATAATTGTTGGGGTCCATCAGTGCATGGTGGGATACCTTCAATGCCATGCAGCAGCCAGATCACCGGGTGACCTGGCAGGAGTTCACCACAGCATTTAGGGAATTTTATATTCCTACTGGTGTCCTCAATAGGAAGCTAACTGAGTTCCTAGACCTTCGACAAAGGGGTATGACAGTGATGGACTATGTCAATAAGTTTAATCACTTGTTCTAGTATGCTGCAACCCATGTGGACACAGATAAGAAGAAGAGGGACCACTTCTATCACGGCCTCTCTTGCAGCCTTCAGGAGAAATTATATACTGGGAACTATCAGACTTTTAGGGCAATAATGAATGCTGCCATCATCATGGAGGGCTTGCAGCGAGATTCCTAGACAGAATGGAAGAGAAAGCAGGTGGCTACGGGGGTCTTCTAGCCACCCTCATACCCAAAAAGTTAGGTTATTCGATAGGTGCCCTATCAATTAGGCAGGCATTCATTTTGACAGCCCCAGCATACTTCTCAGGCTTCTTCCACATAGTACCGTGCACCTACTCAACAGGTGCCACAGCAACAGCCCCAAGGACAGCAGGCCCCACCTTAGATGGGATAGGGAAACAAGCTGGGTGCTTGTTTCAAATGTGGCAAGGATGGCCACTATGGCCGAGAGTGTCCCTAAAACTAGTCAGCTTAGTCTGCTCAACCATCGGCTAACTCTAGGCTAGTCAAGCGGACAATGATCAAGAGCAAAGGGCTAGCTAGCCGATCTGAATAGGTGAATTTCACGGATGCTGAGCAAATATTGCAGCAGGAACCGGTGATGGCTGGTATGTTTACCATTGATTCCCATCCAGCTTATGTGTTATTTGATTCTAGCGCATCACATTTATTCATGAGCATGAGATTTGTAGACCAGCACAATATACCTCTTATGGCTATACCGTATGCCTATAGAATCCGTACTCCAGGTGCGCAGATGTGCATCAATACTTGAACGGACACCGTAAGCTTGGTATTAGCCACTCACACTTACCGTCTCTAGTTCATGGTGCTATTTGGGCAAGGCATTGATGCAATTCTAGTAATGAACTGGTTACGTGTATATGGGATAGTATTGGATTTGAAGCAGAGAATTGTCGAGTTACGGCTTCCTTCTTCTGAGGATAGGATGTCTCTTCTTGTACCCTTAGATCTAGTCTTACCTGTTGCTGCTCATGCTGAAGCCTCTCCTGATCTTGCTTCTATTCTGGTAGTATGTAAGTTTTTGGATATTTTTCCTGAAGATCTACCTGGGTTGCCACCGGACAGAGAGGTAGAATTCTCCATTGAGCTAGAGCCTAGTACTGCTCCTATCTCCCAACGCCTATACCTCATGGCTCCGAAGGAATTAGCAAAAATGAAGAAGCAGCTAGAAGAATTATTGGGAAAAAAGGCTTCCTCCGTCCTAGCTCTTCACCATGAGGTTGTCCAGCCATTTTTGTGAAGAAGAAGGATGACACTCTTTGGATGTGTGTGGATTACCGCCCTCTTAATGCGGTAACCATTTAGAACAAGTATCCTTTGCCCCGCATAGATACTTTATTCGATTAGCTAGCTGGTGCTAAGGTGTTCTCCAAGATTGACCTTCGTTTAGGCTATCATCAGATCAAGATTAGACCACAAGACATACCAAAGATAGCTTTTTCTACTAGGTATGGGCTGTATGAGTACCTAGTAATGTCTTTTGGTCTCACCAACGCTCCTGCCTTCTTCATGTACCTGATGAATTTAGTTTTTATTCCAGAGTTAGACAAATTTGTTGTTGTATTCATTGATGATATCCTGATATATTCCAAGAATGATGAAGAGCATGCCCAACACCTTCGAATAGTACTGGCTCGATTAAGGGAACACAAGTTGTATGCTAAATTTAGCAAGTGTGAGTTCTGGTTAGATCGAGTGTAGTTTTTGGGGCATGTGTTGACACCTGATGGTATCTCTATTGACCCCAGCAAGGTGCAAGATGTGCTGAATTGGAAGTCTCCCAAGTCTGTGCACTAGATTCGGCAGTTCCTTGGTCTAGCTAGGTACTATCGGCGTTTCATTCTGGATTTCTCCAAGATAGCCCAGCCAATGACCAAGCTGCTCCAAAAAGAAGTCAAGTTTGATTGGAGCCCAGCCTGTGAAGAAGCCTTCCAAGCTTTGAAGATGTTTATGACCACTGCTCCTGTGTTGGCCCAACTAGATATTAATAGACCCTTTGATGTATATTGTGATGCCTCGAAGATAGGGTTGGGATGTGTGCTGATGCAGGATGGGCGTGTGATAGCTTATGCTTCGCGCCAACTAAAAAAACATAAAGTAAATTACCCCACTCATGATTTAGAGCTGGCTACTATGGTCCATGCTCTAAAAATTAGGAGGCATTACTTGTTGGGAACCAGAGTGCACATCTTTATAGATCATAAGAGCCTCAAATATATTTTCACTCAGTCTGAGTTGAATATGAGGCAAAAAAGGTGGTTAGAATTGATCAAGAATTATAACTTGGAAGTACATTATCACCTAGGAAAGGCCAATGTGGTAGCTGATGCCTTGAGCCGAAAGTCATATCTAGTTGAAGAAACACCTTTGTCTCTCAACCATGCAGAGGTGTTGGCTCACATTGCCTTGACCTCAGAATTGCTGGAGCAGATTAATCTAGAGCAGAGGTAAGACCCTAAAGAAATTCCTCAAGTCAGGAAATTGATTGCCGAAGGGCATGGCCCTCACTTTAGTATTGATGAGCATGATGTAGTGAGATACAAGGATATATTGGTGGTTCCATCAAATGAGGAGCTAAAAAGGAAGATTTTGAATGAAGCTCACTATTCAAAGCTATCTATCCATCCTGGCAGCAACAAGATGTATCATGATTTGCACCACTTGTACTGGTGGTCCAACATGAAGCAGGATATCACCCAGTATGTTGTGGAGTGCGACACTTGTGAGAGAGTTAAAGTAGATCATATGCGTACTCTAGGATATTTGCAGCCCTTGCCCATTCCTGCTTGGAAATGGGAAGACATCTCCATAGACTTTGTGGTGGGTTTGACCCACACATCCAAGGGCTATGATTCTATTTGGGTCATTGTGGACCATCTAACTAAGTCTGCTCATTTTATCCCTATGGACACCAGATATACAACCAGGAAGTATGCTCAAATATATTTTGACCAGATTGTGACCCTACATGGAGTTCCCCTTACTATCATCTTTGATAGAGGGTCAGTTTTTTGTCTCTCATTTCTAGGACCAACTACAGCAATGTCTTGGTACTCGTCTCCTTAGGAGCTCAGCATATCATCCACAAACTAATGGCCAAATAGAAAGGGTGAACCAGGTGCTTGAGGACATGTTGGGAGCTTGTGCCATTTCTTTCCCTAAAAAGTGGGATGAATGCCTAAAGTTCGCTGAGTTTTCTTATAACAACATCTATCAGGAGAGCATTCGTATGGCACCATTTGAAGCTCTATATGGAAAGAAATATAGGACACCACTTAACTGGGTTGAAGTGGGAGACCGTGGATACTTTGGGCTAGATTTCGTCAAGGAGGCTCGAGAGCAAGTAAGCATTATTCAGAGTCACTTGAAGGCAGCTTAGAGCCGGTAGAAAGCTTATACAGATAAGAGAAGAAGGCCCTTGCAGTTTGTAGAGGGGGATTATGTATATCTCAAAGTCTCCTATGAGAGGGGTGCATCGGTTTGGTGTCTGTGGCAAGCTAGCTCCTCGATATGTGGGTCCATATAAGGTGTTGGAGTGGTGTGGCCCAATTGCTTATCGTCTCTAGCTTCTCGATATTTTATCTGCAGTACACAATGTGTTTCATGTATCACAATTGAAGAAATGCTTGCAGGTGCCTGATGAAGCTGTAGAAATTGAAGGGCTTTCCCTCTAGCTAGATTTGACTTATATTGAGCACCCTATCAAAATCCTGGACGGGAAGGAAAGAGTGACAATGAATAGTGTGGTAAAGTTCTATAAGGTGCAATGGCAAAACCACTCTGAGGATGAGGCCATGTGGGAACAAGAGAGCTACATATTGAAGCATTATCCCCACCTTCTCTCTGGTTCTAATGAGTAGTTATTACGTTGAAATGTATTTCCTATCTCCTTTCCCACACTAGGCACATGAAATCTCGGGTCGAGATTTTGTTTTAGGGGGGTAGATTTGTAACATCCTCGGTGTTACACTGTACAATTTTTTGCTAAAACACTACATGAGCATCATACTTATGTGTAAATGTGTGTAATATAGGGTGTAAAGCAATAGACGGAACTTGAAACGTTCATCGGAAACACGAAATGAATGTTATATTCCATGTCGTGTTGTACCCCTTAGGGTTCTAAATGATTTTTTATTGAACGAGAATGATATAGAACACATACCCCGCACTTTAATAAAGTTTGTAGTACAAACTTCATAGGTGGCGATGAAATACTTGCGGTCGGGAATGGGGTTCGCTAGATAGCATAGTTGGTAGCTTGGAAATCGAAGTTGACGCAAATCCAAACAAAAACTTAGTCGATTTTCGTAAGTCGGAAAATGGTTCGACAAAGCTAAGTTCGACAATTTTTATAGGGGAATCGGGTTAAGCACTGGCATGGTCTTAAGGTTGGTTTTGGTAGCTTGATACACCATCTCGAAAGTAAAATAGTTGGTTTAGCTACTGGATCATCGGGTTGGATTTTTTAAGCAGCTTTAAAAAGCGTGCAAGTCACGTTTTGAATGATTCTAGTGCCTAGGCGCGGTCACCCTGCCTAGCTCTTGGCGTTGCTGCACCGGCCGCCCAACATGCGTGTGCATGCACGCCCATGCGCATGGCTCCTCGCTGCTGGCCACGTCCTATAGCTGCTACGCCCTAGCAAATGCATGCACACGCACCGCGCCAGTGAGCCTGCCTGCTCTACCCGCCGTTGCGTTCGCCTAAGCCACGCTGCTCGCCGTCGCATCGCGCTGCACACCTGGTCGTGCTGCGCTCCGACCATCGCTGCTACATAGTCACTGCTACCATTGACCCTTTGTGGCTGCACGCACGTAGGCATGCCACCTAGCTTTGCCATCATGTCCGTGCTCGACGCCATGCCACGTTGTTGCCTCCCTGAACCGGCATCAGTCTCTATGGTGTGCTGTGCTATGCCACCATTGCCTTGTGGGTCATGGCACTATGGTCGCACGTCGCCATGCTAGACTCATACGCGCCCGTGGAGTCTTCACCATCGTGCTGCCGTCCTTCCCCAATAAGAAATTGCGCCATGCCAAGCCGCCATCACATCGCCTTCAATGGCGTTGCATCAGCCGAGCTGTGCCAAGGTAGAAACCATAGAGCTTCACCCTACTCTCGTAATTACGCATGTCTAGAGGTCGAGTGGGAGTCCAGCTTTGCGCCAAGCTCGTCACTATTGCAGCCATACGATGTCGGGGTGTTAATTTGAGTTTTCCCCTCGCCGACCACCATAAGACCAAGTTGAGTCGTCTGTCCAATTGGCCTTGCATAGTCCACCTCTGTCCAATTGGCCATGCACCCAACTAGCCTTGGTAGTTAGCTTGTGATTGGAGCCCACCCAACGAGCTTTCGTAGTCTAGTGAGGTAATGTGGCGCTTTCTCCTCGCAACGGTCCACCATGGTTGTCGAGGCGGGTGATCGGCTAGGATGTCGCCCATTGCTCCTTTGTCTCAATTGAGCAGAGCTTTTGTGTCTCCTTGACTTGTTTGCCTCGCTCATGCAGCGGATTCACCAGTGGTGCAGTTGATCGCTGAGAACGCCTTCGCCGCAGTCGGCGTGAATCGAAGTCACCCTACGCTCATTGCCAACCATCTTGCTGAGCCCTGTGATGTCTTCCAGTCTATTCTACATGTATCTGGTGAGGTCCTCTTGCTCCTAGGATAGGTGATTGAGATGGTTAGGGCCAGGGCTCATCGAAGCGCGTGGTCGCCTCCGGCGAACGTAGTGTAGATGCAGTGTGCATGGCTGGCTTGTTTGGGAGTAGAACAGGTATGTCTAGGACCTCTGGGATGTTACTAGTATGTTAAGCATGGAGTCTAGGTAGTGATGCTAGCGTGGTGTTAGCTGATTTCATCGGCATCGGTGTTGCCGTGGCCAGACCCCGCCGCGCTGCATGACCACACCTATGCACTATACCATTTTTAGTGTATGATACTTCTATCGATGGCGCTTCACTCGTAGAGTGCTAGGGAGGTGTTGGTTGAGGCTGAGGAGGCCCGTGCTCACCGGCGTTTGGCCAGAGATGCCGCGGCCTCAGTTGAGTTCTGGCCAGGGACTTTGTTACGTGAATTCAAAGCGACCCAGTGGGTTAAGTGCGAGAGTCAGTGAGAGAAGGGAATAGTGGAATGGACTACGGTTCCATTTGATTGGAAGCTGAGGGCTCTTTTGCATAATGCGGCGCTGTCGCGCGTGGGTTGTGCCACGTTGGGCCACGCCGGTGAGCTGCGCGGGTGCGCGCGCGGGCATTGCGAGAGTGGGCCGAGCCACAAAGTGGGCTGCGCGGTGAAGTTTAGTTTCTTCTTTTCCAATGAATTAACAAATGCTTATTCAATTTAGTTTTGAGCTGAACTTTGATAAATTGTAGTAAATCTTATAGGTGTCCAAAAATAGTGAAACAAAATTTGTTAGGTTCACAAAAATGCCATCTATCTGTTAGTGTAGTTAGTTTACAGTTAGCTGTGATACTGATAGGTTCATAAATTCGATTTAGGAAGCTTAGTATTACTTAGCTCAATATTTGTAGGAATTTTTGTGGCAAATTGATGATAGCTTTAGCCATAAAATTTTTATAGTAGGATCATTAGATTATTATGTACTCACTATAATTTTTGTAGCCCTAGAGTAGGTTGATAAATAGAGTAGCTAGTACCCCTTGTTTTATTATATATAGAGTATATCAGTATTAAGAGTAAGAATACCTTTAGTTGCTAAGATAATATATGACATGCTTCATACTTGTTAGTGTTAACAGTAGGTAACTTAGCACCTTAGTCGGTGGAACTCGCCTAGTAGCTTGATAGATGTATTTTATTTTAAGAGCTGCTGTTGTCATATTACTAAGTGTTGCATCATCATTTCATGCAAGTAGATCATGAGTTGGTAGAGTTCGTGCCCGTGGATAAATAGGATTACGAAGAGGTCATTGAGGAGTATGAGGAGGAGATCCACATGTAGGAGGGAGCTCTAGAGCCTTTTGGTGCTGACTTTGTTGACCCACCGCTTGCCCAAGGCAAGCCTCGGTGCATAACCCATATTTTTACTGATCACTGAATATATATATATATATGATGTGCATTTATGTTTTAGGTATTTTATGGAAACTACATGCATAAATACATCTACCTATGAGTCCTACTAGTACAGATCAAGTAGCTGCTATGCTCAGGATTTTGGTAGCGTGAGTAACCTGCCATTACTCACAATAGGTGATAATTATGATCACTCATGATAAATGGTGGAAAGGAAAAATGGTGACTGGACAGGGATATGGTTTAGGTATTGGTGGGTGTAAGAGGTTGTGTCCTATGGCCAACAGGGCATAGCTTGGTTACACTTTTTCCCTATCTGTGTCGGTTAAGGACCGGCCGTTGCATAAGGCTCTAGGCAAGTCATAGATTTATTATCCCAAGCACATACTTGGGTATGGCGTAGGGAAGACTTGTTGCTCTCTTGTCATGGGTTCCAGCTCTTTTCGGACCGATTGATTGGAGGCGGGGATGGTGGAGGTCCTTGCACCGCACTAAGTCTGGGACTTAGGAGCGGGGGCTTGGAGTCTAAGTTTGGATGGGGACCTAGACCTCAGGATAGGAGGGTGATGGGTTGGTCTTGCTTATGCCTAGGGTACAAGCAGGGCATGTATTTTTGGGGTACCCAGCTGGGGGCATTGATTCACGAATCGTCAGCGTTTTGGTACGGCTTGTCTACGATTTAGCATCGTAGTAAGAACTGAAAGATGAAAGGTGATGAAATAGAACTGATGGCTCAACTCTTGCTTGAAAGTAGCATAGGTGCTTACATAGAATGGCTAGATAATAAATTAATCATGGCTCCTAATAATAACATAAATAAGGACTCACTATTAGTATTGCTTTCTGCAAAAAGGAAACCCAGCAAACCATAAAGCTTTGCAGATCCCTTAGAGTCGGGAAATTATTCCCACTAGTCGGATAAGTCTTACGAGTACATTATGTACTCAGGGTTTATTTACCCCTGTTGCAGGTAATGCTTGAGGAGTACCATTGTGTGAAGGATTCTTCTAGTGGGCACAAATGGATCCTTGTTTCTTGTCGATAGATGTTTATTTACATTCCGCTGTTTAAAGAAAATTGTGTCTGATCGAGGTACTCAATTTACGTCTCATTTTTTACAACAAGTACATAGTTCATTGGGAACAAAGTTGAATTTTTGTACAGCATATCATCCTTAGATAGATGGACAAACTGAGAGAACTAATCAGATTTTAGAGGATATGTTGAGAGCCTGTGTGTTGCAGTATGGTACAAGTTCGGACAAGAGTTTGCCTTATGCAGAGTTCTTATATAACAACAGTTATCAAAAGAGTCTCGATATGACACCTTTCAAAGCTTTGTATGGACAAAAGTGTAGAACCCCGTTGTTTTAGAATCAAACGGGAGAAACTCAAGTGTTCGGACCGGATGTTTTAAGAGACACAGAAGAGCAAGTAAGGATAATTAGAGATAACTTGAGAGTGGCACAATCTTGACAGAAGAGTTATGCGGACACTCAGAGAAGAGAATTGGTTTTCAAAATAGGGGATTATGTTTACCTAAAAGTATCGCCTATGAAAAGTGTGAGAAGGTTTAACATGAAAGGAAAGTTTGCACCAAGGTATATTGGGCCTTTCAAGATTTTAGAGAGACGTGGAGAAGTAGCTTATCAGTTGGAATTGCCTAAGAGTTTGTCAGGTGTACACGATGTGTTCCATGTGTCTCAATTAAAGAAGTGTTTGCTTGTACTAGAGGAGCAGATACCGTTAGAGGAGCTTACAGTTAAGGAAGATCTTACCTATGAGGAATTTTCGATAAAGATTTTGGAGACAACAGAAAGGGTTACGAGGAGCCAAGTTATAAAGATATGTAAGGTTCAGTGGAATCGGTATACAGAAAATGAGGCTACTTGAGAAAGAGAAGAGGATTTAAGGAAAACATACCCGCAGTTTTTTGAGTAAGCATCGTCCGAATCTCGAGGACGAGATTCATTTTAAGGGAGGGGGAGAATTGTACCCCCCTAAAATTTGCATGGTTTTAAAAATAGGAGAAAATGATTTAATTATGCATATGTGTGTGCATGCAAATGTAGAAAATAATGATTTTTTATGAAATTAAAATCAACTATAAGGTCTAGCTACATGTTGATGCACTCATTCTGCTGCATACTGTATTTTGTCATGTCTGGATTTGCTCAAAATTCAAAAGAATTCAAAACCCTATTTGAAAATGGAATTGGAAAAGCATTTCAAGAAAAAGAAAAGGAAGAAAAACATTTCTCTCCTCTCCCTCCTTTTGGCCCAATCGGCCTGTTCTTTCCCTCTCACTCCCCTACGTGGGCTTCTGCTCTCGGCCCAATCCTTTCTCCTCTCTTCTCTCTATTCAGGCACCGGCCCAAGCGCTCTCTTCCCTCTCCTCACTCTCTCGGCCCATTCCCGCTGTCGGCCCAGCTGAGAGCGCAACCTAGCTTTGCCGTGGCAGCACGCCCACACCCTCACTGCTCTCAGTAATTGATTGCCCAGGCCTACCTGTCAGCTGTTTCCCCTACCTTCGCTTATATGCAGCCAGGACTCCACGCCATGGCCGTGTCCGCCTCTGCTACGAGCCCTCTCGGCGGCGTGCTCCCTACACCATGTGGCTCATAAATACCAAGCCCCAACATCGCTCTACCCTCACCGAACCCTAGAACAAGCCGCTAAGCCGTCCTATGCCCTAGCGCCACCGTCGAGGTCTTGCCATGAAGAAGCTCTACGCCGCCATGCCGATTAGCTGCTCCTCCATGCCCGTAAGTACCACGTAGAGTTTCTCGTTGAGTTTGTGAACCTGTTAAGCCCCTTATCTCTCTCTGTCTCGCTCTGTGTTGCTTACCCTGTGTCGTTGTCGCTCCAAAGCCGCCTTTGCTCATGGCCAGCTGCCTCAGTTTATTCAAAGCCGCCATAGATCGCCGTAATAGATTCGTCGTTTCCCTCTCTAGCTCCCAGTGCAGATCCCAAGCCAAACCGAGGTCTCTATGCCCATTACCCCTTTTCTCCGACAAAGAATCACCATCGCCGATGAAGACGCTGCCGCACCATCCTTGTTCCCGGCCGACGTTACCCTATTCCCCTTCTCTGTTTTAATCTTGACCATACAGTTAAGATCCAACGGACGTCAACTTGTGGCTACTCTTATGCTAAAATTGTGACAATTAAAAGCTAAATGGTGTTAAACCTGTGTCAAGCCTTTTGAGCCTCATGAACACCATGTTACACTTGTTGAGTACGACACATACTTATGCTTGTTTATTTTCATTATTTGGATAAAAATCCCAGATGGGTAATAGATGGCTATGGTAATGATGACTTTCCTAAGGATTACTAGACTTGTGGTCAACCAGTTGACGTCCCTGTGATGTGGAGCTTCTGTGAGAGATTTTTCTTTATACTTTCGCTACATTTATGTGAAGACTCTGTCTTATTATTCGTGATCTAATAAACACTTGTGATGATACTATTTATAATTTGTCGGCTTATGTGTGTGACTGATCACTGGGCGTACATAAGATTTTGCATCCCATTTTATCCTTAAAATTGGGTGTGACAATTCTCAAATACCACTACACACTCACTTATGACTATGCATAGAACATATGCCTTTAGTCGGTATTAACTTCTATGAAATCTTGCGAATCAAATAGAGTGACATCATAACGACTTCAAATAAGAAACTTGTAAACTACAAAATTGTATAAGTTTTCAATATCTACAACTTTTGTTTTGGTCACTTCTCAATCCGAGATCCTTAACTACCACTGCACTCACTTATGACTATGGAGCATATGGACTCCTTTGGTATTAACTCTACAAACTCTTGTGTTGTATATTTGGACATCCAAATGATCTTAAATCAAAAAAAGTTCGAACTACAAAGTTGTAGATCTCATCGAGTACTACAACTTTGATATAAAGTTCGTCTTCATCAGACATCATATGAGAAAGTTATGAAAGTTTTCTTCTACCATATCACTGTCAGTTCAAAAAACTGACAGTAATGACCCAATATCAGTGTCGGTTCTTGGTTAGAACCGACAGTGATAGTATTAGTGTCGGTTTTAGCTACAAATCGATAGTGATGATCCAATATCAGTGTCGATTGGTCCTATCACTGTTGGATATGTCAAAAAACCGGCAGTGTGCTGGTTTCTTAAAAACCGATAGTGATGAAGCCGACAGTGAATGCTAGATTTGTGGTAGGTACTTGATCATCACTTAGGAGTACTAATGTTAGTTTGTCTTATTACAATCGAACATGGTCAATACGGCCCTGTTGGGGGTTCTCATATTATTTTAAATATCCAAATTCAAACATATAAAGTAATTGACATTAATATTAAAGTTGGGAGTGATAGATTTGATTTCATAGGGTGTAATAATTAGTTACTTGCATTAGCCTGAGACTAAATTAGACCATATGCAACACAACTCAAAGCAGGTTATTAAACGTTAGTAAGGTTGTATTTGGGTACTTACATTGTGTTAAATGTGGTCACTATATATATTAAACATAATGTTTATAGTAGAGATGTGGGAGATATGAATTTTTTTTGTGTTCCTCATCAGTTTCTGCAAATTTGCATCGCTTAATATGAAGAAATCTGGCATATGTACTAGCTAATGTTTGTGATTGTATGTCCAAACCTGGGCATGGGAGTCTATGTGAACAACAAAACAGAAAGACTAATGCATACAACCAAACCTAAAAAATAAAAAAACGACAAACGACATTTCTTATTTGGTTGTGACCGGAGGAGATATATTATTAGTACTATATATAGCCATGGGGGTGGGCGGGGCACGTACTTGTATAAATTCTGCAAGTACACAGAGTAGTAAGGCCATGGAGACCAACGGGCGTGGAAACCAGGAGGAGCCCCATCCGCAGCACCACTTCGTGCTGGTGCATGGGCTGTGCCACGGCGCGTGGTGCTGGTACAAGGCGGCCACGGCGCTGCGCCGCGCGGGCCACCGCGTGACGGCGCCGGACATGGCAGGCTGCGGCGCGCACCCGGCGCGCGTGGACGAGGTGCGTAGCTTCGAGGAGTACTCGCGCCCGCTGCTGGACGCAGTGGCGGCGCTGCCGCCGGGCGAGCGCGCCGTGCTCGTGGGGCACAGCCACGGGGGCTGCAGCGTCGCGCTCGCCGCCGAGAGGTTCCCGGACAAGGTCGCCGCGGCCGTGTTCGTGGCCGCGTCCATGCCGGCCGTCGGCCGCTCCATGGGCGCCACGACCACCGACGAGGTACGTTACGTACGTACATATACATGAGCACTACTGCTTCACGCGTGATCTGCGAGGGCAAATCATATGTGCAGCAATGAATTGTTGTATCGCCCTGGCCTGGATGCACATGCACACGCCGCAAATCTGGGTCTCGATAGAAGCTTTTGCAGCAGTAGCAAAACGAAACTTGGACGGTAGGTAACCTGAGTCTGGAGGGGAAGTTTTGACCATGCATATGCATATTTTGTTGGTTCAGTGCATTTGGATGGACCGGGGCTTCCTGGAACTCTTTTCTGTTTAATTAGCACCTGTATTGTTTCGGTGAGAATTCACTTGTGCAGCTCAAAGATGCCTGCAAGAATTAGCAAATTTACCTATATTTGTTCTCTCTTCATGCTTCACCATATATTTTTAATGGCACGGACGTGAAATTAATTCACTTTAAGTGGAAACCCACTGTTAGAAAAGCTTCCTTAATAAAAAACCGTTATAACTAGGTTGACACTGCCTAATAATTTGTATATATGAATAAGGGTTTTAATTAAGCAACTGATTGATCAGCTGGTAAATGGCTAAAACAGACCTTTCAGGAGAAGATCTGTGGCCTCTGAAAATTATTACGCTGAATATCCAAAATCCTTGATTTATCGTGCATTACGCAGATCGTGGTTGGTTTGTTTCACTTAGTGGTTGGTTTGTTTCTTTTTTGATTAATCAGGCAGCACACACACACTTCACATCGCATCTAATATGTTTCTTTTTAGTTATCTACAGTACAAAATATGGTTCTATCTCTCTGTATGTAGTACTAAAGTGTGTGTGTGTTACGGTGTTGTTGCGCAGCAGCTGAAGTCATTAGCCATGCAGCGAAACAGTAACTGTGCCTCCACTTTGTTAAGCCATTATTTAGTTCTCCAAAAGTGCACTATGTAAAAAGAAGATTCTCCGTCACCTCAAACTTGCGGTACATGCATGGAGTACTAAATGTAGACGAAATCAAAAACTAATTGCACAGTTTGCTTTAACTTTGCGAGACGAATCTTTTGAGCCTAATTAGTCAATGTTTGGATAATAATTCACAAATACAAACAAAATGCTACAGTGAAGAATCGTGCACTATGCAACCGAACTAAACGCGCCCTAAGTGTCTCGTTGACTTTGTAGTAGGAAGTACTAGCCCAGATCAGCCGGCCAGGCGGAGGACAATGATGAGTGGTAGTAGCTCATCACCTACCCAAGCAGCAGCAGCGTGTCGTTGGTCAGTCGTAAGTAGACCGGTCGACGGCATTGAACGGCTTGCCGGCCTGCCGGCGTACTTTCTCGGTGCCAAAACAAGAGTGACTTTTTTACTTTTAGTTATTTGACTGTTCTCTTTATTCAAAAGTTTTATATAAATTATAAAATAAATAAATTATTATTGAAGTATCTCTAGTAATAAAAGAAGTCATAACGAAATACATAATGATTATATAAAATTTTTAAATAAGGCAAACGATCAAATAAGATGTTTGAAAATAAAAAACGTCAAATAACTTGGGACGAAGAGAGTTACATACCATGGTTGATTTGGACATTTGGTCCATTCTAATCACTAGGTGTTTATCGTACAATCATCGTAGGGTACAGTACGTACTGTACGTGGCAGTGATTTGGATCTAACATGCACGTGCATGCTGCGAGCGGAAAGCTGCTGCACGCTACTGACCGCCGGCCGCTCCTTCATTCCGTTCCTTCATTGCGAGCGGAAAGCTAGTAGTAGCGGCTATTCATTGATCATTAGGACAGCGAGAGCACAAATTCATGGAATAGTAACTACTACGGTAGGGACGGCGCCAGGACGGTTTAGGCGCCCCGGTGGCGGTGGAGGCGGCGGGAGGAGAGAGGGGAAGAAGAAGACCGCCTGCCGCGCCGCAGCGGGGCGGTGGTTAGCGGCGGCACATCGAGCTTGAGGAAGAAGAAGCTAGGGTCATCGGTGCTGGACGCGGCGGCCGGGAAGCCGTCGAGGACTGGACAAGCCAACGGGAGGCGGGGGCGTCAGCCATGGCCTGCAGCTCATGGAGATAGAGAGACGGAGGTCGAAGATGACAGAGAGACGGAGGTTGAAGATGATGTCTCAGCCCTAGGATCTAGATCGGACGGCTACAAACCATCGCCCGAAAGGAAACGGTTTTCAGACACCTAAAATTTTGCAATTTTCTTTTTTTTTTCTCTTTATTAAGCTGCCTATTGGTACCGTAGTACGTACGGATTAACAATGACCTGTATCATAATTATTCTTTCCCCTATATTATACTGTTGCCAGTTTCTCAAGTTTGTTGGAGCAGAGCCGGACTTCTTCCTAGACACCAAGGAGCTGCACCAAGAGAACCCTAACATTCCTGGACGCCCTGTTATCTTCGGGCCCAAGTTCACGGCCCAGAGGCTGTATCAACTAAGTCCACCAGAGGTGATAGCATCCTAATCTTGCTCTTCCGGCTATGCATTATTATCGTATATCACCCTCTGTCCGAAAATTATATGTCGTTTTCGTTTTTCTAGATATATATTTTCTCTATACACCTAGACATCCAACATGCCAAGATACATAATAAAAATTATAATATCTAGAAAAGTTAAACCACTTATAAATTAGAACGGAGGGAGTACGCGGTATATATCATGTCAAAGAAAACGGCATGCTTCATCTTGAAGAAAAAACAAAGAAAAATAAAAGCGTTTCCCCGAAAAGGATTTTGCAACTTCAAATGAAAACGTGTAGCTTTATTAATATAAAGCCACAATATGGCGATGAATTAAGTAGCTGCTATTGTTGACTTGAGTTCAGGACTTGACCCTGGCCTTGTCGCTAATCCGGCCGGCGAACCGGTTCAACGAGGACGCGCTGATGACGGACGAGAAGCTGCTGACGGAGGCGGGGTACGGGTCGGCGAGGCGCGTGTTCGTCGTGGTGGAGGACGACCTCGGCATCCCGGCGGAGTTCCAGCGCCGCATGATCGCGCAGAGCCCCGGCGTCGAGGTGGAGGCCATGACCGCTGGCGGGGCCGACCACATGGCCATGCTGTCCAGGCCTGAGGAGCTGGTCGACCTCCTCCTCAGGATCGCCGCCATCAACGGAGTGTGATGACATGACCTTGCTGGCGATGTGTCGCCCACTCAGCAAATGAAATATATATGGTTAGAACGAAAATAATCATTGTGACATGCTGGTGTGTCTATGCAGCACTCAAAAGACAGAATCGATGGAATATAAATAAAAGCTACTGTGCCTCCGAATGCAATTATAGTTTTACCTTAAATCAAACAATCTTAGGTTTGACCAAGTTTATAGAAAGAGTACCAACATTTATGATACAAAATGGGCATACTATAAACGTATATCCAATGATAAATTTAATGACTACTTTAGTATCATAAGTACATTTACCTTTTTTTATATATAAATTTAGTTAAACGTAAGATGACTACTTGACTTAGGGTAAAGGTAGAGTTGCATTCTTTTTAGAACTTAGGAGTATACTTTGCTGTTGTTTATTGCATCTAATTAGTATGGACGATATTTCTCTTTGATAAGTGCATGCTAATTTTAGACCGTACCTAACAAGATGGTCCGATGAACTTATCAGCCGTACCTTTTTAGCGAAATAACAATGTTTTTCTCTCATAACAAATTAGTATCAGCATCAGCCGTTTTTCCAGCGAGCCGAACAGAGCCCAATAGGCACCAGACGGTCCAATCAGTTATGTTTCTGGCAGACTTTGGCTATCGGGATGGGCTTTATATATGTGTTCCATCTTACTATGGTTGAAGGAATAACTACAATCACAACGATCCCTGTGTTGGCAAATACTGTAAAAAAAGCGTAAACAATTTACACTAATTTGCTAGCAGAGCACACAGAAGCACTATAACAGTAAAAGATCCTCATGTCATTCAGAGAGCAGAGTTGGCGCTATGACTATATCCAATTGCATTTCCAATCTGAGAAGCAGACAAGCATAACTCGCTACTTAGTTAAAAATCGCATAGTTGTCATCAAACAAATAAAAAAACTAAATTCGTGATCATGTCATATATTATTCCCATTTTTCATATAAATAAAAAAATTTCTACACAATCACAAGAAACAACAAGTAGCAGAGTTGGTTACATGCATGCCCTGCAATGAACATATACCTGACTGCATAAATTTTCAGAAGTGTAGTTCTTGTGAAAGTTTCAATTGGGCATGCCTAAGAGATTGAATGGAAGAGTCTCAATCTACTTTTCTAGGAACACAATGTTAAAAAATAACCTTTTTTTTCACAACTTCATTCTTATTTATCATGACAAGAGCTGCACAACAAATTGACTTGGCCATCCATCACAGCAGAAGGGTGGTAACAGGTAGAGAAGATACTGCAATCAGGTGGTAACAGGTAGAGCAGAAGCTGTGAATGCAACCTAATGCCATCGCCTGTCAGTGCACAAAAAATTCACGAATTGTGAAGTCTTCTCTGGGTACAATTAAACAGTAGGGCTAAGGCCCATTTTGTTTTAAACAAATACATATTTATTGTTACGAGGAGAACACCAAACTGGTGGGATGAACAGAACAACACCCATGTTATTTATTTCTAACATGTCATCCTCGATGGGTAATTAACTGAAGCAAGAAATCCTAGCACAACAAAAGCCCGGTGCCTCCAGATTCGAGGGAAAGGAGTTATTTTCTAACAAATGAAAGGAGAGAGTTAAAAGATACATATATGGAATCAAACAAGCAAGGTATCCTACCTCCACAACAGATCCGCTCTCCGGCTCTCGCCATGACTGGAACCTTCACAAAGCCTTGGTCTGAACAGTGCTGATTCAACGAGATCAGTGGGACGCTAGAGCATCTAACAAATCAACCTTATTTTCAGTAGGAGCCATTACTACATTCGTGTTTCCTGCATATATAAGAAAGAAAGAAAGAACTCTGAGAATAAACAACATGTAAACCGGCACACTCGTTCATATAATACATCCACACATAACCCTTTCAGTAAATTCCCATCATAGTTCAATCAATTTCTCGTACAACTGTACAACAGCCACAGGACGTGTGGTCCATTAGATCCAAAATATCAATATAATTTCTTTTTAAACATCCTTCCACCACATAAGTGGATGTTTTTACATGTACATCATATTGGTTCATTTCTACTTACTTATTTAGTATAATTGCGCCCTCAAAGGATAAATCACAAATGCAGTTGGAAACTTGTAACAATGGCTATAATATCATCATGTCTAATGCTATTTCTAGTCCAAAGGTTTGCTACGAGCAGAGGATAGCATAATGACAATATGCTTGTTGATTGCAGTAGCTGTTCCATAAAAAAAATGTATGTTGCTATTCTGATCATTGTAGCTGAGGACAGTATAATTACTGTATGTGCTTGCTGATGGCAGTTGTCCAAGTCAGATGTACTATTACAGCTTCCCAAAATACGTGCTTTCCAAATCCAGAAAAATACGCTGGCTTTGAAAGAGGAGCAACCACCCCTTAGGCGATGGAGGACCCCGACCCGCTCCCGTTCCTCATCCCATAAGCCCAGTCCGCCCAGATCCGCTTCTTCCCCAGCCACTCCCTCCAATCAGCACCTAGATCGACCTTCAGCAACGCCTGATCTACCCGTTCTCCAGCGCTCAACCTGGAATCTGCGAGATCGAAGTTTCCGACGCCCCCATCCATGTTCTGCCCAAATCGCCGGCGCCACCCCACGAGCCCGGCTCTTGCGCGGGTAGCAGCCGCGACGGAGCCCACACCGCCAGCCCCAAGCCCCAGCCTGCCAGCGACCAAGCAGGCGCCGGCAGCCACTTCTCCAGCGACGGCCGCAAGCTCGGGCCGGCCTCGCTGTCCCACCTCTTCCCCCATGCCCCTCCCTTCTTCCCCGGCCGTTGGTCGGCTGGTAGGAGTAAGTTTCGGCGTTGGGAGGAAGACCCCTGCGCTGGTAACTCCAACGACGACCTAGCTTCATCTGCCAGTCGCTCGACGTACCTGGACGCCGCTCGCAGGGCCCTCGGGGCCTCACCTCCTCTGCTGGCAGGGGCTCCGGACGCGGCGCAGAACGCTGCTGCCGTGGAAGGAACCCATGCCGGACGCCATGAGGAAGCGACGTCATCGGCGTAGGACCAGCGCGTCCGGCAGCCGCGGTGCCGCGTGAGTGCCCGCGCGTGTTAACGGCGGCAAGGGTCCCCGTGCACCAGCGCCTCAGCCCGGCACAAGGCGTCGGTGTCTGACACGTGTCGGCAGCGCACATGTGCCCCGCCATGGGCCCAACGTCAACGCCCAAGGATTTCAGATCGTCGAGAGGCGTCGTCGCTGGCGTCTCCAGGGGAGACGGGCCCCAAACGCCAGCGCCCAGTCCCGCCGGAGCCAGTGGGTCTATGCTTCAACTGTCTGACGCCCGACCACGGCGCCGCTCAGTGTCGCGCCTTGTCCCGTTGTCTCCGTTGTCAGGGTACCGGCCATCGGGCCTAGGCATGCAAGCTAGGCCGTTCGCAGCCACGCAAGGCCTCGTCCTCGGAGACCGGGTTCGGTCGGGGTGCCTCCAGGACGCGTCGCCATGCCGGACGAAGGTGACCCAGCTCGCCGGGAAGTCGAGCCGTGCCAAGCCAGGAAAAACCAACGTCGTCGCCCTACTCGTGTGCAACAATCGACCCGCCATCGTCGCAGTAGCACCACAACAGCTTGCTACCGCTATCATCGCCTCTGGGTGACGCCGATAGCCATCCTAAAATCGAGGTCTTGGTCAACCCGAGGAACACAAGCTCGCCGCGTCTGAAGCGGACTTTTCCTTTGCTCTTGTCGCGCTCGTTAATGGGGAATCAGCCGGCGGACTTCCAGGTGTCGGAGGGCGTGGCCAGCATCTGTGCCTGGCTCAGGGGCAACTTTGCACGCAAGCGTCAGTTGGACGGCCATCCTAGCTCGTCATGTGAGGTAGTTGGTCTTGGCGGACCGGGTGCTGTGGAGGCAGTCGAGGCAACTATCACCTGCAGTCGACACTACTGCAGCCAGCCTTTTCAGGGGCGGCAGATAAGTATCTGTAGGGGCGGCGTTTGGAGGGGTGGTTCAAGATTTTTCTAGAATTCACGATTTTGGACCCAAAAAATAGCAATAATTTTTTAATACAGGGAGGCTCCTATCGGTCGCAAGTTGTGGCATTTTTCGCGCGAAAATCGCGTGCTTCGCAGCCGGCCCGCGACCTTCCTCGCGCGTACTACCACTGCACCTTATACTATATTGGATTTTCCTTTCACACATATTATCCTAAATCGAGTTTAAATTGATTGTTTGAGACCCTAAATGAATTCAAATGAAAAAGTTATCAACTACAAAGTTGTATAACTTTTTGAGATCTACAACTTTTATTTTGGTAGTTTCTCCATCCGAAGTCGTTTACAAAATTTGAATTTTAAATTTGAGAAATTCAAACGTACTTTTCCTTGACAAGATGACCTCAAATCAAAAAGTTCTCAACTACAAAATAGCATAACTTTTCGAGATATACAACTTTTATTTTGAGTGTTTCTCCATCCGAGGTCGTTTGAAAAATTCAATTTTTAAATTTAAGAAATTCAAACGTAGTTTTTATTAACAAAATGATCTCAAATGATAAAGTTGTCAATTATAAACTTTTATAACTTTTCGAGATCTACAACTCTTATTTTGGTTGTTTCTCCATCCGAGGTCGTTTAAAAAATTCAAATTTCAAAATTAAAACATTCAAACGTAGTTTTTTCTTGACAAGATCTCAAATGAAAAAGTTGTGGAACTACAAACTTCTATAACTTTTTGAGATCTACAACTTTTATTTTTGTCATCTTTTTATATGACTTTGTTTGGATAATTCAAAATTTGAATTTAAAAAAATAACAACTTCAAACATCATTCTGAACCAGTAATTAATTTCAGCTAAAAAAGTCATTAACAACAAAGTTGTAGAACTCATCAAGACCTATAACTTTTATTTAGTTTATTTGTTCATCTTACAAAGTGGCAGTATGCATTATTCATAAATTTACATATCCCTCTTATAGTTTATGAACTATATGAGAGATATAAATTTGTGAACAATTTTACCATCACTTGCTCGGATGAAGAAATGACTAAAATAAAAGTTGTAGATCTTGATAAGTTCTACAATGTAATTCAGGGCTTTTTCATTTAAAATAATTTACTCCTTGAAAATGTTGATTGAAGTTGCCATTTTTTAAAATTTGATTTTTGAATTGATAAAACAAAGTCTCTTGAAAAAATGATCAAAATAATAGCTATAATAACACAATAAATTGAAATAGCATAATTTTAGATTTTTTTAGAAAAATCATCAAATTTGAAGTTAGTACGAGGGAGAAAAACTAGTTATAAGTTTTAGTCTATATTAAAAAGAGAAATTAAAGGTCTTCAATAATTTAAAAATTAAATTTTTATTAGTCTTTTGATGGTGCATATGATTTCAAATGAAAAAGTTATAAACAACAAAGTTGTAGAACTCATCAAGATCTACAACTTTTATTTTGATCATTTCTCCATCTGAGGTCGTTTGAATAAATTCAAATTTAAGTACTTAATTTTTATTATTCAACGTCTATTTGTAAGGACGACTCTATATCCAGCTGCCCCTACAGATCAGATTTATAGGGGCGGAAAATAAGGTCATTTGTAGGGGAGTTTCATAACACTAGCCGCCCTCATTTGGGAACCATTTGTAGAGGTGACACAATATAGAGCCACCCCTAAAAGAAGTGAGGCATTGCTGTAATACTATCGGTGTTACGTCCTAAACCAATTACTAAATCATGTCATGAGCATCGTGTTTATGTAATAATGCATGCAATAGAAGGTGTTGATAAATTTCTGGTAGCCTGAAATAATCAATAAAAATATTAAATCAATGTTGATGCAATAGCTCATATATATCAAGTAGGTTTAAAACCAATTTTTATTAAGCAAAATACTATAGAACATGTGTGTGATAATTAAATAAAGTTGAAAGTGCAAACTTTGTAGATAACAATGAAATACTTGATATTGAAAAATAATATTGCTTAGCAATATTTTCAATAGTTTAGAAATGCAATTTGAAATAGAGTTCAACTCAAAAAACTTAGAAAATTTCAAGCTTGTGTAGAGCTAGACATCGCTAAGTTTAGCAATTTATTTAGAGAGATTGGGTTAGAGGGTGATGCGATGTTTTAGCTCGGCTGAGTAGCCTCATGTATCAGGTTGATCGTGGTGAAGTCGGTTTCACTTTAGAGGCAAAGGTTTAGTGGTGGTCGCTGCTTTAAAATCCATGCACAGTACGTTCTCGGGCTACCCCTCTAGGCTGGGCGCGGTCACCAGGCTATGGGGGCGCGCCGTCGTGGCGTTGGCGCGCTCTACGTGCGCACGCACGCTGCCATGCTTGGCCGGCCTAGTCGCCCTAACCCGATCGCGAGGAGCCACCGTTGCTGTGGCTTGCCCGGCTGAGCGGCGTTGCCCCTACCCCGCGCGCTACCGCGCTACCGACCCATCTCGCGCCGCGACGCAGCCGTTGCTGCTGCTGTCGCATCACGCCACGCTCGCACCTACCCGCTGGATCGCCACGCTGCGCGCCTGCCGCTACGCTGCATCGCTGGCCCGCCTTGATGCTACGCGCACGAGGCCGTGCCGCCGTCGCCTTGCCAATTATGGCACCACGGCGCGCGGGCCACATCGGCAGCGAGCGTGTAGTCATCGGCTAGCCCTTGGCCATGGGCCGCCTAGGTCGGGCCAATCGCGTTTCGCCAAGCACGCACATGCCGAGCCTCTGACCGAGTTCCCACCACCTCCCGTCCGCTCGCTTCTGCCCTGTCCGCTTCTCTGCTATCGCCGCCATTGTGCCGTGCTAGAGCGCATGGACGCGTGAGGACGCCTTCCTTTAATTCACTGTGCCCACCGCTCTGCCCTCACGTCCTCTCTCCAGTCGTCCCCACCTCGCCTTGATTACGGCTAGGCCGAGCTCCAATTTTGGAGCTTTGCTCCCACCACCATGCCATTAAGGCCCAGCCCGCCTCACCGTGGCCAGCTCCAACCTCGCTATCTCACGTCGAATTGACCGCACCACTAGTCCCACATAGAACCCCTCTTCGTCGTGCGCACCCAAGTCATAGCCCTATAGCCGCCTCCACGCCGGTGACACAGTCGTGTCACTACGGTTCGCCGTTGAGCTCGTCGCGCGCACGTGGCCAGACTTGCTCGAGGCCTCTCTAGCCAGGCCACCGCCACGGGTAGGATCGTGGTGTATCACAGATGTTTACCGGTTACTTCTATTATCTGTTGCATGCTGTGGCTTACCGAAACACGGTTGCCGCTGCCTAGGAGAGCCGCTCTGCTTCACCTCTGTAACACCCCAGGTGTTTGCCACTAGTTAAGCAATGGGTTTGAGCTAAAACATGGTATATTAAGTGATGATGAAGATGTCAAGGTCAAACCTATAGAAATGAGCCCCAACCTAAACTTGGATATTGCACCTGTGCTCGCCTATAGACCCCTTTTCAAAATATATGCTTGGGTGGTGTGATTGGAATATCTTCATATGTCTCACATCAATACCCATCTATATTGATCCATGGAAAAGTTTCGTGAAGTTTGGAATCAAGAAGTCACATGAAATGACGAGTTATGTCCTTGCTTGAATAATTTTATAAAGCGAATGGAATTCTTGATCGTCAACCAAATCTTGCAACCTTGCCCAAATGACCCTAGATGAACTCTACAACGAAAGTCATGAAAGGTTCATGTTGAGGAGAAGTCAAGAAAATGCCTCAATCGGTCAATAACTCTAATTTAAGCTTTATAGTGACGATACTTTGACCTATGTTGACCAACCACTTACAGTGCTTGCATGGAGTTGCACCTTAAATAAAAGTTGAAGATTGGGTAGAGTAGAACAAACTTTGTTTTTGGACTAAGAGCTAGATCAGCTTGGAAGTAAGTCAAATCAAGGTCACAAGATCAAATTTGCTGCTGATTTCAGCACTTAGAAAAAATTTCTAAGTCTGGAATCCATTGTCATCACTGTTGGCATTCCACGTTCTCCAAATTTTGCTAAGCAACTTCAGTTGATCCAAATGTAAAAGTTGGAGCTTACATGATGGGGAAGAACATACAAGAAGATGGCACCAGTTGCATTTCATTTCGACCATCAATTTTGGATGTTTGCTTGTCGCTGTCAAATCACTGACACTATCAAGTTTAGTACTAATTATCTGCTAATCCAACAGCCTAATGGCCAAGCACCCTTAATCAAGTTTGTAGAGCATCAGAAGATGAAGAATTTTGCTTCAAGGCCCATAGCCCAGTTCGGAGCAGAGCTGGCCCAAAAACGGACCCCAAGTCGGGCACAGAGACGCACGCCACGTGTTCGTTGTTTTGTCTCCGTGGCAGCCATGCAACAGAGCGCGCACTCCATTGCCGCCGCGCGTCCCGCCTCCGCGCCACGCGCTGCCCTGCCCCTGCGCCTCCAAATGCGAACGCCCGAGCTGCCCGAGCACTCACTCGCCTCCCCACTCTCCTTCCCTCGCTCTCTGGTGCTGCGCGCGCTCCGGAACGCGGCCGCCATGGTTGCCGCCGCGAGCTCGAGTTTGGCCGCTGCCGTTCTCCCACCTCCGAGCGCTTCGCAGCCCAACAGCCACTGCCACTATCTTCTCCTTGCCTTGCTCCATCTCGCGTGCACGCTCGCCCAAGCCATCGGTCGCCGTATCGCCGTCGCCACCGGAGGACAGCAGCCGCCGCCGCTGCAGGCCGCCGGCGTGCGTGGCCAGGCCTCGTCGGGCCTCCTCGGAGCAAGCTGCGGCCACCTACGGGTGCGCGTGGACCCACCGGTGCTCCCCCGCCCCTCAGCCGCCGACGCCATGGCCTCCTCCGGCCGGAGCAGCGAGCTCCGACGGCCTCCCCTGCTCAAATCCCGTCAGGGACCTCCTACAAGAATTCGACGAACTTCAGGGTTCTAACTGCGAAGTCAGTGACTCATGTGAATAGTGCGTAAGGACTGGTTTGTAATTATTTTGCAGGAACTTTGGAAATTCATAGTAAATCGTAGAAAATTCGTAAAATAGTAAATGAGGACTTTTTGGAATCCTTGTGAAATTCTCTATGTACTAGATCAATAATATTACATGTTTTAGTTTAAATATTTTATGGTAAAAATAGATTTGTGCAGTAAGGTTGTAATGCTAGTTGAATTTGTTATTTTTCATAACTGTAGATCTAGGGCTCCAAATGAAGTGAAATTTTTGTGGCATGCTACTCATGTGATAGTTGATGTGTGGTAAAAATTTCATGAGTATTGGATGAAGTATGAGTGAGTTATTGGTTTATCTTGCTCTCACATGAATTCTTGCTTTAGCAACTTGTCTTTTTCATAGAGGTTGCTATACATATTCAAATGGAGTGAAATTTGTACAGTAGACTATTGAGAGGATATGTGAGCCACTGTAATTTTTGTAGAGTTTATTGTATACTTTTGGTATATGTTCATTAAGTCACCTCATTATCTAAAATAAATTAAGAAATGCATTAAAAGAATTTATTTGGTCATGGACACTAGGTTTTCTGGTGTTCTTTAGTCATGTGTGACATGTTGGTAAAGTTGGTTTTGCCTAATTATGTATTTGCAACATAAGTTAATAATTATTTTCTTGCCGATGTGGTTTATGGACAGATCTGGGAACTTAGCAGAGTTCTTCATGATAATGTGCTTTGTTGTGAAACTTGTTTATACAAAAGTTGTAGATAATTCATGTATCTAGCTTCTATTAAAATTTGGTGTCATTTGGCCAAGTAGTTTAAGAGTTATAGCTGTTTAAAGTTGGGTTTCAGAAATGGCTATTTTCTGTCAATTGTGGACCAGTTTCTGTAAATGAATATATTTGACTTAGTTAACTTGAGAATCATGCTGAGATGATTAAAGATGAAATGTAGATAATTTCCTAAGCTTTCCAGAATGTCTTGTTTCATATCATTTGGATTTATAAAACTCCAGATATGATTGATTTATGAAGCTGCTGTTTGCAAGTCCAGAAATTGGCATATTCCGGTTATAGTTGTTGCTTCACCTTGACTTGCTTTGCATGTTGCTAAGTGTGGTTCACGTCCTTGGTAATTAAGTTAAATACACCTGAGATCTTGTGAGACTTATGTGCCATGTATAATATTCTTTGTTATCTTAGCATGATAGATTGTGTGATGTTAAGTTAAGCATCGCAAAGTACTTAAGTGTGTTTAGTGTAAACGATGCTTGTCTTGCTTGCTATTTGTGATGCGTCTCATGGTACTATTCTTCATATTCATGCACTTGCATCTTGCATCTCATCTAGGTACGCTAGATGAACCACGTGAAGGACGTGATGTTGGAGCCAAACCCGAAGATGGTGTTGGATGGATCTGTCCCGAAGATGGAAGGACTAAGCGAGTGCTAGGATCTGTGATGTCACCAGGATGGTGCAAGCTAACTGAACTGACTTGTGTCGGATCCCAGGCAAGCCCCGGAGCATTATAAGTCTCCTAATTTATAAAAGCAATTCTTTCTATATATGAGTTATATATTGTTGCATTAAGTTGTAGGAGTTGATTGAAACCGTTGATGCATTTATTACTATCCTTGCCTACCTTATTACCTTTTTACCCTGTTAGGTCAGGATCGAATAACTGCTTAGCCTTGCTTAGACCGGTAGCGATCGGTGATATCCGGTCACCTACATTATAGGTGGTTGCTGGAAGAATTTAGCTATGGAAAGAATGATATCCTGGAATTAACCATGTGTGATGGATAATTGGAGACCGGACGGAAAAAGTTGGAGGCAACCAGACAGGGTTCTGGGGTGCTGTTAGTTTCCGTCTGTGTCGATTAAGGACCGACCGTTGTTGGGCCTCGAGTCATGTTGAACGCATGCCTTACATTTAGCTGGCCGGATAAAGTACCTTCCGACCGCGAAGCTGGGAGATTTTTCGGGCCGAGTAGATTGCCCGCAACGCACTGTGCCGGAGCAGGTGTGGTAGGACACGGGGGCGGGATGATAAGGCCAAAGTGCAGTCGGTCGGCCCCCGGGTACATGTGGTTCCTGGCAAACTCGAGATTCCTGGAAAGTTGACTCGGTGATCAATATCTCACTTTAGCGGGTGAGTGAGGTTTGTGTAAGGAATAAATCACCAGCTGGTTAGGAATCGATTCGAATCGCCATCGCTCCTGGATAGTGAGCACTTGACTCGAGTTACTTCATCATAGTAATTATTATGGAACAATGATGGTTATCTGGATGGTATGGGATATGCTAAATCTAAATTGGTAACTGGATGTTATTGGTTAATCAAGTGATTGCTATAGTACAGGTGCTTACCTAGATGGATAGGTCATAATAAAGATGATGCGAAGTACTTAAATTGGTTTCTTCATGATAGCTTATGCTTTTCGCAAATAAGTCAGCTAGCCCACTAAAGAAAGCCTTACATGATCCTTGGTGTCATTTGTTTTGGTTTTCGATGGGTAAGTCTGGCTGAGTACATTCGAGTACTCAGGGTTTATCCCACCTTGTTGCAGGTGACGTTCTCGACCTGTTGATGATGGTGGCTAACCACCGGTGGGCTCGGTGATTCTATACTTACTTCTCATCTATATGCTTTTGTCGGATGATGTCACTATGCTAGCAATATATTTGGAACTTATATTAATGTAATCATTTGAAAGCTATGTTGTTTTCACTAAGCGGTTTTGAAACCCAAACTTGTACTATTATTTGTTAACCCCTTTGTAATATTATTTCCGCTGCAACCCAATGTATGTGATGTGTATTTGCTTAATCACACGATCTTGGTTGTGATGTTGATTTACCGAGGTCTTTCGGGACACTCGGCGGACTACCGGGTTTATATGAGTGAAAGTATGGGTGTGTCAACGTGTTAGCGGGGACAACCGTACTTGATCTTATATAAATTGGGCGGTTCTGTCACAGCTGGTATCAGAGCGAGATTAAGCATAATACTGTCAGGTACATAGTTTTAAAAGCTAAGTTTTGGTTTTAAAAGGGTCTATTTTAACTAAAACTTTTGCTACAGGCAAATTTGTCAAAACTTATTTGCAAAACTATGCTAGCAACATCTTCCTTTATGCCCAGTTAAGGACTATTAGGTGGCTATCTAAGTACTAACTTTAAGGGATGTACTTTATTGCAATTTTTCTTTCGTCGTCCATACGGCGTGCTATTGTATGGATGCTATTCGCTTGAATGGTAATGTATGGATCAATTGCCTCTACGTCCAGGTAAGTGTGAGTTGTGAGAGCATGACCGTCCAACTGTCGGTCTAAGGGAGAGTTAGCTATGGCTACTGGAATATTTACATGTTACACACATGTATATATGAAGGTACTTAATTGCGGGTATATTTATCGGGTAGCTATGGATATCGAAGTATATACATCTGGGGATGTATATATGGAGAGTATCTTAGTTTACTGCTTTCATTATGTGCTTATTTATCTCTTTGTGGGGATGGGCTGCAATGAATTTGCCTGCAGGTACGCTAACCACGAATGCGTAGATTGAATGTAGCTGACGACTAGCTATATATCGAGAGAGTACGTGTTATGCCACCGACATAGAACGTGATTGCCACCTTAGGCTGGCAATTTCGTGAGGACGAATAGGACGAGCATGCATCATGATTGTGCTTGTGCATCAATATACTTCCCTTCCTTTATTCTAAGTACTAAGTAACTTGTGATCGATGTATTGCACTATCTTCCTCGTGTGGAGTTAAACAAGAATGCCTTGTTCCATGTTGCTTGAATAGGAAGTGCTTGAGAAAAGTGTGTGCTTAGCCTTGCTAGAAATAATTGTGGTTACATGCTTAACCTCTAATGTCCTCTAGTTTAGCCAAGTGGTGGGTATGTATGCTTGTTATCTAATTAGTGCCATAGTTATCACCCCTTTTGTCATCGGTAAGCATACGAGTGTTGAAGAGCGCTATCCTAGAACCACGTCCAAGTTTTGGTAATCACTTGGTGGACACAAGACGTATATGGAAATTTGGCAAGAAGTCCCCTGCTCAGTTGTCTTTGGCAATTAAGCTATGCTCTCTTGCGTTGTGTTTTGATTTTCGGATCCCCCTGTTTGTTGACTCCTAACCTTTGTGACTACCTTTGTTGCTACCCCTCCTTCGCATAGTGCTTGCTCCTATGCAACCCAATTTATGCCATTTGAGATTTCTTGTGGGCTGTATGTTCAGTAATGGTGCCACGATTAGCAATCTACGGTGCCGCGACGAAACCGAGAGCCTCCTGTGGGTGCACACACAAGGCTGTGCTGCTCGGCACGCGCTGGTATCGAGATTTCTAGTCATGATCCATTACAGAACTACACCGACATGTTATTTTCACGTGAGCTCTTCCTTGGTTATCCCTCCTTATCATGTCAAGCGATCTATATGTCGAACTAGATGCAATAGGACTCCCTTGCTAGAGTAGTCCAACGGTTAACCTTTGAAGAACAGGTCACTAATATGAACATAAACAGACTGCAAGAGGGTAGACAAGTGACTCTACTCGACGTGACTGTCCCTGTAATGATGTCAATCATCTAGTGAGCAACTTATGTCATTTTCATTGGATCAGAAAGGTGCACCACACTTAAGGTTGAACAAGTTATCAGTCGGATGATAAATGGACCAGGAGATTATGTGCTGTAATAGGTCACCTGGTATATATGAGATTCCTGTCCAAGTTCTCAATCTTTAGGTGCATAAGGATCACGTAGATGAACCGACCTTCTTTGGTGTGACCCCTTTCTGCAGACTTCAATGGCGACCATCTATAGGCTTTGACCACAATTTTTATTATCAAGAGTGAAGATTCGGAACCTTTTTAGTGTTGAGGGACAACTGAGTTGTTACCAGTAGGAAAGTTAGTCTTCAGTTAGGTAACGACTATTTGGTAACTATGAAGGCCAGATTTCACAGAACAATGTTGATCAAGGAAACAGCAAACCTGGCCCCACAATGCAAGTGCTACTTCTTCTCCAAATGTGCTATCTAGTCAATTCTATCTTTGACAATCACGTATATAGTACAAGACGTTGTATCGGCTAGGTAGGAGCTAGCGAAAGCATGTCCCTAGTTTTTAGTCAGCATCTTTGTGCCCCAAGGTGCCACTAACACATGTGTCCGGACTCTATTGGATGAAGTGCCGAAGGATATATAGGAATGGTTCCTTGTCAATGTAGAAATGCCCTACATGTGGAATAATGTTTTGTGCCCTGCGAAAATAGCCCACAAGTCCAATGCTTGTGCATAGTCAAGTTGGTGCCTAAAACGATGGTTGAAGTATTACTAGGGAAGCATGTAAGGAAAACTCTAGCCTCCATCCTCAGCTAGAGAAAGACTGCTGCTGCTATGAGAAAGGTTAGAGAGTGCCAAACACACACCTCAATGTGTGGAGCGAAGAAAAGGGAGGACACGAAATCTGTCCAGATTTTGTGGCACTAAACCGGTTATCTTCAAGCCGGCGGTTAGTGACTCAAACGAAGTTGGATTGACCCCAAACTTGGTGATCTCATTCATTGCTTAGGACCCTTCAATGTCTTAAGTTAGTTTGAGTATTGGTTGAGTAAAACATCGGATTAGAGAGATATCTTGTCGGCTTGGTTTGCTGCCATTTTCAAACATAGCAGTTTTGGTAGATGAATTGTTTGGATGGTCAAACGGTGCCCATTTGAGTTGAATTTTGGTGAGTAGTTAGAAGACCCATGGATCTACATGTCCACAAAAATTTGTGCATATTGGAGCAGTAGTTTGTGAGATATGAATAGAAAACAAAAGGGTACAGAATCTGCAATTTCGCTGTGACTGCGATCATCATTTGCATTAAACGGTTGTGTTTGTAATTCATGCCAAGAAATTACAACTTGTAGGTGTATTGCTGATTAGACAACCCTCCATACCCTTGAGAAGACTAATTGCACCCCTATGTGCCTTGCCTTTGCCCTCTTAGATCAGCAATGCGTGAGCAGTCAAGGTGTTCTAGAAGTCAAAATTGTGCCCTTGCAATTCGAAAGCAATTGGAAAGATGTCAAACCGCAGATTTTTGGATTATGGTTTTTGAGATATTGATTGGCCTTGGAATGGAAGTCTCGAAGACAAATGTAGTAAGAAGGCTGGTTTTACTACGATGCAAGTCAACCCAACTTGTTGTGCAACTGCACCACGAAGGCAAATTGTGCTCAACCTGCTTGGTAGTGAACTAGTCCCTAGTTTTGTGATTACTTGCAACTTGTATTGTCCTCCAAGCCTCGCTAACATCCTTCTACGTCAATGGTTCTCCAATGCTGACATGCCTTTGGTACCTTATATGTGTTTTTACCCAAGAGGTTGCATCAGATCCAACCTAGATCACTGTTGCAACTTGGATACGAAGGCTCCCTAAGGAATGATCATCGAGAACGTTGAGCCGACAGAGTCAGCTACTATGTTTACCACTCACTCAGCAGACTCAGACCATACAATATTGTTATCAGAGAAAGAGAACTGCACACATGGAACCATTGCAACGAGTATCCTTCAGAAGATTATCATCTAGTGCAAAGTCCATAAGGTCTGTGCTATATCCACTTGGGAAGTAGATGCTGCAAGTATTTAGTCTACGTTTGTATCGCTCTTCGTACATCAAGGACGAAGTACGTAGGACATTGCTATCTTGGATTCCTCCCAAAATAACAATATTTCATGAAGGCCAAAGAAGGAAATTATTCAGACAACAGCTTACGACGAAGAGCAAGTATCAGAAAGTGTCATGACCAAATTAGCCTCTCTGATGCTCCAAAGTTAAGTAGCCTAATGCTATCATTGATGTTGGAAACTGGATGACATGTTTCTCTTCCCTTAAAAGTCTTTCGCATCGAATCTCGGGACGCGATTCCTTTAAGGGGGGAGGGCTGTAACACCCCAGGTGTTTGCCACTAGTTAAGCAATGGGTTTGAGCTAAAACATGGTATATTAAGTGATGATGAAGATGTCAAGGTCAAACCTATAGAAACGAGCCCCAACCTAAACTTGGATATTGCACCTGTGCTCGCCTATAGACCCCTTTTCAAGATATATGCTTGGGTGGTGTGATTGGAATATCTTCATATGTCTCACATCAATACCCATCTATATTGATCCATGGAAAAGTTTCGTGAAGTTTGGAATCAAGAAGTCACATGAAATGACGAGTTATGTCCTTGCTTGAATAATTTTATAAAGCGAATGGAATTCTTGATCGTCAACCAAATCTTGCAACCTTGCCCAAATGACCCTAGATGAACTCTACAACGAAAGTCATGAAAGGTTCATGTTGAGGAGAAGTCAAGAAAATGCCTCAATCGGTCAATAACTCTAATTTAAGCTTTATAGTGACGATACTTTGACCTATGTTGACCAACCACTTACAGTGCTTGCATGGAGTTGCACCTTAAATAAAAGTTGAAGATTGGGTAGAGTAGAACAAACTTTGTTTTTGGACTAAGAGCTAGATCAGCTTGGAAGTAAGTCAAATCAAGGTCACAAGATCAAATTTGCTGCTGATTTCAGCACTTAGAAAAAATTTCTAAGTCTGGAATCCATTGTCATCACTGTTGGCATTCCACGTTCTCCAAATTTTGCTAAGCAACTTTAGTTGATCCAAATGTAAAAGTTGGAGCTTACATGATGGGGAAGAACATACAAGAAGATGGCACCAGTTGCATTTCATTTCGACCATCAATTTTGGATGTTTGCTTGTCGCTGTCAAATCACTGACACTATCAAGTTTAGTACTAATTATCTGCTAATCCAAAAGCCTAATGGCCGAGCACCCTTAATCAAGTTTGTAGAGCATCAGAAGATGAAGAATTTTGCTTCAAGGCCCATAGCCCAGTTCGGAGCAGAGCTGGCCCAAAAACGGACCCCAAGTCGGGCACAGAGACGCACGCCACGTGTTCGTTGTTTTGTCTCCGTGGCAGCCATGCAACAGAGCGCGCACTCCATTGCCGCCGCGCGTCCCGCCTCCGCGCCACGCGCTGCCCTGCCCCTGCGCCTCCAAATGCGAACGCCCGAGCTGCCCGAGCACTCACTCGCCTCCCCACTCTCCTTCCCTCGCTCTCTAGTGCTGCGCGCGCTCCGGAACGCGGCCGCCATGGTTGCCGCCGCGAGCTCGAGTTTGGCCGCTGCCGTTCTCCCACCTCCGAGCGCTTCGCAGCCCAACAGCCACCGCCACTATCTTCTCCTTGCCTTGCTCCATCTCGCGTGCACGCTCGCCCAAGCCATCGGTCGCCGTATCGCCGTCGCCACCGGAGGACAGCAGCCGCCGCCGCTGCAGGCCGCCGGCGTGCGTGGCCAGGCCTCGTCGGGCCTCCTCGGAGCAAGCTGCGGCCACCTACGGGTGCGCGTGGACCCACCGGTGCTCCCCCGCCCCTCAGCCGCCGACGCCATGGCCTCCTCCGGCCGGAGCAGCGAGCTCCGACGGCCTCCCCTGCTCAAATCCCGTCAGGGACCTCCTACAAGAATTCGACGAACTTCAGGGTTCTAACTGCGAAGTCAGTGACTCATGTGAATAGTGCGTAAGGACTGGTTTGTAATTATTTTGCAGGAACTTTGGAAATTCATAGTAAATCGTAGAAAATTCGTAAAATAGTAAATGAGGACTTTTTGGAATCCTTGTGAAATTCTCTATGTACTAGATCAATAATATTACATGTTTTAGTTTAAATATTTTATGGTAAAAATAGATTTGTGCAGTAAGGTTGTAATGCTAGTTGAATTTGTTATTTTTCATAACTGTAGATCTAGGGCTCCAAATGAAGTGAAATTTTTGTGGCATGCTACTCATATGATAGTTGATGTGTGGTAAAAATTTCATGAGTATTGGATGAAGTATGAGTGAGTTATTGGTTTATCTTGCTCTCACATGAATTCTTGCTTTAGCAACTTGTCTTTTTCATAGAGGTTGCTATACATATTCAAATGGAGTGAAATTTGTACAGTAGACTATTGAGAGGATATGTGAGCCACTGTAATTTTTGTAGAGTTTATTGTATACTTTTGGTATATGTTCATTAAGTCACCTCATTATCTAAAATAAATTAAGAAATGCATTAAAAGAATTTATTTGGTCATGGACACTAGGTTTTATGGTGTTCTTTAGTCATGTGTGACATGTTGGTAAAGTTGGTTTTGCCTAATTATGTATTTGCAACATAAGTTAATAATTATTTTCTTGCCGATGTGGTTTATGGACAGATCTGGGAACTTAGCAGAGTTCTTCATGATAATGTGCTTTGTTGTGAAACTTGTTTATACAAAAGTTGTAGATAATTCATGTATCTAGCTTCTATTAAAATTTGGTGTCATTTTGCCAAGTAGTTTAAGAGTTATAGCTGTTTAAAGTTGGGTTTCAGAAATGGCTATTTTCTGTCAATTGTGGACCAGTTTCTGTAAATGAATATATTTGACTTAGTTAACTTGAGAATCATGCTGAGATGATTAAAGATGAAATGTAGATAATTTCCTAAGCTTTCCAGAATGTCTTGTTTCATATCATTTGGATTTATAAAACTCCAGATATGATTGATTTATGAAGCTGCTGTTTGCAAGTCCAGAAATTGGCATATTCCGGTTATAGTTGTTGCTTCACCTTGACTTGCTTTGCATGTTGCTAAGTGTGGTTCACGTCCTTGGTAATTAAGTTAAATACACCTGAGATCTTGTGAGACTTATGTGCCATGTATAATATTCTTTGTTATCTTAGCATGATAGATTGTGTGATGTTAAGTTAAGCATTGCAAAGTACTTAAGTGTGTTTAGTGTAAACGATGCTTGTCTTGCTTGCTATTTGTGATGCGTCTCATGGTACTATTCTTCATATTCATGCACTTGCATCTTGCATCTCATCTAGGTACGCTAGATGAACCACGTGAAGGACGTGATGTTGGAGCCAAACCCGAAGATGGTGTTGGATGGATCTGTCCCGAAGATGGAAGGACTAAGCAAGTGCTAAGATCTGTGATGTCACCAGGATGGTGCAAGCTAACTGAACTGACTTGTGTCGGATCCCAGGCAAGCCCCGGAGCATTATAAGTCTCCTAATTTATAAAAGCAATTCTTTCTATATATGAGTTATATATTGTTGCATTAAGTTGTAGGAGTTGATTGAAACCGTTGATGCATTTATTACTATCCTTGCCTACCTTATTACCTTTTTACCCTGTTAGGTCAGGATCGAATAACTGCTTAGCCTTGCTTAGACCGGTAGCGATCGGTGATATCCGGTTACCTACATTATAGGTGGTTGCTGGAAGAATTTAGCTATGGAAAGAATGATATCCTGGAATTAACCATGTGTGATGGATAATTGGAGACCGGACGGAAAAAGTTGGAGGCAACCAGACAGGGTTCTGGGGTGCTGTTAGTTTCCGTCTGTGTCGATTAAGGACCGACCGTTGTTGGGCCTCGAGTCATGTTGAACGCATGCCTTACATTTAGCTGGCCGGATAAAGTACCTTCCGACCGCGAAGCTGGGAGATTTTTCGGGCCGAGTAGATTGCCCGCAACGCACTGTGCCGGAGCAGGTGTGGTAGGACATGGGGGCGGGATGATAAGGCCAAAGTGCAGTCGGTCGGCCCCCGGGTACATGTGGTTCCTGGTAAACTCGAGATTCCTGGAAAGTTGACTCGGTGATCAATATCTCACTTTAGCGGGTGAGTGAGGTTTGTGTAAGGAATAAATCACCAGCTGGTTAGGAATCGATTCGAATCGCCATCGCTCCTGGATAGTGAGCACTTGACTCGAGTTACTTCATCGTAGTAATTATTATGGAACAATGATGGTTATCTGGATGGTATGGGATATGCTAAATCTAAATTGGTAACTGGATGTTATTGGTTAATCAAGTGATTGCTATAGTACAGGTGCTTACCTAGATGGATAGGTCATAATAAAGATGATGCGAAGTACTTAAATTGGTTTCTTCATGATAGCTTATGCTTTTCGCAAATAAGTCAGCTAGCCTACTAAAGAAAGCCTTGCATGATCCTTGGTGTCATTTGTTTTGGTTTTCGACGGGTAAGTCTGGCTGAGTACATTCGAGTACTCAGGGTTTATCCCACCTTGTTGCAGGTGACGTTCTCGACCTGTTGATGATGGTGGCTAACCACCGGTGGGCTCGGTGATTCTATACTTACTTCTCATCTATATGCTTTTGTCGGATGATGTCACTATGCTAGCAATATATTTGGAACTTATATTAATGTAATCATTTGAAAGCTATGTTGTTTTCACTAAGCGGTTTTGAAACCCAAACTTGTACTATTATTTGTTAACCCCTTTGTAATATTATTTCCGCTGCAACCCAATGTATGTGATGTGTATTTGCTTAATCACGCGATCTTGGTTGTGATGTTGATTTACCGAGGTCTTTCGGGACACTCGGCGGACTACCGGGTTTATATGAGTGAAAGTATGGGTGTGTCAACGTGTTAGCGGGGACAACCGTACTTGATCTTATATAAATTGGGCGGTTCTGTCACAGCTGGTATCAGAGCTACAGTACATTTTATTTTTATTTAGTAATAATTGTTCAATCTTTGACTAATTAGGCTCAAAACATTCGTCTCGCAAAGTACAACCAAACTATGCAATTAGTTTTTGATTTCGTCAACATATAATACTCCATACATGTACCACAAGTTTGATGTGACGGGAAATCTTCTTTTTACATAGTGCTAAATTCTGAAATTTGGGACAACCAGGTCTCAGCGCCGCTGAAGACTCCGCTAATCAACGAGGCTCCGCTACATCGAAATCGTCGCTCTACGTAGTCTGCATCCATTCGTCGTACTATTCGTCTTGCGGCCAAGTGCGGTTCGCGTGCCGCGAATGCAACGCTGCAAGCACAGAAAGTGCTGATCGCCAAGTGGGATCAAATCCGCAGCCCCAGCAGAACGTACCTGCTCAGGTCATGGCTTCTTTTAAACAGACTTTACAGGAGCCACTCGACTCTGCAAAGAGGGCGGCTCTGCGCGAGCTGATGAAGACCTGGATGGGGTCGATTGCATGTTCGAGCAGGCGTGCTAGTCTAGTTGTCCGTGGTAGTTTGGTCACAAATGTTTTCATGTAAATTAAGTTGACAATGTAATTCTATGGGCCCAAGTCGGGGTTCTGTCCTTCTTCAGTAATCCTTGAATTACCGAGGGCTGATGTAACCTTGACATTCTACTTCTGCTTAATGAAACACGTGTCACAGAGACACGTTCGTGAAAAAAAATCTAGAAAAATGAATTTAAAAGCAGAGATATATGAATATGACTTAGATATGATACTATATGAGGAAAAAACATAGGTAGCAACTGCAAGACTAGAAAGCCAATGAAGTGTGAGCCAAAATACATGCGTCAGAGATCATTGCACATCCACAGGAAGCTTGTTGAATACTCGGTTGTTGGAAGCAAATGACTGAGAAACTAAGACAGATAAATTGGAAAATGGACAGCATACCGTTAGGAACCAGCTGGACACTGTTTTAATGATTACCAAGAGTGCAGTAGGACACAGGAAGCTTGTTGAATACTCATGGCACGTTTAGTTCGGCAAAGTTTGCACCTTTGCAAGTGTACGATTCTCCACTGTAGCATTTCGTTTTTATTTATGAATTATTGTCCAAACATTGACTAATTAGGCTCAAAAGATCCGTCTCGCAAAGTTAAAGCAAACTGTGCAATTAGTTTTTGATTTCGTCTACATTTAGTACTCCATGCATGTACCGCAAGTTTGATGTGATAAAAAATCTTCTTTTTACATAGTGCACTTTTGGAGAGCTCATCAAGGGCTCAGTTGTTGGAAGCAAATGACTGAGAACCTAAGACCGATAAATTGGAGGACAGCATGCCGTTAGGAACCAGCTGGACACTGTTTCCATGATTACCAAGAGTGCAGTAGGAATATAATAAGACTATCTTCAACACCGAGAGGCAAACCCAAAATACGTCCCCAACAGTGCTTTGCCTATCCGAAAACACCATCCAACAGCTGAACCAAACCCGTCACCCATTTTGCCTACCGAAGCAACCGATACGCAAAAAAGCATCGCCTCTCTCATCGCTACGCAAATCGTCCGCACTCGTTCGCGTCCGAGGTGGCCCGCTCCCGCACCGTTGGGGAAGAAGGAGAGGGAGATTCGCCGGGCGTGAGTTCCGCCGAGCCGCGGGCGCGGACGCGAGCTTCGTCGGGGAAGGAGAGGGAGGGGGCCGAATCCGGGCGCGGACGCGAGCTCGGCCAGGGGAGGAGGCCCCGTCCCCGCGCCGCGCTCCTGGGCGCGAGATCTGCCGGCGTCGAGGACAGCCCGCGCGGCCGCGGGGTTGGACGGGGTGCTCGGGGCGGTGCCCGCGCTGCTGGCATCGGGAAGGCACGGGTGGTGGCAGCCGTCCTTGCCGGGGTCGTCGTCGGAGGCCAGGAGGCAGCTGCAGGCTGGAGGTGATGGCGAGCGCCCCGCACGCCGCCCTGCACTCCAGGTCCTCCTTCCGAGGAGTTCGACCTCTTCGGCTCTGGATCGGGACGTTGAGGATGAGGAAAAGAAGCGTGGGTGTCCGGCGGTGTGTGGGCGTGGATTTGGGTCTGTCTGTTGGAGCGGAGATATCTAGATTGTGACTTTTTTTTTTACTATAGACGACCTATAATAACGAATGTGTATCGTATTTGGATCCCCTTCGTTGGAGTCACTCTAAGATCCGAGAGAATTCCTGGCTTCTCAGCGTTCCTGGCACTGTATATAGCAGACATGTTTTGCACTGTTCACCAATTTTTAATTACTGTCCATCCGTTTCACTTGCCGCTCACCCGTCTTCCCTATGTATTAACCTTTCTTTTTCACATTTACTGTTCATATAAAATAAAATCCCTCGGCCACGAGAGAATCCCTGGCTTCTCAGCGCTCCTGGCGCTGTAGCAGACATGTTTGCACTGTTCACCAGTTTTTAATTACTGTCCATCCGTTTCACTTGCCACTCACTCGTTAGTACATATGTAGCTCTGAAACGGCTCAACCATTCCTGGCTCTGTTAGTGTTCAGTAATCGCCTAATCGGTAGCAATAGCAACTAGCAACCGCATGTTATATTCAGGCTAGTATTATGATTTACTCTCTGAAAATGTTTCAGATACGATGAATACGCTGCAAGTATTGTGGAGTTCACAAGAACCGAACATACTACTGGACGTTAAAGATGACAAACTTATGAGCATTACTATTACTGTGGCGATCTAGTATAGGGTTGGATCAGTAAGCATTGATTGTGTTCCTAAATTACCTTGTGATGATGGCAGGCAGCGCCTAGCCGTCAATGGAGGAGCAAGGAACCGCAACAGTCTCAGGCCCTTTTTATTTCACAAAAATTTTCAACCCAAAGTGTCACATCGAATCTTACGGCATATGTATGGAGTATTAAATGTAGACGAAAAACAAAACTAATTACACAGTTGGGTGAGAAATCGCGAGACAAAACTTTTGAATCTAATTAATCCATAATTAGACACTAATTACTAAATACAAACGAACGTGCTACAGTAGCCCAAACCAAAAAATTTCGGCAACTAAACGCGCCCTCCCAAAATAATTACAACTCTAGATTTTAAAATTTGTCCTACTCTTTGGAGGCCTGCCATCACTTCTTTTTTATGAAATATATGCCTGCCATCACTCGCCATGGCCGAAGTGCGGCAGCGCCACAGGTGTGGTGCAAAATCGATGCCACAGACTGGCGAAAATAACGAAGATTTTGTCGGGATTCGTGAAGCTCTTGTGGCTGCCTCGTTCTACTCGTCAACCAAACGACATCTAGAAATTGCGTGTCAACACCACAGCTGTAGTGTGGCAGGTGAAGGTCGGAACCAAACACATGTGTGACGGATCAGGACACGGCCTTTTGGTTTGACCTGGGCTTGTTTGTTGCTGGATCGTGAAGAAGTACTGTTGGCTGATTTGGCGTAAGAGAAAAATACTACTCTGACTGAAAATTTATGATCGTTTACGAGGGAATAATCCCAGCCAAACAGGCTAACAGAAATTAGACGATAATCGCGTTGCAGGATGTAAAGGAGTTGGAGTTGTAGGGGGCCACCATCTCCGCAACAGGCCATGGTCCTCCGCGATCCTTGCTTATATTGTCTCGGTCCAAAAAAAAATACAAATCTCGCTTTCCAAAAATTCATTTTTTAAAAGTTTAACTAAATATATATGTAAAAATATATTAAAGTTAGTCTCATTTAAGATTTCATGTCCCTATTTACAACATTATCAGTTGTTAAAATAGTATAAGAAATTTTATCCCATAAAACTCATTTAATTTAATAAAACTTTGATCATCTCTTCATTTATACTATAATATGTTAGTTTATTTAATGTCCATGATACTTTCATGAAACTTTCATTAAGACTAGTATGATATTTATGATGTAACACGAGTGTCATTACATTGAGTATGATATATATTTTTATAATAAATTTGTTTGGAGATACAATATTGATACTCTTTTGTTGATATTTTTTGATATTCCTAGTATTTATTTATTTTGGGACGAAGGGAGCAGCTAAGATGGCCATTTATGCATGCATATGCAGTGCGCGCATGGCCGCATTCTAGTTGTGCTCTTGTAATAATGATACTCTCTCTCTCCATAAAAAAATGCAACTAAAATATTTATCTCCGTTAAAATAGTTCAAGTATGATCAAATTTATATTGAATAGTATTCACATTTATCTATCAAATCAATTTATTACGAAAGTATATTTTATAAAATTAAGCAAATGATATTTATTATGTATCATAAATGTTAGTATTTTCTAGTTAAACCTTGTAGCATTTGGTTTTTTGAAATGTGAGAACTGTATTTTTTTAGACAAGGGAGTATATATGTATATATATCGCCGCAGCCTGCAGTTGTACGAGCCTCTGTACTTTTCTGGAGCACCTACACGTAGGTATACTGGGTCTAATTGAGCCCGCAGCCGGCTGCGGCTGCAGCCCAACAGGCCCATTCATCCTGACCGGCTGACCGACCGACAGCCTGCCTGCACTGCAATGAATGATGGATGAGCACAGGTAACGGGAGCCGAATTGTATTTGCACGCGTGCCCATCTTTCCAGAAAAACTGAGACGTGGCGCCAGCGCCACCGACGCACTCATGCATGCCCACGTACACCCCCTGCCGTGGCGCCCAGATCCTAATCCTTTTGCCGCCTGCCGCCTTTAAATGGCGGCGTCGGTCTTCACACCTGCTTCACCACCGGTGAGCCACAGCAAAAACACGAGCACACAACAAGCACGCACAGCTCTAGCTTAGCTTCGGGACCACAATATCTTGCTGAGCGAAACCAACCACGCAGCATGGAGCACGGTCAGCAGGGGCAGCACGGCCACGGCACCACGGGCCGTGTCGACCAGTACGGCAACCCAGTCGGCGGCGGCGTCGAGCACGGCACCACCGGAACCGGAGGCATGGGGTACGGTACAGGAACCGGAACCGGAACCGGAACCGGCGGCGCTGGCATGGGTGGCGGGCAGTTCCAGCCAGCGAGGGAGGAGCACAAGGCCGGCGGCATCCTGCATCGCTCCGGCAGCTCCAGCTCCAGCTCGGTAATTACTTGGATAATTTTTTCTTTTTCTATTCTACATACGCTGCTTCATGGTGCTAAATCTTATAATATATGGTTTTGTGAAAGTCTGAGGACGACGGCATGGGCGGAAGGAGGAAGAAGGGAATCAAGGAGAAGATCAAGGAGAAGCTGCCCGGAGGCCACAAGGACAACCAGCACGCCACGGCGACCGGCGGCGCCTGCGGGCAGCAGGGACACACCGGCGGAACCTACGGTGGTACCGAGGGCACCGGCGAGAGCGAGAAGAAAGGCATCATGGACAAGATCAAGGAGAAGCTGCCCGGACAGCACTAATCGTCCGTGCCTGCGTTGGCTTCCTGGCGTTTGAAAGCCGTACTTAATTACTGTCACGTACGTACGGTGGTCCATAGATAATAAGATGACGACCCATGATGAATAAGTCTCTATCCTTGACCACACGACCGCTCGTGTGACGGGGACAATTTCCACTTCTGTGCGTGGTGTGAGCTGAGTTTGTACGTATGTACTGTAACTTGGTCCGTGTACTGTTTATGCTGCGAATGCTACATCGTTTTTCTGCAATTAAAAGTATATACAGTGCATGCGAGTGGCACTATCTGTGTATAGTAATAACCTCTCGGTTACTGCTAATGCAAAACAGCAAGATACTACCTCTTTTAAAAATTTTTCTAAAAATAAGAACACAATTTTAGATTTTGAGCCTCCTAGATATGACTAATTTATAGAACAGTATAAAAAATTTATTAGATTTGTTATGAAAATATAATCTGATCATATTTATTTAATATGATAAATGGAACTACTTTTATGAATGTTACTCTCCTTCGTTCCAAATTGTAAAACATCGTGAATTTTCTAGATACGATTCTAAATTATAAAAATTATGATTTTTCTAGATAATATGTTCTATGTCTAGAAAGAAATGTACCTCAAAAACTCAATATCTTAAAATTTAGAACGAAAACGGTGTTACTTTTTAGATGGATGGAGTAGTTTGACAAATAAACCTCAAACATGATGTTATCAACAAATAAATATGAAAAAAAACTATGCTATGAGTATGACTGATTATACGTAAATTTTTCGACCACTTCTTGCAAGTTGCATGAAGTAAACCGATTACAAGAAATAGTAAACCAAAAGGGTGGGACCTATGCAAACATATAGGGAGACCTATAGCAAAGAAACAAAAGAAAAAACGAAGACAAGTATTAGAGTAAATAAATGTTCGTGAAAAAACTTATGATTCTAAGTTTAAAATTTATTCCACAATACCTCGCGTTGTGTCCTCTGGAAATGCTTCAAAATACTTAATTATATATAGCTGCACGTGTCCGTTATGTGTGAGACAAACAGTACTTTTATAAGAAATCGTCTAATAAATAAGAGTATTTTATCATTTTTGAATTCCTCGTTAATCTGTCCAATGTTCTTTATTTATTATTTTAATGTAAGGTATTTTAAGACAGATTTGGGACAGAGACGGTAGTTATTGCGGCAAACAAGATGACGTCGCCGTGAAACCGGCGCCAATCCAACATTAATCGTATAGTAGACAAGCATATGGTGAGTTGTATTTATTAATCAGTTGAATCTAAAAGCTTGACAAGTTTTTACTCAGATCACAAACCTAAAAATAGGAGATAGATTTATTTAATCACACCTAATGATATTCATATTCGAGACTGTCTTTGGCACCATATTGAGAGTTAGATACCTAGATTATACCCTGTTTGGATCTCTTGACCTTGATGATCCAAATAGGAGGACTAATTGGTGGGCTCAAGTTTAGCTTAGTTCCAACCAATTGTTAGTTCACTAGTCCATAGAATCCAACTATCAGGGTTAACAACTAGTTTTAGCCTACAGAATCCAACAATTAGTTTGGGATCCAAACAAGTATGTAATAATAACTAGTTGGCTTCCATGGCTAACAACTAGTCCCAGTACATCCAAAAAGAGCTTTAGTTTAACCTAAAAATATATTATTGTTGACGTCATATGTGGTTCGAATCACACACTAGAAGGGCTTTGGACGCCCGGACCACCATGGACCGAAGAACCGCAGCATTACAAGCAAACCACCAAAGGATAACCAGCGTGCTTATGTGACAAAGAACCGGCTAGTTTCTAGATAAACTAGTAAAGAAACTGTCGAAGCTCTCATCCAGGAGGAACCCCGTCAGGGCAAGGATGTCGCCGGGTTACCCTAGATCGGCCAACAAGCCTAGGACGCTATCCTTAATCGTCGGATTATGGGATGAACATCGTGGATTTGGAAAAGAGGGTAAAATGGAGTTTGTAGATTGATTTTGACGATTGAGTGTTGGAACCTTTAATCGTCCGTGATCCTCTCATATATATAGAGGGAGTGGTCTTATCCCAATAGAAACCAATTTCAGATCGTGATCTTCAAGTTTCCTATACGAAAATACGTCCAAATCTCGACCAAAATAGAGTTTGGGTCGGACTTGTACAGGCAAACCGGCCTATCCGGTCCCCAAACTAGCTAGGCCGGTTTTCACGGGGCCTAGGCAGCCATAGATGCAGGCAAACCGGCCTGGCCGGTTCTACTTCAGTCCGGTGCAGAAAATCTTCCAAAAATTATAATTAATTCATTCGGACTCCAAACGAGAAGCAAATCATATATATTTTTCGATCAGCTCGACGAGTGGAATGCAATGGTGCAATCAAATCATACATTTGAGGAACTTATCCAAACCGGCCTGGGAACTGGCCTGGCCAGTTTCAGAAGGCCAGACCCTGAAACACTATTTCTTTGTCCGGGCTCCAAATGGGATGATCTATATATGTTTTCTGATTGTCTTGACAATAGAAACATGAGGACGAAGTCCATTATACACTTTTGCCACTTTTGGTTGTCAACGGTTATAAACAAATAAAAAAGATAAACTATTCACTTAACAAAAAGCATACAACATTTTTGAACAAGTAGTGGGCAACTGCTGTTCCAAAAGATCGTTCAACGATATCATTTGGGGTCTGTATGATTTAATTAACAACACACCATCACAAAACATGAGCCTTAGGACCTTGAGGTTTAGGAACCTAGACCGCCTAACGCAATAGGCATGCACACGCGGCACAAGAAGGCCCGGCATAGTTTGTGGATTGCATGTTTTGGTCGCTTGAAAAGTAGATTAATTTTTTTTTGCGAAAATGAAAAGTAGATTAATTATGGTCAAAGTGAGGCTTTGTCATAATTTCTACCTCCAAAGCTTGTAATAAGAATGGATTTACATGTGAGGAACTTATTGGCGATATAAGTATCGGCACGACTAGCGTCCGGATGTCTGGACGCCCGTGGCTGCTCTGTTTCCACGCGGCTGATGGTGCAGACCTCATCTTGCTGCAGGGCCACCATGCGAGCATCACGCCCGCTGCCAGCCTACTCGGGGCCACCACATCCGTAGGCAGCGCGCTAGTCGGGCGTCCGCGTCATCGCGCTCGCCGAGCTCGAACAGCTGCGTCGAGATGGAGGGAAGGGATGGGAGGAGAAAAGAAGGGAGGGGAGGTAATCGCAAGGCGCGCCGCACGAGGAAGGAGCTGAAGCCCTGTGGAAGGCCGTTGTCCGCCAGCCACTGGCGACGCCATTATAGCATGTGAAGCACCTGATCTACTTTAAAAAATCCAAATGAAACATTTGGAACATACTTCCGAAGACAGATGACCCCTTGGAACATGTGTTTGAAACACTTGCAAAAAAACATGAAAATAGTTGAAAAGCCATTAAAAAACATATACAACATCCATATAAAACACTAGCAACATGTGTAAAACATATGCAATATTCAGATAAACACACTTGCAACATATGTAAAATATTTGAAACATACACTTGCAACATGCGCTTTTAGCAAACCTTGACAGGTGGCTGGGCGGGCGGAGCACTGCACAAACAGGATCCGGCGCTAGGTCGGGGTGGAGAAGGAGGATGGAGCAGTTACGCTGCTGTCACGCCCCCAACCAGGGCCTAGATGGGACAGCCGCCGCATGGTTATAAAAGTTAATTTATAACCCTGCAAGGCATATAATAAACATAGTTGAGAAGTAGATCAAAAACCATTCTTCTTTATTAATTCATATTTTTGGCACATTTTACATGATTAAAAGTACAAGTATTCTACTACTGCTAAAACTATATATCTAGTCGTTCCCCTTCCCGCCTAGCTCAGTCCATTTACATAAGCTACAAAAACATAAATACAAGCAAGGGTGAGTACGATGGATCATACTCAACAAATAGGTACATGATATTAACAAAATCAACAAATGCGCAGAAGCAAGAAATATTTAACTCGTCATATCGACAACATTTTGAGAACAAACAATAGTTTAAACTTGTGCCACACATGACCGCAAACTTCCCAACCTGGGTGTCAAGGGGTAAAATTTTACACTTTTATACTCTATAGAGGGGTACACAGACATCAACGACCTCTAATAGAACACCATGCCCACATGCATGTTCCAAGAGCAGAGCTCTTTGGTCCTATGGGAATCCCATCTCTCGACTTACTAGTGCATGGTCGCTCCTACGGATCCATCATCAAGCACCCTGTTCGGAGCAAGAGCCATCCCCTTTGGAGAACTCAGACAGTCCCATTCATGTACCATGACTGGCACAATATGATTGCTGTCCCAACACCAGCTTTATAAAATATATTTTGACAGTACAACAACGTAACATTGAGGTGCATAGAAAATTTAAGCATCACAACAACTTAAATAAACACAACATCACGAAATATAAATGTCACGTGAAATATAAATAGCATCGTGAATATAAATAACACGTGGAATATAAACAACGCGTGAAATATAAATAGTGCGGAATGTAAATTTAACACCACAACAGAAATATAGAATACATGCGAAAAGTAAAGGCAACCCCACAACAGGAATGTAAAACGCATGCGAGTATAAGTGCAACACAACAACTGAAATGTAAAACGCATGTGAAATATAAAGCAACGTGTAGCACCCAGTTTTAAGAATAAAACCAGATACGCATCATATATGAGCCCAGAAAGTCAAATCTCACATATAGCTACAAATAAGGGGTAATATCAAAAGACAATGCTCAATATATAACATATTTAGTATAAAGGGTATAACCTTAGACAACAAACAGCGGAGAGACAACTCCGATCTTTGGGTAAAGATTCCAATCCACAGGGACAACTGACTGGTTGATCACAAGCCTAATTCCTTCAAACTCTAGCAATCTGGTACCCATCCGGGATATTTTTTCAAAGATTTAAAAAGTAAAACAAGCGTAAGTACATGTTGTACTCAACAAATACAACATGGGGTTCATGAGGCTCAAAAGGTTGACACTGGTTTACTGCGATTAGCTTTTAGTGAGTCATCTTTTAGCAATTGGGTGGCAACAAGTTTGTTCACAAGCCCATGTAAACACATGATCAGGTAAACATGAATAATGAATAGCATAAACAATTAACCATTAATGAGCATCTTTATCATCAGTATCATCAGTGTTCATCATCTATTCCGTAAGGGTTCTAAGGTCGCTCGTGTCCGTGAGCACGGCTGTTATAACAGTTTTATACTCTGCAGAGATTATACACTTTCACTGTGAGTCGTGATTTACCCTTTCGTCCGAGGTGATCAACCTCTTGACCCACTACCAAGGAAGGTCGGCAGGGTTTACTATGAAGCCTTTTAAAAATTCGTCTAACAAGTTAGGGCCGCTAGGTTTCCCCATCAATAAGCATGAACTCCCCTCCAAGGAGTGACAGACAAAAGGTCAAGAAAATCAAAATGCACTCAACCTGGCAGGCAAAGGTCATACCTGTCGGAGCCCCTCTTGCGCCATAAAGGTAACCACTAACAAGCTTGAAAAGATCCTCATACTTGACTAAAGCCAGAGCCATGTAGCCCTCACAGCTATACTGTAAGTTCCGGATGATCACTTATAGATAAATCCTTAGGGAGAGGAATCTAGAGCACCATAAAAACAACCCAATGCTCTAGCCCCCTTTTTCCATGTTGCTAAAAAGCGTCTTTTAGTGTTTATTGCATATACCATTAGTCAAGTTACAAGATCATGGCTTTAGTTGAGCACTAGCATCATACTACCAAATGCAATACCCCATAGGTAACAAGGAATCTAGGATATTAAATAGCTAGAAAAATTACTACGGTTACTAAGGTAGACACATGCATATGATTAAAATAATATTAAGGTGAATAGGACAACAAGGAAGATCCCATGCTATACTTACCTTAAACTCAGATCCTTTTTCTACTAAATTGTAACCTCCAAAAGACTTCTTCTGGATCACCAACTTCTTCTATATTACCAACGCAAAGCTCACCGACTAGACATGATCATAAAGCACCACACAAGTATCCATGCGATCATACACGAAGCAAACAATAGAACTAAATTAGAACAATACACCAACCATAAAATCAAGATAAAAGTTTGTAAAAAGAATCTACGTCTCGCTACGAACACATAGACGCGAAGATCACAAAAATCAGAGCTATAACGAAAAAGTTATGAACTAAACAAGATTTCCTTTAATAAAATAATGGATTAAATCTAACCTTAAATTTAAAAAGTTGAAAACATGTTTAACAGTAGGATAAACATGTAGATTATGCAATTACAAATCTAACACAACTTGAATGGATCAAATCGGAGTTAAAACGGAGAAGTTATGTCCTAAATAAAATAGTGGCAAAACTGTAAATAGATAAAAACGTATTTTGGATCTAACTGAAGAAACTACGTTTTTAAATGAAGAAAACGTATTTTGAATCTAACAGAGGGAATTTACGCTTTCCAGAAAGAGAAAACGTATTCTACAGTTAACCGAAAGAAACTATGCTTTCTGAAAAGGAAAACATATTCTGTGAATACGCCATGAACTACGACTTATATTACGCAAAACTACAGGGACTCTTTTGAAAGATTGTCAGCCGAAGGGGTACCGGTGAATCTGGGTCATCAGATCAAGAGTGGACGGTGGGGATTAGAGGATGGAGGAAAAGAGGGGCGCGGCTGGCCGGAACAGTAAGGCCGGCGCGGTGGTGGACATGGCCGGCGACACAGAGTTCATCGGCGATCACAAGGATGACCCTAGAGGCCACGGTTCGAAACAAGAAAAACTCTCGAAGAACGAGGGGAGCACGGCGAACTCACCACGGGACTTTCTTGCGGTCGACGGCGAGGCTATGATGTTGGGCGGCGAAGTGGGGCGATGGAGCACGGCGGCTAGGGTTCCGCGGCGACTCTGTAGCTCTAGACGTGAGGCAGCGTAAGCTAGGGTTTGGGATGGGGACGACGCGCTTCGGACGCTTGGCTTTTATGAGGTGGGGTGGTGTGGGGTGCACGGCACGACGCGAAGACGTGGCAGCGGCGGACTTCCTCGGCGGCGGAGTCTAGGGCGGTGATGAGCGGGTTGTAGACGACGCCGACTCAGGGAAGAAGGTGCTGACAAGCGGGGTCCAGTTGTCGGCGACTGCACACGGGGAGAGAGGAGGCGGGCCAAAAACCTGAGAGAGTGAGGAGAGAGAAAAAAATTTCTTTTCTTTTATTTCAAAATCATTTTGAATCATTTTTCAAAAACACTTTGAAACATTTTGAATTTAAACCAAAACTACTTATTACAAAAATACAAATGCACCAGCATGAATGCACTACAATGTTGCTACACCCTATAATGAATTTTAACTTCAACAAAGTTTTTATTTTTCTAAGTTTAAATGCTCCCGAAAGGCATAAATAAATCAAATTCACCTATTTTAAAATTTTGTAAATTTTAGGGTGTTACGCAACGCCACAACTGTAAAGATAAAACACACGAGAAGTAAAAAGCTTTGGAAGTAGAGGTTAGCGGAATGTTAGTATATATTAATAGCAAGTAGTCCACCTGCCTTATGACAACACCACTATATAAAATAATCCTTTACTGCTCTCTAGCAGTATTTCGGCAGCACCTTTGCTGCCAGACAAAATCCCTAGTAGAAGTAGGAGCTACGACTACACCGTGGCACCCCAAGAGTCACTTGGGCAGGGCGTGCGCATTGTTAGCTAAATTGTTGCATCGTTATCATGTAAACACTTTGTTGATTCATCTGCATTAGCTAGGCTAGCAGGTAGCGCGTGCCGGCTGGTGGCGTGCTTGGTCCCCTACGCAGCCTGGTCAGGTCGGTCTGTCAGCGTCATGGCATATGTTGCAGCACGTGGTGCGCGTCGCGGTGAAACGGCGCAGCATCCTGCATACGCCGTGGCGCGGGGGACTCGGAGGTTTGTTCTGAGATCCTAGGGTTGCATTGTAACAAATAGGCAACAAAGAGAACCGAAAAGGTGCGGCATTTGGCAGCGCCAAGATCCTATTCTCGCGCGTGTGTGTGTTCCATCTACTTACTCTCACCGCGATCACCGTGCTCTCGCCGGCGTCGCGTTCCGGGACCAGAGCACCGCCTGGTTCCAACAAGTGGTATCAAAGCCGAGTGGTTCAGTCCATCGTTTCGGAGAAGAAGGAGGCATGAACCCTAGTGTCGCCGACATGGGCGAAACAAGTGATAAGGAGGTGATGGAGCGGGCGTTCAATCATGCGGCCGAAAATTTGGTGTGTCCGATGTTGACTCACACCAATTACCAGGAATGGTCCTCGCACGTGTAGTGCAATCTCGAGGGCATGTTCCTCTGGGATGCGATCGAATCTGACAAGGTGGAGAGGCGTCGAGATCGGCTGGCTCTTGGAGCCATGCTCCGAGGCATGCCACAGGACAAGAAGACGGCGAAGGAGGCATAGGAGGCGGTCAAGACGATGCGTCTTGGAGCAGATCGCGTCAAGGAGGTGAACGCCCAGAAGTTGTTGGCTGAGTTCGAGGCAATCTCATTCAAGCCGGGAGAGACCATTGATGATGTTGCCATTCACATAACCAAGCTCACCACCGATCTACGTGGCCTCGGGGAGAAAAGCGTTGATGACTCACGCGTCGTGAGGAAGTTTCTTTGAGTCGTACCAACACGCTACAATAAGGTGGCGGTCACGATTGAAATGTTCTGTGACATGAAGGAGTTGTCGATCGAGGAGCTTGTGGGTCATCTTTGGGCGGCTGAGGATCGGTTTGAGCTCTCGGTGGAGCAGGTCACGGACAAGACTGGTCATCTCTTGTTGATAGAGGATGAATGGGCGGCCAGGAACAAGAGCCGTATGCTGCTGGATGCATCATCATCATCGGGTAGCAAAGGCAGTGGCCACTACGTGAAGAAGGAGAGATCCGTGGCACGCGGCGGTGGCGAAGCGTGTGACTCTGGTGTGAAGCTCATGTCGATGGGCACTCCGCGACGGAAAGGCAAGTGCCGCAAGTGTGGCATCTACGGGCACTTCACGAAGGAGTGCAAGACAAAGGGGCCAAAGGAGGAGCAGCAGTAAGCCACTCACCATGTCAATGCCGACGCTGAGCCGACGCTCAGGGTGGCACAGGTCTGCAATTTGGTGCGGACTCCGACTGCGTGCGCACAGCGTGTGTTCCTGAACCAGGAATGTGTGTTCTCGGCGGAATACGATGACGAGGCATGGGTGCTGGACACCAGTGCCACAAACCACATGACGGGGTGCAGGGAGTCATTGGCAAGCCTTGACGAGTCGGTGCGTGGCGCCGTGCGCTTCGAAGATGGGTCCATGGTGAAAATTCACGGGATCGGTGCTGTGACAATCACCGTGTACTCACCGAGGTATACTACATCCCGTCCCTCAAATGCAATATTGTCAATCTTGGTCTGTTGGAGGAAGGGGGTGTCGCATCGAGATCAATGACGGTGTCCTGAAGGTGTTCGAGCGTCGCCAGGCTGTGAATTAGCAACAGGGTGTCCTGATCAGGGCAGAGAGAAGGAATCGCCTATACATCATGAAGGTCAACTTGACTTTGCCCGTTTGCCTGACGACCAAGATGGATGAGGAGGCATGGCTTTGGCATGCAAGGTATGGACACCTTAATTTCAGGTCCCTATGCGAGCTGGGTGCCAAGGAGATGGTGGAGGGCATTCCACTGATTCGGCGTGCAGAACAAGTGTGTGATGGCTGTGCTCTAGGGAAGCAGCATCGCACACCGTTCCCTCAGGCCTCAGCATATCGTGCAAGTGCCAGGCTTGAGCTGGTTCATGGTGACTTGTGTGGGTAGATCATGCTGCCCACACGGGGCGAGAAGTCGTATTTTCTACTGATCGTCGACGACCATAGCCGCTCTATGTGGCTAGAACTCCTAGCGTCCAAAGATAGGCGCTGGGGTACTTCAAGAAGATCATGACGGCGCTCGAGGTGGAGTCAGGTCATCGTCTCAAGGCGTTCAGGACATATCATGGTGGGGAGTTCAACTCAGGTGCGTTTGTGACTTTCTGCAGTGAGTAGGGCATTAAGCACAATACCACTACACCATACTGTCCTCAGCAGAATGGAGTTGTAGAACAATAGAATCAAACCGTTGTGGAGATGGCACGCTGCTTGCTTAAGTCGATGTGGGTGCCTGGCAAATTCTGGGGAGAAGCAGTGAAGGTGGCGGTGTATTTACTGAATCGATCGCCGACAAAGAGCCTGAATGGCAAGACTCCATTTGAAGCCTGGTTTGGAAAGAAACCAGGGGTACGACATCTGTGTACTTTTGGCTGTGTGGCTTATGCTAAATGGGTAGGACCCGGAGTGACAAAGCTTGCTGACAGATCAACTCCAGGAGTATTCCTTGGCTGGACCAAGGGCTATCGTGTGTATGATCCGGTGAATGATAAGTTAATGGTGACTAGAGATGTGATCTTTGATGAAAAGAAGGCATGGAATTGGGTGGAGGATGGCAGTAGGATCGGCGGTCAGGCGACGGCACCCTACACTTTCATAGTTCAATACCTAGACACTATTCATGGTCCGACTTCAGGATCTGATTTAGAGTTGGGCGCTGATCCAATTTTTGCTGGTGTTTCGGCATCACCTGCTGTATCAATTCCATCCGTCGGTAATGTGGGCGATACAAACACACCACCACACACTCCAATCTCTGGTGCCTCGGGATCGACACACCCAGCAGTCCCAATTCAGTGGGCAACCCTACCAACTGATGCTTCTGCAGATTCTGATGGATGGCCTAGGAGGTACAGGACCATTCCAAACTTGCTTGACACCATTGAAGAAATTCATGATATGGAGTATAGTGGGTTTTGCTTGGTTGCTGTAGAAGAACTGAGGTCAGTTGAGGAGGCAATGACAGAAAACTGCTGGAGACAGGCTATGCAAATTGAGATGCAGGCCTTTGAAGAGAACAGAACTTGGGATGTGAGTGATCTGCCAGCTAAGCATAAGGCCATAGGCCTGAAATGGGTTTTCAAGGTGAAGAAGAACCCTAAAGGGAAGATTGTCAAGCACAAGGCAAGATTAATGGCAAAGGGCTATGCTCAACAACAGGGTGTTGATTTTGATGAGGTGTTTGCACCTGTTGCCAGAATTGAAACAGTGAGAGTTTTGCTAGCTTTAGCAGCACAGGGTGGATGGGAGGTACACCATATGGATGTGAAGTCATCATTTCTGAATGGTGACCTAACTGAAACTGTTTATGTGCAACAGCCTCCTGGTTTCATTGTTGACAATGGCGAGAAGGTGCTAAAATTGAGGAAAAGCACTCTATGGGCTGAGACAGGCATCTAGGGCCTGGAATGCCAAACTTGACAAGGAATTGATTGGTCTTGGTTTTGTGAAGAGCACGTTGGAACATGCTGTGTATAGGAGAAGCAACAAGAAGTCCTTTCTGCTTGTGGTGGTGTATGTTGATGATCTAGTAATCTCTGGGCTAGATGTCAGTGACATCAACCAGTTTAAGCAGGAGATGAAGAAAAATTTCAGCATGAGTGATTTGGGCCTTCTGAGCTATTACTTGGGAATTGAGGTGAAGCAAGGAGGTGGTGGAATCACATTGAGTCAGAGCTCTTATGCACTGAAAATACTTGAGTCTGCAGGTATGTTAAATTGCAACCCATGTGCAACTCCTATGGAGGCTCGGCTCAAACTCAGCAAGAAGATGGAAGACGAAGTTGTGAATCCTACAACATACAGAAGCATAATTGGAAGCCACAGGTACATTGTCAACAATAGACCAGACATTGCATACTCGATTGGTGTTGTTAGTAGATACATGGAGGCTCCAAGCAAGGAACACTGGGCTACTGTGAAGCATATCCTTAGATATCTGAAAGGAACTGTTGGGTATGGCTGCAGATATGAAAGAGGCACTGAACTGAAACCCTTCCTGCTTGGGTACAGTGACAGTGACTTCGCTGGTGATGTTGAAGACAGGAAGAGTACCACTGGGGTTGTCTACTTCCTTGGCAAGAATTTGGTCACCTGGGTGTCACAGAAGCAAAAAATTGTGGCTCTGTCGTCCTGTGAAGCTGAATATGTGGCAACAGCAGTAGCAGCTTGTCAAGGTGTGTGGCTAAGTTGGATAATTGGTGATTTCATGGGGATAAAGGAGGCACCGGTGAAGCTGCTCATGGACAATATGTCCGCTATCACCCTGAGTAAGAATCCAGTGCATCATGATAGAAGCAAACACATTGACACGAAGTACCACTGCATTCATGAGTGCATTGAGGACGGCAAGGTGGAGGTTGATCATATCGGGACTGTGAATCAGCTCGCCGATATCTTCACCAAGGCGTTGGGGCGTGTCAGGTTCTTGGAACTGAGGGAGGCTCTTGGCGTCATCAAGCTGCAACAAGTTTAGGGGGGTGATTTGTTAGCTAAATTGTTGCATCGTTATCATGTAAACACTTTGTTCATTCATCTGCATTAGCTAGGCTAGCAGGTAGCGCGTGACGGGATACGGTAGTTTTGCCGAGTGCCCTTGGCACTCAGCAAAGGCCCAAAAACACTCGGCAACTGCTTTGTCGAGTATAACACTCGGCATACAACACACGACATCTATGTGTCAGCAAACAGATATTTGCCGAGTGTTTTTTATCACACACTCGGCAAATGGTTCGCCAAGTGTCAAATTTAACACTCTTGCAAAAAAAATTGGTTTGCCGAGTGTTTTTTAAAATACACTCGGCAAACCTATTTTCCAAAGAAAAAATAATAATTATCCGGACAGTGAGGAAATCAGCCTCTGTGGATGCAAACCAATAATCATTCAGTAGTTTGAAGCACACAGTACTAGAAATTTACACTTGCAAATTGCAATCCATCTCTACAATGCTGGGAGGCTCGACTGCTTGCTGCTGAGGGGCAGGAGGCGACGAAGCAACGACGGATGCGCAAGCGCTGGGGAGGCACGACTAGCTGTTGAGGGACGAGGCGACGAAGTAGCCGACGGAGGCGCAAGCCATGGCCCCAAGCTGCTAGCGGCCACGGTGCCCGGCCCTTGCTTCCTCGACGACGCGGAGGCATTGGCGGCTCTAGCCCCAAGCTCTCCCACGGCCCGCGGAGCCGCGCCTGGCGGAGCTTGCTCCCGCGGCTGCCCTCGCTCCCGCGGCTAGCAGAGCCCGCGCCTTCCCCTCCGGCAGCGGCCTCCGTCGAGGCGGCCGTGCTGAGCGGGACCGGAGCGCCGCGAGGGTGAGAGGCAGCTCCACCGCGCCACGCCACGCCCTGCCCACAAAGCCACGCTGCCGTGCCGTGCTCGCAACGCCGGGCTACCCCTCCACCACGCCTGTGAAGCAGCCCTGGTGTGCCCGCGCCGCCGTGCCCTCCACAGGAGCCGCAGCCACGATCCCCCATCCCGCTGCTCCCTGGAAGACCGCGCCGCCGTCTGTGAACGCGTGCGCGCGAGCTCTGCACCTGCCTCGTCTCCCGCGCAATGGAAAATATCAGCGCAGCACGCCGGCACCTTTTGTGCTTCTTCACTGCAAGAAACCGCTGGATACTTGATCCATCACGCGGATCGCTGACCTGGACGCATCACACGGTTCCATCCCTTGCCCACAGCGCAACACCTTTTGTGCTTCTTCACTGCGGCTGACATCCAGGCCCCACCGTTCCATCCCTTGCCCACAGCGTAGCACCTTTTGTACAATATTTTTTTGTTCGCCGAGTGTACTGGATCAGACACTCGGTAAATTTTTTTTTCTTCTCCTTCTTTTCCAGAAAAAAGATTTTATTTGTTTGCCGAGTGTTCTAGATCTGAGCACTCGGCAAAGTTTTTTTTTATTTTTTTCTTCTCCTTCTTTTTCAGGAAATTTTTTTTATTTATTTGCCGAGTGTTTTTTTTGACACTCAGCAAACCTCCTCTTTGCCGAGTGTTTTTTTTACACTCGGTAAACCTCATCTTTGCCGAGTGTTTTTTTGAAACTCGGCAAACCACATCTTTACCGAGTATATTTTTTTGTCGAGTATTTTTAGCGCAGCACTCAGTAAAGATTTTGTTCGCCGAGTGTCCGAGGGAATACACTTGGCAAACATAAAAACACTCGGCAAATTTAAGGATTCCGGTAGTGGTGGCTGGTGGCGTGCTTGGTCCACGACGCAGCCTGGTCAGGTCGGTCTATCAGCGCCATGGTGTATGTTGTAGCATGTGGTGCGCGTCGCGGTGAAACGGCGCAGCATCTTGCATACGCCGTGGCGTGGGGGACTCGGAGGTTTGTTCCGAGATCCCAGGGTTGCATTATAACAAATAGGCAACAAAGAGAACCGAAAAGCTGCCGCGCTGCGGCATTTGGCAGTGCCAAGATCCTATTCTCGCGTGTGTGTTCCATCTACTTACTCTCGCCGCGGTCACCGTGCTCTCGCCGGCGTCGTGTTCCGGGACCAGAGCACCGCCTGGTTCCAACACCCATCCCGGAGCTAGAAAAGCGCAAGCTACTGTGGCACCATGGTGCTCTTGACGGGGAACCTGCGCCTGTTCCAGCATTCCCGCCTTTCAACGTTCCAACACCATACCATGAGAGGCGCCAGGACATCCCAACCATCCGTAGCGGTGAGCACCGCGATGTGGACGCGCAGCGGGAGCGGGAGGATAGGCGGGCGGAACGCCGCCCTCAAGGGAGGTACAACAACGACCATCCTCGACATGGCTGGGAGCGGTGGTGTCGGAACGACAACGACGACGACGATGTGGGGCGTGGCCGTGGTGACCACTGGTCGCAGTTGCGTGGCGCCAGAACGGTGGTCCATGAGCCTATGTTCCGGGCACGTGATCGCTCACCTCGGCGCCGCGATTGGGGAGATCGTCACGGCGGTCGCCGCAGGGCAACCTCACAGCCGACTGTTGGTGGCCCTGAGGATGGCGGTTGCAAGGTGCTCCCCAACACTCAGGAGCTGGAGAGGTGGCCTGATGCTGAGCTCAGGGACCTCTTCTCCACACAAGCTGCATCAATTCAGGAAAGAGTGCGTGTGCTGCTTCAGGACAAGCGCGCGTGATGGTGCAGGAGGTAATGCAGACGACTATATCAGGAAAGCCACTTCTCTTGCAGGCAAGCTGACGCTCACAGGGCAGCCTGACGGGATAGAACCCGTGGGTGGGAATGAAGCCTTGTCCGTGCAAGCCCTCACCCAGGTGAACTGCAGCTGCTCCACTCTCCCTGCAGCAACTAGCTGTCATAAGAACATCGATCCCAGTCATGCTGATATTCCAGTAACGGTCGTTTTCCAGCGGCTCAACAGTTTCCTGCAGGGGAGTGCACCGCCTCAGGTCTCGGACTCGCCTTCCATTGAGGAGGTGGAGGCCCTTCAGATGATGGAGCTAACTGCCATGGGGCCTTTGCCGGCACATGCTGCTGAGGCTCCAAGGCCAGCTTCGCCGGTTCCAGTCGGTGAGGTGCCAGGAGTGATCAGTGCACCCGGGTCGCTGATCGTATCCCCCTCGACGGAAGCGGAGCTCGACAAGTTTTCACAACGCCGCTGGCGCCTGTGCTTCAGCAGCAGCCACCTGCTCGGCAGCCAAGACGTCGTCGTGTTTACGACCTGTCCAACGTGCGTCGCAGCGTTCGTCTTGCCAAGCAGCCGGCCATGCCGGCAATGAAGAAGGCACAGGTCAACCTGTGCCGCAGGCTGGGTCTAGCAACTGATGAGCATGCTCCAGTCGATCAGATCCTGGAGTATGTGGCCATGTTCAACGGGCCGCTTCCTGAGCACGTCGTCGTGGCTCTCACAGCGCTCTTCGGCATCGACAACGAGTTCGTGCAGCAGCTTGATGAAGCGATGCTGGAACTTGTCGGCAATGGCGTCCACGACCTGCGAGAGCTCCAGAGATGTTGGACATGGCGGCCTAACACCTAGACTGAGGCTCTTCCAGCCACATGTGTTTTTAGTTCACCAATGATTTATTTTCCTGCACTGCATAAGTTCACCAATGATTTATTTTTCCAACACTGCATAAGTCGTCGATCGTGTCGTTGTTGGTATTTTTAAACGGACAGATAAATCCACAAGCTTACGAATATCATTGTTGCTTTCACTCGGGAGTATTCCAGAGTATCGTATTTATCCGTAGAAAACAATGGTTAAAGAAGTTGATAGTTCACTATCATGTATCTACTAACTAGTATACTAACTAAACTAAAGTGGGGATACGTATTGTTTATAATAAGAGTTATGAATAATAACACACATAACAGAATTCCATGGTATATATATGAGCAGTCTAGCTAAATTGAGAGGATAACAATTAAGTTTAAGGTTCCTAAATACTTCTCTATTACTTCGGTTCTATTCTAGTTTAGACTAGAGGGTATAACTAAAGCATGGGTAGATATAACGATCACACACAATAGTACTTTGGGACATCAGAACATTAGCCACAGAAAGGGATGAGAAAGAGACTAGAAAGCTCCGACTATGGTCCTACAAACACCAACCCAAACGTGGTGGACTACATCGGCCATCAGGGCTGTCACCACCTGGGGCTACCACAACTATCCGCGGGGTTGGGTGTAATCTCAGGTAACTCATAGTTTAGACACCACGTCTACACTACTAATTACTACTCTAATCATATATAATAACTAGAGCACTCGATGTGAGCAGAGATCCCATACTAAGGTATGATAACTATACTAACCATACATATGAAAAGCATAAAAGTGAATAGAGAAGATAACTATATTAAAGCATAAGTCTTGCAAAAGTAAGATACAAAGATATATCCAACCTCCGAAGATTTCTCCAGAACCCGAGCATGGCTCAACTCTCCCTAACTCTCGACTAGAGAGCTATTCTACTTCTACATCTTGAGAGCTGGCTCTGATCCTGATAAGGAGGATATGAATTAGGCTTTTTAGATCTGGTGAGAGAGGTGGTAGGGGCTGCTATATATAGGCTAGAGGTAGAGTAGCGGCCAAGGAATCGAGGTGGAGTAATGGGCAAGGACTCTAGGAGGAGTAGGGGGCAAGGAATTGCCATGTCATTGATCCTCGTCAACTCTCCCGACCATCATTGGATGAACTGACCTAAAACTGCCTTAGAATCAACGGTGTAGATCGTAGGAAGGAGTACGCGGTGGCGGAGGGCAATAGGCCACCCCCATGGGCTAGGCGGCCTCCCTAGTGGGCCGGCCGGCCCACTATGGTGCCAGGTGGGCTCCTCTTTCTGGTGGCGAGGCTTGGGCTCTGTCTTGAGTCAACTTTCGTAGGTGTCGTAGGTAGAATCACTTGTTGATGTCGGTTTGCTTGTTTGGATTGTATGACAGTGGTTCCGGGAGCTGTTTTATGGATAAATCCTCCTACAGTCATGAAATCATCAAAGCTCATGGAATTTATTAGTTTAAATCCCTAAACCTTTATTGATGATGGAATTAAATATAAATGCAGGTTATGTTGATAGTTTATAATTGATGTTAGTGACCGTCAATAGTCGTTCAAAACTATGTCTTAGTCAGTGTTGTCACCTGTGTGCTGGTTACTTGAGGACCTGGATGCAGAACTTCTACCAGCTCCAATATGGTGTATGTCCTCCTTAGAGCTGCTGCATGTGCGTGGTGTGCCTCTGAATTGTGTATCCAAAACTGATTTAGTTCCAGCAATGTTGCCCAATTCATGTGGTTGTGCTTCACCAGAATGTCATGTTTCTAGATTTGCATCAGCTCGACAATCATTGTCTAAACCAACTGTTTGTGCTCTGCTGAATTGCCTAACAATGTCTATTTTTGGGTGTAGTAAGCTTCTGTTTTGGTGGAGATGCATCCTTCCTACATGCACTTCCCGTCAGATTGTGTTGCTCTAACCAGAATGACAACATCTTTTGAAGCAATTTGCTAGAATGTAAGAGGCTTGAACTCAGCAGCTAGATGCGTAATTGTGCATAGCTACTCTCAGCTACTACTTGCCACTTTGTGTGCTTGCAAGAGACTAAGCTAGCAAATATTGATGGGTCCCTAGCTGCTTTCCTCGGAGGGTACAAGCTTAACAACTTTGCATTCAAGTCGGCTAATGGAACGAGAGGGGGAATACTGCTGATTTGGGATGACAATTGTCGCGCCCCGCGAGACCGAAGCTGACGGGGTTATCTCTCACCTCATTGCGAGGCCCCTAGGAGTGCACTCAACAACTCCTCTTTAGGATCTTTGCGTTGAGTTACACACACATACCCGATACAAAAAATAATGTTGACACAAAAATGTGGCGATGTGATCAACACACAGCAAGCCGGAAGATCTAAGTGGAACAAGATCAGAGATCTGCTTGGCTTCAACACAGAACCGGTCGATTCTAAAAACCCAATGACGTGCAGTCAATTTGACCTGCAATTGACAAGGAGAGAAAATCTTATCAGTAATTTAAGGTGGAACATGTCGGTGTTGCACCAAACAGTTCTAAATGTTTGGCTAGATAGCCGATTCAATGAGGCTATCGACTAAATAGTCAATATCCAGCGTATCTATGAAATGAAAATCTTTAAATCTAGGATTATCGGCTAATATTAAATGATAATGATACGAATCAACATAACCGATGCTCATGGAACATCAGAAATCATTATCGGCTAAATGGAACATGATTGATATAAAGCGTCGAGCCGATAAGTTTGATGAAAAGAATATAACATGCGAACAAATCGACTATCTAATATAAATGATTCTACAAACAGTTTTGAGTCTAATCTATTATCATCAACAGTGATGTTCGATTGGATCGAAGCAGTTATGATAATGATAATAAACTAAAGCCAAAGAATCTATAAAACCATCTATATGTTGACAGATTCATAAAAACATGTTATATGCGTGAGAGTATAGGCAAATCGGCTAAAATAGCTGATGCAGTCATAGCAAACAAACATAATACATATCTTGACAATGAACAAGACCACTAATCGATAATTTCAATTCTAAAGTCTTACAAGTGAGGTTCGACCGGATCGATGCAGCTATCGTAGTGTCATTAGATTAGATCTCATTAACTAGTGAGTTTATTCAAGATTGAAACATATCTTTGGATGCATACTATGTTTGACTGGAATAGAGATAAAATAGCCAATCTAGCGGAATTAAGCCATCAATTAAAAGATTTGATGTATGACCAGATCAAAGGACGACTAATTAAGATGACATGATGCCGATCCATCTCTATCTCAATCAGGTGATTTTGTTATAATTAATGAAACATTAATTATAGCAAGATCGATAACTGATGAATCAACCAAAAACAGTAAGGAAAATCTTACTAATCTTAGCAGATTCGATAACTAGTGATATTGTATTAAACAACAAGTTATTTAACACAAGATCGATAACTTTGATCTATATTATGATTCGTAAGAGATCAATCAGCTGATACAGCCTTACAAACTATGATACAGATCGATAACTAACTTATATTATGGCTCATAAAAGATCAATCAGCTGATGAAGCTTTACAAGCACAATACAAGTCGTAACGGTACTCACAAGCAAGCTAGAGGTCGATCAGTTGATGCAGCCCTGTTTGCTGAAGAACTCGTCGAGATCTATAGTACTCCTACTCCTAATGCGATGGCGAAAGGCAGAAAGATTATATTGATTGAGTGTTCGTCCTTTTTACAATAACTAGGGTCTAATATTTATACCCGGAATCTAAACATGAATCCTACTCAAATACGACTCGTTATAATTTTTGGAATAAAAAAAAACTTCCTAACTTAATAATAACCTGGACCCTAATTTTCCTTATTTGTAGAGTCCGACACATCTTCCTAGCGCCACTCAAGCATAGCCCATTGATGTCGTCTACTGACGTCATCCATAAAATAGTCGATTCTGATGTCTCATCTAAATCAGCTGATACTGATTCACATCTAATTGATTCCTTGATGACAAAATCCAGGAAGCTTCGAGTTTCTGCGTTCCTCTTCCCAATTTTTGGTGTAGACACATGTCCCCTAATTTTAGGATAAAAATAATTTTATTTCAAAATTCCTATTCATCTGTTCACCGTGTTGCAACCACTCATTCCAAAATAATCGCATGGCTCCTGATCTCTCGGGCCAAATTCTATATAATACACCAACAGTATCATTTTTAGCTTACTTGGCCTGCTTACTTTCCCCTTCTTTCTTGAGCAAACTTCAATAGTCAAAGCCGCCACCGCCAAAGCCTTAACCCTAACAAATCCTCTGTTCTACCAAACTGCCGTTCAAGTAGCATTCCTCAGATTCAGATCTATTTTGGCTACAATTGCAACCAACGACCACGTTCCTGTTGTATGCCTTCAAACTTCTGCCTTTCAAGTGTTAGCCGCTACTCTATATTTTTCTTTTTCTTAAATTCATCCCAACTAGTTTCTAGGAAATGAAGAACGAAATTCTGATTCCATCAGTTGTTGTTCCTAATGCCTATTATCTTGGACCCATGGGTGACCCTGATCCATCCGATTTCATCAATCAAGAAATCAACTGAATCCCCTTCAAACAATTTGTAGTAGATTTGTCTTTTTGGAACACCAAAACTCACTTTAGAAACTGATCCAAAATACCTAAGGGATGGAGGGATTGGTTCCGTAGGGTATTAGAGAAAAAGGCTGAAGATTGGGAAATTTATAACTTAAATCAATGCCTGACACTCTCACTGTATGGAATGGAGAGGAATGACTCACTTCTAATTTCTACATCTTACTTTTGGTCCAACACTTTGAATGCCTTTGTTTTTGGTCATGGTCCAATAACCATCACTTTGGTCGATATTTACATGTTGACCAGCCTTAGAATAACAGGATCAATGCAACCCTATGATTTCCTAAGTGCTGGGTCTAAGAAATTAGCCAAAATATAAGACCACACAGGATGGGCAAGCTATATTCTAAACTATATTGGGAATGGATCGATCGTTGATGAAAGAGAGCAGGTAGCTTTCCTGAACATGTGGCTGGAAAAATTCATCCTTTGTGGGTCATCTTGTACACCAACTTATAATCATAAATACATGGCAGAACGTCTAGCAGCCGGCAATGAAATCCCCCTCAGAAAATATCTGCTAGGGTCTGTTTATCACCTGATGCATCAAGTATCTGTTCAATTACTAAAAAATAAACTAGTGCATACCATCAGTGGCCTTTGGTGGTTAATACAATTGTGGCTGAATCTATACATGCATAAAATTATAAGACCCAATCTCAGGAATCTGAGTTTCCCTTCTTCCAACTTTGATGAAGATTAGAAAGAAAAAGAAGGAAGAACTCGACAGTGTATGAATTATGGTGAAACTGCATCAGCCATAACAACCGTTGTTGATATAGGCCACCTTTTTAAGAATTTTTTAGAGGGTTTGATGCAAACATCTTGACTTGACTGCCTTATGATGAGAATGAAGACAATGAACTAGTTTTGCCAGTCAAATTTTGGTTTGAAACAGGTTGCTTAGATGAAATAGCTGCTGCAATTTTTAGTTGTATTATCAAACCCTGTGTACTACCAGCTGAATTTCGCCATGGCCATGGCAAAATGGCTACTGATTCTTTTCTCTCAGATAACCTCCTAACTTATGAATTCTATAATCCTTCTTTTGTGGCCTATCAATTTGGCCTTAGTCAACTACCTCCTCGGCTATTCTTTAGGAACACTCTGAAGCCAGGAGAATGTACTAGTGAGATGATGGAAGCTTCTAGAGTTTTTCAACTAGGATCGGACCTTCTTTCTCTTTGCCTGCATGAATGGACAAGAGCGACCTTCTCCTAAAATTTGTTTGATTCCTAGTGGCAAGAATGACACTCTCACCTCTTCTGCAGTCCAATTTATCCTAACTATTTAGCCCTAGATGAAGAATTTACTTCTGATAGTGAGGTAATTTACTACTTTTTTCTTTCTTTTAGAAGGATTATCTAACAAGTTCTCCTATCAATTCATCTAACAAACTCTTTTATAGGATACCGAATTTGATCCACCAAGCGTAGACAAGAAAGGGCATCCCATAGAATATTATCCGCCATGTCCAGCCTCAAGAATGGGATCAACTACACCCACTCTAAAAAAGTTGATGAAAACCCTAGCTGCCCCAACAATACTCACATATTAGTCTTCAAAACGCAAGGCAATCCAAGGTGTAACTTAGAAAACCACCACTAGTGAAGAGACTTCATAGAACAAAATCATCAATTGCTTAGGATAACTTAACTTATCTTCTCTCTTAAGATGATATCCAACTTCTAATTCAACTCCTTTCTTACAGCCATCGACTATTGCATCTCAATCTTCCTTGGGTGCCGAATTGTTGTCCTAGGCATTTGAATCGGCGTCTACCAACCTCTCATTAGCTAATCCCCCTAAAGAGTTGATTATAATTAAAATAACCAATGCTTCTGACAGATCCAAAATAGCAGAAGATGAGAACCTCTCTACTTCATCTCATGATGCTACCAAGGTATCTCCTCAAGCCTTTTAATCTTATATAATCCTCACTCTTCTCTAATCATTCTCCTTTATCAGACACCACCTGAGAAAACGTCCGCACAAGAGCAAAAGTCCAACAATCCAATTGTTGAAGATGATCCTGTTGATGCTAATACCCAAACCATTGATTCTCCAACTTAGCAAACAGTCAATGATAAGAAATTCATATGCTCATTCTTGTCCTTGTATAACAAATATAAAGCAAAAAACTTCTTGATGCCTACAGACACTAGCATCGAAAGTCCAGAGCCGATTCAACCAAATGTTGAAAAATATGTTGGCACATCATCGGTTGTTCCTTCTCTTTAGCCAAAGTCTCTTCCAGAAAAGGTAATGTGTTCCCCTCACCATTCATCTCATTGTCAACCCATTTGCCATTTATAATAAGATCCCTTTTGTTCACATGTAGGCACTTAATTCTCTAGCTCTGAGCTACTCCTTCAACTTTGAAGAATACATAGACGAAAGTGAGATTAACTCATCAGCCATTTCTACCCAAGAGACTTTATCAGATGAGACAAAAAAATGGCTAAAAGACATGCTGCCAATGCTCGAGGGAAATATAGCCGATTTGGTCCAGGATGCAGAACCAATGAGAAGAATCTTCTTGGCCATTAAGGATAATCTAACCCCAAATCTTGCTGAGGCCTTGACATTTATATCCAATATCGAAGACCAAGCTCTCAAGGTGAAAAAGGCTCAAAGAAATCTGATTGACCGTGAAGCTTTGATGGCAAAAAAGAATTCTAACAAACAGGAAGCCAAAGAATTAGCACAGCTGATCGACAATTTGATGAATTCTTCTTCCAAAATTGAACCAGAACTAAATTAGCTGAGACTTAGGCGTGCTGAGCTTGAAAAAGAACTGGAAAGTGTGAAAGCCACCATCGAACATCATGAGTCCAACTTGACTCAGATCCCCAATGCTATCAAACAGAAGAAACAAGAAATGTTGACCAAGGTCAAAGAAGGCAAAGCTATTCACAACAGTCTTAAGAGCATTCCCGGATCAGTCGAAGAAGATAAACAACAAATTATAGAAGTTGATGCTATTCGACTGAAAGCACTATGAGCAATTAATGATGCTCTTAACTTGTAATTTACATTCCAGTATCTGTAGCACATAAACCTAATGATAACTATACTTTTTGGTTTGGCTAGAAGAGCCGATTTGAATTAGCCAATTTCTGATTTCTGACTTTACTCTGACTTAACTAAATCTGAAAACGGCTTTTATCACAAAACCCTTTGAATTCCTTCTCAGTCATCAACACCGCATTTCCCTCGGTATTAGTGAAGTGACACTTTTCCTTCCATCCATTGGGGTTGCTTTCACACATCCCATGATATCTACCGTCTCGCCTTCGTGGCTATAAAAAACCAGTCAAGGGCTTCGGCCTCAAACACATCTACATTTACAACTGCTCTCATTTCTCTTGTGTCCTTCCATCTTCAGAGACCCTATAGCATTTTCCTCTTCTCCTCCCAAGATCTAATAGCACCCATGGCAGGCAAGGACAACCGTGGTAAGCGCACGGCAGAAGATCTCTCGGAGGAGGAGATGCCGGTGAGCCAGCGACTCCGCCGCATGAGGTATGACCAAACGACTCTTGCTCCTATCAACAGATCACCTTCTGACATGTCTCTAGGTTTGTGTTGATCAACAGGCTTTGTCCTCCGCCTCCTGAGGCTGCGAGCCCTCCAATGTTGCATCCACCGCCATCCCCGCGCCAGATTCATCATCAAACTCCTCTGACTTCTACACCGGCGACGACGCACGGTGCTTCCTCCAAGAATGGAGGGTGGCCAAGGACCGTTACTCTGAGGCAACTCAGGAGAATAGTCAGCTTGAGATCCGCCTCGAGGTCTCTCAAGCCGCCCTCCTCGCCGCCGAGGAAGAAACCAACGCCGCCCGGGCGCAGTTGGCTGAGTCCGACGCCATGGTGGTGGGTAAGATGGATTCCAATAAAACCTCTATTCTTATTTTCTCTACCTTTGTCTTGATAGTTTCTTTGTTTCTGTGATTGCCAGCCCTGACGGTGCAGTTGGAGAACCTCCAACTTGTGGCGAACGCGGCTACAGCGACCGTCAACACTCGCGACCCCTTACTCATCAACCGCCTACACAACGTCCTGGTGCATGCCCAGGAGATCACCCTCCATGGCATTCACCACGGCATAGTGGTGGCTCCGATCGTGGCGCGGGTCTAGACCAAGCACGAGCTCCGCACCATGGAACTAGGCTTCCCAATGGCCAATGACCTCAACATGCACAAGGAGTGGATCGAGGACTTCGACGATGCGGCTGTGGCCATTGTGGACATTACATCTGCCCAGGACGTGATTAATAAAGTTTTTGATTAGTTTGTACTAGGAACAAACCATCAATGAATAAAATTTCTGCTTCTCTTTATGCATGCATTTCTGAATCTGCTGAAATACAAATCTAATTGTCTTTGTGTGTGTTTTTGCTCTATAGGTGATATATATCGTATCGGCTTTTCCCCTTAGGGCTGATTTTTTGAACTAAAGACGATACCCTCCTACTACCGGCTATTAGAGCCGACTACTAAACAAATCGGCTATTAAGTACTAATCCAAACGCTAGGATAATACTTCTTTAGGAATTTTTCATCGATTGCTCTATCAAACTCCTCTTCCCCTCCTAGCGTTTCCAAAATATAAGCATTGCCAAGCGCACAATATTTAATCTGATAAGGACCTTCCCAATTAGGCGACCATTTGCCAAACCTGCTGTCTTTACACCCAATCGGCAATCTTACTTTCCAAACTAACTCTCCTTCGTAAAACTGTTTGTTCTTGACCATTTTATTATAATGCCTTGCAACCCTTAATTTATTGGCCTCAATATTCTCAAGAGCGCATAGTTGATAACAACTTAAGTCCTCCAAATCATCCATCATAAGGTTTTTATAGACTTCGGTTGTCAAATCATTTTGCAATGTAACACATCTTGATCCAGTCTCAATCTCCCAAAGAAGAACTGCATTATGCCCATATACTAACTCATAAGGTGATGATCTAATCGATCCATGATAACACATCCTATATGCCCACAATGCTTCATTAAGTGTTAAGTGCCACTTCCTTGGTTGCTCTTCAATTTTCTTCTTTATCGACTTAATAAAAATTTGATTGGATGCCTCTGCCTGGCCATTAGCTTAAGCATAATAAGGAGAAGAATTTAGCAATTTAATTCTCATACTGGCAGCAAAATCTCTGAATTCCTCTAATGTGAACATTGTTCCTTGATCAGTAGTAATGGTTTGAGGAATCCCAAAACGATAAACATATGCTCCTTGACAAAATCAACCATATTCTTTGAAGTTACTATTTTCAAAGGAATCACCTTGACCCACTTAGTAAAATAATATGTTGCTACCAATACAAACTTGTGCCCTCTACTTGAAGGTGGAAAAATCTAGCCAATTAAATCAATTCCCCAGCCTCAGAACGGTCATGGCTTAATTATTGGGTTCATAGCTGATGCAGGTGATTTCTGAACATTACCAAAATGCTGACAATCCTAACACCCCTTGTAATATTCAAAACAATCTTCTAATATTGTTAGCCAGAAATATATAGACATGCGAATAACCCATTTCATTTTATAAGCCAATTGATGAGCTCCTTCATGTACTTCCCCCATCAATACTCTTGCTTCTTCTTGACTTAAATATTTAAGCAAAACTCCATCAACTATTTTATAATACAACTGATCATCCAACAAAACATACTTAGTCGATTTATATCTCAATTTTCTAGTAACCTTCTATGATGGATTCTTGAGGTAATCGGCTATTTCAACTCTCCAATCATTAGCGAAGGTCTCACTACTTAAGATTTCTTGGAACACTCGATAGCCTGACGCATTCTAAGCTAACTGATTGGCCTCTTGATTCCGTGTTCTCAGAATATGCTGAAAAGAAGTAAGGGGAAACCCCTCAAGTAACTTTTGACATTCATCATAATACCCCTTCAGAATATCATCTTTATATTCATATAGGCCGATCAACTGATTAATAACTAACTGTGAATCTTTAAATATTTCAATTGACTCGGCCTTTACTTCCTGAAGAAGTTGAAGTCCCTTAAGAATAGCTTCATACTGTGCTTGATTTTTGGTGGTCATTGGTTTGGTTTGAAAGGCAAACTCAAAACTTGTCCTCGAGGCGAAATAATAACAATACCAATGCCACCCTCTTGCTTACATGATGATCCATCAAAGAATAATGTCCAAGGCATAGGTTCCATATAGCCGATGCTTGGTTTATGATGTTCGAGTAATAAAATTGGTCATCACTTACCCTTTGACCTGCTTTAGCCGATTCATACCTCAAATCAAATTCTGATAATACAAGAATCCACTTTCCAATTCTCCCATTTAATATCGGCATTGACAACATGTGTTTGATCACATTAGCTTTAGACATAACTATACACTCAGCCAATAATAAATAATGTTGTAACTTAGTGAAGGAGAAATATAAGCATAAGCATAACTTTTCAATAGAAGAATATCTTGTTTCTGGATCCAAAAGTCTTCTACTTAAATAGAAAACAACCCATTCCTTTCCTTCAAACTCTTGCATCAAGGCTAATCCAATCGTTTGGCTATCGGCTGACACATACAACTTAAAAGGCTTATCTTGCTGAGGAGGAACCATAATAGGTGGAGATTTCATATACTCTTTTATCTCCTCAAACGCCTTTTGTTGCATGTCACCCCATTTAAATTCTTGATCATTTTCAACTTCAACAAAGGAGAAAACGATAGAATCCTTTCTAACATTTGAAATAAATCTTCTGATGAAATTAATCTTATCGAGCAGAGATTGTAATTCTATTTTATTAGTTGGAGGTACTGCCTCATCAATTGCTTTCATACTTTTTTGACCAATCTCAATTCCTCTCTCGTGGACCATAAAACCCAAAAATTGTCCAGCTGATACTCCAAAGGCACACTTAATAGGATTCATCTTTAAACCATCTTTCTTGTGCACTCCAAAGTCTCCCATAGATTAGCTAGATGTTCTTTGCACCCTTTGGATTTCATCATCACATCATCAATATAGATTTCAACAATCTTGCCCGACCAACTTATGAAAAATATAATTCATTGCCCTCTGATAAGTTGCACCAGCATTCTTCAATCCAAAAGTCATCACAACCCATTCAAATAAGCCAATTGTGCCAGGGCACCTAAATGTTGTTTTTGCTATGTCTTCTTCAGCCATAAAAATTTGATTATAACCTACATTACCATCCATAAAACTAATTATCTTATGCCCGACCGCTGCATCTACCAACATATCGTCTATTGGCATCGGATAACCATCCATCGGTGTAGCCTTGTTCGAAATCTCTAAAATCAATACAGACTCTCAACTTCCCATTTTTCTTATACACAGGAACTACACTCGATGTTGGTGTAGAAAGTGACCAACACATAAATATTTATAGTTTTGCCGTACATTGTGATCAGATGTGGCCTAGCACTCAATGACATAGGGTTTATACTAGTTTAGGCAACGTGCCCTATGTCCAGTTTGAGTCAATCGGTGACTTTATTCCTGAGCCCAGGTGCTCGAAGTTTGTTGTGGGGTTACAAACAGAAGGAGGTAAGATGGGGGGTGCAAGAGGTCTAGTCAGACTCTGGACTGAAGGGCCGAGAGTGATGGGAGCTCCTACGTGCGCTAAGTATTCGAGAGTGTGCTCTGTATAGCTTTAGAGTGTCTAAAGCTATCAGAGGGTGAATCGATCATTGGTTGCTCGAATTGTTCGAGAGTCGTTGATGTTCTCTGTGTTTATCAGATTGACCCCCTTCGTTGGGAGAGAGCGCATCCCCTTTTATAGATGAAGGGGGCGACCTTACAAGCGAGAGAGAGAGAGAGTATGTATGCTATTAAGTCTTGTTGCCCACGCTGTCGGGTACGAGATGATGGTAGGCGCCCACAATACTATTTTTGTCATAAGCATGTGGGAGGTTTTTACCGCATTCACCATGTATGGCAAATGACGGCACCCATAACACTATTGATGCCTAGAGGCATGTGGGGGGTCTTACCGTGTTTGCCTGGTATGGGGATTGATGGCGCCCATAACACTGTAGGGCAAAACGTCGGTGCCCACAACACTGCTTGGGTTCTGACATGCCTGGAAGGTTGCAGAGCACCCTTCTGACATGTCCTGTCGGTACTGTAGGTGTATAGGGTACGGTCATTGGTATTGCGGTTGACTTAAGCGCCCTACCTTACTTGCTCCGTCTATTTCCTGGGTCCTCATTGAGCGGGCATCCTCGATCGGTTGGTCCCAGTTGGCTCCGATTGTGCCAGTTGGAGAAGAGTTGTAAGCAGAGGTTCAATGCATCCCCGGTCGGAGAGGCGGGTTGGAGTCAGAAGTAGTGTTTGGCTAGGCCTTCCGATCGGAGAGGTGGGTTGGAGTCAGAAGCGAGCGACGTTCCACCTTGGCCAGGCCTTCCGGTCGGAGAGGTGGGCCGAAGTCAGAAGCGAGCGTTGTTCCTTCTCGGCTAGGCCTTCCGGTCAGAGAGGCAGGCCGAAGTCGGAAGTGAGCAATGTTCCTCCTTGGCTAGGCCTTCCAGTTGGAGAGGCATGTCGGAGTCGGAAGTGAGCGCTGTTCCTTCTTGGCCAGGCCTTCCGGTCGAAGAGGCAGGCCAGAGTCGGAAGCGGGTGCCGTTCCTCTTGGCCAGGCCTTCCGGTTGGAGATTGGATCAACCTTCTAGCCTGTCATTAGGTATTTGGGCGGTCCTAGGAGTTGCGCATTGTTCGCAACGTTGTCTGTTAGGCCAAGCTTTTACTGGGAAGCAGGTCCATGAGGTACCCCGGGTTTATGAACCCGACACTCGATATCCACTCTACATATCGGTAAGGTCGGATTAATTTTGCTTCTAGTAGTCTTTCAGTCTCCTTCTTAATGTCATCAAGAATATTTGGATAAAATCTCCTTGGAGCTTGTTTAAATGGCCGATATCCAGGTTTGATTGGCAACCGATGTTCAACAATTGACTGATCTAAAATAGGCATTTCATAATATTCCCAAGCAAAACAATCATTAAATTTCTTTAACAAATCTATCAATTCTTTCTTATACTCAATATCCAACTTAGCACTTACATACATTGGCCTAGGCCTATCTCCAGGACCAATATCTATTTCTTCTAACTCATTAGGCTGACATAAAGCCATGTCCTAGTTTACCATCTGTACCATCTTTTAGATTATCTATTAAAACAAACTTTTAGAGCCGTCTGCTCGGATCGGCTATTGGCCTTCATCATTGATCCTAATGAAGCCTCCTTCCCATTGCTTGCCAGAAAAACACTCAAAATGTTCTAGTTCCCAATACATTGGATCAGCTATTGCTATACTCATAGAATCATCAGCATGAACTAGCTCAACATTGTCTCCATGCCACTAAATCAAGCATTGATGCATAGTCGATGGTACACAACAATTGGCATGAATCCAATCACGAACAAGGAGTAAAGTGTATGAACCCTTTCCATCAATGACAAAGAATATAGTGAGCAAAGTCTTGCTTCCAATTATCAATTTAACATTTATTGCCCCCCTGGTCTTGGACGCATTACCCTCAAAATACTTAAGCATCATGTCAGTCTCAATCAGATCTTCTAGTCCTTTCCCAAGCTTGCGAAAAGTAGTATAAGGCATTAGATTAACAGAAGCACCTCCATCAACCAACATTTTACTCATCGTCTTCTCATCGACAAAACCTTTCACATATAAAGCCTTCAAATGCCGATGCTTAATTGGCTTATCAAATATAGCTTGCTATATCAATGTCAACTGGGCTGCCATCTCTTCATACTCTGATTCATCAAAATTTAAATAAACTTCTTAATCTATTAGAGCTTTAAATTCAGATAGTAAAAGAAAAGCCATTTGAATATTAGCTGATAGTTGACCCTTATTGGCTGTTTGTTTAGCACGCCATACTTGCGGTTTACTAGACTTCTGAGCATGTTCTAATTCTCTGCTCCTTAGGCGTTGTACTCTTCTCTTCTGACTTCTTGTTAAACCTCCTGGACACCACTGTCTTTCCTACCAAACATACTCTTCATCATCTTCTTCTTCATAATCGACCCAGTTCTGATCAACAATTCGCTTTCTAAGCCGATCATGAATGCTTTTATTTTTAAAGCGCCGATCCACATCATTACATTGATATTCAATTCGATCATGGATAGACTGGCGGTTGACTTGAGATTGCCTAAACTCCCAATATTGTTTGCTATATTCTGGGCAATTATATCTAGTAGGCAATCTCAAACCTTCGTTCCAACAATGTCTGAAGAAAGGGCAATTCCATTGTGACTCAGCTTTTTCTCTTTCATATCTCTCTTCTTCTTGTTGACGTTGATATTCCTTCTCTTCTAACCAACATTGATAATCTTTCTCCTTCTACCATTGCCATTTATTCAATAGAATTTGAGATGTAACACGTGGTCTCATCGCACCATCTCTCGATGTTTCTCCATGCTCATATCGGCTCTTTTATTGATCACGACGCCTTTTGATTTCTTTATATTCATCAGCCGATATTTGCATCTTTGGATCAACTGTTCTAGTTTCTCTTGCTCTAGCTAATGTTAAAACTTTAGCTTTTTCTTTGAACAACTTAGCATCAACCATATTCTAATTCTTTAGGAAAGTATTGTCATCAACTTTCATTTTCTGAGTTGTATCAAATTTAAGCTTCCCTTGTTAAATAGCCCTCTGAATATGTTGTCAAAAAATCCTACAATCATTAGTAGTATGAGAAGTAGTGTTATGATACTTGTAAAACTTCTTATTCTTTAACTGATCGGGAGGTAATATAACATGATTGGCAGGCAGTATAATATGTCCCTTCTCGAGCAAAAAATCGAAAAGTTTGTCTGCTTTTGTAACATCAAAATCATAACTTTCTTCAACTTCTTTTCCCTAAGGATTTGGAGCCATTACTATCTTTTACGCCAATTCCATTTAGCTATAGCAATTTCCTCTTCTTCATCATCATCATCGACTAAATATGGATTATAAGCTTCAACAATTACAGCATTCTTCTGAAATCAGATATCTCTGCACATATTCTGGATTTGGCTATTAAGTGCTGCCACCTAGTTGAGCTAACTGACCTAAATTGTCAAATTTTTGCCCAAGCAACATTTTCTCTCCATGTTGGTTACATTCCTTGAATGGTCAACGTAGCCAGCTGATCATCAGTCAAATTCAACGAAAAGCATAAGTTTCTTGTTTCTCGGAATCTCTGAAGGAACTCAGCACCCGATTCATTAGCTCTTTGCTTTATAGTTGTCAAATCTATGATCTTTCTTTCCTCTATCCCAGTGTAGAAATATGTATGAAATTTATTTTCAAGATCACTTTAATTGGCAATAGAATTAACCGCTAGTGATGAAAACCAAGTGAAAGCTGGTCCTAATAGGGACAAAGAGAAGAAACGAACTTGATGCTCTTCCTCAATAGAGACTTCACCCAACTGAGTAAGATATCGACTAACATGTTCTATTGTACTTGTGCTATCTTGACAAGTGAACTTAGAAAATTTTGGAAGCCTGTAATTTATAAGAAGGGCCACTAAATCATACCACTTTGGATATGGACGTTTGCACAAAAAGGTCTGCACTTTTAGTTTTAAACCAAACTAATTATTCATCATTTCAGTTACTCTGAGCAATAATTCATTAGCATTTGAGCTTGAATTTCTTGGCAATTATTGACCCATCTGTAGATTAAAATTCTGAGTACCTTGATATCCTAGATTTGGAATCATATTGAGAGTATTATAATCTAAACCATAATGATATCCTTGTGGAATATCTATCTATCGAGCCCCTTGTTGATTTACTGCTCGAAATCTTTGATTGAAAACATTAGAATCTATATCTCTACGAATCCTTTGAACTGATTGTGCTATTTTTTGAGTCGATGGTGGTATTTGGCCTGATATACCAAAATTAACCATATGATTCTGAACTTGCACTATCGGCTGTTGCACATGCTGCATTGATGATCTAGGATTATATTGCATTTGATTAGTAGTAGCATCTTGAATTTGCTCAGATGAATTCTGAATTGCCTAGGCATCATCACCTTAGCTAGTGCTGCCTCTTGATGGCTAATACCGGCTAGATTAGTCCCCTAGGTCGACGGATGTAGAATATTGTAATAAGCTAGTCTAACCTGATCAAGTAGAAATCCATAAGACACCTTATTCATGGTATTGCGGAATATATTCAAGAAAGCTATATTATGATTCAGCATTGTATCATGAACAGATTTGTTGACAGCTTCTACAAAGAAACGCCTATCATCAGCTTCGTCTGTATCTAACCAACCATGCATCAAAACTCTCAGCAGTGGATATTTCTATATAACTTTATTGTCACGTGTTTTGGTGTATGACAATAAGCACTTGTTATGAAACTCCTCTATAGCTTTAATAATGACATCTTTATCCTTAGCAGATAAGTCTTTATAAGGTACCATAAGAATATCCTTGTTGTTGTGAACAACCATGATGATTGTGGTCCCACTAGGCGTGCTAAAAAGTGTGTTGACACAAAAATGTAGCGATGTGATCAACACACAGCAAGCCGGAAGATCTAAGTGGAATGAGACCAGAGATCTGTTGGCTTCAACACAGAACTAGTCGATTCTGAAAACCCAACGACGTGCCAGTCAATTTGACCTGCAATTGATAAGGAGAGAAAATCTTATTAGTAATTTAAGATGGAATATGTTGGTGTTGCACCAAACAGTTCCAAATGTATGGCTAGATAGCCGATTTAATGAGGCTATCGACTAAATAGTCGATATCCAGCGTATCTATGAAATGAAAATCTTTAAATCAAGGATTATCGGCTAATATTAAATGATAATGATATGAATCAAAATAACCGATGCTCATAGAACATCAGAAAGCATCATCGGCTAAATGGAACATGATTGATATAAAGCGCCGAGCCGATAAGTTTGATGAAAAGAATATAACATATGAACAAATCGACTGTCTAATATAAATGATTCTACAAACAGTTTTGAGTTTAATCTATTATCATCAACAGTGAGGTTTGATCAGATCGATGCAGCTATGATAATGATAATAAACTAAAGCCAAAGAATCTATAAAACCATCTATATGTTGATAGATTCATGCAAAACATGCTATATGCATGAGAGTATAGGCAAATCGGCTAAAATAGCCGATACAGTCATAGCAAATAAATAGAGTACATATCTTGGACATGAACAAGACCACTAATAGATAATATCTAATCTATAGTCTTACCAGTGAGGTTTGACTAGATCGATGCAGCTATAGTAGTGTCATTAGATTAGATCTCATTAACTAGTGAGTTTATTCAAGATTAAAACATGTCTTTGGATGCATACTATGTTTGACTAGAATAGAGATAAAACAGTTAATCCCGCGGAATTAAGCCATCAATTATAAGATTTGAAGCATGACCGGATCAAAGGATGACCAATTAAAATGATATGATACCGATCTATCTCTATCTCAATCGGATGATTTTGTTATAATTAATGAAACATTAATTATAGCAAGATCGATAACTGGTGAATCAGCCAAAAACAGTAAGGAAAATCTTACTAATTTTAGCAGATTCGATAACTAGTGATATTGTATTAAACAACAAGTTATTTAACACAAGATCGATAACTTTGATCTATATTATGATTTGTAAGAGATTAATCAGCTGATGTAGCCTTACAAACTATGATACAGATCGATAACTAACTTATATTATGGCTCATAAAAGATCAATCAGCTGATGCAGCTTTACAAGCACAATACAAGTTGTGACGGTACTCACAAGCAAGCTGGAGGTCGATCAGTCGATGTAGCCCTATTTGTAGAAGAACTCGCCAAGATCTACATTACTCCTACTCCTAATGCGATGGCGAAAGCCAGAAAGATTGTATTGATTGAGTGTTCATCCTTTTTACAATAACTAGGGTCTAATATTTATACCCAGAATCTAAACATGAATCCTACTCAAATACGACTCGTTATAATTCTTGGAATAAAAGAAAACTTCCTAACTTAATAATAACCTGGACCCCAATTTTCCTTATTTGTAGAGTCGGACACATTTTCCTGGAGCCACTCAAGCATAGCCCATTGACGCTGTCTGCTGACGTCATCCATAAAATAGCTGATTCTGATGTCACATCTAAATCAGCCGATACCAATTCACATCTAATCGATTCCTTGATGACACAATCCTGGAAGCTTCGAGTTCCCTCGTTCCTCTTCCCAAATTTTGGTGTAAACACATATCAAACAACTCAATTACATACACACTTTAGTCTCCAACACATAACTAAAACATCATTATCCATAAAATAGATTCAAGAAAGAAAACTACTATTAACGCTAACCCTCTATTTAACTACTGTCTCCATTCTAGGTTACATCTCATTCACTCTTCTACTCATCGGGTTACACGCATCTCATCTTGGAAAACAACCTTCCAAGGTCTACTAACCATTGCACTCATCGGAGCTAGTCTCGAAGGAATGTCTTGCTACCAGCAAAACAACTTAACGGCTACACCGTGAGTACATTCCGCACTCGCAGAACTTAATTCCAATATATTATATTTGGTGGATGCAAAGGAGAATATCAGGCATTTGTACATTTGCAGAAAAGCAATGGTGGTCCTTAAATATATGACATGTTATGCTTGATTACTAGAACGAAAGCGCACAATTAATATCAAGATTGCATATAAGTGCTCTTAGCTCATTAACAATGCTACCATGGGTATAGAAAGTAGGAACAACTGAATGATTTCGTCCCAAAAGGACTTCAGGCTAGCTTTCAAACTCTACAGAGGTGTACAACTGTACCCACACAGAAAACGGGACTAACCACCATACACCGGGTTCGGTAGTAAGGGTTGCCTCACGTTCTCCAACCTTTCCCTAAACTGGCGCGAGTATCCTATGAAAGGTTCGACTGGTGCCCAGTCAATGTCCAGGACATTCTCGACCGACACCACCCCTTGCCAGTTTTATGGATAAACCGGCCCGATTAGTTACTTGGCTCGTCGATCCCATCCGCGACATGTGGTCTGTACGGGTGGTTACTCAGACTCACGTATCCCAATAAACGGTCCTTAGCTGCTCCACGAGTTACGTCATTTGAGATCCCACACTCACAATGACCTATCCCTCGCATGAGTGAAGTTACCAAAGTGATATCCATGTTTATAACCTTTAGTAAGGTGAATCATATCTAGATTAGAAAAGTAGATCAAGTCGTACCCTCATTGGTTTTAGTGATTAATTATCCAAGTGTAGCATCCTACACGTGCGAGAATGAGTTCCCTTCTCATGCTTGACTTCTACCATTGCTAAGCAACTAAGGAATAAGCAATTAAGCGTTTCCATTCCCATTGTTTAGATGAGAGGCTTCTACTAGATCAATGAGTGACTCTAAGTGTAGGGTGATCAAGATTACTATCCAAACCTACATGGAATGCATAACTCATAATGGAACTTCATAAGTATCCAAAATAGGGTTTATAGTAGTGGGGTGCCTGCCTGATTGTGTTGTCATTCTAACTCTCGAAGCCGATGATGACGATTCATACACGTTCCTTACTCGAATCAATTCCTAAAAAGATCAAGAGGGATCTGATTGGAGAGACATGCCGACGCTCGGAATGACAAGAAGGGTATGAATAGATTAGGAATAGATTATCAACGGGAACTTGGGAAGAGACATCTAACTATGGTTCCACTGTTACGCTATTTGATAAAGGACACAAACTAGTATGGTCGACTTCTTGGGTAAGCTTTCTAAACAATCTCACACTTTCTGTAGTTTTGCGGACACTCTGTCCTAGATGACGGACACTCCGCTTTGCTGGTTGCCGAGGTGGGTTGCCTCTAGGTTGACACTGTTCAGGTTGATGGACACTCCGTGGAGGTCACAGGTATTCCGGTAGGCTTAGGACTTAGTCATTTCTATGGCTCACTATTAACATCGGATGGTCCGACCGGCTGGCGGACGCTCCGGTATGGACTGGGTACTCTCGGGTTTTGGGTGACTATTCTTTATAATTCAGCGGACACTCCGACGAGTTGTCAGACACTCCGCTATTCCCACTCAGCAAGGGTACGGGTGTTCCTGTAGGGAAGTTTACTAAATTGGGAAGGTTTATCGGACGCTCCGCCGCGCTTGGCGGACACTCCTCGAGTTGGGCGACTGAACCTATGCTCTAGATTTTGGGTTGATTAGATTCCTAATTTGGGGTAGTAAACATTTGTGCATGTGCAGCAAACTTCTTGGATGACTCTTGGGATATGCTAGGCAAGAGCTAGTTAGGTTTTGGGTTTTGGACAACTAGTGCATCTAGTGATTTGGGTTCTATCTCTTCCCATGAACCACTTGAGATTAAGGCTTGGGATTGAGCAAAAGGAACTTAACTCCAAGGTTGATAATCATGGGAGGCTAGGATCCTTGATAAGAGATTGAGCACACCTTGCTTTCCATCCTTGAAGAGAAATGTCAACATCCTTTGTGATGAATGAAATGTCACCACCCTCCATGATCCATACATGCATGAAAGCTTGAGATTAGGGTTTGACAGAAATTTCCAACTAATTGAGATGAGAGCTCATGAACAAACCATGATCATGAGATGAGGATGAGTTGAGCTTGATGAGATGATGATCTTGGATTGCATGTCTTCACTCCACCTTCCACCTTCATCTCCAATCTCCATTTTCTCTCTCTAGTTCTTCCTTCTCCTTGCTCTTTTAGAGAGAGAGAGAGAGAGTAAAGTGAGAAATGAGAGAATGGGTTGAGTTGGGAATTGTTTCAGCTGATGATCCCATCTTCCTATTTCGTGCATATGACATGTGGGGCCAAGGGTTGAGTGGCCGACAGCTCATTCCCCACTTACTGCATGCAGTTCAGGTACTGACAGGATGGTCCGGTATTGTGTCGGACTTTCCGGTATTCTCTGTTGGTTGAGGAATGGATCCAAATACTTAGGATTTGGCATTGAGGCCAATCAACTTCATTCCAAAGGTCAATAACCTGACCTCTAACAATCTGAGCCAATGTGGTGCACCTATCAGTGACTAGGTTTGACCTGTTGCTCACGTTTCACTCTTCCAGATTGCAAGTTACCTTGTTGGGTAGAAAAACAATGTAATCACGGTTTTCTGCTGTATCCAAATGCCTGCAGGGCTCATCTAGGAGCTTCGTCGGTGATCAAAATTGAGAGCCTAGGTTGTAGCGAACTCGGGTCGTTACAACAATTATGTCCATCTTGAAGACATTCACATAAATCGTTTCTCTGTCTCTGCAATTGTGACTCTAAAGGAATCGTCTGCCCCTTTCTTCATCACAGTGGTTTATGGTCCATCCTGTGCCAACCTCAAATCAGCATTCCTTCGCGAGCTACGTCGTCTGAAACCTGAGCAGGGACAGCAGTGGCTTGTGCTTGGTGACTTCAATTTAATCTACCGAGCAAAAGATAAGAATAATCGGAACTTAAACCTTAGCCGAATGAGACAATTCTGGGCGGCTCTCAATTTCTGTGAGCTGAAAGAAATTCATCTACAAAACCGCAAATTCACCTGGAGCAATGAGAGGAGGCAACCAAAACTTGTTAGGCTTGATAGAGTTTTCTGCAATGAGGCCTGGGACCTCGCTTTTAGCACGCATGGTCTGCAGGCTCTGCCCACTTCACTCTCTGACCATTGCCCGCTCTTGCTCTCCAACCTCTCTGGGCCACGGCGATCACGCCCCTTTCGCTTTGAAAATTTGTGGACCAAAATCCTAGGCTTTGTTGAGGACTGAGGAGGTCAGGAAAATCTGGAACCTGCCTTGCTCTCACACGCAGCTAATTCGGATTCTACACCACAAGTTGTCAACGACGGCGAAACATTTAAGGAAGTGGAGCCAGAACATCGTCTCTGAAACAAAGCTCAAACTCCACATGGCATTGGACGTCATTCAACGCCTTGACATCGCTCAGGAGAATAGGGAGCTTTCAGATGCTGAATTCCGACTTAGATTCGGACTCAAAAAGAGGGTTGTTGGCCTTGCGGTAATTGAAAGGGCGCGCAAGAGACAGTCTTCTCGGGTAACAAATTTGTGGGAGGGGGATGCAAACACAAAAAAAATTTCATCTCAAAGCAAATGCAAGAAGAAGGAAAAATCATATACAACGCCTTCAACAGGATGGTGGCTGGGGCACGTCCCATGAAGATAAGCAAAGAGTTGTACAAAATCACTTCTCTGCCATGCTAGGTGCGCCCGCCCAAAGGCAGCGAGATTTCAACTGGGACATCCTCAACCCACAAAGTTTTGACCTACAGTCGTTGATGCACCTTTCACCATGGAAGAACTTTGGGCTGCTATCATGAAGTCACCTATGGAAAAAGCGCCACGGCCAGATGGCTTTACTGGAGCTTTCTTCAGGTCGTGTTGGCACATCATCAATGGCGACCTCATGGCAACCATGACCTGGATTCACAGCTTGAGATGTTTGAATTTGGAGCTTCTTAATTCAGCCAATATAATCCTGCTGCCGAAAAGGGATGGTGCGGAAAAGGTTACAGACTATGGACCAATTAGTCTAATACATACCATGGCGAAGCTTTTCACAAAACTCTAAGAGCCAGAGTGCTTGCCTCCGTCGGCGAAGCATTCATGACAACTACCTTTATGCCCGCAACATGGCAAAACATTTCCAGTGCAACAAGACGCCGAATGCTCTTAGTCAAGCTGTACATTTCAAAAGCTTTTGACTTAGTGCGCTGGGATTATATATTGTCGCTCCTGGAACACTTAGGCTTCCCTAGCAGGTGGAGGGATTGGATTTCTGTGCTGCTTGCCACGTCCTCATCGCAAGTGCTGCTAAACGGCATTCGGGGCAGCCGATCGCTCACGGGAGAGGGCTGCGACAAGGGGATCCCCTTTCACCGCTCCTCTTTGTTCTTGCCATCGATCTGCTGCAACGCCTCCTCCAGCTGGCGACCGATTCTGAATTCCTTTCGCAGATCGCCATAAATCGAACAAGAATCCAAACTTCCATGTACGCTGATGATGTTGTTATCTTCATCAGGCCAGTTAAGGAGGACGTCAACACCTTGGCGTACCAGCTGCATAATTCTGGAGAAGTCACCGGGCTTCACACCAACATCTCCAAATCCTCGGTCATTCAAATCCACTGCAGGGGACTCGACCTCAAGTCAAATCCTTTCGCACTTCCCAGCGAAGCTTAGGCCTTCCGCAGTGTTGCGCCTAAGTAACACTTGAAATGGAGAGAGAGGATTTAGGAGCAGCTCCCATTGTAACTATGATGTTATCTTTTCACCGGTGCTTCAAAATCTCGGAGCGGTGCAACTACTTGCTCCGCTGCCTACCGATGCTCAGATATTAAACAATATTATTTTACCGGTGCAGTGATCCCTCGCGCTGCTGTTTGGTGTTGATGGTGGGCAATACTTTATCTTATCATGTGGTCCCAGACCAAAGATGGCTGCGATGCCTGACTTTCAAGTACGCTGCAGCACTTCAAACATGGTGCCTGTTTCCTACCATGGGACCCACAATTTTTCTGGCACTACTTCTACATTGCGGAAGGCCGGCCCTCCACAATGTGCGCTTGAGTGATGCCCAAAAGAAGAGAGAGAAGATTCTGGAGTCACTCTCTCCATTGCAGCGAGCGGATCCAACTCCGAGCGATGCCAGAAAAATGGAGAGCGGCGCAACTAGTTGCGCCGGTGCCAATTTGTGCTGTGGAGAGAGAGCAGCGATAGGGAGGGGAGCGTGCAGCAGCTTTTAGCTGTAAAGTAACATGCGGCAGTCCTTTTGGGCACCACTAGCGATACCACCACACTACAACTAGAAATTGGATCAGACATCACAGCAATGTGGCTAGCTTCTACAGTTTCAAGCTCCACTCACACTGTGGAAGGCTAATGGGGAAGCTCGTAAGGCCTTCCACAATGTGGTGGTGGTGCCTAAATAAAATTTGACTGTACACCTGAAAATAGGCACCACTGCTGTTTGAGCTACAGTGTGCGGGCATTGCTGCTGGGCCTCATGACACAGCTGAAAAAGATAAACAACAAACAGCATATTGAATGGAGGAGAGAGTAAAGGACTATGCGACTTCACTTTTCTTCTTTGTTTATTAACTGGGCACCGGTTCCTCTACTTGATTCGTCCCTCAGTTTCTTGAGTTCTGGCACCGATGGCTGTAGTGTGAGGAGTCGTGCTAAAACACACTCTCTCTCGTCTTCTAGCATCACTCCTGGAACAACGCTGTGGAGGGCCTATGGAGGTTCTACAGACCATTGATGGCTACAGGAAGCGCTTCTTGTGGGTCGGAGATGAGAGCTTAACTGGAGGCAAATGCAAAATTAATTGGCCCACGGTTCGACGACCAACTGATCTTGGTGGCCTTGGGTTCTAGATTAGAGAAATTTGCATGAGCCCTACGGTTTCGTTGGCTCTGGCAAGAGTGGGCATGTCCTGAGAAGCCCTGGGTCGGCTTGGGAAACCCTTGTTCAGACACAGATCGTCTCTTGTTCGTGGCATCCACAACGATATCTATTGGAGACGGAGCAAAGACTTCCTTCTGGCATGCAGCCTGGGTTCACGGTCGGCGTCCTAAGGATATTGCCCCTGCTATTTTTGAAATCTCAAGGAAAAAAATAGGACACTGAAGGAAGCATTTGCTTAGCACACGTGGATAAAAGTCATCAACCTTCATGCACCAATCACAGTTGTCCATCTGCAGCAATTTGTAGAGCTATGGTCCATTGTGCATGCAACAGTTCCCGGCAAGGAACAGAGGACAAAATAACATGGAGGTTCACTGAGTCAGGAGAATACTCGTTGAGATCGGCGTATCGTGCCCAATTCATCAGGTCCACTACCTTCAACCTTAGACAACTTATTTGGAAGCCTTTGGGTCACCAAAATGCATTTTTTTTGCTTGGCTCATCATACGCAATCGTGTTTGGACGTCCGATCAACTAGAGGTCCAAGATTGGTAACGAAATCCTTCCTGCACTCTTTGTTGGCATGCACCGGAGATGGCGCATCACATCCTTGTTGAATGCTGAGATATTCGAGGCGCGTCTAGAGCTACATCGCTAGTTGGCTATCTCTGCCCGGCCAGAGGGATAGCACCCTTCCACCACCGTTAAGGATTGGTGGATGTCCATTGGGTCTTTGCCTGGGTACCTCGGAAGGGCCTCCGTTCCCTCTCGCTACTAGCAAATTGGGAGATATGGAAAGAGAGGAATTCACGTACTTTTCAATGGAAAGACACATCGGCGCTGGACCTGATCCAAAAGATCAAAGAAGAGGTGAGGACTTGGGGTTTGGCTGGTGTAAAAAATTTTACCACCTTGATTGTGGGCGCCTAGTTTGGCTCTCTTGTGATTAATATGTGCTGATTTGTGTATGTGTTGGCCCCTGTAAATAGCCTGCCAGGGCTCCCTGCTTGTACTCTTCTTCTATATTAATATTAATAGAACTGTTGCACAGTCTCGTGCCCGTTCCTTAAAAAAAACTTATATGGCAACACCTTCAGTGTTACTAGCTACTTACTACTCCCTCCGTCCTACAATATTTGCACATCTAGATTTGGGCACGCAAATCAAGACTGACATAAAATGACGTTGTTATCTCTAGAAACATCCATCTGACTTGATTTGGAGCCTTGGTGGCGTCGTACGGCAGTCCAAACGGGGTTAACTAAACGAGTGGATGGAGAAGCTTCTGGATCCTACGTTGCTTTCTCTTTTGTCCAGTTTTTCTTTTTATTTCACAGTCATACCTGCTGTGGCTGCTGTAGTCAGTAAATGTTGTACCCTAGGTACTCTATATGACACTTTAATTTGGGACAATTTTTGAATGCCAGATGTGCAAATATTTTGGGAGTGAGGGAGTACTCTACTACTATTCAGGACTTTAACTTTACTAGCTATTCCTACAGTGCTTCCTCGTGCTGAGAGGACTCGTGCACAGGAGCCTGACAGTGCTCATGCTCCCTCACGCTGCTTAGGCCTGGTTTAATTCTAAAAATTTTCACCCTAAACTATCATATCGAATCTTGCGGCACATGTATGGAGTATTAAATATAGACAAAAATAAAACTAATTGTACAGTTTGGTTGGAAATCGCGAGACGAATGTTTTAAGACTAATTAGTCCATGATTAGCCATAAGTGCTACAGTACTAACATGCGCTAATAATGGATTAATTAGGCTTAATAAATTCATCTCGCGGTTTCTAGGCGAGCTATGTAATTAGTTTTTTTTTATTAGTATCCGAAAACCCCTTCCGACATCCCCGAAACATTCGATGTGACATCCAAAAATTTTCATTTCGCGAACTAAACGCAGCCTTACAAGGTGAAATTTCCACAACGGCGTGGTGCGCTGGTCCTTATCCTGCGGCAGTCACTGCCCTGTGATTCGTGCAAGTCAATGGACTTTTTCAGCAGGTTGCACGCGAGTTCTCGCTAATATCTCGTGCGATATACTCGCTGTGGGGGCCACCTATCAAGGAGAAGAAGAGGATGCGTGACCTCCTTGAGGCCATCATGTTCTTGAAGACCCACGACCTCCGTGGGGCCAGCGTCATTAGGGGTATCATGTAAGGAAGGTAGCGTCGTTGATGGCACGCGCCCTCACGCTGTACGAGATGATGCCTGGTGCGCAGCTCATCAGGACGACACTCGCCCAGGGGCTACTCCACGACAGCGAGGTCACGCAGCGCATCAAGGAGGCTATGAAGGAGGCCGATGCCGTGTTCCCGATCCCAGGGCATCCCGTGATGCGGCCGGACACGAGCTTAATTGAGCTACCAGTGGGTCAGTCTTCCGGGACTCTGTTGCGCCACTACCAGAGCACGTGTCCACGATGGCGGCAAACTGTGCCATGGATGAACAAAAGAAGAAGAAGAAGGATGACGAGAACAAAAGGAGAACAAACGACGGTCGAAGTAGCAAGCGAAGCTACATCGAGAGAAGCGGCATCAAGGCTCATTGAAAGAAGAGGAGGAAGAAGAGGAGGAGGAGGAGGAGGATGACTGCTCTAGGTCGCCCATCCTATGGGAGGATCTAGCCGTCGGGGATGAGGACCCACCTTTGCTGTAGGTGGGGCCCTTCCTGCGGCATGCCATGGGGCAGGAGGGGGAGGATGCGCCCCCAAAGATGAAGGAAGCAAACTACCCTGCCCCATCTGAACCTTCAATAGTGGCCTCAGAACTGGTGGAATCAGGCCACCTTGCCTCATCTGAGCCTTCAATGGCAGCCTCGGAGCTAGCGGAAACAGGTTGCCCCGCTTTGTCGAGCCCTCGACGGTGCCTTTGGAGTCGGTGGGAGGCGGCCATTCTGATTTGTCCGAGCCCTTCGAGCCGAGGGAGGGCTCAAAGCGGCAACATGCTGATGAGGAGCAGCCGGGGTTGGGCAAGCCAGCCCCAAAACGTCCTTGCATGATGGCGTCAAGGTGAGTCAAGAGCTTTTTCATCCTTTTGTCCTAATGAATTTTTGCCATGAACTGACTACCATGTCCCTTATAGCGTCGGAGGACGTGGGACTCTCCTGTGGCGGGGTGGACGAAAGGGGGCACACTCGAGGCATTCTTTATAGATGTGGCGATAGGGCAGGCCTCCGTGTTTGCATCACCCGCAACCTCTATCGCTAGAGGAGCTACTCTAGAGGAGATACCACCACAAGAGAGGTTGGCGCCGCTTGAGGTCAGCGCGGGGACATCCCAGTCTCTGGTCCAAGTGGCTACCCTCGATGAAGCAGTAGAGCAGAGGGAATAGGGGAGCATCCACATGGAGGTTGGGGACACGGTTCATGCCCTGACCACCATGCTGAGCTCAATGCATGACATTGTGGCCCCGGTTGGCCAGGTATGATATGACCATGCTTCTGACCCTCATGTTCTCTTCCCGCGCCTCTAAGTCTTGTCTTCTTCGCATATCCTTATGGCCCATAGCTAGGAGAAGTCCTAGTTCCTTGCTGAGGAGATGCGGTGGAATAAGGGGCTGGCCGCACGGCTCGCTATCGCTCGTCAGGAGGTGGCTAAGCTTGCCCCTACCACCTGAGAGGTGGCCGACCTCTAAGTTAGGGAGAATGACGCTCATGATGATGCCTGCAAGACTGAGGAGAAGCTCATGGCCCTGATTAAGAGGGTGTGCACTGGATGCCATAGAGGCCAAGTGGCTATAGAAGGAACAGGATGATTTGTTTTGGGCCGTGGAGGAGCTCCACACAGGGATTGACCTAGCTCGTCAGGAGCACGTCGATGCTCTGCACCAGATCGGCCATCTCGAGGATGTGCTTCAGGGGGAGAGGGACCTGAAGGTTGTGGCCGATGGTGTGTCTGTTAGGCTCACCACGAAGGTCGGTCAGTGAAGAGGTCCTGCACCTGGAGGCCAAGGTGACCCTACAGCATGATGAGGTGCGCAAGCTTTGTGCGGACATGAACGGTAAGTCTATGGTTTCCCTTGTTTTCTTTCTCCCTAGAATCCATGGTAAGCCTTTTGACATGGTCGGTATGTGACTTGGGCAGGTCTCGACAACAAGCTCGGGCGGAGGTGGTGACGAGCCAAGGCCTAGAGAAGGAGCTAAGTGAGGTGAAGGACACCCTCTAGAAGGAGAGCGATGAACATGACAACATGCGTGTCGCCGTCTAGCTGGTCTATGATGAGCTTGAGCTAGCCCTAGAGCAGGAGACAAGCTAGCTCATGGTTCATGCCACCCGGATCATGGACTAGGTACATGATATGGCAAGGGGCGCACCTTGCTTTGGCATTCACCGATCATTCATGATCGCCCATTCTCATTACGAGAACATCGATCTAACGACGATGAGCCAAGGCTTTATGCTTATCTCTACCGACGCTGAGCTACACGACATCGAGAAGGAGGTGGCCCCCTAGCGCATGACCTTTCTACCAAGATAGAAGAAGAAATCATCCCCCAAGGGGTTAGTTTAGTCAGATAGGTCAGGTGGCACATTTGTAATAAGCGGACAAGTTCCAACCCTTCTGTTTTGTTTAAACAAGCTTGTTCTTTTGTTTTGATTGAACAAATTTGTTATTTCTCCCCTTTTATGTGTAAAAAGGGTTAATGCGTTCTAACCCTTCCTGTTGTTAAGACCATAGAGCTTGAGGTGTGGGCGAGAAACTTTGATCATGCTGGTAAGCATGAGTGTCATAGCCATCGGGGCGTAGGTTTCTTGTAGTCCGACCAGTTTTACTCAGCGTTCGTTTCTGCAAACCTTGCCTCTATGTTTTTAACGTGAGAAAGGGTCAGGCACAACGATTGTTTCAGAAAGAATATATATATACCCTTGTCAGCCCTTGAGTGAGGCTCGACCACTTGCCATTGTCGGGGTTAGGTTTTAGTAAAGATCGAGGAGACGATAGCAAAACTGATAAGAGGAAGCATTTTTTGTTTCAGAAACGTTTTTCTTAGTTTTTGTACATACCCCTCCCTAGGATCCGAGCCATTGTTCTATGAACACACATTTGGTCTCCTTGCGAGTCCAACTTCCCTCGAGCCCCACATGTTGTAGGGGTTCGATCGAGGGGTCAGCTCATCTTTGTGATCGTGATCCCTCAAGCGTTTTTTTATAAAACAGAGGGGCTAAGCCATGCCATGTTTTTCCTCAATGGATGAAACATGGTGCTCGGTGAGCTGTTAATGGGCTAGTCCGAGTGGGGCCCTAACTTCCCGTTCATATGGGTCCAGCATGGGTCAGCTAGTGACCGACTCCAAATTCTCAGTGGCCAATCTATATAGTTCTCGGGTTTGTTCGACCGGTCCCAAGGGCTCGTTGCCTTTCTTTGAGGAAAAACCATGGACTGGGAGTCAACCAAGACTCGAACGTGGGCTGGGATGCCTATGGCACTCGTGCGCCTAGGTACTGGCCTCTAGTGGGCCCATACCTTTCCAACCCTCACTCTAAGGGCACCCAAAAGCGGCTGTGAACCCATCGGAGGGCTAGCCTTCGAACTCCTAGGCCTGAATGGGCCGTAGGAGCATTTTTAGCTCTGTATCCCACCTTACCTGTAATGGTTCTCACACCTGTTTACACCGACACTGAATTGGACGACATCGAGATGGAGGTGGCCACTCTGGCATAGGACTTACTTATCGAGACAGAGGATGAGATCACCCCCAAGAAATTAGTTAGGTAGATAAGCTAGGCGGTGAACTTGTAATAAGTGGACAAGCTCTTAAATTTTATTATGGACAAACAGATTTTTAGCATTTCTCCCCTTTTTGTATAAAAAGGTTAATGCGTTCTGACCCTTTTCATCGTTAAGGCTGTAAAGCTTGGGGTGTAGGTGAAAAAACTCTAATAACGCTGGTGAGCAAAAATGTCATAGCCACTAGGGTGTAGGTTTCTGCAGTCCTACCAGTTTTACACAGCATTCATTTCCGCAACCCTTGCTTCTAAGATCTTAACATGAGAAAGGGTCGGGCACATAGAATGTTTGCTAAGTAGATATACTCTTCAATGCATTCCGACTCTTTCCATAGTCAAGGCTAAAAAGTTTAGGGTGCGAGCAAAAAACTCTAATCATGCTGGTGAGCAAAAAAGCCGTAGCCACTAGGGCATAGGTTTCTTCTGGTCCTGACCAGTTTTACTCACCGTTCGTTTCCGCAACCCTTGCTTCTAGATATTAACGTGTGTCGGCATGAAAATTCATCTCGTGTTGGGCACATGAGCAAGCCAGAAGGGTCTGCTCGATGGAGCTAGAGATCCACCTGGCTTCAACGCAGGGATGATTGATCCTACGTACTCCTCCCAAGACATGCCAGTCAATTTAACCCTGCAATTGACAAGGAGAGAAAGTTTATCAGTAATTTAAGGTGGAACATGTCGGTCTATGCCCAGATAGTTCCAAGTGTGCCACTTCGGAAGCAGCCAAACGTGAAAGGCGACAAAATAGCCGATCCACATAGAAATCGGCTGTTACGGACTGTAAAGCTTATGAGTAGCGATTAATTTCATATTGACAGGTACAATACACATGTATGTAAATTAGATCATCAGCTTGATAGATATTGCTAGTGTAAACCATTAAGCCGATGAATCTAATCAGAAAAAGATAAAGCACATGAATGAATCGACTATCTGATACGAACGGATATACAAACGCTCTAAATCTAATATGTTACCACCAACAGGGAGGTTTGACCGGATCGATGGTAGCTATGATGATAGTAATAAACTAAACCCGAAGAATCCGCAAACACATTCGTACTTTGATAGGCTTTCCGAAAGACATGCTATATGTGAAGGCTTGGATAAATCGGCTAAAATAGCCAATTTAGTTGAAAAGGACTACAGCGTGTGAACAATTGACTATTACGCATGAACAAACCCATGGACTCCTTAGACTCAACCCGCTATCCCTAATAGTGGGGTTCGGACCGGATCGATGCAGCTGTGGAAAAGACAACGAATCAAGCCCTCTAAGCACACAGATCTATTCACGCTTAACAGAATCATGGACTCACACCAGTAGGCATTAACGCACAGGCGATCGGCTATTTAGCCGATGCAAGAATAGAAAATAGCTAAGGTTACACATAACTAGGAATAGATCTACTAACTAGCAACCCCCAATCTATAGTGCCATCAGTGGGGATTGACCTGGATCGTTACAACCATAATGGTGAACTATAAACCAGATTCAACTAGCCAACAAACCTCTTCAAGATTATTCATGCCTCAACCACGTACTATGCATGATCAAGATTGAAGTAAAAATAGCTGATGAAGCATAACCTATCGTTCAGGGTAAGAAATATCATGTTGTAATAAAGCGAACGACGAACAAAAAAGATATAAGGCTGATCTAATTTGATCTCGACCAGGTGGATTGATATTGTTGTAAACTGATAACAATGAAAGACATCAGCAAGATCAGTAACTTAATGAATCTACCCAAAGGACACCACCCTTAGATAGAGCCGATAACTTGACCTTAATCTAGTTCGAGCAGTGGGGGTCGACCGGATTGATGCAGCCATACTTGAACTAGACAAGAGTCGATAACTAGCTTATACCAGAGTCACAGTAGAGGTCGACCGGATCGATGCAGCCATATGAACAGAAGTATAAGCCATAACGGTACTTACAGACTAAGCCGAAGGTCGACCAGGACCGATGTAGCCGTACTCGTTGAAGAACTCATCAAGATCTACTCTACTCCTACTCCTAAGGGGTGGTCGGAGCTGAAAAAGTAAGTAACTTATATTTGATTGATTGTGTGTCCTTTATAATAGTCGAGCTCCAATATTTATACCTGGAACCTTAGCATGAATCCTACTTAAGCATGACTCATTATAATTTTTGGCCTAAGAGAAAAAATTCCTAATTTAAGATAACTTGGACCCTAATCTTTCCCTTTTTGTAGAGTCCAACATGTTTTTCCTAGCACTGATTGTAGCTATTATAGTTATCTGCTGGCGTTATCTAAAGAGAGCCAATTCTAGTGCTGCATTCAAATCAGCTGATACCGACCTTTATGCAATCGATTCCTTGATGACATGATCTTGGGAGCTTTCGAGTTCCTACAATCCTTCTTCCAAATTCTGGTGTAAACAACATGAGAAAGGGTCGGGCATAGAGAATGTCTACCGAATAGATATGCTCTTATCAGCCCTCGAGTGAGGTCTGACCCCTTGCTATTGCTGTGGTCGGGTGTCACTAAATATCGAGGAGTCGATAGCGAAACCAATAAGAGAAAGCATGAGTAAATTAAAGGTAAAAACGACGTAGCTGTTTGATGTTCTAAGCATTAACAAAGACTTCACCATCGATGGTCCTGAGCCCCTTACCATTGCTAGGGTCAGATGTCACTAAAGATCGAGGAGTTGATAGCGAAACCGATAAGAGAAAGCGTGCGTAGTTTTAAGGGTAAAAGTGACGTAGCAATTCGATGTTCTAGGCGTTGATGAAGACTTTGTCGTCGATGGTCCTAAGCTTATAGGTGCCTAGTCGGAGCACCTCCATGACAACGTATGGTTCCTCCCATGGCAGAGAGAGCTTGTGCCGGTTCTTGTTGCTCTAGATGAGGCGATGCATCATCTCCCCAACGTTGAAGGCCTGACCCCACACTCGATGGTTGTGGTACCGATGCAATGCTTGCTATTACATGGCCAAGTGGAGGAGGGCAACATCATGCACTTCATCTAGCTGGTCCATGGCATCCTCGAGGGATGCCTTGGCTCCTTGTTTGTCATATGCCCTGACCCTCGATGCTCCATAATCGAGGTCGGTCGGGAGGATAGCCTCAGAACCGTAGACCATGAAGAATGGCATGTAGCTGGTGGCCTGGCTGGGGGTCATCCTTAGGTTCTAGAGCATCGTGGGAAGCTCCGTGATCCATCGTTTGCCAAACTTATTCAACCGGTTGAAGATCCTAGGCTTGAGGCCTTGTAAGACCATGCCATTCGCATGCTCGACCTGCCCGTTTGTGTTGGGGCATGCCATGGTGGCCCAATCGACACAGATGTGGTATTCATCATAGAATTGGAGAAACTTCTTCCTAGTGAACTAGTGTGTTGTTGTCCATGATAATGGAGTTTGGGACTCCAAAGCAATGGACGATGTCAAGGAAGAACAACATGGCTTACTTGGACTTGATCGTGGAGATCGATCGAGCCACTATCCACTTTGTAAATTTGTTAGCGTAGTATTGACACCCTTCATAAGGTGCGCACAAGCTGTTCAGCGTTGGCTACTATGGTCAGCCAATAGAATCCTTGTCGAAATGCATTTCCTACCTAGGGTCCTATGTGCAGCATGGTGCCCATAGACCCCACATGGATATCACTTAGCAACTGCTTCCCTTGTTCGATGGGATGTGGCACTGTAGGATCCTAGTGTGGCTTCGCCTGTAAAGCTCTCCCTCAATAACGACAAAAGACTTGGCATGATGCGCGAGCCGCTGAGCCTCTGTTTTGTTCACCGACAGCGCCTCACGGAGGAGGTAGTTAAGGTAAGGTGTCTTCTAGTCGGCCAAAGGGTTGGGCTCTATCGCTTTATCGTTGTCAAGCTCCATGACTTTGGGGTCAGATGGAGCCGCCGACTGGTTAGCTCCCTAAGCCCAGGGCAGGCGACCCATCACTAGTCTATTCTGGCTCCTCGTAGCGGACCTGAGGACTTGTACTTATCACTAGCGAAGACGCCCATCGATGGCACACAACAGTTTGCATGATTCCAATCATGACCAAGGAGTAAACTGTATGACCATTTTCCATCGATGACGAAGAATGTGGTGAGCAGAGTCTTACTTCTGATTGTTAGTTCAACATTCATTGCCCCCCGCATCTTAGATGCATTACCCCCAAAGTCCTTAAGCATCATGTTGATTTCAATCAAATATCCTGGTCCCTTGCCATATTTATAAAAAGTGGTGTAAGGCATGAGATTGACAGAAGCACTTCCGTCCACCAACATCTTGTTCATCGGCTTCCCATCAACAAAACCTTTTACATATAAAGCCTTTAAGTGCCGATGCTTGACTGGTTTATCAAATATTGCCTGTTGTATAACTGTCAACTTGGCAACTATCTCCTCATACTCTGATTCATCAAAATTTGAGTAAACTTCTTGTTCTACTGGAGCTCTAAACTCTGATGGCAACAGAAAACTATTTGAATATTAGTCCGATGGTTGCCTTCTATCGACTGTTTGCTTAGAATGCCATACTTGAGGTTTACCGGATGCCTGAGCCTTTTCCAACTCTCTATTCCTTAGGTGTTGTACCCTTCTCTTCTGGCTTCTTGTCAAACCTCCTGGACACCATTAGCCTTCCTACCAAACATATCCTTCTTCATTACTTTCTTCTTCATAATCAGCCCAGTTTTGATCAACAACTCACTTTCCAAGCCGATCATGAACACTTCTACTTTTTAGGCATCGATCCATGTTATTATGATGATACTCATCTCGAGCATGGATAGACCAGCGGTTGGCTTAAGATTGTCTGAACTCCCAATATTGCTCGCTGCACTCTAGGACAGTTATTTCTAGAAGGCAATTTCAAACCTTCGTTCCAGCAATGTCTGAACAAAGGACAATTCCAATACGATTCGGCTTACTTTCTTTCATACCTCTCTTTTTCCTATTGACACTGATATTCTTGCTCTTCTAACCAACGCTGATAATCCTTTTCCTTCTAGCCATTGGCATTTATTCAACAAAATTTGAGACATAACACGTGGCTTTGTTGCCCCATCTTTTGACGTTTCTCCCTGCTCATATCGGCTCTTTTCCTTGTCGCGACTGTCTTTTAATCTCTCTATATTCGTCAGCCGATATTTGCATCTTGGGATCGACTGTTCTAGTTTCTCTTGATTTAGTTAATGTCAGAACCTTAGTCTTTCCTTTGAGCAGCCTAGCATCGACCATGTTTTGATCTCCCAGGAAAGGATTATCATCAACTTTCATCTTCCAAGGCATATCAAATTTAATCCTTCCTTGCTGAATAGCCCTCTATATATGCTACCATAAAACTCTGCATTCATTAGTAGAATGAGATGTAGCATTATCAAACTTGAAGAACTTCTTATTTTTCAACTGATTAGGGGGCAACATAACATGATTATCAGGCAACTTGATCTTCCCCATTCTCGAGCAAGAAATCAAAGAGCTTGTCTGATTTCGTGACATCAAAGTCATAGCTCTCTTCGATTCCTCTTCCCCACAGATTTGGCACCATTACTATCTTCTTACCCCAATTCCATTCAGCCATGGCAACCTCTTCTTCTTCATCGTCTTCATAGCTAGTCATCGACTGAATATGGATTATAAGCTTCAGCCATTGTGGCACTTTTCTGGAATCGGGTATCTCTACGCATATTCTAAAACTAACTATTGACCGCTACCACTCGTTGAGCCAATTGACCCAAGTTGTCAAACTCTTGTCCTAGTAGCTTTTCTCTCCATGTTGGTAGCATTCCTTGAACAGCCAAAGCAGCTAGCTGATCATCAACCAAGTTTAATGGGAAGCACAAATTTCTAGTCTCTCAGAACCTCTGAAGAAACTCAGTGCCTGATTCATTAGTTTTCTGCCTTATAGTTGTCACATCGAATAATCTTCTTTTCTCTAGTCTTAATATAAAAATATGTATGAAACTTCTTCTCTAGGTCAGCCCAATTAGCAATGGAATTAACTGGCAGTGATGAAAATCAAGTGAAGGTTAGCCCTGACAGGGACAAGGAGAGGAAACAAACTCGATGGACCTCTTCAACGGATGCTTCGCCCAACTATGTAAGATACTGACTGACATGTTCTATTGTGCTCGTGCTGTCTTGACCAGTGAACTTAGCAAACTCTAGGAGCATGTAATTTGTAGGAAGAGCGACCAAATCATATCATTCTGGATATGGGCGATTATACGAGAAGGTCAGCCCTTTTGGCTTCAGATCGAGCTGATTCTTTATCATCTCGGTCACTCTCAGCAACAACTCATCAACATTTGAATTTGGATCTCTCTGCACCTGTTGACCCATTTGTGGATTAAACTTCCGGATACCTTAGTACCCTAGATTCAGAATAATGTGAAGGGTGTTATAATCTATGGCATAATGATACCCCTGTGAAATCTCTATTTGTTGGGTCCTCTCCTGGTTTGCTGCTTGAAGTGTCTAGGTTATAGACATTAGGATCTATATCTCTACGAATCCTTTGAATTGATGGTGCTATTTTTTGAGCCGACGACGGTATGTGGCCTGATGTGCCAAAATTAATCATCTAGTTCTGACATTGCCCCACCAGCTGTTGCCCATGTTGCACTGATGATCTAGGATTATATTGTATCTGATTTGTAGCAGCGCCTTGAACTTGCTCAGATGAGCTCTAAACTACCTAGACATCATCATTATCAGCTAGTGCTGCTTCTTGATGGCTAGTACCTGGCTTGATTAGTCCCTAGAGTCGATGGATGTGGAATGTTGTAATAAGCCGGTCCAACCTGATCAACTAGAAACCCATGAAACACCTCTTTCATGGTGTTGTGGAATGTGTTCAAGAAGATTTCATTGTGGTTTGATATGGCATCATGAACAGATTTGTTTACAAGCTTTCACAAAGAAACGCCTGTCTTCTGCTTCATCTGCATCTGTCTGCCCATGCAACAAAACTCTTGGTAGTGGATATTTCTGAACAATTATATTATCACGTGTCTTGGTGTAGGACAATAAACACTTGTTCTAAAATTCTTCTATAGCTTTGCTGATGACATCTTTATCTCCATCAGGTAGGTCTTCATAAGGTACCATAAGGATGTTGTTGTTCTTGTGAGCCACCATGACGATTGTGGGATCCCACCGGGCATGCCAAAACTGTGTGTTGGCACAAAAATTCATCCCGTGCTGGGCACATGAGCAAGCCGGAAGGGCCTGCTCGATGGAGCTGGAGATCTGCCTGGCTTCAACATAGGGATGATCGATCCTGCGTACTCATCCTAAGACTGTGCTAGTCAATTTGACCCTGCAATTGACAAGGAGAGAAAGTTTATCAGTAATTTAAGGTAGGAACATGCCGATCTATGCCCAGACAGTTCCAAGTGTGTCGTTAGAGAGTAGCCAAACGCGAAAGGCGACTAAATAGCCGATCCACATAGAAATCGGCTATTACGGACTGTAAAGCTTATGAGTAGCGATTAGTTTTATATTGACTAGGTACAGTACACATATATGTAAATAAGATCATTAGCTAGACAGATATTGCTAGTGTAAAGCATTAAGCCAATGAATCTAATAAAAAAAGATATAGCATACGAATGAATCGACTATCTGATATGAACGGGTCTACAAACGCTCTGAATCTAATCTATTACCACCAACAGTGAGGTTCGACCGAATCGATGGCAGCTATGATGATAGTAACAAACTAAAACCGAAGAATCCACAAACACATACGTACTTCGATAGGCTTTCCGAAAGACATGCTATACGTGAAGGCTCGGATAAATCAGCTAAAATAGCCGATTTAGGTGAAAAGGACTATAGTGTGTGAACAATCGGCTATTATGTGTGAACAAACACATGGACTCCTTAGACTCAACCCGCTATCCCTAACAGTGGGGTTTGATTAGATCGATGCAGCTGTGGAAAATACGACGAATCAAGCCCTCAAAACACACAGATCTATTCTTGCTTAACAGAATCATGGACACACACCGTAGGCGTTAACACATAGGCAATTGACTATTTAGCTGATGCAAGCATAGCAAACAGCTAAGGTCACGCATAACCAGAAATAGATCTACTAACTAGCATCCCCTAATCTACAGTGCTATCAGTGGGATCGATCGAATCATTACAGCCATAATGGTGAACTATAAATCAGATTCAACTAGCCAGCAAACCTCTTCAAGATTATTCATGCCTCAATCGCGTATTATGCACGATCAAGATCGAAAGTAAAAATAGCCGATGAAGCATAACCCGTCATTTAGGGTAAGAATATCAGTGTTGTAATAAAGCAAATGATGGACTAAAAAGATATAAGGCCAATCTAATTTGATCTCGACCGGGCAGACTGATATTGCTATAAACTAATAACAATGAAAGACATCAAGCAAGATCGGTAGATTAATGAATCTACCTGAAGGACGCCACTCTTAGATAGAGCCAATAACTTGACCTTAATCTAGTTCAAGCAGTGGAGGTCGACTGGATCGATGCAGCCATACTTGAACTAGACAAGAGTCAATAACTAGCTTATACCAGAGTCATAGTGGAGGTCGACCGGATCGATGCAGCCAGTACGAATAGAAGTATAAGCCATGATGGTACTTACAAACAAGCTGAAGGTCGATCGAATCGATGCAGCCTTGCTCGCTGAAGAACTCATCAAGATCTACTCTACTCCTACTCCTAAGGGGTGACCGGAGCCAAAAAAAGTAACTTGTATTTGATTGATTGTGTGTCCTTTACAATAGCCGGGGTCCAATATTTATACCCAGAACCTACGCATGAATCCTACTTAAGCATGACTCATTATAATTTTTGGCCTAAGAGAAAACATTCTTAATTTAAGATAACTTGGACCCTAATCTTTCCCTTTTTGTTGAGTCCAACATGTTTTTCCTAGCGCCGATTGTAGCTATTATAGTTATCTAGTTGACATTATCTGAAGAGAGCCGATTCTAATGCTGCATTCGAATCAGCTGATACCGACCTTTATGCAATTGATTCCTTGATGACATGATCTTGGGAGCTTTCGAGTTCCTTGCAATCCTTCTTCCAAATTCTAGTGTAAATAATGTGAGAAAGGGTCGAGCAAAGAGAATGTCTACCGGAAAGATATGCTCTTATCAGCCCCTGAGTGAGGCCCGACCCCTTGCCGTTGCTGTGGTCAGGTGTCACTAAATATCGAGGAGTCGATAGCAAAAACTGATAAGAGAAAGTATGCATAAATCAAAGCTAAAAGTGACATAGCTGTTTGATGTTCCAGGTATTGACAAAGACTTCGCTGTCGATGGTCCTAAGCCCCTTACCGTTGTTGGGGGTCAGGGTGTCACTAAAGATCGAGGAGTCGAATAGCGAAACCGATAAGAGAAAGCGTGCGTAGATTTGAGGGTAAAAGTGGCGTAGCTTGTCGGTGCAGAAAGTGACCAACACGTAAATATTTGTAGTTTTGCCATATGTTGTGATCGGAGGTGGCCTAGCACTCAATGACACAGGGTTTATACTAGTTCCGGCAACATACCCTACGTCCAGTTTGAGTCGGTCAGGTGACTTTATTCCTGAGCCTAAGTGCTCGAAGTCTGCAGTGGGGTTACAAACAAGAAGGAGAAAGATTGGGTGTACAAGAGGTCTAGTCGGCTTTGGTCAGAAGGGCCAAGAGTGACAGGAGCTCTGCTATGAGCTAAGTGTTCAAGCGTGTGCTTGAGGTCCGAACCTGGTGGTTCTATAGGTTGTGAGCTAGTGAACTTGATCGATCTAATGAATCTAAAGGGACTGAGCCTGAATCAACTTGGTTTATTAGGAGAGAATGCATCCCCTTTTATAGATGAAGGGGATGGCCTTATGGTGAGAGGGAGAGAGTACTAATGCTTCTAAGCCTTGTTGCCCACACCGACGGGTACAAAATAGTGGTAGGCACCCACAACACTGTTGATGTCACTATAGAATGTTAGATGCATGTGGGAGGTTACCTCATCTTGTTTGGGTATGGCAGATGTCGGTATCTGCTATACTGTTGATGCCCAGAGGCATGTGAGGGGTTTTCACCATGTTCACTCGGTACGGGAATTCCGTACGCCCACAACACTGTCGATGCCTAGAGGCATGTAGGGGAGCCTTACCGTATGGGAGTCAATGACGCCTACAATACTATAGAGGGAAAAGTCAGTGCCTACAACACTATTTGTGTTAGGGTGGTTGGAGAGTACTGTTTCGTACAGGGTATGGTCCCTGGTATCATGGTTTGACTTGTGCGCCTCGCCTTGCTTTTCTCCGCACATCTCCTGGTCCCTACCGAGCGGGCGTCCCCAGTTGGTTGATCCCAGTCGGCTCTGATCGTGTCAGTCGAAGAATAGCGGTGAGCAGGAGCAGGGTCAGAGTTAGAAGCGGTGTTTTTGGCTAGGCCTTCCGGTCGAAGAGGCCATCCGGAGCTGGGCTAGCGATCGAAGCGAGCGCTCCGGTCAGAGAGATGGGCCAGAGTCAGAAAATGGGTGTTGTTCCTCCTCGGCCTGATCTTTTGGTTGGAGATTGGATCACTCCCCTGGCCTATCGCTCAGGTATTTGGGCCGACCCATGAGTTGCGCGCTATCTGTTTGGGCCAAGCCTTTGCGGGGAAGCCAGGTCTATGAGGGACCCTGGGTTTATGAACCCGACAGGAGCCCCCGAGCCCCTAGGCGATTTGGGCAGAATCGCTTGGGGGATTTTTGCCTTGATGGTAGGTGCACAGTGAGCGCACCCATGGGTGTATCCCCTGAGCCCCTAGGTGGTTCAGGCAGAACACGTTTGGGGGGTTTTTCCCATGTCGCCAACGAGGGAGGTTGTTGTTTTGTCGGTGGGTGTGCGCGAGCGCACCCGTGGTTGTAGCCCTCGAGCCCCCGGGCGATTCGGGCGGAACCATCTAGGGGGTGTTTTGTTAGCGGGCATTAGTGCGTGTTTTTTAGTTGAGACAGGAGTTTGTGAACTAAGGTGTCATTTGTGTAGCCAAGGCGGTTAGGCGTGGGAATCAGATGAGACGGTGCTCATGGATCCTAGCGTCGGTGCACACCGTGGGATTGGGCGAGGCAAGTTAGTTCATTAGTTTAGGGATCAGGCGAGGTGACAAGGTGGTGCTCATGGATCCTGGCCTCAGTGCAGTCTACGCAACTGAGTCAGTTAGTTTGATAGTTTAGGGATCAGGTGAGGTGACAAAGAGGTGCTCGCGGATCCTGATAGGGCGAGATCGAGGTCATAGACCTAGGGAGTTTTTGGAGCGCAGTCAAAGTGTAGTTGGATGGGGTTAGATCAGGGTTGTAGACCTAGGTGTTTGGAGCACAGTCAAAGCATAGCCGGATGGGGCAAGATCGGGGTCGCAGACCTAGGCATTTGGAGCGCAGTCGGAGCGTAGCCAGATGGGGCAAGATCGGTGTCACAGACCCAAGCATGCCTTGAGCCCTCGAGCCCTATTGGGCCTTAGTAGGGGTCAGTGTGAGTTCTGTGCATTACCCCATCCTCAGTTCCTCACAACCGGAGAGACTGAGTTTTGTCGCTTGTCCCGATCGCTCGGGCTCGAGTGACGCACTCGGTGAGTTCGCTAATGGGTATGATCAAGCGAAATCCAGGTCCGTCATTTGTGATGGGGTCGGCATAGGCCTCTTATGACATTCCACTACTCCTTTACCTACAACCCGGTAGATGCCTAGGTCATTTCAGAGACCGACCTGGGTGGCCTAACGGCCTCCCCTTGATGGAGATTCTATGGGCTTGGCGAGGGGTTCAGGATCGAACGAGAAGGTTGAGATGACCCTATCTGCTAGACTAGGCGAGGGCCGCACGGGGCTCATCTGCATTTTTCTCCCATGGCTCTATTGGTTGCTCATGTTGAATGAGGCAACCACCGCTTTGTGACGCAACATGGAGTGTTGTGATGCATTTCGTTGCACGTGCGATGCTTAGTTCCTGAGCCCCGGGCAGTTTAGGGCCCGAATCATCCGGTGGGCATGGGCATATAGAATGAATGCGCGTATGGATGTATGAAATGATTATAAAGAAATAGAGGGGGTTGGTAGTTTTTACCTTGATGACTCGAGTGACAGGGTTTGAAGAGCTCCAGTCAGAAATGTCCGACCGGGACCCATGCTTGTCATTCTAGACGGAGTCAGCATGGCCTATATGGGGCATCCCTTTGCTCCTTACCTATCTCTCTGTGTTTATCCTGAGTGATTTGATTGACTCGGGGGGGGGGGGCTGATGGTCTCTCCCGACGAAGATCCTGTTTTGGGTTTTTCTAGGTCTGGCCTAGGGAAGTGGAGAGCCGCCCGCATGCGGTGGCGCTTTGGTTCTTGTGCCCGGCGTGCAGTAGTGGTTGGTCATGTGGTAGTGGTGGGCCATGCCCAAGCCACGTCCCGTCCGATCAGGAGCCATTTCATCGAGCAGGGCACGTCTCATCGGGCAGGGCGCGTCTCATCTACTTGAAATGGGAAAGAGAGTTTTTTGCTCCGCCATTTTGCCTTCCCCGATCGACGCGCCTTCCCTAACTGTTGTTCCCTTTTACTTAAGTAGGAGAGGGGAGAGGGTTTTTGCCCCATTCTTTTGCCTATTCCTCATTTGCCGCCTCCTTTCCTTTCCTTCTTGCGTTCCTAAGAGCTATGGTGGTTTCTAGGAAAGAAAGGGGAGAGAGCGAGGGAAAAGAGAAAAACTCACCAATCCTTTTGTGATGCCAGAGCAAAATGTCGGACTGGAGGTCGCCCACCATGAGGGAGTCTTGGTGTTGAAGGCCTTCATTGCGAAGGGGTTCTTGCTGCCGAAGGAGGTGGCACACTAGAGGGTTCCTGGGAGGGAGGAGTTTCCGCAACCTCAGCCTGGTGAGGTGGTGTCCTTTCTTACCTTCCATGAGTGTGGGTTAGGGTACCCCGCACACTGGTTCTTGCATAGGCTCCTCAATGAGTGGGGTCTGGAGCTGCAGCACCTTTACCCAATGGGGGTGCTGCACATCACCGGCTTCATCATCGTCTGTGAGGATTTCCTTAGGATGGAGCCCACGTGGATTTCTTTTGGCGGCTGTTCTCTGGGAGAGCCTTGACGGTGGGGAATCCGGCTAAGATCGCGTCGGTGGGGAGTTTCACTCTATAGAGGAAACCGAGCGCGGGTGGCTTGTATCCCATGTACCTCCCCTACGACTCCAACCGAGGGTGGAGGTCATCGAGGAGGAGCTCTAGAAGCTTGTGCTGGTGGGGTCTTGATGGGGTGCGGGTGTTCCACACCCTCTACCACCGCCAGGCTGCACTGTTGGTGAAGAGGACGTGGCCGATGTGGATGTACTAGCGGCCCATCGGACTCGGACCGTGCGTCACCGGAGGATCTGTCGGACAACTGAGGTCTGGAGTCGCCACGGCTGGGTGCTCCTAGCCGAAGCCCAAAGAGAGGGTCGAAGGGAAGTCTGTGCCTTTCAACTGCTATCTCACCGGGTCGAAGGGAAGTCTGCCCCTTATCGTGTCCTAGACTGGTATGCTCCCTTCTCTTTAGTCCATACTTCTTCCTCTGCTTTTACTATTTTTTTATTTAGAGCCACAAATTCCACAAGGGCTTGGAGTTTACAAGTCCCAGCCGCACCTTCCCAAGGGTCCGGAGGGTGTGGCCTGGCAGGCCGCTCAGAAGGAGGTGACAAACGCTAGGAAGAAGAAGAAGGCCAAGGTGGCTCATCGAAAGTACAAGAAGGAGGAGGTTGCCTAGCGTGTGAAGGCCGAGGAGAGAAAGAGCGACGTCGAGTCTGAGCTCCATTTGGAGGATCCCATGGATGTGGACGACATAGTTTTCTCTAAGGAGGAGGAAAGTCGAGAGGTCATTGTGACCTCGGCGGAGCGTCATGACCCTACGGCGATGAGCAGGAGGCCACGCAGCGCGTGGTAGTTCCCGCGCTGTGGAAGCGTGTGGCGAGCGCGGACGCCATCAGCGAATGGGAGGCAAAGCAGACGCGGTCATCGCACCCTTTGGTGGTGTCACTGGTCCCGTCGCCGCCTGTGGCGGACGCAGCCGAGCAAGCCGGGTGGTCCGAGGAGCGGATTGGTAGTTGTGCGTCACCGGGACCGGTGCTAATGCATGGCTTGCAGCCGGGGGAGGCCCCACCTATCGTGGACGCGGTTGAGCAAGCCAGGCAGTCCGAGGACTAGACTAGCGCCCACGCGTCGCTCAACTCACAGCTAGAGGATGCCCCACCCGCTGCTCTAGTCAGGGAGTCCCAAGCCAAGGGTCGCGGTGACCCATAGGCTGCGCAGGAGCTAGTTGGGATGACTCCACCCCTGGCTGAAGTGAAGGGGCGTGGGTTGCAGCTTGGGAGTGGTCCTTGCCCTGCAAGCCCGTCGATGTTGGGTCTCATCTTCAGAGTCGTGCCGCTCACCTCCTGGTACATTTTTCTTTATTTCTTTTCGATCTTTCACTATTGAGCCTTTTTTTGGAGTGTGACTTACCCCCACTTTTTGTCAGTGGCCAGGAGATGTCGGGGTTGAGCATCGCCCCAACTCACATGTGGGAGACTTGGAGGCCCACCCTACAGCATGTCGTGGCGAGCGATGGGGGGAACAGGGTGGTGGCGGTGAAGCCTTCCCTTCCGAGGGTGGTGCCCCCCGGGTTGGCTACTGGTACGGTGGTAGCGGCGACATCGGCATTGGTGGCGACCCCGGTGCTGATGGTGGGGGTTGCATCAGAAGTAGCCCTCATGGCCCTTCCTCAACTAGCTACGATGGAAGAGGAGAGGGAGACCAAGCTCCCTGCCTCATCGGGTGGAGGGCTGCATGGCTCACCCTCGTGGTCAAAGCCGAAGGCGCCGGGGGAAAATGCGGCCGGGATGGAGTCAGAATGCTTGGCGGTGGTCCACGCAACTGAGGTGGTGGACATCCTATTTGATGACGAGGCGGATGATATGGTGGAGCCGCCGGTGTCATCGCGAGAGTTGGTGGTGGTCTAGTCGGAGGCTAGGCCCTCTGGTGGGCTGCCAGAGGGTGACCTGGAGTGGCCCTGCCCTGAGGACCCAGTGAAGGTGCGGTTCGTCCTTTGGGATTCCTAGGAGTGTTAGCTCTAGGACATCCTTGGAGAGCTAGGGCATGCCACAGTGTCTAAACTCGCCAACCTATCTACGAAGCTTGGAGACGCCCAGGAGCGGGTTAAGTCCGCTCAGCAGTTAGTCGAGGTTGACCTACAGCTTACTGCGGAGGTGAGTTTCACGTACTTGTCCTTGACCTCTAAATCTTTTGTTGGTTGCCTTTGCATGCTTGTTTTTCGTAGAGTCTAAAGGGGATGTCGTCCGACGGCTTTCTAGGCATGATGCCATGGAAAGGCGCCCTGGTTGGTCAAATGCGCGATCGGTCAATGCCCATGGCGTCAAGCATTTTAGCGTACATGATGTTGAAGCCTCTAGACAAGAACCGCTTCATGAGTCCATAGTCCTTGTATAGGTGCTTGATGGGGAAAGCATGGTTTGGGCATGGCCCTTCAAGTAGCTTCTCGAAGTGGTTCGTGGTACCCTCAGTGGGCTTTCGACCCCCCTTGTGGTCAGCAGTGGCCATGTGTGAGCCCTCGCACCGCTGCTTATTCTTCTTCTTGTTGGGACAGTTGGAGGCTCCTTCGCCGGCGTCCTCGTCTCGCTTTGCCTTGCCCTTGGGGTAGTCAAAAATTGCCCCGATTGCCTCCTTGCCTAAGGCATGGCTGGTGGCAATGTCGAGGAGCTCCTTGGTGGTTCGTAGGTCCTTACATCCTAGCTTGTGAACTAAGGAGTCATAGGTGGTCCCGGATAGGAAAGCTCCAATGACATCAGCCTCAGCAATGTTGGTAGCTCGTTGCACTATCGGGAGAAGCGCCGGATGTACCCACAAAGAGTTTCCCTAGACTTCTATTGGTAGTTTTTGAGATCCCATGGGTTCCCAGGATGCGTGTATGTACCCTAGAAGTTTCCCACGAAGATCTCTTTTAGATCCACCCAACTTTGAATTCGGTTGGGCGAAAGGTGTTCCAACCACGTTCGTGTCGAATCGGCCAGGAACAATGGAAGGTTGTGGATAATGAAATTATCACTATCCACTCCACTAGCTTGGTAAGCAAGCCGATAATCCTTGAGCCACAGTCCAGGGTTTGTTTCCTTAGAGTATTTCAGGATGTTGGTCGGTGGTCGGTACCGTGGTGGGAAGACGACGTTGAGGATGTGTCGCCCAAAGGCCTAAGGTCTTGGCAAGTCGGGGCTCGGGCTTTGGTCCTCACCACTGTCATAGAGTCTACCATGATGAGGGTGGTAGCCATGGCTAGCCACCTCCCTCTCATCATCGTGGGCACGCCTGTGGGCATCGAGGGTGTTACGCGCCTCATGGTGGAGGCTAAGATGCTCATGCACCAGGGCCACAGCGCGTGGCCTACCATCTCGCTATGCCTGGTGGACTAACACATCCCTATCAGGTTGCTCTGAGGGTGCACGCTGGTTGGCATCGGGCTCGCATCGTCAGGACAGCGAGCTCTCGGCTTGCTACGCCATCGCACGTTCGAGTAGCGTGCGAATCTTGCGATGGGCCCAGCGATCGTCAGGTGTCGTGGGCTCCGGAAGCCCCTGGACCAAGGCCATCGTGGCCATGATGTTCTAGCTTGCCCAGGTGAAGTGTGGGAGGGCTTCGTCATCCTCAATGATCCTCCAGTTCACATCATGGGCCATGGTGCAGGCATGCCCACCGTCTCTGTGGCACTCGATCTCTCGCTCGAGCTTCGCATGTTCCTACTTGAGCTGGAGTCGTGCTTCTTCGAGCTCTTAGTGCCACGCCTTCAGCTGCTCTACCCATAGACGAGGTGGGGCCCCTGCATCCCCCTCGACCTCATCGTTAATTTTGTCTATTGCGGTAGACCCTCCCTTGTAGATGCTTTCAATGTATCCCTCGGGGGTACCTGCCATGAAAAATTCTCGCGAGGGGCGATGGCTCCCCTACTGGAGTTAGAGTTAGAGGGCAACTCTGATTCTCCTACAAGAAGGTCGTGGAAAGATTCCATGACGTATTCGGTCATCCCCATGAACTCGTCGTTCATAGGGGATGGGGGCATGCGCCATGCCACAAGGTGGTCAATGGTCTCTGTGTCGTTGCATAGACCGAACGGGAGCACTATCAGGGCGCTCTGGATGAGGTATTCCGAGGAGAGCGGCTCTCCTCCAGCAAGCTACATCATGACATTGGCGAACGAGAAGGTGAGGTAGCATAGGTCCTCCTGGGACAGTCAGGGTCCTAGGAAGGCGCCGAGCTGGCGCTTTAGCCTCCCATAATCAAAGCCTAGGAGCTAGTCGCTCCTTGGGGTGCAGGCCTCCGGTGCGTGCAGCTACAGCTCATCAAGTGCCTCGGTGATCACATCGAGGCCAGCAGAGTGGAGAGGCTAGACGGCAATGGGAACCTATGCCAACTCTCCCTCTGTCGTAATGATGAAGTCTAGGTTCCTGAAGCGCATGTGTGCGTCCGAGACCTAGCTGAGGCCATGACTAGCCATCCAAGACCTGATATGGACGTTGAGATGCATAAAAAGCCCCTACCTAGTGCGCCAACTATCGGTGTTTTCAGACCACTGACGAGTAAATTTGTATTTACATGTCTAGCTCGGATGGTGTACTCGAAGGACATAAGGGTTTGTACTGGTTCGGGTGAAACATCCCTACGTCTAGTTCACTGCTGCTCGTGTTACTGGCACTTGGTTTGCAGTAGGGGTTACAAACAGGCGAGAAAGGGAAAGGATCCCAAGTCTCTGGTGGAAGGAGTGAACAGGTGTTGAGAGCTCGCTTGCCCCTCAACCGTGTGCTCATGTCATGCTCTTTTATTCAAATCCCCATGTTTAGATCCCCCTCCATGGGGCACCAAACTTCCCCTTTTATAGACGAAGGGAAAGCGTGAGTTACAGAGGAGGAAAAGTAGAAGAACGAGAGAGAAGAAGGCTTCTAGGGTCATTGGGTCCTTCTTCTCCTTCATGCGGGTCCCGCTGATCCTGTAGATGTCAACAGGGACGGTTCCATGTCGTGGCCCTATTTGTCACTAGCGCCATGCGTAGGCATCATCTACCGGTCATGGCGTTCCACTTTGTCCCGACGGACATCGTGGTGAACTAACGCGCCTGTCAGCATCCGTACGAGGATTAGGCAGAATAGCACCGGCACATCTGACACTGTTCTTTATGTGAATCCTCAGGTATGGCCTATTATGGCCATGGGTTATATCGAGGTGTGCCAGCCTCTTCCCTAGCGACAGAGTTTTGACCTAGGCCCATACACTTAGACCTATAGTGGTTGGCGGCGGTATGGGTCCCCATCGGACGAGATGAACCCACGTCCTTGAGGTCAGGCGAGACAAAGCCAGCGACCTTGGGTGAGACGAAGCCCGCATCCTTGGGGTTGGGCCAGACGGAACCCACGTCCTGAGGGTCGCACCCAAGGGGTCAGGTGAGACGGAGCCTGTGGCCTCGAGGTTGGGCGAGATAGAGCCCGCGTCCTTGAGGTCGGGCGAGACGGAAACCGCATCCTTGGGTTGGGCGAGATAGAGCCCGCACCCAAGAGGTTGTGCGAGACAGAGCTATGGCAGAACCTCCTAAATTATAGGGCCCATATGCACCTGTCACTGTCCGACGACCTTTGACATCTGTGCATATGTTTCTCGGTAACTTAAGAAGACTGTCGGGTGTCCTCGGGGAACCCCGAATCATCCATGATTTCCGAGCAGGATCACGTTACAGAGTCATTGTAGTATTACAACATTTATTCAAATATCAATACCAGAGTAAAAATAGCGGAAGACTTACAATAACATAATTTACAAAACAGTAGTTTCAAACCTCACAACTAAGTTCGATGATTATTACAAAATGAAATAGTGGAGTGGCATTATAATATAACACAAAACACACAAAGAAACTGCCCTGCCCAGGGACCACACATTTACTTCGCATCGTCATCACAAGGAACAACCGTCATGCAGCATGATCCAAAACAGATCTGCTCATGAGGCTCACCTGCAACAAGGGTCAACGAACCCTGAGTACAAAAGTACTCAACAAGACTTAACCAAAATAAGAACTGATAAACTAAGGAATGCAGGCTCAGGGATTCAAGGTATGGCTTTAGCAATAATCAAAGTAATTTTGTGTAAAAGCTCTTTGATAAAAATTCTTTAATTCGACATTTATAATTTCATGAAATCATATACAAAGCTGACATGATCTGTATGGAGGTCATGAAACTTCATATCCAACACTTTCTCAACCAGACTCAAGTTCCAGTTATTAATACTACGATGATGAACAATGAGTTGAGTCTCCATAACCGAGGAGCAACGACGATTCGAACCGATTAAGACCCAGCTAGGAATTCCAGACCACACAGACATATGCAGGTCCCCTGACCTACATATACCAACCTACACTCAGATCCTCTAAAACAAGAACGGGTCCGCGCCACCCGAGAATACAGTACTCCACCAATCCAGCCCATGGCCACGTGGGTACAACTACTCTCGCCATCTCTCCACTCCCAGTGCGCAAGTAGCCATTCTCATAATAGAATAGCAGAGTAAAGGCTTACCAGAGTATGTGGTTAGTACTACAAAGTCTCACCTCATGCAATTCAACAACGGTACGGACCTTAATCGACACAGACAGGAAATGACCCGCTCACAAGACCTCCATGTCTTGTGGCTCACACACACCGAGTCGCCCGGTCTAGATTTATTACTCCACATTCCCATATCACATGATAACATAAGTAACCAAGGTTCCATTTAAAACTTGCAGGTGGCAGGTAATCGCCCGACTTTCATCATTCTAAGCATAGCTAAGCAAAACTAGGCATATACGAATTTAAAACTGGTAATATGGTAAATATGGAATAACAAGGTTGGTAATGTACCAATTTGGTTTATACTTGACTCCTAATCACTTAATGCAGTAAAAAGAAGCAAAAGCGAAATCAATTTGTAAAATACAAGGTAGGGTTGTATGCATCCGGGGCTTGCCTTCGTTGACAGAAAAGTCCGGTTCCTGCGACGTTTCACAAGTATTCGATCCGACTTCAACAGACGGATTAACCTCCTCCGCCACTTGATTAACTACTATGTGTTCACCTTCGTTCACTACACGTAGTAACAGTGCCATGTTTAACAGGATGCGGAGTACGAAACATGATGCTCGGTGATGGATGCAAGAATTAACAATTTGAATACAACTTTCCTTCGCTGGTACAGTTACATGTCAACTAACTAAACCTTTTTCGTACTACTTACATCAATTGCCAAGGATCATTACCAACTAATGGCCCAAGGACATCACTCAATCAAAAATGCAAACAAAACCTAAATCACTAAAGGTTACTATTTGCTTTTATGAATTAATTAATTAATTAAGAATTATGAAATAAATCAACTTGTTCCAATTGACCTCAAAATTTTTGTAAATATTCATTACATGATAAGTAAGTGACAAAACAAATTTCATAATTTTTGGACAATTAAATAAGCCTAGAAAAATCATGGAAATCCATTTATTAATAAATTGAGCAATTTTTATCACATTCAAAAAGTACTGAAAAACAACATTTCATGTTTTTCCTAAATAATATACATCATAGAGAGGTCACACAAAAATTTTCATAATTTTTGTAGCTCTAAATAAATCTATACAAAAATAACAAAAATAGACACTATTCATTCAAATCTGAAAATAGAAAAATCCATTTTGAAATCACTGAGTCACTGACACCTTGACCCCACCTGTCATCCCCTTCCTCCCACGCTAACCATGGCAATGACGGCGCTGACCGGCGATTTCTCACCGACGGCGAGGCCAACGGTGACGACTAAGGTACCAAAACACTACCCTCGACTAGGTGCATCGATCTAGGGCACAAGCTGGACTAGCTACGGACTGGACCGAGCACTACTGCCGGCCATGGCGGACGCGGTGGCACGGCAGCGCTACGCCAGCGACTGTGAAAGCAGTAGAGCTTAAACAAATGATCCAAGAAGCACCAGTAGCTCACCCCGAACTGCGTTGAAGCAAGGAACGAGGTCGGAGAAGCAACGGAGAGGCGTGACGACGACCACGGTGATCACGGCAGGCGCAAAGATCATCGGTGAATGAGAACCGGCGACTACAGTGATCAAAACGAGTAAACAACAATGGATTAAGTACTACAGCATCGAGACAAAGCCGTAGGTACACTGATCACGGGCAACGGCTCACCAGGAGGGCTCTGGCCACGACGACACGCCCGTGGCGGTGAAGTTGCCGGCCGCGAGGAAGAAAGACGTGGACAGCGGATTCACGGCAATTTCAGGCGACCAATGCTAGCTGGCTGGATTTGTAAGGAAAAGACGAAACTAGGACGGCCTTTACCGAGATGGCAACGGCGCTAGGGAGACGATGCGAGCTCACCGGAGCGATGACAACAGCGGCGGCGGTGAAAACAGAGGAAGAAGAAAAACGACGACGACGGCGTCTCGGTACTTATAGCGCGGCTCAGAAGCTCAAGGAAGCCACGACGGAGCCGTTTCTGCGCCAGCGCGATGCCAAAGACGGCCACGACGCGCCTGGAACGCTGAAGAAGGCCCGCCGGCAATGTAGCTTAGACGGTGAACACTGTTCATAGTATTTACAAGATTGCCATTCACCAAAATTCACAAATTACTCTCAAATTTTCATAACAACTCAAAAATCTCCAAAAACAAAAGTTATTCAAAATCAAAAGTTCTACAACTTTGCTTTTATAACCACCCCCAAATTCAGTCTAGATTTTGAAATGAACTTTTGAATTTGAATAGGGGAAATTTAACAAATTACGCCTTTTCGAATTACTCCAAATTTTTCATAACAACTTTGAAAACTCCAAAAACAAACTTTGTATAACTTGACAAGCTCTACACTTTTGCTTTTGGACTCAACCCCAAAATATGCTTAGATTTTGAAATGAGTTTTTAGGGTAGGATTTAAATGCTGAAAATCAGGGTTTTCTCGAAAATTTAAAAAAAAATCCAAGCAAACTTTGAACTTGAGTCAAACAATACAATTCAACACATACCACATAAATATAAACTTGTTTTAGTGTATGCATCTCAAAGTTTTCACCAAATGCCAAATGTTTTGCAGTGCGTATGATGACGTGTCAGGTTTTAGTATTTAAACACCCGAGGTGTTACAATCCTTCCCCCTAAAAGAAATCTCGCCCCGAGATTCAAAGCCATAGAGTAAGTAATGGAAAAGGAAATGTGTCAGTCCAAAAACATTCAGAACTTGTCCATAAAACAGTTGAGGTCCCTTTACAAAACACAACTTGTACAACCGAGCTCAACTAACATTACTCTATTCTATATAGACGCTAGAAACTCTAGAAACTTTTCTAACAAGTAATCTTCTGATTCCCAGGTAGCTTCCTCTTCTGAATGTTGATTCCATTGTATTTTATAGAACTTGATTGTCCTCCTTCGAGTAACACGATCCTTCTGATCCAAGACTCGGATAGGATATTTGGAATAAGTCAAATCTGGTTCAAGTTCCACTCCTTCAACCTCAACATTCTGCTCAGGCACTCGAGACACTTCTTCAATTGAGAAACATGGAACACATCATGCACAGCTGCGAGATGTTCTGGTAATTTCAAGCGATATGCCACTTTTCCATACCTCTCCAAAATTTGAAATGGTCCAATATATCGAGGTGCCAACTTGCCTTTAACACCAAAACGGGTAACTCCCTTCATTGGTGATACTTTCAGATATACAAAATCTCCTTTGTTAAACACCAATGGTCTACGTCGTCTATCCGCATAACTCTTTTGCCAGGATTGAGCGATCTTCAAATTACTTTGTATTTGCCTAACCTTGTCTTCTGTTTCTTTCACAAGGTCAACTCTAAAGAATCTTCTTTCTCTAGGCTCAGACCAACTCCGCGATGTTCTACATCTACGACCATAGAGTGCTTCAAATGGAGCCATTCTAATGCTTTCCTGATAACTATTGTTGTATGAGAACTCGGCCAAAGGCAGACATTCATCCCACTTTTTGGAATAGTTAAGAACACAACATCTTAACATATCTTCAAGTACTTGATTGACTCTTTCAGTCTGACCATCAGTCTGGGGATGATAAGCTATACTGTACAGAAGCTTGGTACCTAACGAAGCATGTAAGTGTTTCCAAAAGCTGGAGACAAACTGTGTACCCCTATCTGACACTATGGTCTTTGGTACACCATGTAAGCTCATGATTCTTGCTAAATACATCTTGGCATATTGGATCGTAGGATATATAGTCTTGACAGGAAGAAAATGTGCTGACTTAGTGAGTCGATCTACAATAACCCATACTGAGTCAAATCCCTTTGATGTCTTGGATAGACCAACAATAAAGTCCATACTTATGTCCTCCCACTTCCAAGATGGAATAGGTAATGGTTGTAATTCACCAGCAGACCTCAAATGTATAGCTTTCACCTTTTGACAAGTATCACACTTTGCTATATATCTAGCAATCTCTATTTTCATTTTAGTCCACCAGAATCTTTGCTTCAAGTCATGGTACATCTTGTTGCTTCCTAGATGGATAGATAACCTAGTAGCATGTGCCTCTTCTAGAATTGACTGCCGCAACTCTAGAACTTTTGGTACCACCAGGCGATCCTTGAACCATAACACATCTTCATCATCTATGCTAAAGCATTCCGCTTTTCCATTCTTGACTCTTTCCTTGATATGGGCTATACCCTTGTTTTCCTTCTGAGCAGCAACAACTTGATCTCGAATAGTGGCTTCAACAATTATGTTGGTCAAGCTACCTTGTTGAATTACTTCTACATTCAATTTCTCCATTTCTTGGCATAAAGTCAAACCCATTGTTCTCACTGCCAGACAATTGCAATAACTTTTGCGACTGAGGGCATCTGCAACCACATTTGCTTTACCGGGGTGATAATGTACTTCCAAGTCATAATCCTTAATCAATTCTAACCATCTTCTTTGTCGCATATTCAATTCTGACTGAGTAAAGATATACTTTAAGCTCTTGTGGTCTATATACATATGGCACGTATTACCAAGCAGGTAATGCCGCCAAATCTTCAGAGCATGAACCACAGCTGCTAACTCCAAATCATGAGTCAGATAGTGTTCTTCGTGTTGCTTAAGTTGCCTGGATGCATAAGCAATGACTCGGCCTTCTTTGCATCAACACACATCCAATACCAATACCTGAAGCATCACAATAAACATCAAACGGCTTCTCGATATCAGGTTGGGCTAATACTGGTGCAGTAGTCAACAATCTCTTCAAGGTCTGGAAAGCCTCTTCACAATCAGATGACCAGACAAACTTGACTTGGTTTTTCAACAATTCCAGTTATGGACTTTGATACTTTAGAGAAATCTGGAATAAACCGACGGTAATACCCCGCCAATCCCAGAAAACTCCGAACTTGATGAACTGTGGTTGGCGGTTTCCAATCAAGCACATCCTTCACTTTGCTTGGATCAACTGCAACGCCCTCAGCTGACAAGACATGTCCAAGAAATTGCACTTCCTTAAGCCAGAAATCACACTTGCTGAACTTGGACATATAGTTGATGTTCTCTCAAGTGGGTCAGAACAATTCTGAGATATTCCGCATGTTCTTTCTTATTCTTGGAATATACTAGAATGTCATCAATAAACACCACTACAAACTTGTCTAGCTCAGGCATGAATACTGAGTTCATCAGATACATGAAATGAGCTGGAGCATTTGTCAAACCAAAAGACATTACCAAGTATTCATATAATCCATATCTTGTGGTAAATGCTGTTTTGGGAATATCTTCAGGCTTTATCTTGATTTGGTGATATCCTGACCTCAAATCTATCTTGGAGAAAACTTTGGCTCTGGCCAATTGATCAAAAAGCAAATCTATCCGAGGTAAGGGATACTTATTCTTAATGGTCACTTCATTCAACGGACGATAGTCGACACATAACCTCAGAGTCTCATCTTTCTTTTTCACAAAAATTGCCGGACATCCCCAAGGTGATAACTAGGTTGGATAAACCCCTTCTCAATCAATTCTTGTAACTGAGTCTTCAACTCGGCCAATTCCTTAGGTGGCATCCTATAAGCTCTCTGAGAAATCGGAGCTGTTCTAGGTTGCAACTCTATGTTAAACTGTACATCCCTATCAGGTGGTAGACCGGATAAATCTTCAGGAAACACATCCGGAAATTCACATACTACCGGGAATATCTCTAATCTCTTTGACAGCAGTTGCACAAATCTTGCCTACTGATCTTCTTAAGGTTGGAAGTTGGATGAGAAGTTGAGAATTACTATCAGGCAAACTTACCCTTAAAGTTCTATTCAAAGCATCTATAACAGCCTTATGCTGATACATCCAATTCATTCCCAAGATTACATCTATATCCTGATCCTTAAGGATAATCATGGTAGTGGGAAAAATATGCCCACCCAGGTTTACGGGTACCTGGTATACCATTTCCTTAGTACACAGACGTCCCCTAGGGCGACTGTATAAAGAAACTTTCCTTTGTTGCCCCAATTGAAATTTCATGCTTCACGACAAATGTTCTATTGATGAATGAATGCGATGTGCCAGAATAAAAAAGTATAACTACAGGGTGATTGGCAATAGGAAACATACCCATCATCACTGGTTCCCCTTCCGGAATTTCTCTAGCTTGAATATAGAACACCCGTCCTGTCTTCCTCTCATCTTTGCCCTTCTGAGCATTCTGATTGGGGTTCTTGTTTGGTGCCTGACCCTGTTGTTGATTGGCAGGGGTCTTCTGATAATTTTGATTAGCCTGCCTAGGATATGGACATTCCCTGGAGAAATGACCAGTCCTTCCACAATTGTAACATGGATAGTTGTGACCCTAGGACGTTGGCGCATTGCCACCAGGAGCATTGGTCGACTGTGAATTCGGGTAGGTTATAGCAGGACGGACATTTGACTGTTGCCCGGCTTGAGACTGCGGCGGACGATAAGGAGGACGATTATGATGTACTGGATGATAAATTACCCTCTGTCTCTTCTGATTTCCCCCAAAAGATCCAGACGGCATACTCTTTTTCTTTTTAAGCTCCTTATGCTGCCGATACTTTGACTCTGAAGCAATTACAATATTTACTGCCTCATGATAAGTAACATTAGTACAAGTTGTCATCATTGTCTGTAGCTTGGTATTCAGGCCTCTCATAAACCACCTTTTCTTCTTGGCATCAGTATTGACATGTTCAGATGCATATTGTGACAGGTGATTGAATCTTCCCACATACTACATCACTGTTTGATCTCCTTGCTTCAAAGTAAGGAATTCATCTAGCTTCATAGCCATAACTCCTTTAGGGATATAATGGGCTCTGAAGGCAGTATAGAACTCAGGCCCAGGTTATTGGAATGCCAGCTAGTTGCATAGCCACTAAGTTTGCCCACCAAGCACTCGCTGCTCCTCTAAGTTGCTGAGCGGCAAACGCAGGTTTCTGATATTCCATGCATGGAATAAGATCAAATTTCTGCTCCATGGTCTAAAGCCAGTCATCAGCCTCTAATGGTTCATCTGCCTTGGTGAACACCGGTGGTCTTGTGTCTGTAAAATCAACATATGTAGCCTCCTGTCTATTGTGGTGGCGACCACGGTTTCTGTGCATCTGTTTCTGATTACTCTGAGCTATCTCATGAAGCAAACGAGAATTTTTGGCCAGTCACATTGACAAGTGCGGTTATAGCATCAGCCAGATTTGTTGGAACTGGTGGCAGGATCTAGGAATACCATCCTCATCTTGTGAAGTTCCAGGAATATACGAACCCCGCGTACGACGCATCTGCTCATAACAAACCAAACTTTATTCACAAGCCTTTATTGAATTACACAAAAGCTTACTCCAGACACATTACATAGAGTTTACTTATTTAAGCACAAACCCGCACCTAGACAAGACTACTTAACTAGATCTCCTATTTTACAACTCTACTCCTTTCCGTGATTACTTCAAACTTCAGGCTCGGTATCCATTCTGGAATTATTACCGCCTTCATCATCACTTTCATTGATCATTACTAATTCTTTAGGATCTTCTTCTTCCTCTTCTGATTCGTCATCATCGGCAAGGATGACACCGGAGTCCATGGCATCAGCTTGGGGCTCATGATTTGGATTTAGAAGATTGCTAAGCCTATGAACTTCCTCATGCAGATAAGTATTATGTTCTTCTAAATCTTCTACATAGAATTCTAGCTCATGAGTTCTAGCTCTAGCTACATTTTCCCTATGCCAAGCTTCATTCCTTCCCTCCACCAGTACGAACTAACATGCTTTCACAGTTCCTGTGCGCGGTGGTGAGACGTCTCAATTGATCCTGTAATTCTCCTACCTGTATAGCATCCAAAGCCCTATCTCTAGTAGCTTGTGCTAATTCTGCAGAAACCCTCTGTATCTCGCCTAGGGATCAGGCCTAGAGCTGCTACTGCTAGCACCGTCATTCCTATGGGCAAGTTGGTGATGAGGAACTCCTTTGGGTCCAATGGACTTATGGGGCGTCATCTTGGTACGGGCCATACTATAGGAAGCCAATTTAATCCAAGTAAGATCATTTGATCAAAGTCTAAAGAGCAGCTATGATGAATTACATTACTCAAACCAGACTCACTACTCAACTCCAGACTCAGAGGTGAAGGAAGTAACTAGTGAATTAATTATGATGCATGAATCGTTCTTACGATAAAAAACATCAAAGCTTATAATGCACATAAACAACATTTGTTTTTATATAGGGCATAGTAAGATTACTACTCCACCACACAAAACGTTTTTAATCAAATAAGGAATGGTGAGAAAGAAATAAGATAAGTCAGAAGCAATTTGGACCAAATTATCAAGTTAAATTTAGTCATCCAAATCATTTTGAAGTTTTTGTAAAACAATACAACAAAAAACCTTACAACGATCGCTCTGATACCATTCTGTGGCAGAACCTCCTAAATTATAGGGCCCACATGCACCTGTCGCTGTCCGACGACCTTTGACTATTGTGCATATATTTCCGGTAACTTAAGAAGACTGTCGGGTGTCCTCGGGGAACCCCGAATCATCCACGATTTCCGAGCAGGATCACGTTACAGAGTCATTGTAGTATTACAATATTTATTCAAATATTAATACCAGAGTAAAAACAGCGGAAGACTTACAATAACATAATTTACAAAACAGTAGTTTCAAACCTCACAACTAAGTTCGATGATTATTACAAAACAAAATAGTGGAGTGGCATTATAATATAACACAAAACACACAAAGAAACTGCCCTGCCCAGGGACCACACATTTACTTCTGCATCGTCATCACAAGGAACAACCGTCATGCAGCACGATCCAAAACAGATCTGCTCATGAGGCTCACCTGCAACAAGGGTCAACGAACCCTGAGTACAAAAGTACTCAACAAGACTTAACCAAAATAAGAACTGATAAACTAAGGAATGCAGGCTCAGGGATTCAAGGTATGGCTTTAGCAATAATCAAAGTAATTTTGCGTAAAAGCTCTTTGATAAAAATTCTTTAATTCGACATTTATAATTTCATGAAATCATATACAAAGCTGACATGATCCGTATGGAGGTCATGAAACTTCATATCCAACACTTTCTCAACCAGACTCAAGTTCCAGTTATTAATACTACGATGATGAACAGTGAGTTGAGTCTCCATAACCGAGGAGCAACGACGATTCGAACCGATTAAGACCCAGCTAGGAATTCCAGACCACACGACATATGTAGGTCCCCGACCTACATATACCAACCTACACTCAGATCCTCTAAAACAAGAACGGGTCCACGCCACCCGAGAATACAGTACTCCACCAATCCAGCCCATGGCCACGTGGGTACAAACTACTCTCGCCATCTCTCCACTCCCAGTGCGCAAGTAGCCATTCTCATAATAGAATAGCAGAGTAAAGGCTTACCGGAAGTATGTGGTTAGTACTACAAAGTCTCACCTCATGCAATTCAACAACGGTACGGACCTTAATCGACACAGACGGAAAGGACCCGCTCATAAGACCTCCATGTCTTGTGGCTCACACACATCGAGTCCGCCCGGTCTAGATTTATTACTCCACATTCCCATATCATATGATAACATAAGTAACCAAGGTTCCATTTAAAACTTGTAGGTGGCAGGTAATCGCCCGACTTTCATCGTTCTAAGCATAGCTAAGCAAAACTAGGCATATACGAATTTAAAACTGGTAATATGGTAAATATGGAATAACAAGGTTGGTAATGTACCAATTTGGTTTATACTTGACTCCTAATCACTTAATGCAGTAAAAAGAAGCAAAAGCTGAAATCAATTTGTAAAATACAAGGTAGGGTTGTATGCATCCGGGGCTTGCCTTCGTTGACGGAAAAGTCCGGTTCCTACGACGTTTCACAAGTATTCGATCCGACTTCAACAGACTGGATTAACCTCCTCCGCCACTTGATTAACTACTACGTGTTCACCTTCGTTCACTACACCTAGTAACAGTGCCATGTTTAACAGGATGCGGAGTACGAAACATGATGCTCGGTAATGGATGCAAGAATTAACAATTTGAATACAACTTTCCTTCGTGGTACAGTTACAAGTCAACTAACTAAACCTTTTTCGTACTACTTACATCAATTGCCAAGGATCATTACCAACTAATGGCCCAAGGACATCACTCAATCAAAAATGCAAACAAAACCTAAATCACTAAAGGTTACTATTTGCTTTTATGAATTAATTAATTAATTAAGAATTATGAAATAAATCAACTTGTTCCAATTGACCTCAAAATTTTTGTAAATATTCATTACATGATAAGTAAGTGACAAAACAAATTTCATAATTTTTGGACAATTAAATAAGCCTAGAAAAATCATGGAAATCCATTTATTAATAAATTGAGCAATTTTTATCACATTCAAAAACTACTGAAAAACAACATTTCATGTTTTTCCTAAATAATATACATCAAAGAGAGGTCACACAAAACTTTTCATAATTTTTGGAGCTCTAAATAAATCTATACAAAACTAACAAAAACAGACACTATTCATTCAAATCTGAAAATAGAAAAATTCCATTTTGAAATCACTGAGTCACTGACACCTTGACCCCACCTGTCATCCCCTTCCTCCCGCGCTGACCATGGCAACGACGGCGCTGACCGGCGATTTCTCACCGACGGCGAGGCCAACGGTGACGACCAAGGTACCAAAACACTACCCTCGACTAGGCGCATCGATCTAGGGCACAAGCTAGACTAGCTACGGACTGGACCGAGCACTACGCCGGCCATGGCGGACGCGGTGGCACGGCAGCGCTACGCTAGGCGACGTGAAACCAGTAGAGCTTAAACAAATGATCCAGGAAGCACCAGTAGCTCACCCCGAACACGTTGAAGCAAGGAACGAGGTCGGAGAAGCAACAGAGAGGCGTGATGATGACCACGGTGATCACGACGGAGCAAAGATCGTCGGTGAAGGAGAACTGGCGACTGTAGTGATTAAAATGAGTAAACAACAATGGATTAAGTACTATAGCATCGAGACGAAGCCGTAGGTACACTGATCACGGGCAACGGCTCACTGGAGGGCTCTGGCCACGACGACACGCCCGCGGCGGTGAAGTTGCCGGCCGCGAGGAAGAAAGACGTGGACAGCGGATTCACGGCAATTTCAGGCAACCAATGCTAGCTAGCTGGATTCGCAAGGAAAAGACAGAACTAGGATGGCCTTTATCGAGATGGCAACGACGCTGGGGAGACGATGCGAGCTCGCTGGAGCGATGACAACAGCGGCTGCGGTGAAAACAGAGGAAGAAGAAAAACGACGACGACGGCGTCTCGGTACTTATAGCGCGGCTCAGAAGCTCAAGGAAACCACGATGGAGCCGTTTCCATGCCAGCGCGATGCCAAAGACGGCCACGACGCGCTTGGAACACCGAAGAAGGACCGCCGGCAATGTAGCTTAGATGGTGAACACTATTCATAGTATTTACAAGATTGCCATTCACCAAAATTCACAAATTACTCTCAAATTTTCATAACAACTCAAAAATCTCCAAAAACAAAAGCTGTTCAAAATCAAAAGTTCTACAACTTTTCTTTTATAATGACCCCCAAATTTGGCCTAGATTTTGAAATGAACTTTTGAATTTGAATAGGGGAAATTTAACAAATTACGCCTTTTAGAATTACTCCAAATTTTTCATAACAACTTTGAAAACTCCAAAAACAAAATTTGTATAACTTGACAAGCTCTACACTTTTGCTTTTGGACTCAACCCCAAAATATGCTCAGATTTTGAAATGAGTTTTCAGGGTAAGATTTAAATGCTGAAAATCAGGGTTTTCTCGAAAATTTTAAAAAAAAATCCAAGCAAACTTTGAACTTGAGTCAAACAATACAATTCAACACATACCACATAAATATAAACTTGTTTTTAGTGTATGCATCTCAAAAGTTTTCACCAAATGCCAAATGCTTTGTAGTGCGTATGATGACGTGTTAGGTTTTAGTATTTAAACACCCGAGGTGTTACAAGAGCCCACGGCCTCGAGGTCGGACGAGACGGAGCCCGCATCCTTGAGGTCGGGCGAGATGGAAGCCGCGTCCTTTGGGTCAGGCGAGACAGAGCCTGCACCCAAGGGATCGAGCGAGATGGAGCCAGCACCTAAGGGGTCTGGCGAGATGGAACACATGTTCTTGGGGTCAGACGATACGGAGCCTGCACTCAAGGGGAGAGACGGAGCCCACGGCCTTGAGGTTAGGCGAGACGAAGCCCGCAGCCTTGAGGTCGGGCGAGACAGAGCCCATGGCCTTTTGGTCGTGCGAGACCTTTTAATATGTCTCGAGCCATCCAGGGGAAGTCAGCGTGGACGCTAACTTCCTTGCTTTGGGTATTCCTAATATCGATACCCGACAATTAGACTCGAACACAAGTTCAAAACCATCATGACACAACAAAGAACCACTAATCAAATTATTCTTTATTGAGGGGACATGATGCACGTTCTTTAGCCGCACGGTCTTTCCCGAAGTAAGCTTCAGATCGACTGTACCAACACCACGTACAGCCGCACGCGCCCCGTTCTCCCATCAACAAGGAGGAAATCCCCCCGACCTGATAAGAAGAAAACAAAGAAACCTCAGCACACACATGTATATTTGCTCCATGTATCAACCCACCAATCAGATGAATGACAAACTGAAAGAATAATATGCAATAAATTATCGTACCCCATTATTCCTGCATCAGTCTCAATTGTGTTTACTGTTTTCTCGCACTCTCTAGCAGTAGTGCCTAGGCTTGCCACAAGTGAAACAACTTCCTTTTTTCTTGTTCTTCTTCTTCTTAAAAGTAGTGGTAGACTTTTGTTTGAGTTCTTACTGGAATTTCTTCTGGTGGGATTTGGAAAGATTTTTCTACACCACATGGGCACTAGAGCTCCTCTCACCAATTTTCTTGCCACGGACGTCTTTTGCTCTCATCTTCTTTTCAACATCCAAAGATCCAATGAGCTCGATAATGTTAAACTCCTGTCTCTTATGTTTCAGAGAAGTAGCAAAATCTGTCCAAGCCTGTAGCAGCTTAGCAATGATACAGCCTGCCATAAACTTATCAGGCAATACACAACCAAAACTTATCAGACATCATATATGTGCTTGTGTGCCTTAAACGTGACGAGCGTGTAGATGATACTCAAACTAAGGATTGATAGCCAAGACCTTAAGAGGTTCGTTCCAGAGACATACCTAGCGGCAGAGCTGGATGCACTCGAAGACATAGTGCCTGTTGATGTAGTCGTCCCGCTCGATGTAGTGCAGATGAGAAGTCGTACCTGATCATCAGGCGATCCTCCAAGAAGTAGAGGACAACGAGTAGTCGTGCCGCCAGCGACACTCTCCAAAAACGTGATTGTCGTCCCTTCACCCGAGCAGGCGAACTCAAAGACAGCAGGCGTTCTGAGGCCTACTCTTCCAGCTCCAGCATGTGTAGGAACCAGAGAGCAGCTGACTATGTGGTATCTCTGACGCGAAGAGAATGACTGACGGAGGAACTTGGATTATATGCTCACGGCGGGAAAGCGAAAGGGCTCAGGAGGAGATCAAGGGATAGGAGACGAGAGAGTTCTCGCCCATCAAGTTTTAGCGGTAGTAATAGAGGAAACTCCCATTCATCAAACCGCCACTCATCAAAAACAGAAGAAACTCCCGTAATTATGAGACTTAATTGGCAAAACACGGTCTCGTCCATCGGTCCGCTCGCCAGCCACGCCCCGCCCCACCCACGGCGGCGGCAGCGTGCGCATGCGTGTGGCACACCATCGTCCTTGTCTCATGTTCTCAATATAGATAGACAATGTCTAACCATATAAATCAAATCAACGTCTAGTCAAAATCTCATACGGTATTAAACCATATATCACGCATTAATACATGTCCATAGAGTTTATTTAATTTATTAAATATTATATAGACCAATCCCATAATACATCCGACGTATATAACTTTATCCATGGGCATTTTGGTGAACGCACGCCACTACGCCAGCAAAGCACCATGTTTGATTTACCCGTCACTCTTGCGAGTGGTCGGCAATTCTGACGAGGAGCTGAACCAGCTCCAGTGGCCGCGAGAGCATAGCCATGTGGTCAGCGCCGGTGATCACCCTCACCCCAACGCCGGGGCTCTGTGCCACCATGCGGCGCTGGAACTCCGCTGGAATGCCGCAGTCTTCCTCCACCACGACGAACACGCGCCACGACGACCCGTACCCCTCCTCCGTAAGCAGCTTCTCGTCCCTCATCACCCGCCTCATCTGGGTTGCCTGCGGTGAATGCGTTCGCCGGCTTGATAAGCATCAGGCCCAGAGTCAAGTCCTACAGACAAAGAAAGTTTTTTCCCCTTTATTTATGGTTCAAGAAAAGGTCAAACAGTAGCAGCAAGGTTACAGGCGGATATTATGCGGTTATGCCTTATATCTTTTAATTAAGGTGCTCTTCTTTTTAGAAACATTAAAGCCCCGTTTGGATCCACGCTAAACTTTAACCTATGGTTAAAAATTAGACCTTAGAACGACGGGATTAAAGTTTAGCCCATAATGCTGTTTAATCTAGAGGCTAAAGATTAGATTTATACTCTACATAACTCATTTGCTCCTAACTAAGACTGCCATGCATAGAGATAGGTGAGGGTAATATGTGTCTTTTGTTCTATGGGGACTACTTTTAGCCCTTTTAGCCTACTTTAGAGGGGATAATAAAAAGTGGTGGGTTAAAATTTAGTCCTCACTTTTAGCCCTCTTATTTGGATCATGAGGGTTAAAAAATTGACTAAAAGATGTGGGCTAAACTTTAGCCCCGTCGATCAAACGGGACCTAAGGTCCTCATCTAGTACGTTCCAAACAGCAGCAACGTTAATTAAGGTGTTACCTCCAGTAGGCTCAATTGGTAAAGCCTTTGAACCATAAAATTGGGCCCAAAGATAAATGGCTTGCCCTTGATCTCGGGATTCTCTTGTTGGAGCTCCTTTGAGTCCACGAAGAAGTCCGGCCCAATAAATGCTAATAGATCAGAACAATGTGAAAGAATAATCCAAATCAAATACGAAGTACTACTCAACTAAAACGTTGAATATTCGCGTTGAAGCACAGTAGGAAACAGTTAATGATCACATCACCTCGTCACTGGTGGCAGCCATAGGACGTCCGACGGCCGGCATGGACGCGGTCACGAACACGGCAACAGCGACCTTGTCCGGGAACCTCTCCACGGCGAGCGCGACGCTGTACCCACCGTGGCTGTGCGCGACGAGCACGACCTGCTCTCCGGCTGGCAGCGCAGCCACCGCGTCGAGCAGCGGGCGTGAGTACTCCTCGAAGGTGCGCACATCAGCAAGACGCGCTGGGTGCGCGCCGCAGCCGGCCATGTCGAGCGCCGGCGTGGTGGCCGGCGAGCCGCAGCGCCGTGGGCGCCTTGTACCAGCACCACGCGCCGTGGCACATCCCGTGCACCAGCATGAAGTGGTGGCGCCGCTGCTTGGCGTCGGAGGCGGCCATTGCCGTCCAGGGTCCTTGGCTTGCACCTTGCAGAGCGCAGTAGATGTAATGAAATATTGCTTGTTTAGTTGTTCCGTGCGACGACTAGTACCCTCTTCGCTCGATCGTATCAGCCACTGTTTATCAATTATGATATAGTATTTTTCTCTCACAACAAAATAACATCAGCCGACTTATAAACCATAGAAACGATCAAGCGAACATGTGTAGATATGCTGACACTGACTGTGACCAAGCATCCGTTTTGTATTGTTGTCGTTTTTCACGTGATTTGTGTGCTAAGCTACTCCGTCTGTCCCTAAAAAAAATAGTCGTTCTCACTTACTCAAAAGTCAATAACTTTTAAACTTTGACAAAATATATTTAACAAAATAATAATATTTATGGTACATAATTAGTACTATTAGTACCCTGATGCGTAGCCATGGCTGCCTCCTTGGCTGCCACCGGCACGCTCCCCCACCCCGACGGCCTCCTCCCCACCCCAGCGTGCCCCTCCGTCTACCCCTACGTCCTCACCCATCAGGAGCACCCAGTGTCCGCAGATCTGGTGGCCCTCTCCTCCTACCCCGGCGAGATCCGGTAGCGTCTCCTCTCCCTCGGCCGACGAGGGGCATGGCGGGCGTGCAGTTCCCACCAGGTAGGTCATGCCCGCGTGGCAATGCTGTGTTTTAAGTGTTTCTAGACGTTTTTTCAGACATGTTCCAAGCCCTTGTTTCAAGTGTTTTAGTTATTTCAGATGTATATTTCAATTGTTTCATACGGATGTTGTAAAAGTAGATCGTGAAGTTGCAATGGTTGTACACATATGTTGCAAACGTCTATCCCCATTTCATCTGTTTTTTTGTACACGTATGTTGCAAGTGTTTCAGACGCATGCCTCAAGTATTTCATGTCTTCTTTTTATATGTTGCAAGTGTTGCATCTGGATATTTTAAAAATAAATCGGGATGTTGAACATATTACAATGGTGTTTCAGCCGTATGTTCTAAATGTTTTATCTGTGTTTAGACGTATGTTGCAAATGTTTCATCTGTGTTTAGACGTATGTTGCAAAAGTAAGATCGGGGTGTTACATGGCGCAACCGATGGTTGTCGCTCCTGCTAGGGCGCAGCCATGGGTCAACACACGTGGATTTCTCTGTTTGGGGTGCGGGGGCGTAGGTCCTGCGACGGACGCGGGTGCGGATGCTGGCGCGGGACGCGGGACACGGAACGCAGGGTGTGGGACGGGAGGACGGGAGAGCGGCGCAGGTGTCGGTGACGCGTCCAGACGCTAGGCATTCCGAAATAATTTTCTCCAAGCCAGAAATGTAATTTATTTTGAACGGAACGAGTATTGTGGTGAGGATCATTTCACCGCTGTCCTACATAGCCTACCAAAAATTTTTCTTTCTCGAGCATGGAAGCAGAACAGGACTGGTCAACCAAAACAAGTGCTGTGGGCATGTCCCATATTTCAACCTCCCGCGTTCACGAATGAACAGAGTATAGGCGAGTGGGCATGTCCCATTCTAGCTCCCTGCACCACTTCCTCCGCCACGTCTCCATCCCTCCGGACCCGCACCTCCTCCCCACCGCGTTCAAGTCATGCCCGACACTGCCACTCGCCCGCGCTCTCCACGCCACCGCCGAGGTCACCGGCCTCGTGCGGGACCCCTTCGTCGCCTCCTCGCTCCTTCACGCATACCTCCGCCTCGGCACCACCGTCGACGCCCGCGCCGTGTTCGACGGAATGCCGCGCCCGCAGAGGACCATCGTCGGTTGGAGCGCGCTGGTCGCGGCGCACGCGGCGCGCGGGGACGCCGGTGGCGCCTGGCGCCTACTCGAGGAGATGCGGCGGGACGGCGGCGTGGAGCCGAACGTCATCACCTGGAACGGGCTCGTGTCTGGGCTCAACCGCAGTGGGCGTGCCCGGGACGCGGTCGTCGCGCTGGCGAGGATGCACGGGGAAGGGCCCCTGCGTCCTGACGCCACGGGCGTCTCGTGCGCGCTCTCCGCCGTTGGGGACGTCGGTTTGGTTTCGGTGGGCGAACAGCTGCACGGATACGCAGTGAAGGCAGGCTGCAGGGTGGATGCGTGTGTGGTCACCGCCCTCATCGATATGTACGGAAAGTGCGGGCGGGCTGCGGAAATTGTTCAGGTGTTTGATGAGTCCAGCCACGTGGATGTTGCTTCTTGCAATGCCCTCATCGCGGGGCTATCTCGGAACACGCAAGTCTCTGAGGCACTAAGGTTGTTCAGGGAGTTTGTTGGCCGTGGACTCGAGCTGAATGTCGTGTCCTGGACCTCAATTGTTGCTTGTTGCGTGCAGAACGGTAAGGATTTGGAAGCTGTGGAACTTTTCAGGGAGATGCAGGCACAAGGGATTGAACCAAACTCTGTCACGATCCCTTGTGTGCTGCCAGCGTTTGCCAATGTTGCAGCTCTGACGGATGGGAGGTCAGCGCACAGTTTTGCTCTCAGGAAGGGCTTTCTCCATGATGTTTATGTGAGCAGTGCGTTGGTGGACATGTATGCAAAGTGTGGCAGGGTTAAGGATGCGAGAACAATATTTGACGCAATGCCATCTCGGAATGTGGTTTCATGGAATGCGATGATCGGTGGCTATGCTATGCATGGTGAGGCTGTGAATGCAGTTCGGTTGCTTCACTCAATGCTGGTGTGCAAACAGAAGCCTGACATGGTCACCTTCACCTGCGTGCTTGCTGCTTGCACCCAGGCTGGTTTGACAGAGGAAGGGCGTCACTATTTTAAAGAAATGCATAATGAGTATGGTGTTTCTCCGAGGATGGAACATTATGCATGCATGGTTACTCTTCTGGGACGTGCAGGCAAACTTGATGAGGCATATGATCTCATAAGTGATATGCCATTTGAGCCAGATGGATGTATTTGGGGTTCGTTATTAGGCTCTTGCCGGGTTTATGGCAATGTGGATCTGGCTGAGGTTGCAGCAGAAAAGCTCTTTCGCCTAGAGCCAGAAAATGCTGGTAATTATGTCCTGCTTTCTAACATTTATGCTTCTAAGAAAATGTGGGATGGGGTTAATAGGGTTAGAGAGATGATGAAGGATGTAGGCTTGAAGAAGGAAAAGGGCTGTAGCTGGATCGATATCAAGAACAAGGTGCATATGTTGTTGGCTGGTGATGATTCACACCCTATGATGACTGCGATAATTGAGAAACTAAAGCAGCTTAATATTCAGATGAGGAAGCTGGGCTTTGTACCAAGCACAGATTTTGTCCTACATGATGTGGAGGAACAAGAGAAAGATGATATCCTTGCTGTTCACAGTGAGAAGCTAGCTGTCGCTTTGGGACTCATAAGCACTAGCCCAGGAACAACCCTTCGGGTGATAAAGAACCTCCGAATTTGTGGCGACTGCCATGAGGCAATGAAATTTATATCATCTTTTGAGGGGAGGGAGATATCTGTTAGAGATACCAACAGGTTCCATCACTTTAGGGATGGAAAATGTTCCTGTGGGGATTATTGGTGACTCTGTTTGTGCTTTCCTGCAATACTATTTGCACAACAACTTGACGAGGATGTCAATGGAACATAGCATTCATTTCTGGATTTTTTTTCCATAAGGTAATTGTTTAACTATGCAATCAGGCCTAACTTCATATGTCAAAAGGAAAAAGAAAATCCGATATCAGGACTTATACATTATGCATTGGAGAGGAAAAAAAGAAGAAGACTAATGCATTATGCAACAACAGCTGCTGTGTAGTGTCTTTAGTTGACTATTTCAAATTTATCTATCTGATATTTTCATCCCAATATATATTTGTTTCCTAGGCAGTTCTGTATTTTTGCAACTACACATGTATGATGGCCAGTTCTTTAGTTAGTAGTTCTTTAGCCAGTTCTGTATTTTCGCAACTACCTCATGATTTTGTGATCTGCTATGATAGCATGGTATAATTCCTTACATATGAAGTGATTAGTTATCATATGATATTTTACTAGGTCCAACTCTCCAAAAACATTTGATATGCAATTCAGCACATTTATTATCTTAATGTCATGAATGTGTACTAATTTGAGATTCACCACAATTATTGCTGCCAGTGATCAAGTCATTTCCTAACAAAACCACTTGTCAAACTGGTCTACACAAAGTAGCGGCCAAAAGTCATTTCCAAAAACATTTAGTCGATTTTGCTAAAGTTTTAAGGTGTGAATGCGAGATTTTTAATTCTACTAGCATCCAGCTTTTGACATGGGGCTCACTTATATACCTAGTCGCACCGATCAACACAAAGTAGCAGGCAATTATACTGAATTATCTCCATCAAACTTTAGTCAAATCCACTAAATTTTTAAGGTATGAACACGAGGTATTAATTCTAGGTCCAGCTTTTGACGCGACGCCCATGTATACATTTACTCACGCCAATCTGCACAAAAATCATACTAACTCATTTCTAACAAACTTAAATCAATTTTAAATTTCAAGGTTTGGACGTGAGCTTTTAAATTCTAAGGTCCAGCTTTTGACATAGAATCACCATGTTGTGGACGCTTTCATTGGAAAGCAGTACACTAGGAAGGAGTCAGCTGCCTCTAGTGGCTAGAATTAGCCTAAGCTAGCTGAGATTTGACATGCAGGAATAATAGGGCTAAGATTAGACATGCAGGACCAGTACCAGCCGCATGTGGGGGATTATAACCACTGTGCGGCTGGGAATTAGGGGCAAGCAGAAGTAGAATTGTTATGATCAGAGCCTCCCAGGGAGTGCGATCAGGTTCTACTGCTGCCATTGTTCTAGGATTAGCCACTGTAATCACCCCAGTTCATCAATAAAGAACCCCCTAGACCACTAGCCATATCATCTGGTATCAGCTAGCCTCTCGATCCTCTCGCCTGTCATGGGTGACGACCTCAACTCCACTCTGAAGGCCATCCAAGCCGATCTCTCCTCCATCAAGAATGAGGTGACGACAATCAAGGGCGACCAGAGCCGCCTCAACGTCGCCGTCAATCGGCTGCAGTCGGACCACCTCTCCTCCGGCGGCTCCCACAGCGGCAAGGACGCTGACCACGGCGCCCCTCCACCTCCGCCTCCACGCGAGCACGGCAAGCACAAGCTCCGGTTTCCGTGCTACGATGGCAGCGCCGATCCGGTCACCTGGCTTCACAAGGCGGAGCAGTTCTTCCGCGCTGATCGCACGGCGGACGACGAGCGCGTGTGGCTCGCCTCCTTCTACATGGAAGGCGCTGCCCAGGACTGGTACTACCGCCTGGAGCAGAACCACGGCGCTCCAACGTGGCCGGAATTTGTCAACAAGGTGCAGCGGGCGTTCGGGACGCCGGCGCGCAGCAACCCGCTCGGCACTCTCATGAAGCTCCGCCGCACCGGGACGGTCAAGGAGTACAAGGCGCAGTTCCTGCCCATGCTCGCTGCGCTGCCGGCCACTCTAGGAGCAGGACCAGATCGACATCTTCACCACCAGCCTCCGTAATCTGCTACAGACGGATGTCGAGCTCCAACACTCGGCTGCCCTCGATGACGCCATGGGTCTTGCGCGAGCCTTCGAGCATCGCCTGGACTTGGACGATGACGCGGACCCCTACGTGCCCCACATCACGACCCGCACCGGTCCACCGATTCGGTCGAGTCCGCTGCCCGCGACGCTCGCGCCCCACACACCGCCACCAGCCGCCAAGACCGTGCCCCCGACTCCACCGGCCCCAACCAAGGCCGCTTCTCTAGCGGGCGTGCGCTTCAAGTGGCTGACCACCCAAGAGATGGCGCAACGCCGTGCGGACGGGCTCTTCTTCAACTGCCTTGAGAAGTTCACGTGGGCCACAACTGCAGCAAGAAGGGCCTGTACCTGATGGAGCTCGACGAGGACGCGCCGGTTGACGACACCATGGCAGACGAGCCAGCCTCCGACGCCAATGTCGCGATCTCCCTCCACGCCCTCACAGGCATCAAGACGATCGACACCATGCATCTCGCCGCCTCCATCGTAGGCGCGTCCGTCCGTGCCCTCGTGGACTCGGGGTGCACCCACTCCTTCATCGCCGTGGACACCGCACACTGCCTCGAGCTCCAGCCCGCGCCGCGTCCCGGCCTCGCTGTGGGCGTCGCCAACAGGGAGCATGTCCCATCCGCCGAGGTCTGCTCCGGCGTTCCCATCACCATCGGCACCAAGGAGTTCCACATCGACCTCTTCGTCTTGCCCCTCCCGACTACGAGCTCGGGCTACCACTGGCTTCGGTCCCTAGGCCCCATTCTTTGGGACCTCGACCGCTAGACCATGGTGTTCTGGCGCCAGGATGGCCATGTTCTCTAGACCGGCGTCACGGCCACCAGGGCTCCTGTCCTCCACGCCGCTGAACGCCTGGACCTCCTGCAACTGCTCCTGGCGGAGCTCGACGACATCTTCGACACGCCATCAGCACTGCCTCCGGTTCGTGCCTGCAATCATCGGATCCACTTCCTTCTAGGCATAGACCCCGTCGCGGTATGTCCCTAACGCTACCCCCAGCTACTCAAAGATGAGCTGGAGAGACAGTGTGCCGACATGCTCCAGAAGGGCCTCATCCACCCGAGTACCTCGACATTCTCATCACCCGTCCTCCTCGTGCACAAGAAGGACGACTACTGGAGGTTATGCATTGACTACCGCACGCTCAATGCTAAGACACTGCGTGACGTCTTCCCCATCCCCGTCGTTGACGAGCTGCTGGACGAACTCCAAGGCACCACCTACTTCAGCAAGCTCGATCTTCGCAGCGGCTATCACTAAGTCTGCATGCACGCCGATGATATCCACAAGACTGGTGTTTCGGACTCACCACGGGTATTTTGAGTTCGTGGTCATGGCCTTCGGCTTGACCAATGCCCCAGCGACGTTCCAGTCCCTCATGAACGAGGTTCTTCGCCCCTTTCTTCACCGCTTCGTGCTCGTGTCCTTTGATGATATTCTGATCTACAACAACTCCTTCACCGAGCACCTGCAACACATCCGCGCCGCCCTCACTGCTCTGCACGCCCACAGCCTGCTCCTGAAGCGCTCCAAGTGCTCATTCGCAGAGCGCCAGGTGGAGTACCTTGGCCACTTCATCTCTGAGGCAAGGGTGGCCATGGACCCGGCCAAGATTGACGCCATGCAAAGCTGGCCCAGACCGCGGACCCTCCATGCACTACGTGGCTTCCTTGGCTCATGGGCTACTACCACCGTTTCATCCACAACTACGGCGTCATCGCATCTCCATTGACGGCCCTCTTAAAGCGGGACACTTTTTGCTGGACTGACGCCGCCACCACCGCCTTCGACGAGCTTAAGGCAGCACTGACCTCCGAGCCGGTGCTGCAACTCCTGGACTTCACAGCGCCCTTCGTCATCGACTGTGATGCCTTCGGCTTCGGTTTCGGTGCTGTCCTCCACCTAGAGTACCTGACCGATCGCATTCTTCAGCCGCTGCCATGGCTCCCCAGCACGCCTAGCTGGCTGCCTACGAGCATGAGCTCATCAGCTTGGTGAAAGCCGTGCGGCACTGGTGGCCGTATGTTTGGGCGCGCCCATTCACCGTCCGCACCGACCACTTCGCCCTCAAGTTCCTCCTAAACCAGCGCCTCTCTACCATCCCCCAACACACATGGGTAAGCAAGCTGTTTGGCTATGATTTCAAGGTGGAGTACAAGCCTGGGCACCAGAACGCAGCTGCTGATGCCCCATCACACCTGTGACGAGGACGCCGCTACACTGTCCACCTGCACGCTCTCTCGACCGAACCTTGATTTGTTCAACGAGTTCCGCGTCGAGGCCGACACCCTGCCGGACATCACCACCAAGCACTAGGAGATCGCCCAAGGCCTTGCTGGGGCGAATTGGACGACCGCTGACAGCTTCATTCTACATCATGGGCCACATCTTCGTCCCCGACACATCAGCTCTATGGCCTCAGATCCTAGCCACAGTGCACGGCGTCAGGCCACGAGGGCGTCCAGAAGACGCTGCATCGCCTGCGTGCCTCCTAAGCCCCCACGCCAGCCGGCTTGTCCACGACTTTGTGCGGGTCTGCTCTGTCTGCCAGCGGAACAAGACAGAGCACCTCCATCTGGCTGGCCTGCTGTAGCCGCTGGACGTTCCACACACTGTCTGGGCCGACATCGCCCTGGATCGGCAAATCAGTGGTCCTCACGGTGGTGGACCGCTTCTCCAAGTATGCCCACTTCATCGCTCTTGGCCACCCCTACAGCGCCACGTCCGTCGCTCAAGCATTCTTCGATCAGATTGTACGACTCCATGGTCTGTCGTGCTCTATCGTGAGTGATAGGGACCCAGTCTTCACCAGCGCCTTCTGGACTGAGCTCTTCCGCTTGTCGGGGGTCACACTACGCCTGAGCTCCACCTTCCACAGACAGTCGGAGGTGACCAACCGTGTTCTCGGCGTCTACCTGCGCTACCTCGCCGGCGATCGTCTGTGGAGCTGGCTGCGGTGGCTGCCGTGGGCCGAGTTCTGCTACAATTCCTCCCACCAGACGGCACTGCAGACGACTGCCGTTTGAGATGGTTTATGGCTGGCCTCCACCGACCATAGGCTTCTTACCAGTCGGGCCTCTCTAGGGTGGCTGCCTTGGACAAGCAGCCGACCAAAAGGGATGAGTTCCTGGCTGCTATCCGGGAACGACTTCTTCAAGCTCAGAGCATCATGAAGCAAAGCCATGACGCCGCTCACCGGGATGTCTCCTTCAGTGTGGATGACTGGGTGTGGCTTCGTCTACACCAGAGGGCTGCGACGGCCATCAAGAGCAGCCAGAATGCCAAGCTTGCACCCCACTACTACGGGCCCTTCAAGGTGATCTAGCGCATTGGCTCGGTTGCTTATCGCCTTCAACTTTCCGACAAGGAGCGCATCCACAATGTTTTCCATGTGGTGGTCCTGAAGAAGTACCATGGCACTGCACCAACGGACATTGTTCCACTGCCCACGGTCGTCCACGGCTACGCTGTTCCGGAGCCTGGTCATATTTGTTCGTGCACGCCTGAACCATGGTGTGTGGGAGATTTTGGTGCACTGGCTCGGCCAGAGTTCTGCTGATTCCACCTGGGAGGTGCTCCACAACTTCAAGACCACCTACCCCAAGTTCCAGCTCAAGGACTGAGCTATTTCGAAAGGAGGGTGGAAGTGTTGTGGACGCTTTCATTGAAAAGCAGTACACTCGGAGGAAGGAGTCAGCTGCCTCTAGTGGCTAGAATTAGTCTAAGCTAGCTGAGATTAGACATGCAGGAATAATAGGGCTAAGATTAGACATGCAGGACCAATACCAGCCGCATGTGGGGGATTATAACCACTGTGCGGCTGGGCATTAGGGTCAAGCAGAAGTAGAATTATTATGATCAGAGCGCGATCAGGTTCTACTGCTGCCATTGTTCTAGGATTAGCCACTGTAATCACCCCAGTTCATCAATAAAGAAACCCCCAGATCACTAGCCATATCACACCATGTAGTTATAATGGTTTTGTATTATTGGATCATACTAGATGGATTTGGACTTAAGAGCAATTGGATTGGATTGGACTTGACATTAATCATTTCGTTTAGGGTAGGTTTGGATTTAGATTCTTTTTCTTTGGATTTTAATTGGAATTTATCTGTTTACACCAAAATTTGGTAAGCTTACTCCGAAGAGATCCGATGATAGTCGAAAATAAGAAAGTCTCCTAATTAAAGATATTTAGAAGCCGGTCAGGAAATATCATTGGCAGGAACGACACGAGATACATCACGTACATGCAAGCCAGAAAAATATTATTTAATATATTTTAGGAGAAGCCTGATATCCAAGATCTCTTCACGTGAAAATAAGGGAAGAGCAAGGAAAGCCGGAAGATCAAGGAAAGTGCACGTGTCATGACCTAAAAGAATTATTAGATAATATGCTCATGCCCGACTGATTATTATATTCGGCCATGTTTTATTCCAAGTTCCAGCATCACGAAGTTGCCATGGATAATTATTTTGGATTAAATGATTAGAGTCCAGGTGCAGCCGGCGTAAATGAAAAAGAATAGAAAGAGAAGAGGATTAAAGGAAAGCATAGTCGATTAATCTGGCATCAGGTGCATGCATGCAGCTTCTGGTGGCTTCGGACTCTTATTGTTTCCCATAAACAGAGAAGCATGAGGTGTACGTACGGGAAAATATCCCTAGGCAAATGCATACGGAAAGGAAAAGAAACTAGGAAAGAAACGCATGTGCTGGTGGATGGAGGAGTTAACGGCAAAGTCAAATCCACCTAGAAGGACACGTTGCAACAGAAAGCTTTATTGGCAAGAACTCTATGAAAGGGGACTTAGAGTCATTGTATCTTAATATTTTTTCTTTATTTAGATATATCTTGTTAGGCAAGTCCCTTCAGGACTTTTATCCGCCTAGGGTATAAATATAAACCTTCCGGCCATTGTATCAAACACACAATCAATCAAATACAAGTTGTTTACTTTTTTCAGCTCCGGCCACTCCTTAGGAGTAGGAGTAGAGTAGATCTCGGTGAGTTCTTCAGCGAGCAGGGCTGCATCGGTCCGGTCAACCTCTAACTTTGTCTATAAGTATCGTCATGGCTTATACTTTCGTTCGTACGGCTGCATCGATCCAGTCGACCTCCACTGCGACTCTGGTATAAGCTAGTTATCGATTCTTGTCTAGTTCAAGTACGGTTGCATCGATCCGGTCGACCTCCACTGCTCGAACTAGATTAAGGTCAAGTTATCGGCTCTATCTAAGGGTGGCATCCTTCGGATAGATTCATTAAGTTACCGATATTGCTTATTGCTTTTTATTATTTATTTAATTATAGCAATATCACTCTACCCGATTAGGATTAATCTAGATCGGCCTTATATCCTGTTTAACGCATTATTTATTAATTTAAACTGATCTAATCCGCACCTTAAACGATGAGTTATGTTTTATCGGTTGTTTTATATCAATCTTGATCGTGTATAGTGTGCGGTTAAGGCATGTCTGGTCTTAATAGATCTACCGGTTAACAAAAACCGTCACATGGCCCATTATCATGGCCTGTGTGATTCTACCTCACACCCCATTGTTAGCACCGTAGAGCGGGGATCGTTATTTGGTAGATCTCTTCCTGATAGGGCATGACCTTAATTGTGCGCTATGCCTGAATCGGATGTTTTAGCCGATATCGAGTGTTTTCACATATACAATTCACGCCATGAGACCATTGAAGTAAGGGTAGGTTGAAAGATATGTTAGCAATATGATCTTATTATTGTATCACGACCTGTATGATTCTGCCTCATGCTCCACTGATATTACTAATAAGTTAGGGTCAGTCGAATTTATTGTTGTTTCTACGGTCTGTATGATTCTGTCTTATGCCCCACTGGTCATAGCGATAGATGAGATCTAATATGTTCATTAGATTTATCTCTATTAAATGGTTAAATGATGAGCTGAATTCTTTATATAAAAAAGGGATTTGGTTACTTACAGTCATTGGCTTAACATAAACTGATTAGTGTTGACATCCTATTGCCATTGACTAATATTTGTCTAAATAACGATATTCATCCTGAATGATAACCGATTTTTCTTCCATAATTTCATGAGCTTTAACTGATTTATTCTTATGAGTATGCTGGAGTCGGTTATTTAGTCGATCTCCTTCCACATCAGCTTTCAAAGTCGTACATTCGGGACTGTCTGGCAACACCGACATGTTCCGCCTTAAATTAATGATTAGTTTTCTCTCCTTGTCAATTACAGGGTCAAATTGACTGGCACGTCTCGGGAGGAGTGCGCAGGATCGATAATCCCTGCATTGAAGCCAGACGGATCTCCAGCTCCATCGAGCAGACCCGTCCGGCTTGCTCGTGTGCCTCGGCACGGGATGAATTTTCGTGCTGACACACGTTCTGGCACACTCGGTGGGACATCACAATCGTCATGGCAGCTTACAACAACACGTTAACACTCCAAGCGATAAAGATCAAGAAGGTCAAAAGCTGTTGCTGCTGTGCTCTGCCGCTCAAAGAATTATTTGGCTAAGCGTACACAAAGGTAGCCGGATAGATACAAGAAGTATCCTATGGAAGGTTACTGAGGTGCTGCGCATCGGCTGTTGACTGTGAGTATTGAAAGGAGCTTGGTATATATTATCTGAGTATAACTCAAAGTCGGTGAATACAACATTGTACATCGGCTAAATGAAAAATACAAGACCAGGACGGCTATATATAAAGAGAGCTGATATATTGTTTGTTCAGGGAGATTCTGCAACTCTTGGTCCTTTGGATAAATTTCTTGGCAAACGGCTTCAAGTTGTTTCATCAGCTTGGCCTCCTTCAACTTCAACTATTGCTGTCCACGACTTGCTTGGCTTGTAGCTGATTGGTCTCTCTTTGCTTGGAAAATATCTTTATTGAATGACTTATCGGCTATTCTCTTATGGGTTTCAAGGACTTCAAATTGTTGACCTTCAATATAAAAATGAGTGTCCAGAAGCGGCACATCAAGTCAGTCATCAGGAAGATCAGATTAATAATGATTATCCGAATATATGAAGATCCGTTATTTTACATTGGCTTACTATTCATGGATGCATGGGATGATTAATGAAATAATGAAGATAAAGACCAATCACTTTTCTTGAAATAGAATCGGTTGTTAGTTCATGGCTTTACTCTTCAAGCTAATGAAGTCTGCAGACAATCAGCAATAGCGTAAAGCCAGCGAGATATCGTTTTCTGGTACAGCGGTGGAATTTCAAAAATAATCAGGTGAAATCGATGTAGATCAGCATAGCCGATGACCATTGCTGGTTCGGCTGGAGCCAATGGGATTGTCGGGGTTAGAATCCGCTTTCTTCCATGGGTTATTATCAGTTGTTCGACCAAGCATATTTTTCAATAGGAAGAAAATGTCATCATGGGAGGTTGCGACAAAGATACGAAAGAAGTTGGCAACCCAACGGCCGATAAGAGACCATCGACTATTTTATTATTGACTCCAAAACCATAAAGAGATGAGTCAACCAGGAAATTGGAATATACGGCATTGATGATCTGGTAATTAAAAAGAATATAAAGTTGTTGAGACATCGACCTATGGAACAGTCGATGCAGTCAGCTATTCAGGAAATAAATTACACTAGTGGGAATACAGAAGTGGCCACCTAAAGACCCTCCGAAGAGGAAACGACTTTTGGCTCAGTTTCATCGGTTACTGTTGATAAAACGATTGAACCAGGCCTTAAGGCATCAAGCCGATGGGAAAATCACAAGGATACTCATCGGCTCAAAAGGATAATCAAAGTGTCAGGCCGATGAGGCTTTTCATGGTTCTTTGCTTTCACATCTGGCAGAGAGCAGCAAACAGGCGAGACAAGAGTAATAAATATTATAATAATATTCGGCCGACAGAGAGTAGAATCGACTACTGGCTTTAAAGTTCAAGGCCTTACATACGAGAGGTTTCGACCGTGATAGCCGATTTCAGGAAGCACGCAAAGAGAAATATCAGACGAAGGAACTGGTCATGTTTTGGTTTCTCGATATTGATATTGCATCGACTAACCCGAGTACATGTACAATACGTAATTCTGCATGCAAGGATTTTCATGGGATGGAGGAAAAAATAAAAAATATGCTTCCATATATTGTGATTTTCAGAGCTATAATCCTAATTCCGAAACAAAAGCCGATTATAAAGCATATTACATCGGCTAAAGATATCGGATTATTTGTCATGATATGTCAGATACAAGGCAAGATCAAGGTGAAAGAGTCCCATACAAGGCGAAAGCAACCACCGCTGATGACTTCTTCTCCAGCATCCTGGCAAAGCCTGACGTCACCAACAACACGATCAGCTTGTCACAGGAACCAACGCCGAAAAGATCCTAGAGAGATGAACACACTTGGCGTCTCGATCTCCTGCATCGACTACGTATCGGGGGGGCCTGAACCCGCCATGCACGCACCCACGCGCCGCCGAGTTCATCTTTGTCCTCCACGGCACGCTCGGTGTCGGCTTTGTCATTATCACCAATAAGCTCATCTCCAAAATCATCGCCCAGGGTGACGCTTTTGCTTTCCCGTGGGGCCTCATGCAGTTTCAAAAGGACATGGGTTCCGAACCCGCCGCTGTCATCTCTATCTTCAACAGCTAGCTTCCCGGCACACAGTCCATCCCCATGATGTTCTTCGAGGCTACCCGTAAGCTGCCCAACGGCATGCTCACCAAGGCATTCCAAATCTCCGACAAGGAAATAGACAAGATCAAGGCCAAGCTCGCCCCAAGAAGGACCGCCGGTTATAATAAAGGCCACCTGTACAAAGGAAGATGTGAATTGCCGGAACCATCGGCAAAGCCTAAACAGCCTGAAGAAATTCACACCAGAAGAAGAGGCACATACGTTCACCTCCATTGACTATTCGTTCGCATCCATCGGCTCAAAGACCAAATATACAGAAATACACCTGGCTGGATGATAATGGTATACCAGATTGCACAGCACCATATATCCAAGTATGTGGTGTATGACTGCTTGTATACGTGCTTTATTGGTTGAAAGATGGATTTGGTGACGTTCGTCGAGGATACGGTCTACAAGCAGCCACATAATGCGAACACAGGGACGGACTTGTGACGACACCTGTCCGATGTCAGTATAAGATTTTAAATGATGAGTTAATACGTTAGGTTATATCTTGGATTCTTTCATCGGCTATTGTTTCTTGGTACGATAAATAGCTGATGGTAATAAACAAAGGATAGCCGATGGCCTGTGGAATATTTTAATCCTCTACTGCCGGGGAAGCAATGCCAATAGCCGATGAAGCTAGCCCTTTATATGGTCATCAGACTCTATTAGCTGAAGGAAGCGAGATATATGAGGAGATCTTTGAGAAGTAGCTTATTATTTTTTAAGCCAGAAGAGCATTATGCACCAGCATCTTGTGAAGAGTGGAATCGGCAGTTAAAAAAGGAATTGGCCCTATATAATATTATATGTTTAAAAGCACGGCAATGGAGAATGAGTTACTGTCATGTATACGTATCAGTTCCGATGTACACACAGGCAGAAGCAACCGGATTTGATTAGGATTTTTATACCGTGTTCCCTTTTATAGAAGAGACCAGGCATCTGGCTTAAAGGCCCATGCTTCCAGAAGGCCGAGTTCTGGTAAGCATCCACCGGGACAAGGTTGTTCGGCTCGGTCACTTCATCATTATCATCGAGGATGTCATCATCGTTCGGGAGGTCAGATCATCGGGACGAAGATAAATGGTGGCTGTTGGTGCCTTGCGTCCCGGATGCCAGCCTTACTGAAAAAGCGCATAAGGACCTTCAGCAGAGGCGCGACTTCGCCAACAAGATCCACAAAGGCCGCTATCGCCATCAGCAGCAATGTCCATGATGACATAGAGATGCCCGAGTCATTCACAGCCATGCTCCCCAAGAGTGGACAGACAAGCTTGGGAACTCGGTGTATCGCATCACACAAGTAGTTCTCGCTGGAAATCCTGCTTGGCATGCTCAGCATCTCATCGGAGTACGACGTGTCAGCGATGGCCAACCGGGTGGAGGCTGCCATATGCGTGCGGCGACGCAAAGCTAGCAGCAGCCACAACAAGCTGCCGTAGAGCAAGGTCAAGGGGCTCGCGGCCAACGACGACAACGAGAACGTAATGCTGGCAAACAGGGCCAAGAGCCTTTTCCTCTACATCAACTATATTTTCTTGTGGAGGTGGTGAACCCAAAGTAAACAAACTTTGAATTTCTCCATCGGCTCCTGGCTCATCGGCTCTCAGTTTTCTTCTCAATGTGGGGCATAGCCGATGGAGAGCCAAGCATAATATTTGAGTTTGCTAGAAGTTAGCCGAAGATTTTCTTGATGTCGTTATGAAGTTGCACACCTTAACGAATAAGCCCAACCAATTCTTCAGTTGATTTGTTGACGTGCTCAAGAAGTTGGGCGGGCAATGCCTCACTCTCATCAATGGTTTTCTTGATGCTCCGAGCTTGAAGCCGATTCTCGTCCCTTTGATAAATAAGATCTGGTAAGGATATATCGACTGTCCGCTCATAGGCATCAAATGATTTCAAGTTGATGGCCTTCAATGTACGAGGCTAGAATTAGCACAGCCACAAGGTCTGGAGCAAGCCAATCCCTTATCTGCAGGAATATGGATCTAATCGGTTTAGCATCTTCTACCACGATTGGACGAAAAGTTCAGACTTGCTCAGCTCAGAATGTAAAGCATGAAGTTGTCAATCTGCAAGTCTTGGATTGTCGCTCTACATATAATTAATGGCCGACAAGCAAGGAAGGAGCCAATGTCTATAAAATTTCAAGCAGAGGCACTCATTGGTTCAGAGTAAAGGAGCATACATGCAGATATGAGGTACATGCCTTTCTATGGTTGGTTCGTATATTCTTTATTCCTCGCTTTTCCTACTACTTGTGAACAAACTGTCATAGAAAAAGTATGCTATCTAAGTAGTTGAGGAATGAGATATGGTATGATGAAAGGTGCTTCTTTTGCAAAGCACTTGAGAAATTTTATTACAAAAATTTAAAATCAATAGCTTGTCTCCTCGATGATGTTGAATTTCCAACTAAGGCCATATGTTATTATTAAAAACCTTCCACATAAGCTGCTTGTTTTGTGTTGAGTTTTATCAAGACTCGTTGACCCTTGTTGAGAGATTTATCATGATCCCAAGATTAAGATCACGTATACGCTACATATGTGTGTTGTTTCTACACTGTAAGTACGCAAAAAACATATTTTTTATCCACCTCAAAATGTTCTGCTCCTACACTAGGAGAAGACAAAAATATGTTTGCTAGGTTTTATCAGAATAAATGCTCCAGGTTCATGATAATATTTCTCTCAAAAGTTGTTGTAAAAAGAGACATGGGTTATGCAAAAATATAAAAAGATGGATACAAAAGAAGTCCAAAGTAAATAAATAAAAAAAGGAAAAGAAAAAGATGAGAAAAGATAGCCCATGTTCTCGCAAAAATATTCCATAAGAGAGAAATATATTTTAAAGAGCATAGTAGAATTAGGTTAGCCACCAAATATTCCACACATGCACATCTTAATCTAAGAGTATGACATTTCTCTCCTGGGATCCGAGATTTGACCTTACAATATATGCTAGGTAAGTACGCTGCATATTTTTATCCCTACCTGATCTCCACATAGGCTTCTTTAGAAGTAGGATAAAGAGAGACAAAGCAATGCTTTGATAAGGAATTATTCACATCGAGCGATCTGAAAGAATCATTTGGGGAGCAAAGCTATGTTTTACTTTGAAAATCTTTCAAAAACCCAAGTTTCTTTAGCAGAAGAAGCGAGGATGATTGGATTCTAATCCGTTCCATTCCTCAACCACCCAAGATGGTGTGGTAGATACTTTAAAGTTCACATGTGTAGGTGAGGCTTGGAATAAGGTAATATTGTTGCCAATGAATTCCTCGACTCCTTGGAAGAAGACTATTGGCTAGAATACCTGAGCTTTTATGCAGCATATTTTCGTACTGCCGGTTAACTTGTGTTGCTATGATCGAGTTTGTTGCCAGCTGATAGTTCATATTTGTGCGATCGATTTGGCATGGTGTTCTTCGGCTAGTCACATATACAGATACTTAATGGTCAATAGCAAGGAAGAGGCTGATGTTCATGATTATTGCCTTTAGATAGCCGATTGTAATTATAGACTCGGGGGGGGGGGGGGAACTCCTAATCGGCTAAAGCAAATGAACAAGGATGCAGAGAAAGATCAATTTTGGAGTTATCAAGATCAAGAAAAAGATGGAGCCGATGCAGCTTTCAGTGATTACGATCAGTTGTCATCAACTCAGGGAAAGAAGACCATCGGATCGAAATAGTTCGAAGCATAAAAATTCATACTCCGAACTAGGGGGACCTGTGTTTACACCAAAATTTGGTAAACTTACTCTGAAAAGGAAGAGATCCAATGATGTCGAAAACGAGAAAGTCTCCTAGTTAAAGATATTTAGAAGCCGGCTAGAAAAAATCATTGGCAAGGAACGACACGAGATGCATCACGTACATGCAAGCCAGAAAATATTATTTAATATATTTTGGGAGAAGCCTGATGTCCAAGATCTCTTCACGTGAAAATAAGGGAAGAGCAAGGAAAGCCGAAAGATCAAGGAAAGTGCACGCGTCATGACCTAAAAGAATTATTAGATAATATGCTCATGCCCGGCTGATTATTATATTCGGCCATGTTTTATTCCAAGTTCCAGCATCACGAAGTTGCCATGGATAATTATTTTGGATTAAATGATTAGAGTCCAGGTGCAGCCGGCGTAAATAAAAAAGAATAGAAAGAGAAGAGGATTAAAGGAGAGCATAGTCGATTAATCTGGCATCAGGTGCATGCATGCAGCTTCTGGTGGCTTCGGACTCTTATTGTTTCCCATAAACAGAGAAGCATGAGGTGTACGTACGGGAAAATATCCCTAGGCAAATGCATACGGAAAGGAAAAGAAACTATGAAAGAAGCGCATGTGCTGGTGGATAGAGGAGTTAACGGCAAAGTCAAATCCACCTAGAAGGACACGTTGCAACAGAAAGCTTTAGAGGAATGCTATATGTCACGCGTGTGTTTCTGTCGTCAGCAGCACACGAATTTTGTGGCCGCTCGATCAAGAAGCGACGGCTGGTCGCTCGCACTTGCCATGTGACGCTGTTTTAATGGGCCCACCTGAACTGGTACTGTTTTGAATCGGGAGTCGCTGCTTTCCCCATTTCCGCATCACGTTTCTCCTCCGGCAGCTCTCCTGGTCGGAGAAGGCGATTCGAGTGGCGACGTCGCTGCTCCGCCCCTCCCCGTCTTTGTCCGTCATTTCGCCCTCACCAATCGGTTGGTCGCTCGTCGTCTACCATTGCTAGAGCTCTGGAGGTACCTGGTTTGGTGCTTGCTCCCCTTGTTTCTGCGCTTGTTTGTAATTTTGGTGGGGGATTTTTGCAAGAGGGCAGCGGGGATCGATGGGGGCAGGAGATCGGAGGACCAGCACGGACACCGCCGCCACGGCACCCACGTCCGCGTCGGCGACGTCTGTGCGGGCCATGGGTGCCGTCTCTTCTTCGCGTCCGCGGGAGAGGTTGAGCGAACGGGTGCCAGTGCCAGCGGTGTTGAGACCGGCGGCGCTGCTGCTACGCTCGGAGCTAGCACGGTGGTTTTTGGCATGGGATTTTTGGGTGGGGGATTTTGGATGTAGACAGGGGCTTTGCGTTGGATTTGGGGGATTTTGGTTTGTGGCTTTGGATTTGGTTGCAGCTCCCTCTACTCCCCTGCTCTCTGACCATGGGCGGATACAGAGGGTATTCCCCGTATTCCCAGGAATACCCAACTATTTTAGCACACTTCTATGTATATATGTGTATATACTTGTATATGTATATGTATAATGCCATATTTTGTAGTATTTTCACTCATTAAAGCCCAAAACAGTAAAAAAAATAGCCTCTCAAATTAGCTCATATTTTGTAGTATTTTCACTCATTGCAGTTAAAAACAAATAATTTTCTTATTGACGTGGAAGTAGGAATATCCAAGTTTGGAATCCTGGCTCCGCCACTGTCTCTGACTCTGGATTTGGTTTGTGGCTGTGGATATGCATGTTCTGCTAGATTAACCTCTTGCGCTCCCTCTGCTCTCTGATTGGGAATCTTGTACTATGATGCAGCCTGCAGCCGACCATTTTCTTCCTCCTTGGGCTTTATTAGGTTGTGCTAACCACATAGATCTGGCAGCATAATGCAGGACTGCAAAGCACTCACTTCTCAGCTTTGCTCCCTCTTTTTCTTTTTCAATAGTGGTGATGGTGATGGTGTAGTCTGAACATTAGAGTTCAGTCAATATTGTTTCTTCATCAAACAAGCAAACTGCATGGTGTGTCAGCTCTCTAGCTTTATTATCTCGAGTAGTACTCACTAGTACTAGTAGTAGTGATTTATAATTTACTCACTCTGTACAATTCTAAAGTTGAGGTCTAGGTCACTGGTATGGCCAACCCATAGCCATTGCCACTGACATAATTCTGTGTGCACATAATTGCTAGATTTGTTCTTACTGATTCTTAGTGCTTGTTTCCTTTTATGAACAATTTGTCACACACTTTTTTTATAGCAATTCCTCCTAGTTGCTTGTTTGTTATTTATAGACCCATGATCGAGGAATCAAGCTCTGCTCAGCTTAGCAACACAATTGCCTCAACTTTTCTTAGCTTCGCAATTACAACTCCCTATGGCCAGCTCAATAAGCTTTGTGCAATTCCAAGGTGCTCAACTTAAATGGATTTGCACCTCCACTAGGGATAGTTACCATTATTCGAGGCCAATTCAATATACTGTATAATACTTAGGTTAACAATTGCATGTTCTGTTTTGCTGAAACTAGTACCCAAATGACAAGTCCTTTTATCCTTTATCAGGTTGTTTGAGACATGTACTTTGGTTGCTAATTGTTACTTTATGAACTCATATTTAGTCAGTAAACTAACTGTTTCACATGTTTTGCCGCACAGCTATATTCCAACACACCTTCTGATTTTGACTTCAAACTTGAAAGGTAAACTAGTCGAAAGCCAATTTTTGTTCCTTTTTAATATTATCATTTTAATTTTTCCATGTTTCTGTAGGTTCCTTTTCTTTCACATTATTGTCCAATTGTTATGTATAGAGATCAGTTACTTCTCAGTACTCTGTCCATGCTGATAAATTTGTGCCATTTTTTTGTGATGTTGACACATTACAGGAACAGCTGAGGGAGAAGGTCTCCTCTACTATACTCATGTTAGGTCATCGCCATGAGCTTTGTCATCTCCTTATCTAGTGATCCTTTGTATGCTGCTGCATTGTTCATTTTACCATTACCAAAGTGCGATGAATATTTTAAAAATGCACAGTTACAAGAAATGCACTCTCTCTGTGTGTATTTCCTTGTCGGTTGTTGTATTGGGATTGGTCGACCAAGTGACTCGACTAAATCAAGTAAAGTCGTCACCAGTTCGAGTTTGTCTCTATAACGAAAACAAATGGTGGTTGACTTGACTGAATAATACAGTATGGGAGAGTATGAGCCTCTCTTTCTAGGAGTAAGCCTATTTCTGATGCTCACTTGTTTGTTGTTTTGTAGCTCGTATCATTTTCTTGATTGTGCATCAGTTCTACTTAGACATGGTACCTGTTGTGTGCAGTCAGCAAAATGCAGCAAATCAGTTTTGCTTGATTGACAACTGCAGAGTAGAGAATACACTAGTCCTGGTATGACACTGATAACATTCCAGCTCACTGCTCTAGTAGAACAAAGTATTTGCACATTTCAAAACTTGAGTTGTTGTAGTCTTGTTCCTGCCAATTTACACTAGGAGGCTCTGGATAGTTGATGGCATTGTTTTCATTTCAAGTGGTTGCTATATTTGTGGTTTAGTCATGAGTCTAACTATTGTAGAACTACATAAGATGCGTCTCAGAGACCTCTGATTTCACTTCTTGTAGTTTTGGTGCTATCAATGAACACTAGGATTCTCTGTAGGATTGGTGTTGAACTGATGTGGAAATATACACTAGGATAATATATGCTTGCTGTCATAGATTGTTACTGTTGTGTTTGGCATTGGTGATATCAGACTGCCTAACCATCTGATCTCTACCCAAGGACTGCCTCCTAAGTCCATTGAAAAAATTAGTGATCTATGACTGACGAGCCAATCAATTGTTGACCAAGGCGAATGACCGTCCAAGTTGTTCTTGTGCATAGTAGTTGTATTGCTCCGTTCCTATTAACCTTTCCTGTCCATGAAAACTAAAAAAATATTCAGTTAAATAATTACAAATATGAATAATGTAAATTGCAATTATAGAGCATCGCAATTGTAGTGTTGAGTATACGCAATTTGGTTGTATGAGCTTGTTATATTATTTGTGTTTTGATTTTACCCTAAAAACATTAGGTGATTCCCTACATGTTGTCTTCAGGTGTTGATGATAATTATTCCTAAGTGTTAACTTGTGTTTCTTGCTTTCAGGACTTCTGCAAATGGCAGCTCAGGTCAGGAATTATTAATCACACCTAGGATGCATTTGAAATTATCGACATTATTCTAACGCATCACTTAGGCAACCAATATTTTGTACTTGTGTGAGTATATAAACAATTGTAAAATTTTAAGTTTATTTGTGCCAATACAAATCTGGTTTTGTCATTATCTCTGTGTTTCTCTATGTGTTTCTTTTCATAGGAACGAATTAAATCTACTCACAGCATGCTTCACATGTACCACCTGTTTTGGTATGCTGGAGCACATACGTGTCCCCTGACTTGTTTGGCAATGGCAATGCCAAGTTTCAGTTCATCAAGGAGCCCAATAATCTATACAATGTTCACCTACAAGCACTTTGGTTAGAGTCTGTTTATCAGCCTCATTTGACTTTTTCTATGCCATCAGTGGCACTGATTGGTGAAGTTTAGGCCTTGCCAACAAGAAGACCATGACACTTATCTAGCCAGTGGCAAGGAGATTGTGGTGGTCCTCTTGACAAACGAACAAAGAAGCAAAACAAGGCCACTAGCCTTTATCACAAGTCTATAATGTGCAATGAGTTCAGCAAGATGTAATATGCCATCAATGCAATGAGTCAGTTAAGAACCAGGTTAGAACAACTCCATCCCATGCTCAATTGTAATATTTGTACTCTGACGTAGTTCTTAGATGAAGTTGATCTGGTTATAACATATCTTATAATACATATACAATAAAATTGCACTATGGAAAAGTAATAGTTGCACTAATAGCAATGTGTAATTTTCATATTTTTTATGAATTAGATGGTTAATTGTATTTGTGTTAATAGAGTGTAGATTTGTAATCTATTGATTGTATTTCTGTGTAAGGACATACCAGGAAACTATAGAAAGAATTGTTTTTTGTTTATTTCCTTTGTGTTATAACAACTCATATTTAGTGAATTATGTTTGTTGTTGGATTTTGTCATGTTTAGATTTTACTTCTTAAATGTGGAATTATGTTTAGATTTTACCTCAGTTGGTGCGGCCCATGTACCATCTTGTGGTACCCGGGGGTTTATACCCCCATAGTGTTCTGTTTCGAATTAGGAGTCGCACCTGTCTGGTTTTCCCAATTCTCCCATCGTCTTCTCCCCTCCGACTCTCTCCTGGTCGGACGCTCTTGGAGAGGCGACCTCGTCGCTCCATCGGGCCCTGCCTCCGTGCGTCGCCCCGCCTTCAAAATCGGTTGCTTGCTCGTCGTCTACCATTGCTAGAGCTCTGATGTACCTGTGTGCACCGCTTTTCTCCCTTCATATAAAATTTGCCTCATCTTTTTCCTAATGGATGGAGATTTGAGTGGGGGGTTTTGGGATGTAGCTAGGGGGATTCGAACATTCTGTTTGGCATTGATGTGTAGGTTGGATTTGTGTCGGATTTGGGGGATTTTTGGTTTGTGGCTGTGGATTTGGTTGCAGCCCAATCCTCTCTGCATCGCTTGGTGGTGGTAGTGTCCTCGCCGCTGGCTGTGGGTGGGGCGAATGTCGTCGTGCAGGCAGCAGGTAGGGCGGAGGTTATCTATGGCAGGAAGCGGGTGGGGCGGAGTTGTGGGTTGGGGCGCTTTCTATACTGCTCTGAAATCTCTGGAAAAGTCCTTCAGAAACTATTACATCACTTCTGTGCTTTCTTCAGATAATTCCATGTATGTTTCAGTACTCTAATTCAGTTGTGCTTACTTCAGTTGCCATGACATGATTTAGATTTATTTTATTTTTTTCTCTCTGTGCCTTTTGGAGTTTATATAATTTATGTTATGCTCTATCTAGAAAAAAATTGTGATATGTGATTGTGCTTCCACGGGAAAAAAATTATGATCTGTCCTTCCATAGAAAATAATTGTCTCTATGTGATCTGTGATTTTGCTTCCATAGGAAAAAAATTGTTAATGTTTATCAAACTTTTATTTCTATGCTACTTATTGTGCACAAATTATCATAAGGGTTAAAAGTCTTATGCATTCTTGTCTACTTTGAGATGATTCTTGATTGCTTTGTAATATTTTTTTATAAATATATTATTGTTTATTTGATTGTTAAAAGTTTTTAACTCCGCCTATGGTCCATCATAGCAGGTCCCAATCCCTAGTAAAGGATGTGGGTTAAAACTGTCTTTGTTTTTTTTGTTGTGTAGGCTTGAAGACCGAACAATTGGTACTATGGTGGAAAAAATGTAAGTTGTTATTTCCATAGAAAAACATTGTCTCTTGTGATTTGTGATCTATGATCTGCGTTTGTTGTCGTAGGAGGCTGGAGGTAGATGAAGAGGTGGTGGGTGTTGGATGCCCATCCTATCATGGCACAAGGTAATGAAAAGTTCAGGTTATATCTCTTAACTGTGGTTGTCATCTATTTGTGGCTCCCATACTTCCAATTTATTTATGGCACATTATTTAGTAATAAACTGCATACTTTAATTTTTGCAATTATGGTGCTGAATATTTGCAATTATTTGATATCTCTTATAGAGAGGACTGAGCCACCTTGTCATTGTTTTGGAGTGCATTAGTGATTTAGTCTCTGCCCACCCCAATAGGTAACATTATTTTGGTTGTTAGAGCTTGGTTAAATTGTGATATGAGATTGTGATATATGAAGGACGTTGGATGTAGAAGAAGTGGTGGGGGTTGTAGTTTTTGTTTTGTGTTTGTCGTTTCTATGATTGTGCTGCTTCCTCCCCCTCTATGCTTGTGATTGTATTTATATGTGGACAATTTTTTATAAATTATCCTTCCACAGTAAAAAAAAATTGTGTCTTGTAATCTGTGTTCTGTCCTTGTGTTAGATGAAGGAGGGTGGATGTAGAGAAGATCTGGGGGGTTGTCAACATAGGATTTGGAAATGTATACTGGTTAGTCTGGTACGTGAACTGCAAGGCTTCTTGTCATTTCTTGATCCCTTCTTGTGTTGTCAGGTCAAAATTTTGTAGCGAGTGCCCATCCATGTTGTCAGAACCTGAAAACAAAACAGATGCATAAGATATTGTTTTGATTGCCTAAAATAGTTATCAATATGTGATTGTGCTACTCCTCCCCCCCCCCCCCCCCTCTCTCTGTGATTGTGCTAATATGAAGGAAAAATATTGTAAATTGTCCTTCCATAGAAATAAATTGTCTCTTGTAATCTTTGATCTATGATCTGTCCTATGTGATCTGTGTTTGTGGTAGATGAAGGATGGTGGAGGTAGGACAAGATGTGGGGGTTGTTGGATCTATGATTTGTGCAAACACATTTTGCATTTTTTGTCATCTGTGGTCTTACTTTGGTCATGTTCTATTTCTCTAAACAGGTTGGTTCCATTCCATCCTAATTCGGCTGTGCCTAGGACTGGGACTGTCAGTTTGTTAGAGGTAAGCTCTTTGGATCGTCTTTGTACGTTGTGATAATTAACGTAGTTGTTTTGTCCAGTTTTAGCAAAAACTGTTAGGCTAATCACTACTAGACTAGTTTCTTAATAGGGAAAAATGTGTGAGCCTTTGTTCTGAAATGTTTGGTCTCATTTTCAGTAACCAAGGTGAAACACATTTGCTATAACTTTTCTATGTTGTCACAATGAACTAGTTCTTTGGGGCAGGTTCAGCAAAAACACTTAGCCTCATCACTACTAGACTAGTTTCTGATCTTAACGGGGAAAATGTGTGAGCCTTTGTGCTGAAATTATTGCTCTGATTCCTAGTAACCTAGGTGAAAACATATCTACTGCATGTTTTCCTTGGATGAGACCTCTGTTCTTGTTTCTTTTTTTCGTTTAGTGGCGAGGGCTTTTTGGAGCCTGTGCCTCCATGCCGTTGGCCCAGCAGCATGTGGTTTAGGTGGTTCGAGCATTGTTGTGGGGCTAGTGCTGAATTGTGTGGTTAGTGTGGTGGTCATTTATGTGGTTTTTTTTTGTTGGTGCCCCTTGATTGTTTATCAGGAACCATCGTAGCGAGCCCCATCTTGTTCTAGTTTTATGTGGCCATGTGGATGGTAGGCTGAGAGACGCTATGCTGAAATATTCTTAGGGGTTTACTGTGGACGATTAGGGCAACATTTATGTTTGCAGATGCTATGAGCATGACCATTTCTCAGGTAATACTCCTGTTTTTCCCAGCCCCATAAGTACCACCTTTGTTTTCCTAGAGGTTCACCGGGACTAATTTAGTACTTTGTGCCTAGAAATTATTCTTCCACGAGACATTTAGTACATATTTTTTTGAGGACACTGGAGGGACCGCGGCCCCTACAGACATTACATTTAGTACATATACCTAGAGCAAATTGTGCTAAAAGGAAATCTAATAAGGTTAGCCTCTTGATTTGCAAACTAATGAGTTAAATTCCTTTGCACAGATTGTTTGAGATCAACAAATCAGGGATCTAACACAAGCAAGGGGTTGGATATGGAGTGTACTGACCTTGGATGATGTCGAGATGAGTCCTACCTCCTTGGATCTGGTGATCCCCCTTTTCCCCTGCTCCGATCTGGGGTTTTCACCCCTTTTTGCCCTGGTCTACATGTATTTGTTTTCCTGGGCTAATGGGCCTTGGTGGGTCATTTTGTCGTTAGGTTTGTGGGCTGCAACAAAGTATAAGTACAATAGATATGCAACAGATCTGCTCTATTTTTTGGTCTTGTTTCACATAGATTACAAGTACAAGTACAACTACAACTACAACTACAACTACAACTACAACTACAACTACAACTACATTTGTGTGCTACTTCCTTTAAAAATACACGATTTTTCCCCTTTATTTTTTTCGTGTGCTACTCATGGAAAAAACACATGAATTTCCTTTTGTCTGTCTGGACTCTTGTGTTGGCTAGGCTGCCAAAATTCGTGTGCTACCTTGCTATTTTTTGGAATCTGTGTGTTTTGTTGCCACAAAACACACGTGTGCTGGTTCCTTGTAAAATACACGAGTGTGAGGTAGACATGCTCAAGCTTTATTGACAAGAACTCTACGAAAGGGGAATTAGAGTCATTGTATCTTAATATTTTTTTTATTTAGATATATCTTGTCAGGCAAGTCCCTTCAGGACTCTTATCCGCCTATGGTATAAATATAAACCTTCGGCCATTGTATCAAACACACAATCAATCAAATACAAGTTACTTACTTTTTCGGCTCCGGCCACCCCTTAGGAGTAGTAGTAGAGTAGATCTCGGAGAGTTCTTCAGCGAGCAGAGCTGCATCGCTCCGGCCGACCTCTAACTTTGTCTGTAAGTACCGTCATGGCTTATACTTTCATTCGTATGGCTGCATCGATCCGATCGACCTCCACTGTGACTCTGGTATAAGCTAGTTATCGATTCTTGTCTAGTTTAAATACGGCTGCATCGATCCAGTCGACCTCCACTGCTCGAACTAGATTAAGGTCAAGTTATCGGCTCTATCTAAGAGTAGCGTCCTTCGGATAGATTATTAAGATACCGATATTGCTTATTGCTTTTATTATTTATTTAATTACAATAATATCACTTTGTCCGATTAGGATTGATCTAGATCGGCCTTATATCCTGTTTAACTCATCATTTATTAATATAAACTGATCTAATCCGCACCTTAAACGATGAGTTATGTTTTATTGGCTGTTTTATAGTCAATCTTGATCGTGCACAGTGTGCGGTTAAGGTATGCTTGGTCTTGAATAGATCTACCGGTTAACAAAAACCGTCCCATGGCCTGTTATCATGACCTATGTGATTTTGCCCCACACCCCATTATTAACACCGTAGAGCGGGGATCGTTATTTGGTAGATCCTTTCCTGATAGGGCATGACCTTAATTATGCGCTATGCCTGAATTGGATGTTTTAGCCGATATCGAGTGTTTTCACATATGCAGTTCACGTCATGAGACCGTTGAACTAAGGGTAATTTGAAAGATATGTTAGCAACATGATCTTATTATTATATCACGGCCCGTATGATTCTGCCTCATGTCCCCACTGATATTAGTAATAAGTTAGGGTCATCGAATTTATTTCTGTTTCTACGGCCTGCATGATTCTACCTCATGCCCCACTGGTCATAGCGATAGATGAGATCTAATATGTTCATTAGATTTATCTCTATTAAATTGTTAAATGATGATGAGCTGAATTCTTTATATAAAAAAAGGGATTCGGTTACTTACAGTCATTGGCTTAGCATAAACTAATTAGTGTTGACATCCTATTGTTATTGACTAATATTTTTCTAAATAACAATATTCATTCTGAATGATAACCGATTTTTCTTCCATAATTTCATGAGCTTTAACTGATTTATTCTTATGAGTATGCTGGAATCGGCTATTTAGTCGATCTCCTTCCACATCGGCTTTCAGAGCCGCACATTCGGGACTGTCTGGCAACACCGGCATGTTCCGCCTTAAATTAGTGATTAGCTTTCTCTCCTTGTCAATTATATGGTCAAATTGACTGGCACGTCTCGGGAGGAGTGCGCAGAATCGATAATCCCTGCGTTGAAGCCAAGCGGATCTCCAGCTCCATCGAGCAGACCCTTCTGGCTTCTCGTATGCCTCGGCATGGGTTGAATTTTCGTGCCGACATTATCCATATGGATTTGGATGCTAATCCATTGTCACGTCTAGTTGGAGCCCAGCAGGAAAAAAAAGGATTCTTCTACTTTCTCAGCTCGTGGACTGAGGAATTTTGCTCGTGTGGAAGGGGATGGTATACTTGGAGGCATTGGTTCTATAAGGGCAGAGGAAATAGATTTTTTGCCGGTTCAAATTTTGAGATTCAGTGAAAGGTAAAATATATAATGGAGAGGAGAAAAATATATTTTAGGGGAGTTTTCTATTTGATACTCAAGAATTATACCCCTTGGTAACTTATTTTGTGATATTGAAGGAGCAAACAGGAGGTCCATCACCCTGAATATCCTAGCTTGTGTGATGTAAATATCTCCAAAGAAAACTTATTTTTAACTTCAAGAATCTAAGACTATTTGACATAACAAGGACACTAACATGCTTTTTTTTATCTATTTCTTATTTTAAGTAATAGAACGTTGGAATTAGAAATGATTTTACTATTTATGCTGTTGGCTTTGACAGTGATCACGATTTAGGTGCTGAGAAGGGCACACTATTGCTACAAGATACAGAACCATTTATCAATATCCAGATTGAGGTGTTGATAAGTGTGTCTGAATATTTTTAGCTATTGTTGTTTGTTGTTGAAGGGTGAGCTTGTTGCAAGCGGTAGAGTCTTACCGTCTGTGACCGGAAGGTTCCGGGTTCGAGTCGCGGTCTCCTCGCATTGTACAGGCGAGGGTAAGGCTTACCACTGACACCCTTCCCTAGACCCCGCACAGAGCGGGAGCTCTCTGCACTGGGTACGCCCTTTTTTTATTGTTGTTTGTTGTTTTTATTTCTATAGAAATGAAGTGTATGTTTACATGTCTCTGAAAATGGACTGAATAATGGTAATGAATGAGTTTGCTGTCAATGGTAATGCATTTTTTAAATGATCTTTTGGCAAACTGAATGGACTGAGTGCATTAGCTAAGAATAAGATTACTGATGCATCTGGATACAATTGTGGTAATCTCTTAGTGGTGGATTGTGATTGCTGCCATGCTGCTTTCTAGTCCATTTTATTCAGTCACTCGTCTGATTTTGATATGTGCGCAGATCTTAATGATGATGGTAGCTTGGAACAGTTGAACTTACCGACAGATGCAACATTACTTGTTTAATAGGATTGAATTAACAGACTTTCTCTGTGGTCTATCTGCAGAATAGAAATTCATGTTCTGTCTTCTCCACCAATAATGGTGTAGATTGTGTACATTTTTACTGCTGCAAGACAGTTTGGAGTGAGCCTGGACTCTGGAGTGGACTTAGAGTATGTAGCTCAAGTCAATAATAGCCGGATACCTCCCGAGTCTTCAATTGGTTCCAGCAATGTGCCTCGCTTCTCAAGATTTTTGAGAAACCTGGATTGGAATGGACTAACCTGAGTTATGTGGTTCAGATTAACAAAATTTTAACTAGATATGATTATGAATATTGCGATCTGTTTGCTTTCAATTTTAATTGTGGTTATATGCTGCTTTCTGCTTGTCTGATTCATCTTATTCATTGTCTGCATTTTGTATGTGTGCATTGTTTATCTGTTACTGTGCATGTGAGCCTTTTGTATCCTGGATGTACGACTTGGTACTGTTGTTTAAGATGCTGCCAAATCTGAGAAGACCCGGTTGGCGTGGTCCTCTCTGGCAGGGCAAAAGTAATGCTGCTGCAGTGCAGCTGGATTTTCTGGCAAAAAAGAAACAGCAGCAATAATATGGATTGCAACAGATTCTTAGAAATTTGAAATGTGTAGTTCGATGCTAATTTGTCTTTGTTTAGGTGGCCAACGACAGCGCAAGGGCATCAATCCTAATCTATCTTTGTTTATGGCGCAGCACAGCAAGCGTGACACCATGACACTTGCATTGACTGACAGACACTATTACACTAATGCGTCAGTGGCTGCGACCTGGGGGCCAGTCTATATATCTTTTTTTTTATTCTCCAGTCAATAAATCTGAGGACACTAGCAGAGCTTTACATGTAAGGGCTTCCCCAATGCTCCAAGTTGGTGTGAAGCTATGATGAGAAAAGACTCTGAAAAAGATACTACACTCACATGCATGCCCGCGTTGCAAGACAGTGTCTCACACTCACCCTCGTCTATGTGTACCATGATTTTTTGTTGAGGCTAACAATGTTGTTAGCCTGCATTGCTGGTGCCCTTAGGGGCAGTGGTAAAATAGATAAATTATCAATATCTTAGCATGGTCAAGTACAGAACTCTATAAGAGGAATGTAAAGTTGGGGGAGGCCTATTTTTTTGTTTGCCTTAATGAAGCTCCGCCGGTGTCGTACCTGTAGCTTCTCTTGATTTTGGTGCGATTCTTGACAATCTCTCCGATGTTCGTTGACCGCCTTGGCCACGGACCACGGTGGAGTTTGGCGATGCGACTAGTTATGAAAGTGCAGAGGATCTCAAAGAAACTAATTGAACAGGTATCCTCTATTCCCTTTTGAAAGGAATGGCAGGAGATCTGCAAGGAAAGAAGAAAAAAAAATGTCCTGATGTGAAACACAGCACCTAGCACAAGCACAACATAAGATACAAAGACATAGTTACATAATTGGGACAATCTCTCTTATGTCTTGAGCTCCTGCAAGGTACCAAAGCCTCGCCTCATCCTTGATCTTGGAAATGACGTCTTCCGCGTAGTGACAACAGTAAAAAATTCTTGAGTTCCTTTCCTTCCACAACTCCCAAGCAACAAGTAGCGGCAGTGCTCGGACTGCTCTAGTCGGTAGTCCAGAGGACTTGCTCGTTGTCGACTGACGATAATGTGAGATGGAACCGAGTCCCTGTCGATGCTCCGTGTACGGGAAGTTTCCACCCACCCACAGCCTAATGGCATTCCAAATCCACTCATCGGTTGTCCTGCAAACACGTTGGTTTGGTCATCCACTAGTTTGTAGGTGGTCAACAGTCCGAAGGCAATTTTTGTAGGCTACCTATGCAAAAAAAAATTCCATTTTGGAGGAGCCCATGTTTGCCAAATGAGTTCACCAAGCTCAGTGGTGGTGGAACCTAGGAACTATGCTAGATATCCAGGTGTCAACATTGATAAAATGAGCAACAACAGTAATGTAATCTTCCTTAGCATTACCAGACCATATATCAGAAGTCAAAGTAATAGACGACACGCCAAGGAAAAACAACATTTTTAAAATGATTGTGTTTTCCATTGTATAGCTTAAGCAAGTCTCTAGCTGTGGTAAATCTAGATACTAACATATTTAGGGTTGTTAGCACGCTGAATATAATCATCCCAAGCCTCTGTGTTAGCTACTGCTAAAGGAAGATCAAGTTAGATCAAGTTTGGCAATCAAGTGACATAACTCAGCCCTAGCAACATTAGGATTATATTCCCAGTTTCTAAGAGATCCATCAGGGTTAAAAGCAAGCATAGTTTGAACCATAGCAGCATGATCTGCCTTCTTCCTACATGATTTCTGATACCTAAGCAAATGTCCGGTGCCAACGTTAGAATTAGCAAGCAACTTAGACTTTAATTTGCAAATTCCAGCAACACGGATAGGTTTACCATTCACAGTTTCAAAGACTTTAGTGAAGTCCTCCTAGACAGCAGATTGAGATCGCTTACCAGTGGTAGAAGTGAGCGAGTCATGATCGTTAGAGCCCGCAACATCACTAGCCGGCGCTACCTCCAAGTTGATCGGAGCAGCACTGCTACCGAACAAGGCAGCAGCAGCGCCGCCCATGTCTTCGACGTCGTCGGGGGTCAGCCCGAACGCAATGAGGTCTTCATTGATGGTTTTAGGGTAGTCGACATCATCATCATCCATGGTCACCCGAACCTCATCATCTTCTCCCTCTCGGTCTTGTTCCTTAATGGCACGTGCGGCACCAGCATGACGCATTGCTCGACGACCTGCGACCAAAATCAGTCGAGAACCAAGATTGGGTTAGGGATCTATGGTTTGGGGGGAATCTGAAGAAGAGATCTAGGGTCTAGGGTTTTGAATTACCTACATAGCCGGGGCCAGAGAGGTGGAGATGAAGACACACTGTGGCAGGAGCACCACCTTGACTGACGGTGAGTGACGATATCAATGAGAGATCTAGGGTTTGGGGGGAAGACGAGAGTAAGAGTACAAGAGGACAAGAGTGAGGAGTATGAGAGGAGATTTGAAAGATTTGGCAGTGGAGAGGTCGCCGGAGACAAGGAAGACAATGAGAGAGATGAGAACAATGGGATGTGGCGGCCAGAGAGGTTGGGACGAAGACGAGGGTATGAGAGGAGAGGAGGACGATAGGAGATCTGCAAGATCCGGTGGTGGAGACGTCGTGGGAGATGGGCAGGACGACGAGAGAAGCAATGGCAGTGGCAGGCGGCAGCGCGAGAGGCGAAACAGGAGAGACACAAGGCGAGAGAGCTAGAGAGGAAAACGAGCAGCCGCAGTGGGTGGGAAATGAGCGATTAGGGTTTTCGGACCAGGCCATGCTACCCGCCGGTCTGGGACAGCGGCCCAAGCACGGACTAGTGTCTCGGGACGGGCTGGCACAGGCATGGAGGAGGGCGGACCAGGCCGAGCTTGGACTGGTCCAAAATTATAGGCTTCGTGCCGGGGCACCAGGATGCGGGTTGCATGCTCATATATATAGCCGTGACTCATTATTCCAGCACATGCACATGAGGGCATGAGGCTTTACTTGTACTCTCTTTGTCTAAAAGAAATATCATTATGAGTTTAGTCTAAATCAAACTTTCTTAAAATTTAACTATAAGAGGTATTGGAATCTACTCAATGGATTAGGCTATTTGGCTTGAAATTTGAGATTCCACAACTTTACAAAAGTTCACATATATGAATATCTTAAATTTATAGGCACTACACCACAACCTTAAAACAACTACTGATTTGGAGTTGCTGAAAGGGGTATACAGCGATGGACAGTCAGTTGCTAAAGGTTATAGCGACGGACCCTACAGTTGCTAATAAAGTCGTCGTTATATGTAAACAACGACGGACATGATCTTTAGCATGCTCTTTTTGGGTTGTGGTGCAGTGAGGGTGGAAGATAGAAATTGATTCTATAGAACACCATGCTATGTTTCTACTCTTCAACTTATAGCACGCTCTTCAACTCGCTTTCCTATAATAGATATACAACATATAAATATCTCCCTTACATGGCTAACAATAGTATACAAATATATTCTATATACAATTATATTAGCTTAATTAGGATCCAAACTGGAAATAGTACCAATTTCCAAATATATGTATTATAAAAGTATATTTCATTGCCCATCTAATGATAGAATCATCAATATTAGTATTTTTATATATTTATTTGAAGTTGGGATTGTTTGAATGCTCAAAAGGAAGAGTGACATTTTTTACGGAGGGTACATACGCGCGCGCGCGCACGCAATGGACAACGCAGTGATGGCAATCAACTCAGGGTAAGGCTGGAGTCGGCCACGATTGGGCTCCTCACGACGTGATCATGGTCATGGGACAACCAGCTCAGGGCCCCCTCGGCGAGCTCCTGCTCGCTGCTGGCTGCGCTCACCGTGACCGTGAACGTCTTCCTCTCATTTACCTTGGTGAACTCCAGCTCCGCCGGCTCCACCTTGACCGTCAGGCCTTTCGGCGCTTCGATCTTGGCGCTGTAGTTTGATTGCGCCGGCCCGACGTTCGTCACCGTCCGGTTCACGGCGAACGCCTCAGCTCGCAGCGGCACCAGTATCGCCGGGTAGTTCAGCTGCGCCCCGGTGATAGGCTCGACCTCAGTGCAAGTCAAGCTGGTGTTTCCGGCTATTGTTTTCACGGCCGCCTCGCCGAGAAGCCTGCAGATGTAGCCAGCGTAGTCGCGGACGCCGAGGTCGTACACCAGGCCGGGGTCTACGGCCTTCGCCGGGACAACGTGGCCGGCGCCGAGGGAGTAGAAGCTCGCCTTCCGGTGCTCCTCGTCCATGATCTGGTTACCGTCGTTGTCGATGGTGCTGGACGTGGTCATGATGGCGGACTTAATCGCGGCGGGCGACCAGTCCGGGTGCGCCTTCTTGACGAGTGCCACGATGCCGGTGATGTGCGGCGTCGCCATGGACGTGCCGGAGACGACGTTGAAGCTGTTCGACTCGGGGCCCCCGACGGGCACCTCCGACGGCCACGCGGCGAGGATGTTGAGCCCCGGCGCCATCACGTCGGGCTTCAGCACGCCGGGGCTGGCAACGCTGGGGCCGCGCGACGAGAAGGCCGCCACGATCGGCGCCGGCTTCACGCCAACGACTGTGCTGTTGAACACGATGGTTACCGTATGGTTGGTCGTGGACGCACCCTTCATGGCGTAGCCCATTATCTTGGTGCCGTCGACCGCGGTCACCTGCGACATGGGGAGGTTGTAGTATTTCTCCAAGACGATGGTGTATCCGAAGTCCGGTTCATTGATGAACACGACGCCGGCGCCGCCAGCCTCGCGGACTGCCTCGATCGAGCTCATCGGTGGCACCGGTGTCTCGGTGTCGCACACAACCACCATGCCGGTGATGTTGACGTTGAAGTAGTCGCAGAAGTTCATGCCGTTTGAGTAGTACAGCGGATACACCTTGGAGCTGAAGTGCTTGTCCTGAGTTAGTGACTCGCCTTCGAACATCTCGCCGTCGCCGAGCCGCACGCTGGCACGGAAGCTCCGGTCCACAGACCCGGCCGCCACGGTCAATATCCACGGCGCTTCGTTGGACAGCGTGGAGGGCAAAGGGCCACTGTTGCCGCCGGCGCACACGACGAGGACGCCCTTGGACACCGCTGCGAACGCGCCGATGGCGATGGGGTCCTTGTCCAACGGCGTGGAGACGCCGCCGAGGGACACCGAGAGGACGTCGACCCCGTCCTTCACGGCTGCGTCCATCCCGGCCAGCAAGTCGGACTCGAAGCACCCTTGGGCGTCGCAGACCTTGTACACGGCCATGTGCGCGCCGGGTGCCGTCCCGGCAGCCGTGCCGCCAGCGCCAAGGCCGAAGGCCGAGACTCCTTCCACGAACCGGCCGGCCGCCGTGCCGGTAGTGTGCGTGCCGTGCCCGACGTCGTCGGTGGTGGTGTTGTCCACGACGAACGACGCCGCGCCGATGAGCTTGTTGTTGCACCGAACAGGAGGCTGGCAGGCGCCCTTCCACCTGGGGGGCGGCGGCGGCATGCCGTCGTCGCGGAACGAAGGGTGCTTCTCGTCGATCCCGGTGTCCAGAAACCCAATGATCGTGCCCTCGCCGTAGCCGGTCGCGTTCCAGACGCCGCCGTCGGGAGTCAGCCCGAGGAACCCCGGTGTGTGCGTCGTCATGAGCGGCACCCTGCGTTCCGGGAACGCCCGCACGAACCCTGGCTTCCGGGACAAGACCGCGAGCTCGTCGTCGGTCAACCTAGCAGCGAAGCCGGAGAGCACGCTCGTGTACGAGTGGCGAACGCGGCCCGGGCGGACACCGCCGCCGGAGCTCTGCAGGAACGACTCGTGCCACCGGCGGTGCGCGGCCTCGTCGTCTTCATGGGTGTGCGCAGGCGGAGGCTCGACCAGGACGATGTAAGTTCGGGCGTTGGCGTGACGCCCGGCGGCGCCGGTGCTCTGCGGCGCCGCGCCGTGAGGGACATAGCCCAGCACGGGGCACGCCGTGGCGACCAAGACAAGGGCGTATGCAAGGGGCAAAATCGTGAAGCGACCCATGGCTTGCGAGCACGAATTTGACACAGATAGCGTTTGGCGTCGCTGAAGCTCATATACTGCGTGGACTGGACCGAATGGTTTTCTCCTGCTTGTTCATCTTATCTTCGTGCACGCATGCGTGATCCCAAGATACAGGGCAGCCCACCCGAGAAACCTTGAACATGTCAAATGCATGGTGAGTGCAATGCTTTCTGGACTCCTAATGCAACCGCATCCGTTCCGCTGCCTTTGGTTTAGTGTGAGATGCTACGTCCGAACCCTTGGGTTTGTGACTTAATTTTCAAAGCTAGCGCGGCGACCAAAAGAGTGAGAACATCTTAGGTCGTCGCCAACGCCAATTGCACATGAATTCTCTATGATCATTAGGCTGTCAAAACTCATAAGGCCAGTCCTAGTAGAACTTCCATATAAGGTTCATCTGTATTTAGTAGGTTGCTACTTAAGCATTTCTAATGATATGGCAACATTTTTACAAAGAGAGAAGAAGTGAGCTTCACGTAGATGAAACCCTCTTGTCTCGGTTTTCAATTCTAGATGAGCCATGTAATTAAATGTCTATGAAACAATAGAATAAAATCATATAGGTGAACTCTTCAAAGCTATTAATCAAACTTTTCTAGTTTTGATCAAATATATAAACAAACGCACCAGCGTCTACAACAATCAATTAGTGTTTGTTAAATTCTTTATGAAATATCCTTAGTGTATTTATTGAACTTGTTGACTGTAATGTATTTTTGTCTAAATCTTTTTAGAATTACAGTAATAAGGGAAATCCAGTCTAGTGTTTAATAAAGGACATTAATTAAGTAGAAAGAATACTAGCAAGGCAAGTCTTAATCAAAGTAATTCTACCCCACATAGGATAAAAGTTTGCCTCGGCACCCAACAATTCTCTTGATGATTTTATCTATTATTAGAGACTGAATGTCCTCTCACCTAAGTTTATCATAGTGAAGAGATTAAGATAACACTTAAGTATTTAATTTGGAGTGAAATGTATCATAGATTTCTACTTTCTAAGTGGTTCATTCGAAGTATAAATTCGGATCCATGATTAGACTTAGAGTGTACTTAAAATGAACAACATCAAAAATTGATAGACCCAAATAATCACTTTTGGGAGTTCATAAGCCCATGCGAGAATGAAAGAGAAGTTTAAGGAGCCACGACACATTTCCCTCTTTAATTGGAAAGGATCCAATAGGACAATCAGACAATGTTCATATTTGTTCAAAGTTATAGAAGTTTTGATTTAGGACAAAGCTAAAGTAACCTATACAATTCAGAACTGAGGTAACAACAATAACCAATAAGAACATCGATCGATGGAAGTATGAAATCGAGATCAGAAGTCTAGCACAATATCTAAAACGGATGAGTACACAACAATATAGTGCATGCTGGCTGCAGATAAACAGTCCAAACTTAAAGCAGAAACCACATAAGTTCAAAACAATATCAACTAGCCCAACAAAGCTATATAGCATGACAGAAGTCCAGAAGAGTTCAAATTCACTAGTAATACGACTTGGGCATATCTAGTATCGCTTATACAGAACAGAAAGCATTGGGTCCACATTGTAACCATGCCCTTTCTTGTCGGAGCAGCACTCAGGGCATTCATAGTGCTCTATTCGCTCTGCTTGAGCCGCTGTTATCTTCACACATTTACCATGAAACCAACGGTCACACACATCACAACAAATCCAGAACCCGTTCGCATGGTAGCCACTGCCACAGCTTGCACAGATGGTTGGCTCAGTACCACAGCCTTCATCCTCATCCTCATTCTGTTCAACAACCAACCAATAACTCTTTCCATAAGAAAATTGGACATTACCATATTCCTTTGAAACAAAAAAGCAACATACCATCATACCATTTTTTCTAGACTGCATATGCGGCGATACGTGTCACTAGCAATGAGTGTTTCAAGAACAGTTTGCAGGCTGTTCATCCGATCAGATAAACGCTGCCTGCTAAACAAAAATGATCACATCATTGGTTCTGAAAAAGGGTTCAGGTAGAGCTTTCATAAAAAAATGACATCAATGCAGGGAAAAATACTAATAACTGAAATCTAACAGAACAGTTTCAAGAACATAGTCCAACGGTTTTTGTAATTGAAAGTGAGACAATAATCCATGTGGATGATGCAGCATAAAAGAATCACTAATTACTGAGCTTTCTAAAAACAAGGTGTTTTGAACATAATCATACCAAATAAGCCAACGTTTCCATTTTGCTATAAAGGTTTTTTTACTAGGTAATGTATGATGATTTGGGAAGAATAGAAGAATTTTGACACGAGGTATGAAAAGTCCATGCAATATTAAGCAACCATTACTATTGATATTAAATTCGTTCCCAGATAGAGAGTACTTGCCAACTTTGGATATTTAATTGTGAAACTCGCTGCAAGACAGCAAGAGTATGTTAAAGGTCTTATGTCGCCTCACAAAAAAGACTAATCTAAATGAAAGCATTGGTGCAAACTGTTTCACCCAAGCAAATCTATTCCCACGTACGAATAAGGCATCTCGTTAGTTTTTCTTTTATATTAAGGATAGCTAAAAGGCAACATGAAAAAGGTAGAAATTTAATTTGCATATGCTTACTGCCATACTGTGTAATAATGGAACACGACTAGTAAGATCATCCTGAGAAGAAAATCCAGTTTGTGCTATTGCTAAACAATTATTTGGGTTGTTTTTTTTTTCTTCCAATTAGACAATTTGCAAAGGCATAGCAATAACACTGAGCATGTAAGTACTACTTGGTCGACAAAATGGTTGTAGTGTTTTACAAGAACCGTAGGCATCAAGGATTATACTCCTTTTCACATGTGCATTTTAACTCAAGTGCATATTATGAGAAAGCAGAAGGCAGGTGCATTCTGTGCTAAACCTCAATGTCTTCACTTCTCTGATAGTGATCCCACATATTGAATTTAAACTAAAATGTCTTGACAGTATCTAAGCACAGTTAATCCTTCAAAGTATAAGATAATCTTTCAGACTCAAGAAAACAAATGCACACAGAGAGCATGGTAATAATGCTCAAAGTATAATATAATCTTTCATACTCAAGAAACACATACAGAGCATGGCAATAATGCTTGACGATATGTTGTTAGTGCTTGTGAGGTACTAGCTAAAGAGATGATATATCTTGGTGAGTTTTCAGAAACTTTTAGTCGACACTAAAATTCTTCTCACCTGCTCATTGTTCTCATACATGATCTATAAAACAAAATTATTAGAACTGGGGTACACATATAATGAAAAGAAATAGGATAATACCTTGATCTAGTCTCCAAATTGGCACCAAGGAATGAGGAGATACGAATGAGCCATGCGTCACAGTGCATGGCGATGTGTCTGAGCCATTTTGTGCGTTTCATGTTGCCCCTCACTAGTTTGATGCCGAGCGTTGTTGGCTCAGGCTGCCCCAGCGGCATGAACAACTTCTGCGGCCGCACCTCCCAACTCCCATCACTATTGCCATACAGATACAGGGTCTCTGTACCTAGGAGCCAAACAAAACCCATTCACTTGGCCAAGAATTAAGAAAAGTTCGAGCGAGGTTTTTGATTGGTCCCACAAACAGTCACCCACCTTGGTTGCACTTACGAGACAACGCCTTCTCATCTGCACAGTACACAAGGTTATAGTTTGAATGTTTGATAGTGACACAGCTAAGATTTGGGACATAGGTTGACCGTTGACATGAGATTGTCTACATATGACAGCACAAAGTATGCAGCAGCAGTGAAAATGGAATAGCACAATCACATAATGTTCTAGTAGTAGAGGTAGACAGGTAGCCAGCACAACGAAGTAATTGCAGAGAATTACAGGAATTTCGCATTTTCATTCTGAACTTGTAAGAAAGCGTCAAGTTTGAGAATTGCAGCCAAACAAACAATGACCAGTTGTGTTTTTTTTTTTAATAATCCAACTGTGTTCTTCATCTTGTTGAGAAATTCCTTTTTTTTCCTTCATGTGGAAATAAACCTCAACGCATCAGGTTGCAGTCTTTTAGAAGCAGATTGCAAATGACCAAGATTGTAATGCCTTAAGCGTAAAAACAACTTTATAATGCTGATACTTGTTCGATCAGCACGCATGACGCATGAAAGAAACAAAAGGCCATGAGGTTCATCACTTTACCGTGAGTGAACAAACCAAAGCGAAGTTTAAATGACAGAAAAAGAGAAAGAAAAAGAAAAATCAGCACTCTTGTGGGGATCGACCGATCGAGGAACTCCTTCAGTTTATAGATCCACGAGGGGCAAGAAGAATAGGAAGAACGGCGAGGGGTGCTTGTAGACCTGAGGTGAGGGCGCGGAACAAGGCGGCGCGGCGGCAGGCGAAGTCCCTGAAGATCCACTCCGCGGTGTACGACGGCGGGCAGAACGCCGCCGCCGCGGGCGCAGGGGGATGCGTCTCCATGGGCGCTCCCGTGGCCTGGCCGTGCAGGAGCGGCTCGGCTGGTAGCGGCGAGCATGGAGCGCTGGTGAGCAGGGCCGGAGGAGGAGAACCCGTGGCCTGGCCGTGCTGAGGATGGTCTGGTAGCGCCGAGCGTGGAGAGCTCGCGAGCAGGGGCGGCGGAGAGTCCATGCTAGCCGCCAGCAGCCCAGCACACCAGCGTCGAGCAGCAGCGGAAATGGCAGGGGAAGTTGTGTTGGGTTGGGGTGTGTAGAGTCTCGTTTGTGACGGCCTCACGGGAAAGATGCTGCAACGTTGGGTCAGGTCATCCCACACCTCTCCGGTTTCCCTGTGTGAACGCTTTTTTCTTCTTCTTCTTCTTCTTCTTCTTCTTCTTCTTCTGTATATATGAATTTGATTTTACTCGCTTCGTCTCAAAACAAGTGCATACATTGCTTCCCAAGAAGTTAAACGTTTTTAAAGTTGACCGAGTATTATAGAAAATAATATTAATATTTACGTATTCTTAAATAAAATTATTATGAATATTCTATTATCAATCCAACGGTACTTATTACACATCATAAGTATGAGTTTTTATTTATATATTTGGTCAAACTTAGAAAGGTTTGGGAAGCATAGATGTGTATTTATTTTGGTACAGAGGGAGTACTTCCCTTTGCCCCTACTGTATATGACCTTCATGGGCAGCTGTTGTACAATCATCTAAGGTCTCATTTGGTACATCTAATCCATCACCTTTATGAGCTATTTTTGTGTCAAAAACAGTAAAAATAAAATTGCTCCTAAAATTTGCTCTCATATGTATGTAGGATATGTGGCGACCTCTTGTATCTCTCCCCCCTCTCTCCCTCTCTCAACTATATATGTAATGGTCGGAACTAGCTCAAAGCCTTGAAGTCGAACACGGCGGCGGAGCCCCTAGATCCGACTTAGGGCGGCCTCCTACACCAGTTCAATCACCAGCGATGGGAAGGGCGCTAGGGGGCGGATCTAGCCAGGGGCATGACGTATCGGAATACAATGACGCAAATTCATCAAGGCTCATGACACTGGTGGGCTGTGGTAGCGCGAACATTTTGGGCGGCGGCAGGCCCTATGGATGGGCTCGTTGGGCCTCATCGACGAGCTTCCTGGATTTTATTTGTTTTTTGGATTAACAGAGGCAGCCATACGGTATCGTCTCTGGAAATCTATAATTAACACAAATGTTGAACCTTGCATGTCTTTGTTAACTCATTTTGACCGATTCTAATAATGGTTACAGTGGCAGTGTCATGTCTCACATACTAAACGTGTGCATACTGAAGTTATCATCAGTGATCCTGCTGTAGCAAATTTTACTGAAGAGGTACAAGAACATACACAATTAGAAAAACAGCCAATGATGCCAAATGAAAACAAAAATCCCACCATGAGATAATGGAGTTCATGCAAACTCAATCTGTCTAGTATCTCTTGGACAAAATTTGATACCATAGGGTCTAGTAGTCATGACCAACCGACCCTCTCATATATAGTAGCAATCAGGACACTCATAGTGTTCCTTATGCTCTGCTTCACTAGATGTTATATTTACACATTTTCCATGATACCATTTTCCACACTCGTCACAGCTAATCCAAAATGTGTTTGCCTTGTAGCGACTATCACAACTAGCACAAAAGTTGTTATCACCATTTGTAGCATCCTCTTCCGCCTCCTCCAGCACTTCATTGGCTTCAGTAGGACCACTAGATCTCTTTTTATAAGAAAAATTAAAATCAGTATGTGTTTAATTTGCATGTAAACACCTTATATTGTGTATAGCTCCAAACACAAGCCATACCTGCCCTTCTATAAGGTATACCTCTTGTTCCTCCTCCACCACCTCATTGGCTTCATCTGGGCCTCTAGATCTCTTTTTACAAGAAAAAGTTAAGTCAGCCCTTGTTAGATTTGAACCTAAACAACTTAATTTACACAGCTCTAAAGAGCCAGAGTTTCTATGAATACAAGACATGTACCATTTCTTCTACATGGTACAGTAATATTTCTTGGACTGTTGGCAGATCGATGATCATAGTGAACAACCGACCCCTACAATACAAAATTATTTTTATTAGTGAATTGGCAATGGCTAGAGTTTCACATACACAAACTTGAAATAAAAGCATGGCCAACCATTTAGTATTACAATGAAAGATCAAAGTTCTTGAAGAACATATGGCAGAATAGTTTCTTATATCCATGTAAATATCAAATTCCAAAAGAACCACTTAGTTTTCTAACTAAATGTGTAGTGATGTTGAGGATAGTCTAATAAGCTAGAAAAAATTAAGCATAACAATAATCCAAATAAAAGAACCAAACAACACTACTATAGAATAGACAATCCCTATTAGCCTATCACTGTTGGACAATTTTAAACCGATAGTGATCGGGGTATCACTGTCATTTCATAAGCAATAGGTCAATCACCGTGGATTTTAAAATTAACCTGCGATAATAGGTAACTATTACCGTCGGTTGGTAATACAACTTGCAGTGAAGCATTGGACTGTCAGGTTATATTACCAACTGACAGTGATCATTTGATCCTAAACCTGAAATATCTTTTCAATCCCATTAACTTCCACTAACGTCCACATACCACACTCTACAATCTGCACTATTTGATTCTCTCTCCCCTCTCTCCCTCATTCTCTCCCCACCCCTTTCCTAGAATCTCTCTCTCTCTCTCTCTCTCTCTCTCTCAACACACACACACACACACACCTCCTTACATCTGTTCTCCTTATCGCGGGTGGGCAGCCCTGGTGGCCTCCTCCTCCTCCTCCACCACCTCCTCCTCCTCCTCACAGGCGGTAACCCTACCATGGGGATACGAGCACGACGACATCCTCCTTGGAGGTCTCCTCTTCCTCGTGGGGAGGCGGCCCTAGCATGGGCGCATGGGCCATCGACTCAGCGCAGTGACATCCTCACCAGTGGTCTCCTTCTCCCCTTCATTCACATCCTCCTCGCGAGTAGGTGGCCCCGACATGGGAGCACTGGCGAGGTGGCCTCCTCCCCTCCTCTCTCTCTCTCTCTCTCTCTCTCTCTCTCTCTTCCTCCTCTTCTCGGGCGTGCGGGCCGCCAGTGCAAAGTAGTGGTAGTGGTGAGCAGATTCAGGCGTGAGCGCGACCTTTGCATAGAGCAGTGGACAGATTTGGTTGATATTTTTGGAATGTTTTAAAAGGTCGGCACTGCCAGTTCTAGCACTGCCAATGATAGCCCCTCACCATCATTGCCGATTACACACTACTGAATCCAAATCCATTGCACTAATAGGCTTTAGAAACCAATAGTAATTGGAGTTTTTCTACTAGTGGAAGTTTTTCTAATATAGTTCCTAATTATGATGAGCATAAGAATTTAAGCTGAATGATATTTTTCTTGCAAAACATAATTTATACTGTCGCAGCATACATGTACACATATACTAACCCCTATGAGTGCACACGTGTACAACCAAGTGATCAATTAGAAAGAAACAATACAATAATTGGTTACAGTTTTATCCAGTATATAAACGTTGTAGACAAATATGCTAATAATTAGTGTCAGCAGGTTGACAAGAAGTGCTATAAAAACCAATTATCTCTTTCAAATATGAAGAAATCATATAGTCTAATATTAAGACATAATCCATATTCTATGGAACTATGTCCTTAGTATCATTTATATAGCAGGTGAACATGCAACATCGTTCTATAAGCAAAGCCAACTATCTACACAATTAAGCTACCTTGTTTTATAATTAACATATTATTATTAAGTGTATAAGTGGAAACAGAACGGATTAATATATCATGCTCCGACGCAGATGTTGAAAAAGATAAAATGATATCATGTACGAAGAATAGTTAAATGCTAACATGAAAAGTAAAATCTAGTTTCAACACATGTTCCAGGTTATACACTTATCCATAAGTTCCACTTCACTAAAATAACTGTATATAATTAGCCATGATACCACACATGTGGAAAAATGTTTTCTTTCTTGCTATAAACTATACATGACTATATAATTTTAAACATTACTAAAATATAGTAAGGAATTGAAGCAAGTGTTCAGTTTTTCATACAAGATCGATTTTGTTCATCATTTATTTTTTGAACACCATACCTTCTCATTAAAGAAGAATATAAAGAAATTACAAGAGGGGTCCCAAGGACATGACCACACTACAACAGAGACGCCATGGAGAACATAAAACAAATTACCATCATGCAACACACCCCTCCTATCACTGACAGAAGGAGCTCCAGCACGCGTAGATGTATAAAGAGATAAAATGATAGCATGTACTAAGAGTAGTTAAATGCTAACATGAAAAGTAAAATCTAGTTGCAACACATGTTCCTGGTTATACTTATTCATAAATTCTATATTTCACTAAAAGAACTGTATACAATGGGTCATGATGATACCACCAAGGTGGAAAAATGTTTTCTGTCCTGCTAAAACATACATGACTATATGATTGCAAACATTTAAAATGTGCAAACATTATAGAGATAGTGAGCAAGCAAGCATTCCATTTCCTATATATGATTTTGCTTAACATTTTTTTTTCTCGAACATGCAAGAGAGATGCATACCATTTCATAGAAAGTAAAGAAATTACAAAAGAGGGCCTCCCGAGAGTTGACAATACAACAGGTGCGCCATGGAAAACATACAACAAACTAGCATCAGATAAACCCCCCTCCTTTAGGACACTGAGAGATGCATACTACGGTTCTCCATCCCCTGCTACTGCTTTTGTTTAACAGGATATATGAAATTCACCTCACTAAGAGCAAATTATATATGTGCAAGGGACAGATGCATATGCTAGAACCATTTCTACCTTGAATAATGTGCATTGTGCCTGCACAAAATATTTTTAACATTGTAAAAAATACTTTTGTGACACTACACTTAAAATTTATTAATGTACTCATATCATTTTTGAAATACTTGAACCTAACATATAGAGAAAAATGTAAGCGTTGCTTGAAGTGGTTAACTTAAAGACAGACCAAAACATGACTAGAGGGAGTATTAGACAATGAGATAAAAGTCAATAGATGTTTTTAAAAATTATAAATGTCTATAGATTTCATCTAATGAATTGATTATCACCTCCTCATAATGCATCAGATAACAATGTCACTAGCTAAGTCATAGACAATATATGTTTAATTAGTTAGCAAAGCAATAAAATACCGTTATGTAGCTGTCAAATATGAAGCAGCGAAGCAAGAAATGTTGATGAGCCATGCATCGCTGTGCACAGCAACTTGTTGCAACCACTTGTGCCGTTCCATCGTGTCCCTCACTATGTTGATGTCGGTTGCTGGCTCAAGCTCTGGTGCTGGCAGCTCCACCTCAGGTGGTTTCACCTCCCGGCTCCCGTCCATGCCGCCATATAAGTGTAGGGGCTGCATACCTACAATAATATAATAATAATACAATAAAAAGAAAACGTCATGTTCACTTGATCACCTCATTTCATGGGCCAGAGAATTGATATTGATCATATCCCACAAGCACTCACCAGGATCACATTTTTGAAAGAACGCCTCCTCATCTGCATACCCATACACAAGCAGGCTCCCGTTAGATAGTGAGTATTAAAACATTTTTGAAATGAATATATTTACTTGACAAAGCAGAAAAACAGCAACGCGCGAGTATTAAAACATTGGTACTTCGTCAGTGTGTAAGTGCGTAAAATAAAGGGCATGAGGTTATTCACATAATTGTTGAGATGAAGTCGAAATTTAGAACCTGGGCATGCAAATTTCTGGTAGGCATGCATGTAAAAGAAAAAAAAGAGAACAAGCTAGTAATGGTGGAACAACTGAATGATCAAGAGCAATGCCTGTAACACTGTGTATCGTAGAAACTCTGAAACTATTACTGTACAATGCTCACACGAAGGCAATTGCACTTGCACTTGCACTGTCTCCACCAGAATATGCCAAAAATATGCATGAAAACCTAGATGAGCTTTGTAGTGGCATTGATGTTCCGGCAAGGACAGCATCGCTGGAAACTTTTGAGGAGGTATCCTCATGGATAGCAACCCTTGTGTGTAAATCTGGGAATGGATCGTGTAAATCCAAAGGCCGAAAGGGCCCCCAACTCACGGGCCTAATTTTACGAATTGCATATGGGCCATGTAAACAAAAAGATCGAGTTGGATTGGATTGGCTTGTAAAAAGGCTGGGCTGTAGATATGGCCCGAGTCGTTGCACGGATCGCCTGAACAGGGTCAGCCCGAGGATGCTGGAAACGGATTCTGCCTTTGGCGTCTCCCTCGCAAAGTCGCAGTCGAGGGGCGGCCGAGCAGGGCGGGTCCTTGGGAGCTGAGGGGCGGCGGCGGCGCAGGTTGAGGAGGAGGAGGCGGCGGCGGCAGCAGCAGCGATTCAGTGTCCGAGATCCTTCAATCAGCGGCATCGCTTCTCCATCCGTTGCCATCGCTTCCTCAGGGCGGCGGTAGCAGCGATTCCTCAGGCCCTATTATCATGAAAACAAATTAGGGCCAAAAGATTAGCAGCTCGCGCCAAAAATCCCTCCCACTCCAGCAACAACTCCTCATAAAGCTCCGCAAAAGCAGTAATTTCTCCCTCGTGCAGTTGTGCACTCCTCGGCGGAGGCTCCAAGTTGCGGCACGGCACCAAAATCCAAGCGGCGCAGCAGGGGCGGCGGGTGTGTCTTGCCCCGCGACTCCGTCCTCTGATCGTGTGCGCGGGCATACGGTCGGAAGGCGGCGGCCGGCCGTCTCCGTTTCGCGGGGAGCGGAGCAGACGAGATGATGATTGTGGGGGAACAGGGTCTTGCGGGTTGCAGCTTTGGTCTGGTTCTTTCTTATGCTGCAGCTTATTTCCTCTCCGTTATCTGCTTATTTCCTCAGATTGGAACTTGACCATTTGTCTTTTTGTTAGCAGATCATCGCTGCACGCGTCTTCAAGAAATCCAGAGCAAAAGCTACAGGTGCAGATCTGCTCATGTTCTTTTCGTTTCTTTTATCTAAATGGATTATTTTATTTAATTTACACCTTTCTAGACTGATCTCCTTAATAACGGATTGTTTATTTGTATTGGTCTGCTTCCATCTGTGATATTGGTCAATGCTTTTATCTGCTATGATGCACACGGTTAAAATTTGTTTTCTCAGTTCTTGTACAAAGTCATCTTCATATCAGTATAAAATTTATTTTAGTATTACATGATTCCTTTCATTTATTATATCTTTTAATTTATCAATTACACATGTGTTATTCAATAAGTACTGGGTTTATTTAATTTTAATAGCTGATACACAGAGAATGGACGGTGATTTCATCACGGTTAAAATTCATGATGGGGGTTCATTTTCAGAAGAAGGCCCACTTTCTTATGATGGTGGCCAAGTGAGCATTTTTAGAAAAAAATGACTGAGAGAACATAATTTTTTGACATAGTAGATATGGGCAAAGAAGTAGGGTTTCAAAATGGAGATGGATTTTTTCTATAGAATTCCCGGCTTTGACCTTGAAAATGGTCTTGATTATATTCATGATGACCAATCTGTTGCAACAATGTTGCGTTATGCAAAGAGAAGTGGCTCCATTGTAAATTTGTTTGTAAGCTCTTGTTTAGTTCCACCCTAACTTCTAAAAAGTTGCTACAGTACCTGTCACATCGAATGTTTGCGGCCCGTGCATGGAGCATTAAATGTAGACGGAAAGAAAAACTAATTGCACAGTTTGGTGGGAAATTGCGAGACGAACGTTTTAAGCCTAATTAGTCCATGTTTGAACACTATTTGCCAAATAAAAACGAACGTGCTACAGTAGCCCCAAAATCCAAATTCCTACAACTAAACAAGGGCTAAATCATGAAAACAAATTTACAAATATTTTGCAGTCAACTGTACTATTATCATGAAAACAAATTAGGCTTATAATTTTTTTGTGAAATTCAGTCTTACTTTAGTATCCTATCTAATTGATTGTCATTCATTGGTTCAGGGGACTCTAATTGATTAGTCTGAGTGTTTGATATTATGGAGAGGGTTTCATCAGCAACAGCAGCAGAAGTTGAGGATAGTCTTGATGCTATCTCCACTGATCAGTCAGGCCGGTCAGGGAAAAAGAGGGCTAAAGTTTGGGCTTATGTTGACTCGGAAATCGTTGATGGAATTGAGAAGGCTGTGTGCAAGTATTGCAAGCTCCAGTTGTTTTCAACTACTGCTATGGAGTTGTTTACTCATTTGGAATATGCAGAGTTGAGAGTACTAGAGTAGTTGTATCTAGCTGGCATTTTCTTACTGATGAGGTCTTAGATATAGTTGAATCGCCATGTGGCTCTGAATGAGTTGTTTTCAACTACTAGCTGATATCGTTGTTTCCTATCCTATTATTTACCATCAGCATTCTAAAGTTGCCATCATTGTTTAATTGCTTCAGTAGTCAGCAATGCTTTGATTGTGAACTGTAATAGTAAAATGTACCTATATTCAGAAATGCTTTGATTTTACTTTAGCTATTCTTCTACATATGTTACTTCAACAATGCTACTGCTAAATGTCCTCCACTAGCAACATGTGTGTCCTGTCCAAGTTGGTAAAGAACATGATTTTTTCTTAAGCTCAACACTAGTACCGTGATATGAAATTTTTTTAAGGTAGAGCATAATGCTTGCTTTCATTCTTAATTTGGATTTTAGGCTACTAAAACTGTTATTACATATTTTCATGATCTACACAATTAATTGTGATTATAGCCATGTTAACTTCAAAACCAGCTCCATGTCATTTTCCTGCTCTATATATTCAGTACATGCAAGCTCTGTTCTTTTGTAGCTCCATTCAGCAGTTAGGCATTGTGTTGTCTGAATTTTGCAGCACGTCAGTGCATAGCTTTGCTCTGGTTTCAGGTTTGCCTGGTGCAGTTCGAGTGAGAGGAACTGCAGTGCATGAACTCATTTGTATGCATTGTCATTTCCATGACACAATGATCACTAGTTAAATAATTATTGCATGTTTTGTCTTAAGTGCTTATTTACTGAACTGAGCAACGTCTTGTCCTTGTTCATTCACAAGCCTTTTTAGCTAGCTCATGTGATGAACAAGCCTTTTTAGCTAGCTCATGTGATGTCTCGGTATGCATGCATATATGTACTGTATTGATCTCATTTGGTCACTAGCATATCAGCAGTACTTTTAGAAGTTTTGAGTTAATCTCTGTGCTGATCCTTATTTGCTCTTGCCGATTAAAAATATATGCATGTGTTTCAGCTCATATGTGTACTTGCTCACTTAGGTTTATTTCTTGGGAGGCAACTGTGTGTAACCGGTTAATTAGTGATTAATTAATTCATGCTTTGCCGTTCTGCTTTCGTGCCGCTTTGACAACACAATGCCTAATGTGTGCTGAAAATGTCCAAATGTGTGTTGTCTTAATGTGTGGGGCTGGTTATGCTGAGGTGTGGTGGTTGCTGTTTTTTCAGTTAAGTTATCATGTCTTGCTGTTTTTCTACTGCTTAAGTGGTTGTACTCATTTCCTGTCATTTGCAACAGCTGCTGCTTCTACTACTCTCCTATATGGTAATCCTATATGGTAATAGCTGCTGCTACTTTAGATAGGCAATAGTCTTCTTAGTACAAAGATAGGCATGAGTACTTCTGTTCATGCTTTACATGTTTCTTGCATTTTAGATTTTAAAATAAGATTTTCAGTGTTGCTATGTTTCAGGTGCAAGGATCAAATTGTTTTGGAAGAAAACTGGTAGTTCTACAAGATGCAGCTGGCAGTCTTACAATGGCATTGTTACTGAGAAATTGTGACTTATGTCATTCAGAGAAGGACAATACATATTTGCATGACATTATTTCTTATTTTTTTGAATTAAATCAATTTGCACGGACATATGTAGCAGATGGATGGAGAAACTTGGATCCGGCTACATGTTATTTTTTATTATTTTTCATCTTTTTAAATTAAATTAACATATCAGTGCTAGTGGCCGTGCTCGTGATTTGGTTAATCAGGGCCTTGTACTCATTGCATTACTGTACATGTGCTTGCTTGTGAGAGCCCTCAGATTGCATTTAGGATCCGGCCTGAGGATTCAAAAAGGGCTGGGGCTGAATTAGGATGGTGCGACGTGTAGGATTGGATTGAACCGAGCTGAAACAAATCAGTAGGTGCTAGGATCGGGCTGGGTGTAATAATTAATCACATAGGATTGGAGTGGGGTTGGGGCCGGATCACAGCCCATTATCAGGCGGACTTGTGTGTGCTCAAAATAAGGGAGTGAAAGAAATGGATGGTGGTCTGCCATTTGGATTCAGCAAGCAAGACGATGAACGAAGGCTTTAGTGTTACTGCTGGCTGGCATACCTCACCAGTAATAGGGCCTGATGGTAGCATCTTTTCAGGGTTTAAGCAGCATGAAGAATATAAGGTCAAGGAGGTAACTTGTCTCAGAGATCCAAGCTCTTCCAACTTGGAAATTGTCAGCTCTGAAAGAACTGGTGGACGAAGGTTCAATCGGAAAAAAAAAATTGCACTTGTTGCACTGTCGGTACGTACCTGGATGCAACAGTACTAAAGCAGTGGTAGAACTAACAAAATAAAACGGACCGGATATTATGACGACCTTGCTAACCAGATCCACGACATTGCAGAGTGATGAACTAGCTAGAAGAATATAATCGAGAAAGACATATGGACAAAGGTCGGAGGCTGATTCTCGTTTACTACCTTCGGTGAGGGTACGGATGAGGGCTCCGCGGCGTTTGCTGTAGTTGTCGAAGATGCTCTCCACTTTGTAGGGCGGCCTTAGAGTCAGAGCCCGGCACCTGGTCGGCTGGTGCCTCCGGTGGGCCCCAGATTCAGACCTAGGAGGTGGGTCCGGCGACCTCCTCTCCATGGCCATGGGCGCGTCCACGGCATGGGGACCTCCCTGATATGTGCCTGGTCGCGGCTGGCTCTGGGCATCGTCAGACATAGGACTAGAAGGTGGGTCCGGCGACAGCGCGGCCATGGTGGGGGTGGGCACGTACACGGCATCGGCCGCACCTTGCTGATCTGTGTCTGGTCGACAAGGCCTCCGGCGAACGACACGGAACTGCTCTGGGGAGATTTCGTCGGAGGAGGTGTTCGAGCCGGAGTCCATGGCAGGCTGCGAGAGCGAGAGCGAGCGAGAGAGGCGGAGAGTGTGAGGGGTTCCGAGGTTTGGCTCCCTTCAGTGTGACGGATCCCTAGGAAGATTTGTGGAACTCGGTCGGGACCACCTGTGCTGTGCCACGCTTCACGAGGAGAGAGGCAAAGGAGCGGGGCGGTGGTGATAGACTGACAGGGTGGCCAAGGTACTCACGCTTTCCATGCGTGGGACCTGGCTGGCCGCGGAGGGCTGCTGGCGGCGCGAAGCTGCTGGGAAGGTTGGTAGGCAGTAGAGGAAGGCTGGTCGTCTGTGGTCACTGGTGACCTGCTGCCGTTTCTTCTAGGAGTAGTAGACGCCAACTTTGAGCTGTGATCACATGGATTTGCCCTCCGTAGCAACTGGATTACAATAGGCGCCCACATACGAACGTTGGAGTATAGTTATGGCTGTAAATTTAGTAGAGTTAGGCGGCAAGTGAAAAATTATTCGCACAAGCCAAGAATGTAAAAAAGAAAGAGAAAAAAACTAACACTATTAACTAATAAGCTGCCTTAACAATACAACCGTAGTAGTAATACCTCTCCACAGCCAATACAAACAATAAGCTAGTTGTAGACATACAGGTGTGCGCTTAAATAACCGGTTGGGAAGAAGCAAGCCGCCATGGCTACCGAGGTCTTGACTCACTACTGCAACAAAGATTTCTAGAGATGATCAATTCAGGTTTCTAGAGGCTGCAGGTGACAGGTCTCTCCAAGAAAAAAAAATCAGCCCCTTCCGCTGGCCACGGAGCCCTCTCCTGTGCTGCCTCCTTCGAAGGACAACCACAGTGGTTGTTGTCCCGGACGAAGCACATCCCTTCCTTGGCCCACCCCTAATAACCACCTAACGCCGGAAGAAAATTGGGTGGAGACACTATGAACCCAGCCTCCCGTGCTAAACACTTCCATCAGCTGCCGCGTGTCCACCCAGAGGAATTGACACCTATGTTGATCTATTGGTCGCCCCTGCTTTAGCTCGGCTCCTACGCGGTCAGGTCAGGGCGTCAGCCGTGGCTCCAGAATTGGGTAGGCTTACCGTCAGATTCATACGGGCACCCACGCAGCAGCCATCCAATCACAACTGGAAACGGGATATTTGTTGAGTGCAAAATTCTTTATCGAGTGTTAAAAATCGGGCACTCGACAAAGACCTTCTTTGCCGAGTGTCGCACTCGACAAAAAAAAGGCTCTCGGCAAAGGACTTCTTTACCGAGGGCTAGGCTCTCGGCAAAAGCACGGCACTCGGCATAGGCTGCTCCGCGTAACGGTGTTCGGCCACGTCCTTCTTTGCCGAGTGCCTGCTGTTAGACACTCGGCAAAGAAGTTTTTTTTAAAATTTTCTTTGCCGAGTGTCCCAGATCTAGAACTCGCCAAAGATTTGTTTTTTTGGAAAATACTTTGCCGATGCCCCTGATCTAGCACTCGGCAAAGGTTTTTTTAAAAAAAATTCTTTGCCGGGTGTCCCAGATCTGGCACTCGGCAAAGATTTTTTTTTGAAAAATACTTTGCCGAGTGTCCCTGACACGACGCTCGGCAAAGAATTTTTTTTTTCGAAATGTCTTTGCCGAGTGCCCCTGGGAAGGCACTCGGCAAAGAGGAATTTTTTTAAAAAAATTAAAAACCCTCTTTGCCGAGTGCCTTATTCTTGACACTCGGCAAAGACCCCCTTTGCCGAGTGCCATCCCCCGGCACTCGGCAAAGATTTTTTTTTGCCTTCAAATTTTTTGTGCAGCCCTTTTAAGGTACCAGGAACTCCTAATTAGAATTTAGTGATTTCCTGTGGCTTTTTGATGTATTTAGTTACTTTATTTCGTTTACTTGATTTTTTTTTAAAAAAAATACAAATTTGAACTGCACGTGGTACGAATAATAGAATTTAATGATTCAAAAAAATGATAGTCATGTTACTGAGTGTAGTGTGAGACCGTATCCAGGAACGGACCCGAAATTTCGGACATCTTGTTCACGAAACATGACCGCGAACTTGTGTGCGAAGTGTTTTTAAATTCTATAAAAAGGAAACGAAGTCCGAAAATCATGAAACTTGTTGAGATGGCGTGATATCATATGTGGAGGCTATGATAAAAAAATTGAGGAGGTTTGGTGCACGTTGTCACGTACGTTGTCCCGCGCCCTGCCCTCGGCCGGCCCTGCCCTCGGCCGCGCCTGTCCGCCCGCGCCCTGCCCTTGGCCGCCGGCCCTACCCCCGGCCACGCCTCGTGGACCGCCCGCCCCGACGCCGCCCGTGCCCGACCCCGTTCCCAACTCCGGCGACCCCGACCCCAACCCCGACGCCGCCCGACCCCAACGCCACCCGCCCCTACCCCCGGCGCCCCTCAGGTATGCCGTCTCTCTTGTTGTTGTCGTGGTAGTGATAGTTGTAGTAGGATTAGTTGTACTAGTAGTGCTAGTGGTAGTAGTAGTATTAGAAGTAGTGGTAGTAGTAGTACAACTAGTGGTGGTAGTAGTAGTAGTGGTAGTAGTAGTTGAAGTAGTGGTAGTAGTAGTAGAACTAGTGGTAGTAGTTGTAGCAATAGTGGTAGTAGTAGTAGCAATAGTGGAAGTAGTAGTAGAAGTAGTGGTACTACTTGGATATATTCTTCTGCATGGATTGATATCCAAACTACATGGCTTCTCTTGAGACATATGTGCTTGTCGGCCATCGTGCTATTGTTTTTTTGCAGGTTTTGGAAACCTCACCGTGCAGGGGAGGTTCTGCCGATTTTTTTTAAATGATAGTATTTTGTTCCATTTTTGTAGAGAAGAGCCCGTCGGAGCCGAGTCGGAGTTCCCATCGCCGTGCCGGTCTGCCTGCACCGCATCGCCTCGCCACTACACCGACCTGCCATGGCCCCGCTAGCCTGACTCCACCGCCACCCTAGGTATAGCCCCTCTTTCCGTATCATGGTCGTAGATCGCGTAACCCAGTTAGGCGTCTCCCGTTCGAAAGAGATACGATTGGAGGTATGCAGATCTTTGCATATCTATGACCGTATCTGTTTCGGATTATCCACGTTTTTTGGATAGCCCACAGATGCGTAGATGGGTTAGTTTCCATGGTCTGCTCCGGTCCAAGACAGAGTTTCGGCATCACCTCCCTGTTGTTCTCTAGATACGCACTCTTCTTTGGCAGGACATGTATCTGGAGAATAGCGGGGAGGTGCTGCTGAAATTCTGTCTCGGATAGGAGCATGGAAACTAACCTCATCTACGCATCTGCGGGTGGGATTAGGACCTATCCTCACCTATTAGACAGTAGGAACACCATGTAGATGCAATTGATGGTTACATTACTCACTGATACATATGTTAGAGGATGGATGACCGTCAGTGGATGTACATGGGCTGGAGAAGTCAGAGTGATTACACCATGGAATGAATGAACAAGACCGATGCTTTCTTGAAAAGTGCATTTGGCAAGGCTGCTAAAGGACATTGCCTAGTTTTGTGTCCCTGCAGCAAATGTGGAAACATGAGAAGGGTAAACAAGGTGGAAATGGGTAAACATCTTGTGAAGAATGGATTTACGTCGGACTACACCCGGTGGGTCCACCATGGTGAAGGCCATCGTATGAGAGAGGAGGCGGTGAGACCATGGGTGGAGGCTTTTGATGCTGATGTCGGGGTAGCGGACATGTTAGATGACTTTCACCAAGGACAGTTCAATGAGGGACATGAGAAGGAGGAGATGGAGGCAGCCGCATAGGCGTTCTACGACGTGATGGACTCGGCATAGAAACCCCTTCACGATCGGTCAACGGTGTCTCAACTGGATGCCATTGGATGCTTAATGGGGTTGAAGTCTGAGTTAAACTTGAGTTGACTTGGCTTCGATAAGATGTTGGCCGTGATTGGCACCCTGCTTCCGGAGGGCCACATTCTACCAAAGAGCATGTACGAGTCACAGAAACTCCTTCGTGCACTTAAGATGCCGTATGAGCAGATACATGCTTGTCCAAAGGGGTGCGTCCTATTTAGGAAAGAACACGAGCATGCAAAGTTCTATCCAAAGTGTAAATCCTCCAGGTACCTAGAGGTAGACTCTGATGATGGCCAGAAGAGGCAACTTATGATCCCCATGAAAATCCTACAGTACCTTCCGTTCCTATCGAGGATCCAACGGCTATACATGACCGAGGAATCCACGAAATAGATGACATGGCACAAAAATAGCAAATGGTACAATCCTGATAAGATGGTACATCCATTCGATGGTGAAGCTTGGATCCGCTTTAATGTCAAACATCGTGACAAAGCATATGAGGCTCGTAATATACGTGTTGCGCTGGCAACAGATGGGTTCAATCCTTATGGAATGATGGCTGCCCCATACACATGTTGGCCCATCTTCGTTATCCCCCTTAATCTCCCCCCGGTGTCTTCTTTCAACAACATAACGTATTCTTCATCAATCTTGGCATGGATCAAGGCAACCTACCCTGCAAGAAAATGATACCCTTCTTTCACGGGGTGCGGGACCCGGGAGCCCCGATTTCATTTGTTGGTTCAAACAGAAAGCCCAAACTGATGCGTTTATAAGTGACGAGCTGAGACAGGTTGCAAATGACTGTGCCGTTAGGGTCAAGTCATTTACCAGTTATGACATGAATGGATATTGTTTTCACATAGCAAGCTACGAGCAGAGTCGGCCTAATCGAAAACCACAAACAATGAAGTTGTTACGCCCGACACTGATGGACTCGACTATTATGGAAGAATTAAAGAAATCTATGAACTATCATTCTATGGTTCCAAACCTCTTACTCCTGTCATATTCAAATGCCATTGGTTTCATCCTGGAGTAATGAGACGGACCCCTAAGCTTGGGCTAGTCGAAATTCGATAGGATTCCATCTATCTAGGAAAAGATGTCTACATTGTGGCTCAACAGGCCGTCTAGGTTTATTATACGTCATACGCGTGCAAAGATGCCGAGCATCTTAATGGTGGTCTATTGTGCACAAGGTATCGCCACATAGTAAACTACCTGTCCCAAACGATGAAGATTACAACTTCAACCCAAACACATATGATGGAGAGTTCTATCAAGAAGAGGGACTACAAGGGAGGTTTGACATAGACTTAACCGAAGAGATAGGAATGGAAGTAGACAATGAAAGGGATGATGACGAGGATGCTAGAGACGAGGTGCAAAATCTGAAGGACATACAAATGCTTGAGCGATTACGTTTAGGCAATGACAATGAAGACAACATTCCTCCTTCAGATAGTGTTGATGAGTTGGATAATGTTGATAGTGATGACAAGACCTATGATCCAGCTAATCTCAATCATGAAGATTATTTCTAATACATGTAATACTATGTTTTTTGTAATTATGTTTTGTTCATTTTTGCACCTATTTCTAATTATGTCTTGTTTTTCTTTTTTGTTGCAGGTGATTGAACAAAGATGGCGGGCGACCGTCATAGGTCCGTGAACTCGATTTACCAAAGACCATGCCGGCTGCAGGAGGAGGGGGCAGTGGAGGGATCGGACAGGAGGAGGAGGAGGACCGCCGAACGCAGGAGGGGACCGTCTCCTCCCACGCCGCGTAAGGAGGAGCTGGAGGAGGAGGTGGCACCCGTGGACGAGTCAGACGATAAGCTGGTTTGGCAGACGGACGAGGAGGAGGGGCCGCATGAGGACAACGAGTTGGAGGCGACAGGCATGGGTTCCGCTTGCTCTGACTCCTCTTCGAGTGTCTACTTGCGAGGTCCCGTGAGCCTTCCACATGTTCTGCTTCCTCACCAACGCCCAGTGATTTGCCCCAAAGGGCAAAAGTAAGTAACTTTATATGTTATCACCACTACTTCATATGATATGATGAAAAAAAACTAATAATTTTTCTTAATCACTTATGCAGGAATTGGGTGGTTGTGTCGGGTGGTAACGCATGGCTAGTCAACGGCATCCTAGGTCTTCTGTGCAGGCAACACTTCCCTAGCATTGTCACGTATGCATCGAAGATAGAGCCGGCTTACTCGTTTGACCACTACGCCATTGCCACCGATTCGGAGTACCCCAACAAGGCGGCGTGGGTGAAGGCAGAGCTTTGGGTAAGTCTCCCTCGCACAACATTGCTCAATACGTCGCATTCATTAGACTTTTCTTGAAATAATGAATGGATACATTGCTTTTGTATGCAGACTTATTACAGATGCGAGGAGGGATTTGAGGCCAGTGCGGAGCAGGTGACTACCAAAGCCTATAAAAAAC